>NW_027185799.1:13580344-13615742 GCF_028583685.1 Petaurus breviceps papuanus
CAGTGGGAAAGAACAGTGGATTTGGAGTCAGAGGGGTTCAAATCCCTAGTATCAGTTATTTACAAGTCACTTACATCTGGACCTCAGTTTCCTCATTTGTTAACATGAAGAAGTTGGACTAAGTGGTTTCTGAGTTCCCTATGAGCTCTAATTTTATAATCGTGTGAACTGAATGTTTTCTCCAAAGCAGATTTCCCACATCCACTGTAATAATGATATAATAACAACTCTATTATCTAGTACTGTACATATGTACATATATATATATATATATATATATATATATATATATATATATATATATATATATATATATATATATATATATATATGAGATATAGTGGTGTATTGAAGCTCACAAGCCCCACCCCAGAAATGACCTGCCCAGATCTAGCTCCATTTGTATTTGATAGCAGCCTTTTGTTGTTTAATGTTGCATACTCTCAACCAGCATTCAATGGTTTTGACTCCTGGGAAGACTTTTTATTCTTTCTTTATTTGTTTGCTTTTTGGAAGGCAGTTGGGGTTAAGTGACTTGACCAAGGTCACACAGCTCATTTTTGTGTCAAGTATCTGAGGCCGGATTTGAACACAGGTCCTCCTGACTCCAGGTCCGGTGCTCTATTCACTGTGCCACCTAGCCGCCCCAAGACTTTTTATTCTTAAGCAAAACATTTTATTCTTAAAATCCTTAAGTTATAGAATTTGTGACCCAATATTTTTCAGAATATCAAGGCTTCCTGAGCTGTGCTAAGTCAGGAAGACCCAGAGTCCTATCAGGCCTTGGACATTTACTAACTGTGTAGTGACCTTGGCCAATCACTCAACCTCAATTTACCCCAAATGAGTGTAAGGGCTGGACTCAAGCCAGATACTCTGACTGTCCTATTTTCAATCCATTGTCTTATGAGATCTCTAAAATATCCTCCGTAGCACACTGTACCAATGAAAATCATCTGCAACACTCAATTTGCAGGTCGTTATAGACGCACCCTGTGATAGAAGGCACAGAGATGCAGCTTCCATTGGGTTGCCGAGGTGAGTAGTAAAGATCGGGGTTCTCTGAGAGCTGGGATTGCCCCTTGTATCTCTATTGTGTTGTGTTGTGCATCCCTCCTTTTATCCTTAGTGCTCAGCACAGTGACTGGCACGCAGTAGGTATTTAATAAATGATTTTTGACTCACTAGACTTTCCAGGACCTCCTTTTCCTCTACTCCGATGCATTTACTCAAATAGATTTTTATCTTATATTTGGGGACTTCCTTTCAGAAATGCGGATCACATCCAATCCATGCCTGTCCATCCAGGTTGCTAAATTGCAGGTAGGATGGAGAATTTGTCCTTTGTCCTGCACCCAATCCAAAAAGAGCCCCAGTTCCCATCTCCTTCCTGCCCTTGGTCTGCAAATATCCTTGCGATTGCATGAAAAGGCAGGCGGCCCAGCGTCTTCTCAGCATGTGTAGGAATGCATCCGAGTCCCCGGGAAGAGCTAACAAAGGCAGCCGCGCTCGGCCGGGGATTGCGCTCCTTCTGTTTATCGGGGCACCTAGGGGCACTCTGCTGGTTACATAAGCCGGCCTCCCGTGATCGCAGAGTGGAAGAAGCTTGAAGCTACCCGGGGCAGTTCTGACAAGGCCGGCCCGAGGACAGACCCGAGCCGAGGCAGCCTAGAGCCCTGGGGCTGCCAGGTGAACCGGTCTCGTGGCTCGGGGCACCCTCTCCCCCGCCGTGCGCGCCCCAGCAGGGCGGCTGCCTGCGCTCCGCCCTGCCCAGGTGGGCACACACAGCCTTATTGAAAATTCTCTCAACTTCGCCGGGGATTGGCCACTCTGACATAGAGCTTGTTTGAAGATTAAAAAGCCAAACCAGAAGGGAGAGTGGTGGGGTGGGGGGTTTGTTTTTTCCACTCTGCCAGACACCCGGGCTCCCCGACCAGCACTCTATCTTAGACGTGAACCAGAAGGTTTTTTAATAGGAGTTGGCTCCTCAGTACCTATGGGGCTTGTCTCGGGAGCACACACTTTTGACTTTTGCCTGTTAGGCTTGGAGGGAGGGGTGAGGTGCAGGAATAGGCAGCAGCTTTTCTGGAGGCAACAGACCCCCTCTGCTATTCTGGCACTGAAATGTATTAGAGGGAGGTGCCATGTGCCCACTCTCCCAGCCCACCTCACTTGCCTTGCCTGGAAGTGAGGCAGAGAAAGCACACTCGGCAGTATGAATTTTTCATTTCTGTGGCATGTCTGTAGGAATGAGTATTCTCTGGAGCCTTCCCCACCCCCCCTACCCCCACCTCCCCAAACTAACTGCTCAGTCAAGTAAACAAGAAGAATTAAAGGCCTACTATGTGCCAAGCAGTGGGCTAAGCGCTGAGAATACAGAGAAAGGCAAAAGATGTCTTGTAGGAGCTCCTGGTCTAATGGGAGAGACTGAAAAAACAACTGTGTGTGCACACGCCAGATACATACAGGAGAAACTACTCCTTTAACAGCGTCCCACAAACAGTCCCATTTATTTGGCAGCATGGTGCAAGTAAGATAGACAGTCGCAAAGGACTTAGAATTCAGAAGAGACCAAACTTGGAATTCTGGTTCAGACTATAATCTCAGGCCAATTTCTTCTACTGTAAAACTGGCATAATATAGGTGTACCGCCTTTCTCACTGCAGAACTCTGGTAAGGAAATCACTTTATTCAGCCTAGTTGTCAAGCCCCTACATAGTGCCAGGCCAAGGAGAGCCTGGCATAGTGAATAGGGTGCATTTCTGGGTGTTAAGATGACTTTCAAGCCCTACCTCTGACACATGTGTGACTCTGGACAAGTCACTTAATTTCCAAGTGTCTTCCGGCAGAGAAGTTGCTATTAGTATTGATAGAGGGAGTTTCCTCACAAGGGAGTTCCCTACACTTTTTAAAATAGTCTCTGCCCTTGAGAAACTTGAGGGGCAGGGGAGGTGGGATTATTCTATATACAGTTAAGTAAATACAAAGTAATTTTAAAAGGGAAGCATTAATATTTGGAGGATCCACTAGGTTTTTGGCATTCAAAGGGAGTGCTGTGGGGTTCCACAGGGCTCCTAGGATTATAGGCATTCCAGGGAATCAGCTTATCAGAGGCAGGGT
This sequence comes from Petaurus breviceps papuanus, assembly GCF_028583685.1. Lineage (NCBI taxonomy): Eukaryota > Metazoa > Chordata > Mammalia > Diprotodontia > Petauridae > Petaurus > Petaurus breviceps. The sequence continues at coordinate 13,583,465 of NW_027185799.1, forward strand.
ATGAGGGGTAACAGGGAGTAAGCTAGTTTGATTGGATGGGAGAGTATAAAAGGAGAGTAATGTAAAATAAGCCTAGAAAATTGGCTAGAGCCAGATTGTGAAAGGCTTGAAATGCTGAACTGAAAAGCTGATCTTTGGTTCTGGAGGCAGTAGGGAGCTACAGAAGCTTTTGGAGCAGAAAAGTGATGGGTCAGACCTGTGCTTTTGGAGGATTCCTTTTGCATATCCTCCTTATATGGAGGATGGACTGGAGAAGAGTGAGACTGGAGGCAAAAAGACAAATTAGGAGGCTGTTGAAGGAATCCAGATGAGTGGAGAGGAGTGCTTAAATCTTGCAGGTCGCCATGTAAAAGTAAAGAGGGGAAGGCTAAAGAGAACTGACAAGACTTGGCAATTGACTGACCTTGGGGATCAAGTTCCTCTACTTGAGGCAATATAGAAATGGGTGTCCTTCTTGGACCCTCAGCATAGCCTGCCTTGTGTTTGCTTGCTACTGTTGTAAAGATCTGGCCTGTTAGACTGTAAGCCCTTTCAAGGCAGGGATTGTCTTATGCATCTTTGTATGCCCACTCCCGGCCCAATGCTTGCATATTATGGGTTTTTTAAAATTTTCTTTTGTTCAATTACAATTACATTGTAATCTAGCTCTGCACAGTGTGTGTGTAATACATCTCTGCTCTAAGTTATCAGTGCTCTTTGGGTGTGGCACCCAGAACTGAATCCAGTATTCCAGATGGAGCCTGACCAGGGCAGAATTCAGTGGAACTATCACCTCTGTGGGTTCCTGGAAGCGTGTTCTCTCTCTCGGTTATTTTCCCACAGTCACACATGAAGACGATTTTAAACATTCTCTTTTAAGAAATTTTTTGAGTTCCAAATTTTCACTCTCCTTCCCTCACCTCCCCACTCCCTGAGACAGTTTACTACAGGTAAATGATTGCACATTATACTAATCAGCACTTTGTGATTACTCTACCTGGTCAAGCAATCCCACTCCATCCTGTCTGCTCCAACAGGCTGCCCCCTCTCTTATCCCCACTCTGCCATTTATTTTCAACCTCTCCCTGTCTGCTGACCCATTCCCTACTGTCTACAAACATGCCCATATCTCCTCCACTCTGAAAAAATCCTCACTTGATCCTTCCATACCCACTAACTATTGTCCTTTTATCTTTTCAGCCCTTTGTGGCTACATTTGAAAAGGCCATCTGTAGAAGGTGTCGCCACTTTTTCTCCTTTCTCTCTCTTCTTAATCCCTTACAATCCAGTTTCCAACCTCAATTCCAACCTCCAACTCCACTCAAACTGCTCTCTCCAAAATTACTAATGCTGTCTTAGATGCCAAATCCAATGGCCTTTTCTCAGTCCTCACTCTCCTCCTTCTGTCTGCTGCCTTAAACACTGACGATCGCCCTCTCCTCCTTGATACTCTCTTCTCTCTGGGTTTTTGGGACACCACTCTCTCCTGATTCTCCTCCTGCCTCTCTGATTGCTCCTTCTCAGTCTCCTTTGATGAATCCTCATCAAGATCATGTCCTTATAATTGTATAATTATCCTATAAGGCCCTGGGCCTCCTTCTCTCTCTGTACCCTATCCTCTGTCATGTACCTTTCATTCAGTGACACTGGGGATGGTTCCAGGAGCAAGACACTCATCTCTTGGCTCCTGCATCTTCTCTGGCTGTCCCCTGTGCCTGGAATGCTCTCAGTCCTCATCTCTCTCCTCACCTACTGGCTTCTCCAGCTTCCTTTAAGTCCCAGTTAAAATCTCATCTTCTACAGGAAACCTTTCCCAACCCCTCTTAATCACAGACCTTCTCTCTCTTAATTAGTTCCTATTTATCCCATATATAGCATTTTTGTACATAATGGGTTTTTTTGGTCTCCCTTATTAGATTGTGAGCTTTTTGAGGGCAGGGACTGTCGTTTGTTTCTCCTTGTATCCCCAGCACTTTGCCCAGTGCCTGGCACATAGAAGGTTCATTGATTGATTGATTTATAGCAGGATGATGCATAGATGCATAGACACACAGGTATATACACCCAGGCTTATAGCTCAACCCTAAAGTCTGGCTCATGCCTGCATCATGTCTGGGAAGAACAATTGGCAAATGCATCACTCATGTTTGTTTACGCTTATATTTGGAACTGTGTGAAAATATTTGATGAGCTAGGCTTCTTGGTATGAAATGCATGACTTGTGTTATGCAAACAACTTTCATTTCCTAAGGATCTGTAATCAAGGCACAGACTCTTAATTAGGCAGGCAAATAATCAGCTTTGGAGATAAAAGTGTAAATAAACATATAACTCATGTTTGCTAATGGTATTTCTCTGCTATAGATGCTTCTCCACATTTCATTTTTTGTGGCCAAAGTTGGAACTAGGCATAACAAAAACATTTGACTTTCTCCTGACTTTAACCCACATAGGTGGTTATGGGCCAAATCCTAGGACAGGGATTTGTCTCTTAACAGAAAAACAAGTCAGTTTTGGGAGCAAACATGGAGTAGGTTTGGGGAGACAGAAGAGATCTCTCTGATACATAGAGCAAGCTGCTGTGGCTTTAGGGGATGGGCAAGAAGCCTTGCGTTTAGCCCAGCCCTATTCTAACCCTCAGCCCATTGGGCCCTCGGTTTAACAAATTGAGATATGGACTTCCTAAATGCATATTGGAAATTAGCCAGCAGACGCAGATGATATTGAGATTAACTGACTAATTTTGACATTAGCTATGGTTTGGTGTTTAGTTATTATTTAAAAAGAGGTAATTAGGACAGCCAACTTCTATATAAATTACATCGTTTCTCTGTGCATATTTGATATTATCAGCAGTAATGAGGTGAGTATCCCCGCTGCAAAAATGTCAGGGCATCAACCGTACTTACCACAAAATAGAAAGCTCAGCTAAGTCTCTTACATAAGAGGGAGGCATTTTGTAAGGATCCATACCAAGAACAAGCAAACTATTGCTCAATCTAGCTAAACCAAGCTCAGGTTTCAGACTTCAGGATGTGGAAATGGTGGAGGTGAAGATGCCTGAAGTCAATTTTTCAATAGATAAGTAAATAAATAAATATAGAACTATCACTGACTTGATTCCTTCCTTTGGTTTTAGAAGTCACTTGGAGTGACTGTTTTTTTTAAGGTCACTCAAATTATACCTCAGTGGAGAGAAGCTGATGTATTCTCTCCAGATAATTGTACATCATTACTATCTTCCTACCTATGAACAATGGAGTGTCTTTCAAGTAGCTCTTCATTCTGGGAGGCTAGACAGAAACAAAAATGAGTTTTGAGTACTTCAAATATGTGTAATCTGTTCAAGTTCTAATGTTAAACTTCTCATACTTTGTTGAGCTGTAATACATGTTGTTGAACATAGCTGTGTTTACCACTTGACTAGAACTTAGACACGGTATTCAAGGCCCTCCACAATGTAACCTATAATGTGGTGATCTACATTTCCATCCCCATCTTTCCAGTCTTACTGTGCGCAGGAATCATCCACTACAAACCAAACTGGTATACTCAATGTTTTCAGCATGTTCTGTGCACACTCCCACCTCCAAACCTTTGCTTAAGGTCTTTTCTCCACCTGAAATGCTTAACTCCCCTTTCTTCCTATCTAACTTAAACAGGTTCATCAAGACTCACCTCATTTTCTAGTTTTCTGAAACCTAACAGCCACTAGAACTTATAATGAACCCTCCCTACTCTGAACCATTTTTTGCTTCATCAGATAACTGCTATATGACTCTGACTCTCCACTCTTTTGTTTATTTAAGTCTTATTTCCCCAACTAGATTGTAAATTTCTTAAAGGCAGGGACTGTATTTCATACTTCATGTCCCCTAAAACCTCTAAGACAGCGACTAACACATTGATCAATTAGCAAAGAATAGGTACAATAAGAAATGCAAAATAAGATAAATTTCCAGAGAGCAAAGTTATAGTAAAGTTTTAGTTAAAACCACTTTAGGGTTGATTTCAGAAGCTAGCTAAATCATCAGACCAGTGTATCCTAATGTATAAGGTCAACAATACCACTTGTCTGCATAAAATATTCAGTGGATCACTGTTCACTAAGGTAAAATACAGATTCCTCCACTGGCATTTAGATATCTGAACAACCTGGCACAAGCCTACTTCTCCAACCAATTTCATATGTAAGGGTAAGTAGAGCTGATGAGTCAATCTTTTAAATCTCCTTATCTCACCTAAAGTAAGTGATCAGGTGGCCTACTCCCTTACCTTTCTCTGATGGGGAACCATATTGATTGAATCAATCACATCAGAGGTGTGAACAAGGTCTGAATGTCACTTTTCACAATCAATTAATCAAATACTTTAGACTAAATGTAAAAAGTCCTTTGAAAGCCTTCTTGAACTGGAGTGAGGGTGACAAGAACTCTGTTCCAAGTGGCTGAGGGATTTGATCATGCCCTGGGGTCTTATATAAAACCAAAAGCTAGTTACCAACTGCCAGGAGAGAGACTTCCAGCCAAAGACCTGAGAAGAAATTGTTTGTGGGGTGGGGTGGGGTGATGGTGATGATTAGAGTGATTTTCAGCTTCTACTCCACCCCACCTCTTGGCTAGAGGGGTAACCTTGAGAGCTTTAAAGACAATGGAGAATTTGAACATTTCTATGAGCATCTGAAACAGAGAAGTAATAACATATAACAATAACAATTTCTGTAGTAGTCGGTAGTTTTTGTATAAGGAGTGACCAGATTGGACATAAGGAGGAAAGACAGATTCTTTCCTGTCTTTCTTTGTGAAGACACAAAGCTTCACAAAGAGTCCAACAAAAATAAAAAATAAAATAAAAAACTGGACAGTAGAACATGGCCAAAGGGAACTTTATAAGTAACCCCACAAAGGGGGAAAAAGGGTTTCTAGCAACTAGGACCTATCAGTTCTGCCATATGTATTCTTTAAAGTTTGAGCCCTCTTTGCCCTGGACTCTATATAATTGTGAGAGAGTGTGTCACAGATTTTGGAGGGGAGCGGAGGGAGGAACATCAGTGTTCTGACTCTACTCACCACTTTCTCAAATGCCTCTTGCTAAAAGTAAATTAAATCTAGATGACCAATTGATATCAGCTGATAATCCCAGGGCAAACATATTGATGGGAGTTTCTGAGCTATATGACACTAGGAACCATCCTCCAGCACCTTAGAATTACTCTTAAGGGGCGGCCAGGTAGCACAGCGAGTAAGAGCACGGGCTCCAGTGTCAGGATTACCTGGGGATCAAGTCTGGGCTCAGACACTTAGCACCCACCCGGAAACACCTGCCCATGTAACCTTGAGCAAGTTACTTAACCCCAATTTCTTAGGGGAGGCCAGGTGGCTCAGCAAGTAAGAGCATCGGCTACAATGTCGGGATGACCTGGGGATCGAGTCTGGGTTCAGATGCTTGGTACCACACCCAGAAATGGCTGGCTGTGTAACCTTGAGCAAGTTGCTTAATCCCGATTGCTTAAAAAAAAAATTACTCTTAGACCCTGATGCAGTAGCTAAATTCTGGAGACAACCTGTAAGGACAAGAGCACGCATCTACAGCTTAGTCCTAACATGAGAAATTATCAGAATAGCACTTTACACCAGTATCTTTCTGATTTTTTTTTCTTGTCTGCCTTTTTATTTCTTTTTTAAAAAATGATTAATTTATTTTTAGTTTTCAACATTCATTTCCTTAAGATTTTGAGTTCTAAATTTTCTCCCCCTCCCTCCCCAAGATGGTGTGAAATCTGATATAGAATCTACATATACATTCAAATTAAACATATTTTCACATTAGTTATGTTGTAAAGAAGAATTAGAACCAATAAGAGGAACCATGAGAAAGAAAAAACAAAACAACAAAAAAGAGAGAGAGAGAACAAAAGTATGCTTTGATCTGCATTTAGACTCCATAGTTCTTTCTCTGGATGTGGATGGATAGCATTTTCCATCATGAATCTTTTGGAGTTGTCTTAGATCCTTGCATTGCTGAGAAGAGCTAAGTCTATCAAAATTAATCATCATACAATGTTGCTGTTACAATGTTCTGGTTCTGCTCATTTCACTCAGCATCCATTCATGTAAGTCTTCCCAGGTTTTTCTGAATCCTCCTGTTCATCATTTCTTGTAGCCCAATAGTATTCCATGACATTCATAAACCACAACTTGTTCAACCATTCCCCAATTGATGAGCATCCCTTCAATTTACAGTTCTATTTAGTGTCTCTATGATCTCATCCTATAAAGTGATTTAATCTGTTCCATGTACCTGAAACTTACTCCCTTTTCTTTTCCATCTGTTTAATACCTCTCTTCCTTGGAGGCCCAACTCATGCACCATCTTCTCTGTAACGATTTCTCTGATCCTTCCAGCTAAAAGTCAGTCAAGTAAATTCAAACAAGGATTTGATGAATTCCTACTATTCACAAGGCACTGTGCTAGGTATACAAAGTCAGAATGTAAAACAATCTCTGCTTTCAAAAAATTTTTATTCCAGAGGCATCTCTAGTAGACAACATCTAAACAGAAGAACAAATATAATTTCCGGAAGGAGTGAGAACTGACAGCTAGGAGAAAAAGGAAAAGTTTCCCACTGGAAGTGGTGCCTGAGTTGAATCTTGAGGTACACTAAGGTTTTGATGAAGAGGAAGGAGGGCATTTCAGAGGTGCAGGACAGCTTGTATAAGGCACAGGGCTGGGAAATTGGAATGCTGATTTCAGAAGCTTTGAAAGGAGGTCATTTATTCTGGATGATAGAGTACATGAAGGAAGTAATGTGAAATGTCTGGAAAATAAACTGGAGTCAAATTGTAAAGGGCTTTAAATACCAAACCATGGAGTCTGCATTTTTTCCTGGGGGCAATAGGGACTCAGTGAAGATTATTGAGCAGGGGAATGACATATGCTTCAAGAATCTTGTTTTGGCAGCTTTTTGGTGTGTGCTTTGAAGAAGGGAGAGATTGGAAGCAGCAAGTTTATTTAAGAGACTATAGCAATATTCCAGGCAAGAAGTGTTTTGACCTGAACCAGGGTGATGGCTATGTGAATGCAAAGTAAGAGGCAATAGTTGTGGAGATAGAAATTACAAGTGATTGACTATAGGAAGCAAGGAGGGAGAGGGAAAAGCTAGAGAAGATGCTGAAGATGTGAACCTGGTAATTAGAAGTGTGATGGTGACCTTCAAAAGAAAGGATAATTTGTCAAGTTATTTGGTTTGTTGGTTTTGTTTTGTTCTGTTTGAGGGAGGGATGGGTAGCGATATGAGTTGTTTCAGACATGTTGAGTTTGAGATGATTACAGAAGATTGGGTGGAAAAGTGTAGTAGGTAGATGGTGTTATAAGTTTGGAGCTCTAGAGAGAGATCAAGGTTGGATCTATAGGTTTGTGAGCATAGAGATGATAGTTGGATGAAGGGAGCTGGTGAAATCACTGAGAAGCTGCAAAAAAAAAAAAATAAAAGAACGAATGAATAAGTGAAATCTTTGTTAATTGATTACAATGCCAAGCCTTGTGCCCAAGGCAGTACCATTGGTGGTCACCCATAGCAGAGGAACAGAACATGGATGTTGACCCAATCTCACTTTCTTCAAGAAAAAAAAGCAATAGGATCAATGCCTGGTTTAATCCAGCAATCAGCACCCTGGGCATGTGACCAAGCACTGAACCTCATTTTACTATCTGAAAAGCCCCAGGCAAGGCTTCTAACCTCTGTCTGCCTCAGTTTCCTTATCTATAAAATGGGGATAATGATAGTGCCTACTTCTTAGGGTTATTATGAGGATCAAATGAAATGATATTTATAAAATGCTTGGCACAGTGTCTGGCACATAGTAGGCACTTAGTAAATGCTTTTTCCTTTCCTCCTTTCTCCAACTGTCATATCTACCACCCAGCAGCAGAGCATGCCCTGGGGGTACCCACCAAGCTCCCCATCTCCCTCTCTGGCTCACAGAGCAGCTGACCGCCATCTATACCCTCAGCTCTGCCCCTTTGTTAGTGTTGTGGTTCTCATGCTTGTCTAGGGAATGAATTCTTAATCTGGGATCCATCAATTCCCAATTATGGGGTACAAATGTAGATTTCAGGGACTACAATAATTTTTTCTCATATTTTGATAACTGTATTTTGATATAATTGTTTTCTTTTGTAATCCTATGTGTTTTAGAAAACGTTATTCTGAGAAGGGATTCACTCAGGCTTCAACAGACTTCTAAAGCCGCCTATGACACAGAGAAGTTTAAGAACTCCTAGACTAGGGGGTGAATCTGTATCATCCAATCAAATCTCATGGCTCTGCCCCCATCCTCCTTAGGACGGTTCTTCCCCTTCCTCCCGTCCCAGTTGCCTTTCATGGAAGGTTCCTTATAAGAAATACCAACTCAAACTCTGATAAAATGGTGGCAGTAAGTCAAAGCATGTTGATATCAGTATACCTAGCATGAACTTTTCGAGATTCTAAACAATCCTGTACCCTGGGAGCAGGGATGACAAAACCCTGGTGGTCAGACTCTGTCGTTCTCTTTCAGGGGTGTCACTTACACTGGGCCACTAACTCACAGAACTTCTCAGAGTGGCTCAGCTTCCTGGGACACTCGAAGGCTCTCTGAATTCTTTCTGGCCTATCCCAAAAGTGGACTGGGCTGTGCAGGCCTGGCTTCCCTGGAGCCTGAGGGACCCTGCCCAATCTCCAGCTTTCCTTCCTGACTGGCTGGTAGTGGTATAAATTTAATTGAATCTCTGTTCCTTTTAATATCAGTCAAGTCTGAGGGGGTTTCCCCCATCCTGAGAAATAAGATATTGAAGTCTGGCCAAGGCATCTGCAGGGAAGAAAGGCACATGTTGCTATTTAGGAGTGACTTGGATAAGTGACAGCTTCTCTTGGCCTCAATTCCTCAACCATAAAATGGGGGAGCTGGAATTGATCTCTCAATTTATTATCCTATGAACCTCTATAATGTATACATTATCCCTTATACAGAGTAGGGATCGCATGTGTGTTATAACCAGTGTTGGAGCCTGTTGCCCTTCCTAGTACCAATCTAGAGTTTGGGCTCCATAGAACCCTTAGCTTCTTCTTGGTTCTTATCCAAGGTGTTATAATGGTATTATTATTTCCAGTTTTATACTGAGAATGGTTAGGAACAGATTCGTTTGAATAAAAGCATTAGTTAGATGCTTCTCCGTTCCCATTCATAATTGTTTTCTGATAACATGGCAGCCTGCTGTTATCAGCCAATCAACATTAATCAAGCCGCTACTATGTACCAGGCAGGCAGCTAGGTGACACAGTGGATAGAGTGCTGCTCCTGGAGTCTAGGGAACCTGAATTTAAATTTGACCTCAGACACTTACTAGCTGTGGTGACCCTGGGCAAGTCACTTAACCCTGTTTACCCCAGTTCTCCATCTGTAAAGTGAGCTGGAGAAGTAAATGGCAAACCACTCCAGTATCATTGCCAAGAAACTCCCAAATGGAGTCACGAAGAATTGGACAAGATTGAAATAACTAAACGACATATGCCAGGTACTGTGCTCAGCACTGAGGATGCAAAGAAAGGTGTAAGATAGGCCCTGCCTTCCAGGAGGTCACAATCTAACAGGTGAGACAACTTACAGATGGCTGTGTACAGAGATAAACAGGAAGTGATCAACAGGGAAGAAGCTAGAGCTGAGAGGGCTTGGCAGAGGCTTTCTGTAGAAGCTGTAGAAGTCTCCCTGGGGTTGGAATCCTGAGACCTGAGTTTGGCTCCTGGCTCTGATCCTCAGGGTCTGTGTGACCTTAAGCAAATGCTTTTATGGACTTTTATTCTCTCCTCTGTAAAATGGGGAGAACGGACTACATCCTCAATAAGGTCTTTTCCGGTTCTAAATCCTGACTGCATAGAACATCCCAGCCCCTCCCTTCCTTCCCCTCCCTTCTTTCCCCTCCCTTCCCATATTTGTCAAGTATTTCTTTTACAGGGAAAAAAAGTGTCGCCCAAACTGTGAAGGAACTCTATCTGACTCTGGTGTGTGGTCTGCAAAAAATGACTGAGCCCTGGGCCGATTAACCTGCCCATGCTGCACTAACGGCTTTCCGAATGCTTTAACCTCACATGATTGAACAGGGCTTCCCTCAGATGACTGGACAAATGAGGAGAGATGATCAGCTGAGTTCATAAAAGTGAAATATCTTTTCCTGCTCCCCCACTGTTCAGGGTTGTTGGTGAATCTGCATGGTGGGGGCGAGGAGGGAGGGAGAGGGCTGAGTGGGAGCGGAGGATAAATTGGTTCTGCAATGATTGTATTTGGAGAGTTACAGATGCCTCAGGAAGAAGCAGGAACCAGGATGTGGAAGGGACTTTAGTACTTCAGGTGGTCTGTCATGTTACTAATATGGGTGTTCCCTTCAGTGGTACGGATCACAACCTATTCATGCCCTCATAACCTTCTTATCTCATGTGATTCTTGGCTGGGACTTATGTAAAGTCTCTGCAGAGAACTGACCCAAAGGGCTGGAGGCCTTCCTCTGGCACTTTTAATATTTCATGGGTACCAGTGCAGCCTTGGGGCCATCTATCCATTATCTCTCATTCTTGTTTCATAACCTGCCCATCTCCTTTTTCCTGGTATATGTTCCACCCACAATTCAGCAGTACTGTGTCCTTGGGTGCCAGACAGCTGCAGGGCATGGAGAGAAAGTTTAAGGAGGCAACCTCATCTCCTTCCTTTTTCAGAAAGGGTAGACCATGAGTGTTTCTTAAATGTTTGCTTTATTTTTCAGTTAGCCTGCTTTATTATTTTACTTTGAACTGGCCAACGCTGGTCCTTGGACTAAACAAAAAGCAATAAATCTTAGTCAAGACATCTCAGTGTCGGTATAGGGTGAAAAAAGTAACGCTGATGCTGATTCCTTAAAAAAACTCATTTCTTGTAATGTGAGCCCTGCTGAGGATGGGCATGTCAACTTACGAGACTTTTTACTTGGCCGTATTGATTGTGTTCTACACCGATGCGGCCCGTAATGCTGGCTAATGTTATTGACGAGCCATCAGTCTTGCAGAGAAGTGTGGGGCATGCAGCTCTTTCTGAACCACAAAACCCTATCCATGGACAATGATGGAGAGAAGGAGGAAGATGCAAGCCAAGCACTCAGGCTGGCTTCATACAGGCTGTGATACATTAATGAAAGACAGACACTCTGTGGGGAGAGACAGATGTGGCTCTCCAGAAGCCATTTATTTATAAAATAATTATGAATGCACAGTTGAATCATGGATTTTCATTATTGTGTGTGCCTGACACTCTTTCTTGGTTCATATTTTGTTGGAAATGAAGTGCTGTTGGTTACAAAAGGCGGGGGAAGGATAGGGGGAGGGAGGGAAGGAGGGGAAGCAATCCAAGAAGACCTGAGTTAGTTCCTCTTTCTCCCTCACCCATTCCATTCCAGTGGGCTGCCCCTCCTTCTGGAGTCTGTAAGGAGGATGGGCAGGGGAGAGTTGGTCAAAACTGTACCCAGTATTGTCCAGAGAGCTAAGGGTCAAAGGGCCAGTACCATCAGGAGGGACCCTGGGCTCTGGTTCAAACTTGTTGGGCTGCATAGTATGTGACAGGAGTCCATGACTAGAGTCCCTGAACTTATATTTTTATAAATACAGACTTTTTGGTAATTGCATTTCAATATGGTGGGTTTCATTTTTAATCCTCTGTACTTTATTTCATGTATTTTTAAATGTTCCAAGAAAGTATTCATAGGCTTCACCAGACTACCAAAGAATTCTATGACACAAAGAAATGCAAAGAACCCCTGAGTGGGCTCCAGGGTTAAGAGACCAGAGTTCGAATCTTGGCTTGGACTTTTAGTAGCTGTGTAACCAAGCACAACTTGTCCCTCCTTTCTGAGCTCTATCTTCTCCATTGGCAAAAGGAGAGAATAGTACTTGTATTACCTAGTTAACTGTGTTGTTCTGAGAAAATGCTTTGTAAACCTTAAATTGCTATAGCAAACTGGGTTATTGTAATTAGTAATACTAATCATTATTAATAATAATACTAATTATTTTAAATGTCAGCTCAGGAGTGCCAGGGAAGCTTGGTCCTGGCGATCATGCTAGTGTCTAAATGGAGCTTTTGACAGAAAAATTTAAAAGAATAAGAAACTGCACTTCCAGTCTCCTGGAAAAAGAGAGATTAGTCATTTGGAACAGATCATTTCCTCTTTAAAGTGAGGTTGACAAAAGATCATCAGGATCTCCTTGTTCTATATAGTTTCTAAATATTCAGAGTGTGTGTGGGGGGAAGGGCCATGAAGCTTTTGTAGCAGCATGCCATCATATCCCGTGCCGTGTGTTTCTATAGTAATGGATCCAATACAAATTCTATTACATTTATAGTGAGAAATAGGAATTAAGGACTTGGAAGTAAAGCTTTCACTCCTCGCTGCTGGTATTAGGGATTCAGTGTGAAGCAATTGGATCAGATCATATGAAATCTTGATCAGGGAACTTTCAGGAAAGTAGAATGCAAATGAAATCTGTCAGGAGAGCACGGCCAGCTCTGTTCCTGAAGAAACAAAACCTCCTCAGTGGAGACTGGTCTTTTTTACCCTGTTCAAGGATTTAAAAAGAAAAGTACGTGTCATCACCTAAAGTCCTAGCTATTATATTCCTGAGTCTCAATCTAAGTAGCACCATTGACTGAGACTCTGGATTGCTTTTCTATATTTTCAGCTTCCCCAGGTTATTAGAGACAAAGGGTGATCAGATAGACAAACTGAAAGAAAGAGGCAGAAGAGAGAGATGGACAGAGAGACAAAAAGAGAAGGAAGAGAAGAGAAAGGAAAGGAAGGGAAGAGAGAAGAAAGTAAGGAAGAGAGAGAGGAAAGATAAGAAGGAAGAGATGAAGGAAGGAGGGAAGATGGAGGAAAAGAAGAAAGAGAAAGGAAGGAAGGGAGAGAGAACAGAAGAAATTAAGGGGGAAGAAAGTAAGGAAGAGGGATGAATAAAGCAGAGGAAGAAAAGAAAAAGAGGAAGGGAGGGAAGGAGAAGGAAGGAAGGAAGAAAAGAAAGAGGGGAGGGAAAGAATAGAGGGAAGGAGGGAAGGAACGGAAGGAAGGCAACAGAAAAAGGGAGAAAAGGCCCTTTTGCCTGTGGGCTAGGTGTGGCTATGGGCCTGACTACTAAAAAGAACTGGGAATGTGTTTTAAAACAATTTTTAAAAGTATTTTTCATTCTGAATCCAATAAACACCAAATAAAATGGATGTATATATGTATGGGTGTGTACATATGAGAATAGAGTACATATATACACAGAATACAAATACACATACACACATATGAGAACAGAAATAGGGAAGGGGAGGGAATAAGCATTTATATAAGTAGCTAATATGTGCCAAGCATCAGACTAAGTGCTGTTACATATATTATCTCATTCAATCCTCATAGCAAGCCTTTGAAGTAGGTGGGTTATTATCACCATTTTTTTTAACAGCTGAGGAAACAGAGATGTGAATAGGGTTACTCGGCTAGTAAGTGTCTGAAGCCAGATGTGAACTCAGGTCTTCCTGATGCCAGGGCCAGTGCCAGACCTCCCATGCCACCAGCTTCCTGGTAAAGGCATGGGGGACTGCTGATCACTATTATGTACTGCTTACTTTTCTCTTTATGTACATAAGTTCAGGGGGTTCCTGTTTGTCTGTGCTTCTTTTCTAGCTTTTCTTCTCGACATAAAATATATATATTCTTCAATGACCCTCTTTCCTTTCCTTGGTTTATTTATTTATTTAGATCGGGAAATGTATTAACTTGATCAGACTTATTGGCCATGATTATGTCATTGTCAGAGCTATAACCCTTGCTAAACCACAACATGTCACTCTCTTGTGTCCTCCCTGATCCTGCGGATAGCACCCCTTCACCATGGCACCCTTTTCTAGAAGGACTTTCTGCCCCAAACCAAGGCCTTTTTGTATTTTGGGGGTTTTTAATATATCTGATCTATGTCCAATGCCTTTTTAGCCCAAGTTCCCTCTAGTAAAACTGAATACCACTAGGGGAGAGCTAGAAAGGAATTGAGTTCAGATGTTCATCAGGACTAATCCCCGGGTTGGAGGTAAACAGGACCCACAAAGAATATTAATTGCTGGGAGACCTCAAAGCTTGAACTCGGGGCATGTGAATCTAGCACTTTGCTAATGGGCCATTGGTTATACTTGCATTAATACCTCACTTCACAAAATCCGTACCTCATAACAATCTTGTGAAACAGATAGGATTGTCATATTGGTCTTTCTGTCCTGAAAACTTAGCAGTGGTAACACACAGGAATCACTTGAATGATTGATTGATTATCCTCAATTTACATCTTAGGGAAATGACATTCAAGAGAAGTAAAATGACTGCTCCAAGGTGGAACATGTGGGACCTGTTCTCACCCACACTAAGCTTTTCATGGAGAAAAAATGAATTGTGTTGAGTTGGCTTAGGTGACCATATTGGAATGTTTCATATGCAACTGGATGGATTTATAGGGTGAGGAAGAGTGAAGAGTCCAGGCTGAGGCTGAGGTTATGAACTTGCTTCACTGGAAGGATGATGGTGTTTTTGACAGAAAGGGGGAAGTTTGGAAGATGTTTAGGGAGAAAGGTAATAAGTTTAGTTGGAAATGTTAAGTTTAAGAGGTCTCTAGGGCATCCAATTTGAAATATACAATAGGTTATTAGTGATGTGAGACATGGGCCAGACATATAGACCCAGGAGAGATCAGCATCTACATTAAACCCATGGGGCCTGATGAAGTTACTAAGAGAAAGAGAGTACAAAGGGAGGAGGACCCAGAAGCAAACTTTGACGAGCACCCATAATTAGGGGGCTCGATGTGAATGATGAGCCAGCAAAGGAGATTGTGAAGAAGCAATCCCACAAATAGGAAAGGGAACCAGGAGAGAGTCATATAGCATGGAAGCCCAGGGAGGAGAAGGAAGCTCGGACAGAGGGGAGGGCGGCTTCCTTACTTAGAGTTATGTGACTTTGAGCAAATTGCTTCATGTCTCTCAGCTTCAGCTTCCTCCTCTATCACAATAAGGAAGTTGGTCTCTAAATTCTCTCCTAACTTTGGCGTCTGGCTGACCTGTGATGCTGTGGAGTTGTCAGAGAACATCCTCAGCATCAGATATCTGGAATGAGAGTACCCATCGTTGATATAGCATGTTAAGGTTTGCCAAGCACTCACAGGTAGTATTTCATCTGGTTCTCATAGCAGCTCTGTAAGGTGGGTAGTAGATGTATGATCATCCCCATTTTACAGAGAAGACAAATGAACCTCAGAGAACTGAAGTGATTTTTCCGGGGTCTCACACCTGTATCTGTAAAATGGGGATAATAATAGCACCTACCTAGCAGGGTTATTGTGAGGTTCAAATAAGAGTTTCCTTTCTTCCCTGTTTCTCCCTCCCTCTCTTATTTCCTTCCTTCCTCTCTTCCTTCCTTCCCTCTTTCCTTCCTTCTTTCCCTCTTTCCCACCTTCCTTCCTTCCCACTTCCCTTCCTTCCCTCCTCCCTTCCTTCCTTCCTTCCTTCCTTCCTTCCTTCCTTCCTTCCTTCCTTCAGATACTAAAGACAATAGGGTACTATTGGAGGCTTTTGAGAAGGGGAATAACATGGCCAGATCTAGACTTTAGGAAAATCACTCTGGCAACTGTGTGAAAGATGGATCAGCACGAATTAACATTTGAGGCAGGGAGAGATTAACTAGAAGGCTAGTGCAATAGTTCAGGAGAGTGGTAATGGGCTTTTATTTGTAGAATGAACTCATGTGCAGAACCACAGGTTGTTAGCATCATGTCAGATGCTAGATCTATTCCATCTATTCTGATTGCCTCATTTTTAAGAAGAGGAAAATAAGGTCCAGAAAGATGAAGTGGTTACCTAAGTAGTAGCAGAACTGAGGCTAGAACCAAGACATACCAAGCCCCCAGATCCATTTCTCTCTCTACTGTACCAAAGCCATGCTAAGGCCAGATTCACCCCAAGAAGCCAAGAATCACTGACTTTGGAATGTGTTCTGTAGCTACATTTGAACATTGGGTGTGTCTGATGTTCTGGGAATTTGCAATGTTCCAAATGAAATAATGAAACCACACACTGTGAAGGACTGCTGCAGGGGGATTTGGAAAATAATTGAGCTTCCCTATCCTCCTCATAGATCAACTTTTCCCTGCTGCCCACTGCTTAAAGGATGGACAACACCTCACTTCAACTCACAAAGGTCTCTGTCTCCCTCTGTGTCCTCTATCTCTCTCCGCTCTGTCTCTGTCTCTCCTCTCCTCTCTTTCTGTCTCTCTTTCTCTCTGTGTCTCTTTCTCTCTCTCTGTCTCTTCCTCTTTTTTTCTCTCTCTATCTCACCTGCCCCATCTCAAAATACCCCCTGGAATGGAGTAAGGAAAGCTAGTAATAATATTAAGGGTGTCCTGAAAATAGGTGAAAATGTCAACAAGTCCTTGAAGATTAGTGGCTATTTGAGAGTTATATATGTATGCAACTGCCACACTTCCTGGTTTTTGCCATGGGCCAAAGAGGCACATACAAATTATTTAATTGTATATTATGAATAAAACAAGTTCTAAAGCAGGGAATCTAAACTCAGTGTTCATTAACTCCTTTTTAAAACACGTTTTTTGTTTTGTTTTGCTTTTGATTTTTGGAGGGCAATTGGGGTTAAGTGACTTGCCCAAAGTCACACGGCTAGTAAGTGTGTCAAGCATCTGAGACCAGATTTGAACTTAGGTCCTCCTGATTCCAGGGCCAGTGCTCTATTCACTGTGCCACCTAGCTGCCCCTTAAAACATGTTTTGATAATTGTATGTAGCAAGGTCCATCCTTACATGTAGCATAGAAGCATCATTGTAGACTTTAAGAGACAGAAGAGACATCTCTACCCTTTTCTCATTCCCCCTCCTCTCTCTCCTTCAGGCAGGAGGCTGGGGCCAGAAACTTGACCACTCTGCTCTCCTCAGAGAGCAGGGATACTGGCTTAGAATGAAATTTATCTGTTCTCTTAGATGTGATTAGTCTAGGGGATAAAGTTTTCAGGTTTAAGCTAAACTTCTGATTCCTGTTCATTAATTGCAGGAACGGAAGACCCCCATGCTTTAAATCCGAGGCTTAACTCCCTTCCCACCAAATACCAATTCCACAATGAATACGCATAAGAAGTAGCAAAGAAACCTATTTATCCAAGTCAATAGTAAAAGAGAAATTGGAGAAAGTATACATAATAGAATATATACCAGAAAATACAGAGTGAAGTAGTTCCATTGGGAGTGAAGTCATTCAGTTCAACCACGAAAGAGAAGTCCTAGATCACACCCAGGCAGAAGTTCCCTAAGATCTCTAGGCCAGGTGTGGGGAACCTGTGGCCTTGAGGCCACATGTGGCCTTCTAGGTCCTCAAGTGCAACCCTTTGACAGAATTTGATGGAATTTTTGGATTCTGTCAAAGGGCCACACTTGAGGACCTAGAGGGTCACAGGTGGCTTTAAGGTTCAGGTTCCCCACCCCTGCTCTAGTGAAGCAAGATGGGGATAGAGACATGGTAGACAGCTAAGTCCTCTCATACCAGATTCTTCAGTGTCTTTTCCTTTAGCAACCTGAAGGGAGGCTGACATATTCCATCTATTCTCTTGAAACTGGAAACGAGAAGCAGGCAAAGCAAGTGAAGGGCTTCAAGAAAGTCAGAGAACCTAATACTCTCCTTCCTCCTGTTCTTGCCATCTCTGCCCCTCTGCTCAATGTTCAGGGCACTGATTTCCATCAATAAGGAAAGAGTCCTATACCAAAGGGCTTTGGGACTTGGGTTACATTGATTTCAACATAACTGGCTTCTTTTGTGATCCTGTGTTTTTTTATTTAATAAATTTAAGAACGTTATTCTAGGAAAGAGACCATTGACTCTGGATGCCAGAGTATGCCAAAGCAAGTCTAATGGAAGAGTGTGGGCTAATGGGTTAATTTTTTTTAAAAAGACACTGAGCCATGTAGTATCTTTTCATTTTCTGCTTTTAATTCTCTTTTTAGGAGCGTGTGGCAGATAGAGCAGTGATTGGGGCGGAGTGCCTAAGATCGAATCATGCCAGTCCGTATCTCGGTTATCACATCTGTTAAATGGAGATCATATGTATCCTATGCATCTCCTGGGACTATGCGGCTCCACTGAGATGATGTCCCATAAGTGCTTTGTAAGCCTTCAAGAATATTTTTGTTGATTTGAACCAGTGATTTCACTGGTGTCAGGAACTTCCAGCATGGAAACTTCTTCTACCAGTGCTCATTACTGACTAGCCTATAATTTATAGTCTCCATTTAAAGTCTTCCTAGAACACTCAGAATTTAATTGACATGTCTGGTCCTACAGATGGTGTATGTTGGGAGTAGAACTTGAACCCAGGGTTTCTTGACCCCGAGGCTATCTCTGTCCCCATTACTCCATGCTGACTCTCACAAGGCTGTAACCTCTGATGATTACTTCTGCATTTCTAATGGATACAGTGCTATTAGACTGGAGCAAAAAAGAATGGCATTCTTGGGGGCGGGGAACTTCTTCAAGGGTCAAAATATAATCTAAGGAAAGAGTTGAACACATGACCTATAATAGCAATCATTCCTACCTCCATTAATGTTTATGCTGCCATGAAGAGACATTGTTTTCTTTTGTAGTGCCTTTGGGTTTTCTTTTTGTCTGTTTCTTACTTTTTGTTCCTTTGGTGAGGATCTGTGATTATCAGGCTCCCAGAGTGGACACTCTCCCCAGATGCGGATGGGTTACTCTACTGTACCTTGTACTCTTAGAGAGTTACCCCAACATTGAGAGGTTAAATGCCTTGCCCATAATCACACAGCCAATATGGGCCAGAGATGAGACTTGAATATAGGTCTTCCTGACTCTGGGGCCACCTTCTCTCCACCCCTGCTGAACGTGAAGAGTTATAATGATGTAGACCTATAGCCAAAAGCACAGGTTCAGGGCTCCCTGCCTTGGGCTCCTTCAGAACGTCAGGCAGACCTTGAAGAGACATAGGATTGCCATTGATTTCAGTCCACAAGGGCCCACAGGGGAGCAGGGGAGTCGTCTGCAGCATCGCTGGGCACAGGCCTTCTTCAGCTCGCCTGTTTTCCTTCCGGGATCCGGGGAGGGAAGTCAAAGATTTCAGCAGACTGGACTGCCAGGATGAAAAATTCTCTTTGTACTGCGGTGTTACCAGGTTTGGTTGCGAGAGAGCTGGAGTTTTCAGCGGGTGGAAACTGACTATGCTCCAGGGCACTCCCTTTAAAAACTAAATCAACATTATTTTAATTTGTGTTCCCTGCTTCCTCATTCACAATGGATGAGAAGGCACAGGGCTGTGAGAAGGCGCATATTTCTCTTACAAGTTAACTTAACATGCAATATGCAAGGGATTACTCTAGACTCACTCAATACAACAGCCCAGAGCTTTATAGAATTCTATTGATCTTAGCTAAAGCTGTTTAATTTTTTCTTGCTTTAATTTTCTTCCCTTATTTGCTCATTAAGTTGAGATGGGAAGGGAGGGAGATGAAGACTGTTGATATACTCTCCACCTCGGATTAGAGGGGTCAGGGAACAAGAGATAATGGTGATGCTTGGAATTAAGAGACCCGAGTTCAGATTCTCAACTGCTAGGCACTGGTTACATGACCTTGGCAAACCAATCCCCTGCTTTGGACCTCTATATGCTTAGCTGGACCTCATTAAATTCACATTCTTGTCGATCATATTGGCAGTGAGGTTGCACGATTTATAAATTGATGCACTTGGAGTTAGTCAGACTTGAGTTTTAATCAGACACTTATTTTCTGTATGACCCTGGGCAAGTCACTTAACCTCAGTCTGCCTCAGTTTTCACAACCGCATCAAAAAGAGATATTAATAGTTCCTACTTGCCAGAGTTGTGGTGAAGATTAAATGAGATAATATTTGGAAAGTGCTCTGCAAACCTAAAACCACTATATAAGTGCTAGTTATTATTATCACAGATAGCATTTTACTATATCACATGGTTACAAGGCTTGGGTTGGATGGCTCTCAAAGAGAAGACAAAGGATTGCAGATGTCCCTTCAAGCAAGCAGGGAAAACAAGCATAATTTTGTGGTGACCTACAAAGAGCTGCTACATGTCCATCTCTGTTAGTACCAGAAACACCTACTCATATACAAATTGTAAGTTGGCCTTTGACCTAGAAGAAGGAGATAGTGAAAGGGCCAAAGAACAAATTCTTATTGTTTAGGCTCTTAGGGATAAAAAAAAAAAATGTTCTTTGAAGGAAATGAAGTGTTTTAAGAAAGAAACAGAAGAAAAGGGATGAAAAGAAGCAAAGGAGAATGTTCTATGTTAGGAAGTTAGCAGAGGGAAGAATGTGAAGGAAGAGAATGATCACTGAACATTCAAAGATCCTGCATTTAATAGGCATTGTGTAGGGGGAGCTGGCCTTGGTCTAGAAAAGGCATCTTTTCTCATTCTCAAGTCTGGATCATTTGCATAAGACTCTCTTCTTATTGATAGAGAGAAGGATGTATTCTGTTCTGTGCTTACATGAGAGAAAAACATGTCTGCAAAGCTTTGGAAAGAAGTGACATTCTTTTTCCTTACCACTTTAAAAGAAGAAACACTTTGTTCCACACTCTTTTCTGGAAGAAGCTTCAGGTAGAAAAAAAGAAAAATAAATTCTGGAAATCAAACACATGTTGATCAGAGTTTGGATTCCCCCTGCATGTCCACCAAATCACAAAGGCTTTGCTCTCTTTCCCTGAAGCTGGTCCTAAGGAGAGTCTGGAATCACATGTGTTTTCTCTCAAAGTGAGAATGAAGATGTAGATTCACAGGAGCCAACAAGTGTAAGGACATCCAGTAATATTCAAAAGAAGAAGAAACAAATAGTGGTGAATGGTGAATCCCTGTGGAAGAGAACCCAAACATTAATTTACTAGCCTGACATAAATGGCAGAGATGTTGGTTATTTGGGGGAGGGGGATTGTACCAGAGATGGTCTAGAGAGCTTCCCGAGGATTGTCAAACCTGATGGTCACTGCCTACTCTTAAACAACAATATCAAAAAGAACCTAGTTGCTAAGAATTAGAAGAACTAGAGCTCCTCATGAAAGGGGATCAGTTAGACCTCATAGGCACCCCTAAAACATGGTGGAACAGTATTCAGTAATGTTGCTGTTGAATCATTTCAGTTGTGTCCTATTCCCATCTGGGGTTTTCTTGTCAAAGATATTGGAGTGATTTGTCATTTCCTTCTCCAGCTCATTTTACAGATGAGGAAACTGAGGCAAACAGGGTTAGGTGACTTGCCCATGGTCACACAGCTAGTAAGCATCTGAGGTAAAATATAAACTCAGGTCTTCCTAATTCTAAGCTTGATGCTCTATCCATGGATCCACCTAACTGCCCAACATTCAATAATAATAACTAATATTTATATAGCATTTAAAGGTTTGCAAGGTACTTTGCTCAGAG
Organism: Petaurus breviceps papuanus; assembly: GCF_028583685.1. Taxonomy (NCBI): domain Eukaryota; kingdom Metazoa; phylum Chordata; class Mammalia; order Diprotodontia; family Petauridae; genus Petaurus; species Petaurus breviceps. The sequence goes on from NW_027185799.1 coordinate 13,604,993, forward strand.
TAACACTATGTAGCTGGTAGTGTGAATATCATTCCCATTTTACAGATGAGAAAGCTAAAGCTTTGGGAGGTTAAATAGCTTACCATGGTCACATAAACAATAAGCGTTCAAGGTGACATTTGAACTCAGGTTTCCCGACTCCAAGGCCACATTCTTTCTACATTACTTCACTCCTGGATAGATCTCATCCTCTGCCTTTACTCTGGAGAGAATCACTCACTCTCCTCATTCCTCACTTTCTCACTCCCCCGACCCTGACCAGGGACAATTATGTATTAAGTCCTGTTGATTTCACCTTGGCTACATCTCTCTTATCTTCTGCCTTTTCTCCCCTGACAACACCACCCCGGTGTAGGCCCTGTCACCTCTTCTGTCCTACTGTGGTAGCTTTCTGGTTGATCTCCTTGCTTCTAGTCTCTCCCCAATCTACTCAGCTGTCAAAGAGATCTTCCTAAAGTGCAAGCCTGACCATGTCACCCCGCCCCGCCCCTTTGCCCTTCAATAAACTTGAATAGCTACTTATTACCACCAGAATTGAATCTCAAACCCTCTGTTTGGCATTCAAAGCCCTTCTTTACCTGACCCTCTCCTATTTCTAGTCTTTTTACATCTTACACCCACCATGTACCCCATGATCTAGTGACACTGGTCTTGCTATTCCGCACTCAAGACACTTGATCTTATATAGAACTCTAATCATATATATATATATATATCTTATATATTCACTCCATACATTTTCACTGACTGATCCCTATGTTTGGCATTCCCTCTCTCTCTCTCTCTCTCTCTCTCTCTCTCTCCCTCCCTCCTCTTCTTCCCTTCTTTAAGTCTCAGCTAGAATGCCACCTTCTTCAAGGAACTTTTCCCATTCTTCCTGAATGACAGTGCCTTCCCTTAGAGATTTACCCTGGATATTTCCTGTTTGTACAGAGCTGTTTGCATGTTGTTGTCCCCCATTAGATTTTTAACTTAAAGGCAGGGTTGGTTTTGCCTTTCTCTGTTTCCCCAGTGCTTTCTGTAAGGCTTGGCACATAGTGAGTGTCTATTAAATACTTGTTGACTTGATTTGTTGACCTTATTAAATAGGCAAAAGTTGTGTGTGTATGGATTCATCTTGTATATTAAGATTACAGTCTCAGGGAGTGGACAGGGGAGGGAGGGATAGAATTTGGAACTCAAATCTTAAAAAAATGTTAAAAATAGTTTTAACATGTAATTGAGGAAAAATATTATATATGCATATGTATATGTGTATGTGTGTATATATACATACATATATATACATACACGTATATAATATGCAGGGACAGCTAGGTAGATAGGCACTAGCCCTGGAGTCAGGAGGACCTGAGTTCAATCCAGTCTCAAACACTAACTAGCTGTGTGACTCTGGGCAAGTCACTTAACCCTGATTGCCTCCAAAAAAAAGAAAATATACTCACATGAGTAAGGAGTAATGAGCATCTGAGGTAGGATTAAAAATGGAAGAAAATAAAAGGTAAAGAAGCAATAATGCTGTGCAGAGGGCATCAGTATTCTACAGACCACTTGGATGGAAGGAAAAATTGGATGAGGCATTTGGGAAACATTACCAACCTATCACGAAATGAAATTTCAATTCAGTTCAATGAATGTTTATCAAGTACCTCTTATGTTTAAGGTACTGAGCTAAGCATAAAAAGATATTATGGTGACAGAGCATCTCAACCATTGAGAAATCCTCTGTAACACTTTCTTTGCCAAAGTAGAGCAGTTGAAAAGTGAAGGATTTAGAGATAGTGTCATCAGGCAAAAAGTGTAGGAAATGTAGCAGAGTGGGGAGGTACTAATATCAAGAAACTAACTCTGACAAACAAAAAGAGCTGGTGGCTAAAGTATGAATGACAGGAACTTGGGTCTCAGGTGACCATTTCACCCATGAATTTGTGATAAAAGAGAAAAAATCTAGGAGTAGTTTGATTTGCATCCTAGATTTAGGAAGTAGAGATTTCAAAGGGTTCAGAGAAAGGATAAGTATGATGTGATGGCATAATATTTTGAAGGGAAAGTATGTCCAAGAGAAATGGGGAGCTCTCAAGGATGAAATTCTGAAGACTCATGTAGAAATGATTAAGATGAGAAAGAACAGAGGGACCGGCCTGAAGAGACCAGTGTTCTTTAGAACATTGACCAACTCAGACTTAGAAAAGATGGATACAAAGACAAGAAGCTAAGAATGAAGACACAAGAGTAGCATGGACCAGTAAAAATTGTTTCAGGAACACTAAAGTTCAGATGTGCCAAGACTGTCAATGAATGATGAAGACAGCAAAAAGAAGTGATTGTTGTTGTTTTAAAGCTGAACTGGAGTTAAAAAAAGGATCAAAGATGGAAAAGGATCATACAAGAGAATGGGAAGTTGATGGTGGAATGGTAGGAGTTGAATTCCTTAACTCTTATTTTGCTTGTATTTCCAATTAGAATGATCTCTGATCCAATTAGAATGATCCCACCAGAAGACTGGAGCAAAAATGGTTATCAGGCAGTTGAAACCCAACAGAAGTGAGAAGACAGACATCTAGCTACCCTCAGTGAGTTCTAGTAAGTAGGTTTACATGTATGCTGAATTATACTGAGTAGTTTTAGATAATATATTGAAAGACTGGGTAGATATGATTGCAAAGCCAATGATGGCATCCTTCAGGAGAAATCTTGGCAAGTAGATGAGGTGATATAGGAGTGGATGAGGCCAAGTGCCCCAATTTTCCAGAGTCAATGATGGTATCCTTCAGAGGAAGCCCTTTGAAGAGGTGATGCAACAGTGGAGAAGGCCAAGTGGTTCAATTTTCCAAAAAGGGAGAAAGTACAACAAACTCTAGAGAAGAGGTATCAAAAACATGGCCTGTGAGCCACATGGTACCCGCAACATGGGATTAAGTATGGCATGAACCAGATTAAAATGTAATTTGAAAACATTTAATGAAATAAATAAGAAATACAATAAAACAAAGATAATATCACATTTTAAAACTAAGTCAACATATGCCCCACAGGGATCCTTATGTATGGTTCAGTGGTCCCTATTTCTGTTTACGTTTGACACCATTGATCTAAAGCAGTGTTTTCCTTTACTACCTTGTAAAATCCTAGAATATATTATCAGAGGAATGAATTAAGAACATTTAGGGAAGCAGTGATCACTAAAGCCCTGCATGGCTTCATCCAGAACAGGATATTCCAGCCAAATTTCATTTTCTTCTTTGACAGAATGACTAGGTTGGGTAGATAAAGAGAACATTATAGGCAGAGTATATTTAAATCTCAATAAAGAATATATTCAAGGGGCAGTTAGGTGGCTCAGTGAATAGAGCACTGACCCTGGAGTCAGGAGGACCTGAGTTCAAATCCCACCTCAGACACTTAACACTTACTAGCCGTGTGACCTTGGGCAAGTCACTTAACTCCAATTGCCCTGCCTTACCCCCCACAAAAAATAAAAAGACACACAAAAAAAGAATATATTCAAGTCTTTGTTGATATCCCTATGGACAAGATGGAGAGATACAGGTAAGATGAGAGTAGAATTTCAGTAGATTCAGAAGTGAGTGAATGACCAGATCCAGAAAGTAATCATTCCTGGGTTGATAGCAATTTGCAGTGTGGGCTCTAGTGTAATGTTATAAAAATCTTTCTTTGGGCCATTGATCTTCTACATTTTTATCAGTGATAAAGTAACAACTGGCATGCTTTTGAAAATTGTAGATGTCACAAAGCTTGATGAGAGTTAATGCTTACATGACAGAATCAGGATCAGTTGATCAATCAATAAATACTTATGAAGTGTCTGCCACGTGCTAGGTACTGTGACTAGAACTGGATCAAAAAAGATCTAGATGTGTCAGAATGAGAGGTTAAGTAGAATAAGATAAAATATAATAAGAATAAATGTAAAGCTCTACACAGGTTCAAAAAGTCAATTAAATAAGTATAGGCTAGGGGAAAAAGTGACTAGACAAAAGTTCCTATGTAAAATAACTTTTTAAGGCTGATACTGTAAACAATCTGGGAGAGCAAAGAATAGTTTACCTATCAGATTTATGGAGAAGGGAAGATTTTACGACCAAACAAGAGTTAGAGAGCATTACCAAATGCAAAATGGATAATTTTGATTACATTAAATTGAAAATATTTTGTACAAATAAAGTCAAGGTAACCAAGATTAGGAGGGAAATGGAAAATTGGGAAAAAAATTTATAACCAGTGTCTCTGATAAAGGCCTTATTTCTAAAATATACAAAGAATTAAGTCAAATCTAAAAGAATACAAGTCATTCCACAATTAAAAAATGGTCAAAGGATATGAACAGTTTTCAGAGAAAGAAATTAAAGATATATATATATATATAAGCATATGAAAAAATGCTCTAAATCACTATTGATTAGAGAAATGCAAATCAAAACAACTCTGAGGTACCACATCTCACCAGTGAGATTGGCTAAGATGATAAAACAGGAAAATGATAAATGCTGGAGAGAATGTGGAAAAATTGGAACACTAATTCATTGTTGGTGGAGTTGTGAACTGATCCAACCATCCTAGAGAGGACTCTGGAACTATGCCCAAAGAGCTATATAAAAGTGACCCTTTGACCCAGCAATACCACTTCTTGGGCTCTATCCCAAAGAAATCATAGAAGTGGGGAAAGGATCTGTATATACAAAAATATTTATAACAGCTCTATTTGTGGTGGCAAAGAATTGGAAATTGAGGGGAATGACTAAAGCAGTTGTGGTATATGAATGTAATGGAATACTATTAAGCTATAAGAAATGAGGAGCAGACAGACTTGTGTGTATATATATATGTATATATATATATAAATGTATATATAATAAATTGGAGAGACTTATATAAACTGATGCTGAGTGAGGAGAGCAGAACCAGGAGAACTTTGTACACAATTACAGACACATCATATGTGTGATGATTAACTTTGATAGACTAGGTTCCTCTCAGCAATACAAGGTTAGAAGACTACTACAAAAGACTCATGATGGAAAGGGATATATTCATATCCAGAGAAAAAACTAGAGTCTGAATGCAGATTAAAGCAAACTACTTACTCTCTCTTGTTTGTGTTTTGTTTTGTCCCTTCTTTCTCATTCTTCACCCCATTGGTTATAATCCTTCTTTACAACTTGACTAATGTTCAATGTGAAGGTATTTGTGGAACCTATATTTGATTACATGCCTCCATGGGGGTGGGGAAGGGGAAGGGGAAGGGAAGGAGGGAGGGAGAGAAACTCAAGGGATTGTGGAACTGAATGTTATAAACTAAAAGTTAATAAATGAATTTAAATTAAGAAAAAAGAAAAATAACTTTTTTCAAGCAATTGGTGTTAAGTAACTTGCTCAAGGTTACACGGCCAGTTATTTTGTGTGGGTGCCAAGTATCTGAGGCCAGAACCAATCCTGGGACTCCTGTCGCCAGTGCCCACGCTCTTACTGCACCACCTGGCTGCCCCTAGAAAAATAACTTTTAAAAAAGTGAATTGAATGTTTAATATGAATTTAAAAAAAAATATGTAGCATGGAAAGAAACAAATGCTATCTTAGATTTCATTAAAAAAGTGTGGTGTCCAAAATGACAGAGTTCATAGTTCTTTGCTTGACGTTGGCTGGATAGCAGTTCTAGTTCTGAATTCTGGTAAATCACCACAGGGATATCATGTCCAATAAAGGACACTGAATTTTGGGAAAGGGCAGCTAGGTGAAGCAGTGGATTGAGTGCTGGGTCTAGAGTCAGGAAAACCTGAGTTCAAATCTGGTTTCAGCTGCTTACTAGCTGGGTGTCCCTGGGTAAGTCACTTAACCTTATTTGCCTCAGTGTCCTCATCTGTGAAATGAACTGGAGAAGGAAATGGCAAACCACTCCAGTATCTTTGCCAAGAAAACCCCAAATGGGGTCATGAAAAGTCAGACACATTTGAAAAACAACTGAACTTTTAGGAAAGACATAGATGACTTGAAGCATATCCAGAAGAGGGAGACCAAGCATGACATCTGCGTACTGGTGAGGAAAAATGGTGATGTTTATATTGGCAAAGGGAAGACCTAGGATAAACATGATAAATGCCTTCAAGTATGTGGAGGTCTGTCATGGGGAAGGAAGATTAGATTTTTTTCTGCTTGCCTTCAAATGAAAAAAAAATTAGCAAAAAAATAATTCAGATGATTTTAGTTCAGTGGAAGGGATAACTTTAGATTATAGCTATCCCATACCACAGTGATTCCCATTTAGTGGTTGATGATGATCCAAGGGGTTAATGCTAAAAATTATTCATGGTGCCTTAATTAATAAACAATTGATCAATTAAGTTACAAATATATTTTTCCTCTCTGACAAGTAGTGTGTGTTTGAAATATTATTAGGTTTGTTTCTGCAGCTATTGGAAATCATCATGATCATGTACACAATTTTTGTATTTGTGCAGTAACTATATCAAACTCTGTTTCTGACTGAGTGGAATGTGTGTAGTTTTTCAACTTCTCATCAAATTGTTTCCAAACAACCACAGAGGTTTTCAAATCCAAGTGAAGACTAATACCCAACATTCATGTACCTGATTCCCAATGGTAAGACATGTACATACTCTCATTTGTGTTCTGTACACTACACCAGAGTAGCTCCTTTGTTTACCTCTGTTGCCCTGTAATTGTACTTCATCAGATATGTAATCATGTGATCAAGAAGTTGCAAATGTTTGCATTCTTGCAGCACAAATATTAGGCTGTTTAAAAACCATTATCTCGGGGCATGTGCATTATAAACCATCTTGAAACCATCATGAACCATCACAAACATTTTGTAGAAACAAACCTTATACTTCCTTGTACTGCAGCATTAAAACTTTTATGATTTAAACTTATCATCTGCTTATATTTCTATTCTTTCATCTATCTGATTTTAAAATGTAATAGTTGGAGTTTTTATGAGAGTATAACTGCTAGGCCAGAAGTAGAAGAGAAAAAAAGTCATATCTGAAAAGATTCTTTTCTTACAAAGGTTAGGTTATATGCAAGCATTGTCAGAAATGAAGTAATTTGTGCAATTGAATTAAAAGTGCATTTGTCATTTAATAATGCTTTTCATTAGTGATGTTATATTATAACTAGTGATTTATTTTATTAATTGGCTATGTGGCTAATGATCATAATGTCTGTCTTTCAGCTAGAGAGCTTTAAAAAAATCTCCTGTTTTCTACCACATATTTGTGTGAGCAAACATTTTCACTTTATTCTTGTTATAATCAAAATACAGAACCAGATTTCAGACATTTTCTGGTGTTGAGCCAAATATTGTGAATGTTTGTTTATTCAAATAAAAAATCCCAATATCAAAATCATATGTAATTGAATATTATATCATTTTAAACATCTTCAAAGTTGTAACTTACTTCATTAAAATATTTTTAATATTCAATAACATTTCTAGATAAATAATTTAAAAATATTAATTATAAAATATTTGTAATATTTTATAAATATTATATATTTAAATAAAATATTATATTTTATATTAAATATAAAATAAAAGTTATTATGAAGTCTTATAGATAACAGCAAGCATATGAGATCTTCCTGAATTTACTTATTTCAATCCTTATAGAATATACTACACAAAATGCTTATAATTATTTTATAATTAGAGTTTTATGATTGTATATTTAGAATTATCATAGTCATAATTAGAATATAAGTCGGTCCAATTATAACAAATAATCAATCTGCCTAAGTAGTCGAATTGTTTGAATTCATACTGCATTTTTCCATTGGGCTATAACCAATGACCACATTTTACTTAACTATAACTTTGAATAGTGTGAATTCAAATACATCTGAGCACTTCAAGGGATTAGCATGATTATTTGCATTAATTGGAACCTAGCTGTAAATGTGTATTTTGTGATTATATATTGTAAATTTTAATTTGGAGATTTTTTTTAAAGTAAAAGTTACCATTGTAGTTATTATACTGTATAATACACAATAAAACTAAAAAAAATATTATGAGTAGTATTTTAAATTACCCTAGGGCTTCACAACGCATTTTAAAAATTGTTGTTGATAGGGATTAGTAGAAAAGAAAACTGGGAACCACTTCCATAATAGCATGGGTGCCTCAGAACGAGACCCAACTGGAAGTCTTTGAGTAGAGGCTGGACAACCTCTAGGGATATTTTAGAAGAGATTCTCATTAAGGGATGGGTTAGACCAGATGGCCTGTGAAGTCCCTTCCAACTCTTAGATGCTATAAATTCTTAGTCCAGTTGGCCTGGAAAGCAGAATACATTAAAGAGACAAAAGTTGAACCAGGTGCATTGTTGGGAATTGAATCTATATTCAGGAGCACACACTATAGAAGGAATTACTGACCTCTAGCTGTTTTTAGATGTGCTATTTTTGCTCTTAAACTGTTGGGGCAGTACAGTCTAATGGTAAGAGCACTGGGTTGATGAGTGGAAGTCTAAGTCAACTGTGTGGCCAACATACACTGACACACTAACTGTGTGACCTTAAATCAGTCACTTCACTTCTACCTTTTGGCTTTGTAGGATATTGGGCAGAGGAAAAAATGGAATGACTTATGAAAACACTTAAGAAACTTGAAAGCTCTGTACCGATATTAGTACAAAATTCTCTGTCATCTCTAAACATTTCATTTACACCATTTCAAAGTGTATTTGAAAGAATTGCAGGTTAGGATCTTATCAAATATCTCTCCATGTTCCAAATCTGTTCAAGTTAAACATGATGAAAATCTGCTCTCCTGTTACCCATCTTGTAATAGAAAGTTAAAAGATGTGATTCTTATTGGGGAAAGAATTTCAGTTTACTACCAAAAAAAAACTAGGATTATAGACTACATAGCTGATAAAATGGAGACTTAGAACAATGAAATGAGTTGCTTCCAGGTATACAGCTATTTGAGTGGAACAGAATAGTTCATGGGAGTGCTAACAAGAACGGACTGTTAAAATTCCAGTACAAGCATTGATGTCTTGGAAATCCGCTAATGCTACATATAAATCAAGGCTTGATTTATTGTTTGATTGGTTATCTAGATTTAAGAAAGTGGTAGAGAAAGGGTTAATACCGGTTAAACTTAAAAGTATGATCTCTGTATTTATTTCCGCAAAGAGCTGATTGTTACTGGTACACATTGAGAATATCCCAAGTCCAAGTCAAGTACACATTTCATTATATCATATTGTTTAAGGTTCAAAAATTGGCTCAGATTATGGACTCAATAAATATTTTTGACTGCTAAGAGCTGATTAAGAATATTTCAACTGATCTCAGTATCAAAGCCAGCTTTGTGACTCTGGGCAAGTCATTTGACCTTCTCTGAGTTATGGTTTCCTCCTTTTATAAAATGGAGGATGATAACAGAAGTGACTTGTTCAGGATCATATAGCTAGTAGATATCAATGACTTAGTCAATAAGCAGTTATTGAGTTCCTACTATGTACCAGGAACTGTGCTAAGTGCTAGGCTTACAGAGAAAGACAAAATACAGTCCCTGCCATTAAGGAACTCACAATCTAATGGGGGGGGGGACAACATGCAAACAGATGTGTACAAACAATCTATATACAGGATAAATAAGAAATAACAGAGGGAAGGCATCAGAATTAAGAGGAATTTAGGAAGGCTTTCTGCAGAAGGTAGAACTTTAACTGGTATTTGAATGGAGTTAGTAAGGCAAAAATGAGCTAGTAAAGCATAGGGGACAGCCAGAAAAAAAATGTCCAGAGCTGCAAGATGGAGTGTCTTATTCAGGGAACAGAAAGAAGGCCAGTGTCACTGGGTCAAAGTGGAGGGGTATAAAATACAGGAAGATAGGAAGGACCTCATTATGAAGAGCTGTGAACATCCAACAGAGCATTTTGTATTTGATCTTGGAGGCAATAGGGAGCCACCAGAATTTGTTGAGTTAAGGGAGGGTGATGTGATCAGACCTTCACTTTAAGAAAATCACACAATGGAGGGGTAGAGCAGGAAGATGAAAGGGAATGGAACAACCTGATTCTCATTGAATTTGGCCTAAGGAGGGAATAACATACACACTCAATTGGGTGTCTTACCCTACAGAAAAATAGAGGGGTAGGGGATAAGAGGGTGGATGATAGAAGGGAGAGCAGATTAGGGGAGAGGGTAGTTAGAAGCAAACATTTTTGAAAAGAGACAGGGTCAAAAGAGAAAATAGAATAAGTGGGGGGGGGAGCGGGATAGGATGGAGAGAAATATAGTTAGTCTTTCACAATATAACTACTATGGAAATAATTTGGGTATCTACACATGCACAACCTATATTGAATCACTTATCTTCCAAGTGGGGGTGGGTGAGGAGGGAAGAAGGGAAAAAAATCTGAAACTCAAAGTTTTAAAAACAAATGTTTAAAAATTGTTTTTTTTACATGCAACTGGGAAATAAGATATACAGGTGCTGGGGTATAGAAACCCATTTTGTAATAGAAAGTTAAAAGATGTGGTTCTTATTTGAGGAAAGAATTTCAGTACTAGAAAGTTAGGTGGGTGAAGAGAACAGATTGGGGGAAGGGGTATTCAGTAGACTGGCTATTTTAGAGTGGCGGCAGGGGAAAGACGGGGAGAGAAAAATTGTAACTCAAAATCTTGTGGAAATGAATGTTGAAAACAAGAAAGAAAGAAAGAAAGAAAGAAAGAAAGAAAGAAAGAAAGAAAG
>NW_027185799.1:13615752-13671999 GCF_028583685.1 Petaurus breviceps papuanus
AGAAAGAAAGAAAGAAAGAAAGAAAGAAAGAAAGAAAGAAAGAAAGAGAGAGAGAAAGAGAGAGAGAGAGAGAGAAAGAAAGAAAGAAAGAAAGAAAGAAAGAAAGAAAGAAAGAAAAAGAAAGAAAGAAAAGAAAAAATAAGATTTCCTCCACTAGAAAAAAAAGAAAGAAAATCACTTGGGCAGCTAAAAAGAGAATATAGGCTGGAGCATGGGAAAGACTTGTGGCAGACAGATTCCCCAATAAGTCAGGACCTGCACCATGGTGGTGGCCATAGCAGAGGAGAGGATAGAGGGTATGTATTTGAGAGATGTTTCAGAGGTAAAATTGACAGACCTTAGCAATGAGGGGTGAGGGATGGTGAGGAGTTTAGGGTGTCACCTAGCTTGTGAACCTAGAGGGCTGGGAGGATGGCATTGCCTTCAAGACCATCCTTAGCAGTAATAGGGAAGTTTGGAAAGGGAAAGTGGGGAAAGATAATAAATTCAATTTTGGAAAGGTTGAGTTTAAGTTGTCTACTGGACATTTAGTTTGAGATGTCTAGTAGGCGGTTGGTGGGGATTTGAACACAAATCTTTCTAACTCCAGATCCAGCACTCTATTCAATATACCACATAGCAGGGGCTGCTAGGTGGCCCAGTGAATAGAGCACCGGCCCTGGAATTAGGAGGACATGATTTCAAATCTGGCCTCTGACACTTAACACTTACTAGCCATGTGACTTAAACCCAGTTGCCCTATCTTCCCCCCCTCAAAATATCTATCTATCTATCTATCTATCTATCTATCTATCTATCTATCTATCTATCTATCTATCTATCTATCTATCTACCACATAGCATTACTTCTACTATGTGCCTTGGAACAGGTAGGTGGATCAAAAGATAGAGTACCTGGTCTGGAGTTAGGAAGACTTGAGTTCAAATCTGGCCTTAGACACTTCCTAGCTGTGTGACCCTAGGCAAGTCACTTAACCCTTTTTGCCTCAATTTCTTCACCTGTAAAATGAGCTGGAGAAGGAAATGGCAAACCCATCCAATATCTTTGCAAAGAAAGCCCTGAATGGAGTCATAAAGAGTCAGATATGACTGAAACAGCTGAACAACAGAACAAGAGAAACAACTATATGCCTCCTAGAATTGTAACAGTGAAGGTGCTTTATGAGCCTTAGAGATTACTTAGTGGTTTCATAGCTCTTGAATTCACTTATAATGCCTAGAAATGATGAATAGCCTTTTCTGTTTACCTGTGTTTGGTATCTTTTCCCCATCATAGACCACAAGCTCCATAAGAGGAAGGTCAATATCTTTTCCTGTCTTTATATCTTCCCTATATATATGTGCCTAGTACAGTGCCCTGCAATAATTGTTTGTTGAAATGAAATTGAAATCATAGGCATTAGGTCTAAGAATTAGTTCTTAAGCTTGGACTTGTTTAGCCTTCAATTGTTTCCTAAACTTACCACTCATATAATAAATGAGCCAGCCCCTTAAATGAAATTTGCCTCCTCCCTGGAATGGGTATAAGTTATTCCCCGGGGAAGCACTTTGCTAACCAGCTCATTCATGTTTGCAAACCACTCTGGGAAGCTGCAGGGAAAGCTTCTGTAGGAAGGTAAAAGCGTCATTATCAACACATTATTGTGGCAACATATGTCTTTGGGAAAAACATTTTCCTTACGTGATATGAAAAGACATGAGTACTTAGTGATGAGCTGACAGCAGAAGAATCATCTCCTCACTATGGAAATCCAGGCTTACTTAACCCATTAGTGAAGCCCTAAATGCTTGCTGTTGGACTCAGTCAAAGCTGAGAAAGAAAACTCGGAATAGCACAACTCCAAGTTGGAAAGGACCTCAGTGGTCATCTCACCTGTGTCATCCCAGAACAAGATTCCTCTCTTAAAGGTGCCAAGTGGTCATCCAGTCTCTGAAGGAATACCTCCAGCCTCCCTCCCAAGGCAGCTCAGGCCACATCCAGGGAATTCTGTTAGAAGTTGTTATGTACATCAAGCCTAGCTAAGCCTGCTTTCCTGAAAACACCCAACTATTGTTCTATTTCGGATCTGGGGGCCAAGTAGAAGTTTATTCCCTCTTTGCTGTGAAAACCTTTCAAATACTTGATGGATTGATACCTATGTAGATTTATTTATTTAACTTGTACTTCTTTTTCAATGATAACTTCCCTCTACCCTTTATGCTTTTTGGTCTCTTCCCTAACTTTTTTTTTCTGTGTCTCTGAAATACCCTTCTAAAACACTGAGTGTTAGTTCGAGAGAGTCTCCCATTCTGTTTGCAACTGATTTATCTTCATTTGAGAAGTGAATTGTTGTAAAAAGTTATATTTTGGGGACAGCTAGGTGGTTCAGTGAATAGAGCACTGGCCCTGGAGTCAGGAGGACCTGAGTTCAAATCTGGCCTCAGATACTTAACACTTACTAGCCATGTGACTTTGGGCAAGTCACTTAACCCCAATTGTCCTGCCCTCTCCCCCTCAAAAAGTAAAAAAAAAGTTAATTTTTGACTAAGCGGTTTAATTATCATTTGCAGACTTTCTTGAAGTATTTACCTCTCTCCGTAAACTTTTCAGCCTAGTGCTTCTCAAATATCCACATCTTGTCTTCAAAAACCATACTGAGTTTTGTTGTGTCTATCATTTATAGCTAGTGTGAGAAGAAGCAAGGTAAAATTTTTGTTGTTTTTTTTTTCTTGTTGTTGGAGTTCAATTTCCTAGGCTCAGGCTAAATTGTAAACATCTGAAGGATTAATCTCCTTTGAACCCTGATAATTCACAGCTGCACTGAGTCAAGTAGGTTTTGTGCCTATTGGCTCTGAGCCAATCAGGGACTGAGTCTTTGTTATATATTCTGAGAGTTTGGCATTTTGCTTTGGGGGTTCGCTCATAAGAAGGATCTTTTGATTCTCTGGTCGAGACTCTAAGTAGCTGTATGTTCAAAGCCCCCTGACTGCTTAAATATCTGTGCTCCCTTGATCCAGTAAAGTTTGTAAAGGGTATAGCAATATTGCTTTACTCAGACAGCTGAAGCCCTGTCTGTTGATCTTTGTGCTAATTTCTCTGTTTGTATTTTCTCCAAGTTCAGGGTGCTGACCTTTCCCCTGAACTAGTGAATGTAATGAAAAAAAGATTATTGACCCCTTAAAATTGCTTTCTTTTAAGAAAAGCGGATCAAAGAACCCGTGCCAGCAGGCCATCCTGGGTGTGCCAGGGTGCTTGCTGTTAATTTTGTATAACTTGCATCCAGTTGTTCCAATAATCACCTGTTCTATTTAACCTATTTCTATCCTGTTATTGTGTCTGGTTAATGATTTCTATATTCTGATAGATTATTTCCCTTCTTACCATTGTAATGTTGGAGCTTTACTATAACCTATTTGGGTGTATTAAGTCTTGAGTTCTTCTTTGTTGTGACCTTGTAGATTTTTTCAATATATATTTTGATAATAATTTTTTTTCTATTTTGGGGAACATTCTTGGACAATTTCTTTGAATGGTCTGCATTTTGTGTGTGTATGAGAAGGAATTATTAAACCTGTGGTTTCAGTGTTAGGAATTCCTGATGAGTAAACTTCCTCTACTAATGAAGATCTATATTTTCTCTACAATTTTTTCTTGGGATGTCTCTTAGTTTCTCCGACTTCCTTCAAGATTCAAACCAAATCCCACTTTCTGCAGGAGAACTTTCCCAATCCCCACAAGCTCATCTTCATGAGTTCAACTCTGATCTCACACACTAGCTGTGTGACCCTTGGCATGTCACCTAATCCTGTTTCCCTCAGTTCCTCATCTATAAAAAATGAGTTGGAGAAGGAAATGGCAGACCATTCCAGTATCTTTGCCCAGAACAACCCCAAAAAGGGATTTATGAAGAGTCAGACATGTGTTATATATTTTTTAAAAAGGGTCTTTCTGGGGCAGCCAGAAAGTAAGTAGTACAGAGAGTAAGAGCACTGGCCCCAGTGTTGGGATGAACTGGGAATCGAATCTGGGCTCAGATACTTAGCACCATACCCAGAAATAACTGGCCGTGTAACCTTGAGCAAGTTACTTAACGCCAATTGCTTTTTTTAAAAAAAAGGGGGTCTTTCCTTCTAAGACTACCCTCCATCTACTCTGTATATATTTCATATACACTAGTTATTAACATGTAGTTACCCCCATTAGAATGTAAGGGTCCTGAGAGCAGGGCCTTTTAATTTTCTTTGTATCTCCAATGTACAGTTCCTCACATGTAGTAAAAAAAAAAATTCTTATTGACTAACAGACTGCTAATTTGCTGGAATATAATATTCAGGTTCTTTTCATATTCTAAATTTTCTGGAATGACAGTAATCCTAAAATACAGAAATTCTCGGATCGTAGAATGTTAGAGATGTTAGAGACTGGGGCTGCTAAGTGGTGCAGTGAATAGATCACCAGCTCTGAAGTCAGGAGGATCTCAGACACTTAACACTTACTAGCTGTGTGACCTTGGGCAAGTCACTTAACCCCAATTGCCCTGCCTTCTCCCCTCCAAAAAAAAAAAGCCAAAAGAAAGTTAGAGACCAGTTAGTTCAACCCCATCATTTCACAAAGGAGAGAACTATGGCCAAATTAAATTAAGAATTTATGAAGCACCTACTGCATTTAGGATTCTGCTTGGAACAGAAAGAAGGAAATGATCCCCATCCTTAAGGAGCTTACAAGCTACTAGACAATATGTAACAGATCCCTTTCATCTCCTCATTTATTATTTTTGTTGTTTTTCAGTTGTGTTCAATTGTTCAGGATCCTATTTGTGATTTTCTTGGCAAAGATCCTGGAGTGGTTTGCCATTTCCTTCTCCAACTTATTTTACAGACGAGGAAACTGAGGCAAGCGGTGTTAAGTGACTTGCTCAGGGTCACCCACTTAGTAAGTGTCTGAGGCCAGATTTGAACTCAGGAAGATGAGTCTTCCTTACTCCAGGCCTGGTACTCTACCCACTGTGCCACCTAGCTGCCCTTTTATTACATAATTTATACACAAAGGAAAGTTTTACACAGATCTCCTCTAGGGAAATTTTAGAAGGTACAGAACACTTTCTGCTGGGGACCTCAGAAATGTTAGATGATTTATCCAAGGTCATAATGCCAATAAGTGACACATCCTGAACCAAAATTCTGGTCTCCTGTCTCTCATTCCAGTACTCTGTCTAGGTCATCCCATGGAGACTTGAGTTACTTTCTGGATGACCATCTGCATTTGTCTCCAGAGACTCTAGTAGCAAGGTCAAGCAGGTGTGAGATGAGGAACTTTGGAGAATCTTTCCTTCCCTGGCTTACTTTAGGACTCCTGAAGACTGGTGTGTGTGTGTGTGCGTGTGCACACACACAAAAGAAACCCAATTTGCGAAGGTTTTGTATTGATAATACAGTATCTAAGTTAATACAAATCAACAGTGTCTAAATGAAGCCTTACATCAAAGAATAGATTGAGTGCTGCTCTTTCTCTGTGATACCTTTGGGCATAACTGCCATGTTCCCAGCCTAGGGCACACTTGGGAGATCATAGGCGGGAACAGCATGTACAATTAGAAGAGACATCAGAATCTAGTTCAGCCCCTTCATTTTACAAAGGAGGAAACTGAGATTCAAAAGGACTGTGACTTCTCCACTTTGACGGAAGGAGTAATTAGCAAAACCTGGTCTTCTGGCCATGTGTCATAATGGAAAGACCACTGGGCAGGAGATGTTGGAAGGCAGAAGGTCTATACAGCCACATATAAACATCTTTTCAAGAAATTAACCCTAGGCTCAACCCTCTCCAGTGTCTGTGGATCAGTGCTAGATTGGAGGAGGGGAAAGGAATATGCATCTATTAAGTACCTACCAGGTTTTGCACCAAACTCTTACAACTATTATCTCATTTTATCCTCACAACATCCTGTGAGGTAGGTGCTATTATTATCATCCCATTTCAGAGCTGAATTCCTGACCCCAGGCCCAGCACTCTATCTACTGTGCCACCCATGAATTCTAATTAGATTCTAATACATTTTCCAATCATCTACCCTATTCTCTCCTATGATTTTCTAGGTGAGCTGTGGTCTCACAGTATAGAAGTTGTGTACCCCGCTACCTGGCCCCCCTTTCAAATCTTCTGGGGTTAGAAATGAAAAAAAAAAAACAACAAAAGCACTGGTAATTTTCAAAAAAATCAATCAATAGGGGTGGCTAGGTTATACAGTGAATAGAGTGCAGGCCCTGGAGTCAGGAGTACCTGAGTTCAAATCCAGCCTCAGACACTTAACACAAAAACTAGCTGTGGGACCTTGGGCAAGTCACTTAACCCAATTGCCCTCCAAAAAAAATCAATCAATAAATAGATATTTATTAAATGCCTACTATGTGTGAGGCACTTTAGATAATTTTTAGTATATTAAATGAAAAATGCTTTTGGACAAATAAATGCAACTATGGTAAGAAAGGAATCTGTGATCAGGAGAATTTTTTTGGTACATATTTCTGATAAGTGCCTAATATCTAAGATATTTAGGGAAATAACAGGAATATATAAGCCATTCCTCAATTGATTCATGACCAAAGGATAAGAATAAAATGCTCTTAAAATAATTGCAAGCTATTAACAAACATGAAAGATTGTTGCAAATAATTTTTTTCTGCTTTTTTTGGAGGGCAATTGGGGTTAAGTGACTTGCCCAAGGTCCAATGGCTAGTTTTTGTGTTAAGTGTCTGAGGCCGGATTTGAACTCAGGTACTCTTGACTCCAGGGCTGGTGCTGTATTCACTGTGCCACCTAGCTGCCCTGCAAATAATTTATAATGTAAGAAATGGAAATCAAAACAACTCTTCCAGTTTGTTGGATGTGAAGTGTCTTCTCCAAGATGATAATTGGTCATTCAATCAATAAACAATCATTTAAAAATGGAAACAATATTTGAGGGTCTATGGGAAGACTGACAATGTGGTAAACTTAAGCAATTTGGAATAAGCATTAAAAAATATATATCCATGAAAAAATGACTAAAATATCCATACACCTTGATCAGAGATATCACTACTAGAAGTGTTAGATACAACAAAATGAGAAACAGAATGGTCCCCTTATATATCCAGATATTCACAGAAGCTCCCCATGTGGTAGCAAAGAATCAGAAACGAAGGTGTCCATCTAAACTGAACAAACTTCAGCGCACACGTGCAATAGAATTTTATTGGACTTCTCTGACAAAGTCAGAGAAGACTTACATGAACTTCTGAAGAGTGAAGTAAGCAAAACCAGGAAAGAAATACAAACAATTACTATAACAATCTATATGGAAAGAAAGCAATACCAAAACTAAATGCTGGATAATTAAAATGACCAACCTTGGTCCTGTAGAAGAGTTGAGAAAACAGGCCTTCATTCCTTCAGTGAAGAGGTAGAATTCTATGAGTGTAGAATATTCTAAATACTGGCAAATGCCAGTGTGTTGATTGATTTTGCTAAGCTGCTTTTTTTGGTCCTCCTTTTAAAAATATGTTACAAAGAATGACTGGCAGGGGCGGCCAGGTAGCACAGCGAGTAAGAGCACTGGCTCCAGTGTTAGGATGACCTGGAGATCAAATCCCGGGCTCAGACACTTAGCACCCACCCAGAAACACCTGGCCGTGTAACCTTGAGCAAGTTACTTAACCCCAATTGCTTAGGGGCAGCCAGGTGGCTCAGCGAGTAAGAGCACCGGCTCCAGTGTTGGGATGACCTGGGGATCAAATCTGGGCTCAGCACCACACCCAGAAATAACTGGCTGTATAACCTTGAACAAGTTACTTAACCCTGAGTGCTTAAAAAAAAAAAGAATGACTGGCAAAGCTTCAAGTATAGACCCAGCAATAGATTGTTTTTTTGCTGTCAGAGGACTAAGCTAAGGAAGTGCAGAGAGGCTTATAACCAGAAGGTTGGCCACTAGGTAATGAACCTATTTTGGAGTGTACAAATATTATCTCATTTGATCCTCACAACATCCCTGGGAGATGGGGGCATTTATTATCTCCATCTTAGAGATGAGGAAACTGAGGCAGATAGAGCTTAAACGACTTTCTCAACTAGTGTCTTGAGGCAAGATTTGCAGGCAGGTCTTGATGACTCCAGGAATAGCATTGGATCCATCATACCAAGTAGCAGCAATATTTATATAACTCTTGAAAGTTTGTAAAATGTTTTCTAAAACATTATCCTGATTAAGACTCATGCCAAACCCATTGAGGAAAGAGACTATAGCTATTATTAACCTCATTTTACAGATAAAGAAACTGAGGTTCAGAAAGGGCAAGCAACTTGTTCAGGGTCATACTATTAGTAAATGGTGGAAGTAGGATTCAAACCCATGTTTAGCTGACTCTAAGTCCTTTCTACTACACCATACTGCCCTCACATAATGCTGCCTCCTTGACAAAAATAACAGATCTTTCAAAGTACTGAAATAAAATACACAGTATATATTTTACTTTAAAGGGTTTACATCATAAAAAGTTAGCAGACTAGAAATTATTCATATGAAAAGAGCTTTGGGGGAACCATAGACTTTGCTTTCTCAAAAAAAAAGTTTTCTACTTTTTTTCTTTTCTTTTTTTTTTTGGTTATTAGTATTTTTCAATTACATAAAACATAGTTTTAAACATTCATTTTTTTTATAAAATTTTGAGTTTCAAATTTTTTCTCCCTCCCTCCCTCACATACCCTCTTCCCAAGACAGGAAGCAATCTGATATAGGTCATACATGTGCAATCATATTTCCACATTAGTCATGTTGTGAAAGAAGAAACAGAACAAAAGGGAAAAGCCACTAAAAACAACAACAAAAGGTAAAAATAGTCTGCTTCAATCTGCATTCAGACTCCATAATTCTTTCTGGAAGCAGATGGCATTTTCCATCATGAGTCTTTTGGAATTGTCTTAGATCATTAAATTGCTGAGAAGAGTTAAGTCAATCATAGTTGATCATTACACAATGTCACTGTTACTGTGTGCAGTGTTCTCCTGGTTCTGCTCACCCCCCTCAGCACCAGTCTACGTAAGTCCTTCCAGGTTTTTCTGAACTCTCCCTGCATAACATTTCTTATAGCACAATAGTATTCCACTACATTAATATACAACAACCCCCCCCCCCCAGCTATTCCCCAGTTGATCTCCAATCCCTTGCCACCACAAAAAGAGTTGCTGTAAATACTTTTGTACATCTAGGTACTTTTCTCTTTTGTATGATCTCTTTGGGATACAGATCTACAGTGGTATTGTTGGGTCAAAGGGTATGCACAGTTTGATTACCCTTTGAGTGTAGTTCCAAATTGTTCTGCAGAATGGTTGGATCAGTTCACAACTCCACCAACAATGCATTAGCGTCTGAATTTTCCCATGACCAACATTTATTACTTTCCTTTTCTGTCATCTTAGCCAATCTGATAGGGGTGAGGTGGTACCTTAGAGCTGTTTACATTTGCATTTCTCTTATCATAGTGATTTTAGAGCATTTTTTCATATGGTTATAGATGGTTTTACTCTCTTCATCTGAAAACTGCTTGTTCATATCCTTTGACCACTTATCAATTGGGGAATGACTTATTTTCTTATAAATTTGACTGCATTCTCTATATATTTGAGAAATGAGACCTTTATCAGAAACACTTGCTATAAAAATTATTTCCCATCTTTCTGCTTTCCTCCTAATCTTGTTTGCATTGGTTTTGTTGTACAAAGGCTTTTTAATTTAATGTACCCAAAATTATCCTTTTTGCATTTTATAATGTTTTCTATCTCTTGTTTGGTCATAAATTCTTCCCTTCTTCATAGATCTGACAGGAAAACTATTCCTTGCTCTCTTAATCTGTTTATGGTATCATCATTTATGTCTAAATCATGTACCCATTTTGACCTTATCTTTGTATACAATGTGAGATGTTGGTCTATACCTGGATTCTGCCATACTATTTTCTAGCTTTCCCAGTAATTTTTGTCAAATAGTGAGTTCTTATCCCAGGAGTTGGAGTCTTTAAATTTATCAAACAATAGATTACTATAATCATTTACTACTCTGTCTTGTGTACCTAATCTATTCCACTGAACCACCACTCTATTTCTTCGCCAGTACTGAATAGTTTTAATGATCGCTGCTTTATAATATAGTTTTAGATCTGGTACAGCTAGACTACTTTCCTTTGCATTTTAAAAATTAATTCCATGGATATTCTTGACCTTTTGTTCTTCTAAATGAATTTTGATATTTTTTCTAGCCCTATAAAATAATTTTTTGGTAGTTTGATTGGTATGGCACTGAATAAGTAAAATAATCTAGGTAGAATTGTCATTTTTATTATATTAGTTTGGCCTACCCTTTTTTCCAATTGTTGAGACTTGACTTTATTTGTGTGAAAAGTGTTTTGTAATTGTGTTCATATAGTTCCTGGGTTTCTCTTGGCAAGTAGACTTCCAGTTGTTTTATATTGTCTACAGTTATTTTAAGTGGAATTTCTCTGTCTCTTCTTGCTGAGCTTTGTTGGCAATATGTAAAAATGCTCATGATTTATGTGGGTTTATTTTATATCCTACAACTTTGCTAAAGTTGTTAATTATTTCAAGTAGTTTTTTTAGTTGATTCTCTAGGATTCTCTAAGTAAACTATTGTATCATTTGCAAGGAATGAAAATTTTGTTTCCTCATTGCCTAGTCTAACTTCTTCAATTTCTTTTTCTTTTGTTATTACTAAAGCTAACATTCCTAGTACAACATTGAATAATAGTGGTGATAATGGGCATCCTTGCTTCATCCCTAGTCTTACTGGGAAGGCTTCTAGTTTATCTCCATTACAGATAATGCTTGCTGATGATTTTAGATAGGTACTATTTATTATTTTTAGGAAAGCTCTATTCATTCCTATGCTCTCTAAAGTTATTGTTATTTTTTTAAAATGGCAATGGGTGTTTTATTTTGTCAAAAGCTTTTTCTGCATTTATTGAGATGATCAGATAATTTGTGTTATTTTTGTTATTGATATGGTCAATTATGCTAATAGTTTTCCTAATATTGAACCAGCCCTCCATTCCTGGTATAAATCCCAACTGGTCATACTGTATTTTCCTGGTGATAAGTTGCTATAATGTCTTTGCTAACATTTTATTTAAAATTTTTGCATCAATATTCATTAGGAAAATTGGTCTATAATTTTCTTTCCTCTGTTTCAACTGTTCTTGGTTTAGGTATTAGTACCATATTTCCATCATAAAAGGAATTTGGTAGAACTCCTTCTTTGCCTATTTTTCCAAATAGTTTATATAGTATTGGAATTAATTGTTCTTTAAGCATTTGGTAGAATTTGCTTGTAAATCTATCTAACCCTAGAGATTTTTTCTTAGGAAGTTCATTGATGGCTTGTTCAATTTGTTTTCCTAAAATGAGACTATTTAAGTATTTTATTTCCTCTTATGTTTATCTGGGCAATTTATATTTTTTAAAATATCCATTCATTTAATTTAGATTTTCAGATTTATTGGCATACAGTTGGGCAAAATAACTCCTATTTATTGCTTTAATTTCCTCTTCATTGGTGATGAATTCACCCTTTTCATTTTTGATACTAGTAATTTGGTTTTCTTTTTTAAAAAAAAGTCAAATTAATCAAGGTTTATCTATTTTATTGTTTTCCCCCCATAAAACCAGTTCTTAGTTTCATTTATTAGTTCAATAGTTTTACTTTAAATTTTATTAATCTCTCTTTTGATTTTCAGAATTTCTAATTTGATATTTAATTGGGAAATTTTAATTTGTTGTTTTTCTCTTTTTTAATTGCATACCCAATTCATCTATCTATTCTTTCTTTATTTTATTCATGTAAGCATTTAGAGGTATAAAATTTCCCCTTGGTACTGCTTTGGCTGTATTCCATAAATATTGGTATGTTGTCTCATTATTGTCATTCTCTTTGATGAAATTATTATTATTACTTGCTTTTTGGAGGGCAGTTGGGATTAAGTGACTTGCCTAAGGTCACATAGCTAGTAAGTGTTAAGTGTCTGAGCCTAGATTTGAACTCAGGTCCTCCTGACTCCAGGGCCAGTTCTCTATTCACTGCGCTACCTAGCCACCCCGCTTTGATGAAATTATTGATTGTTTCTGTGATTTGTTGTTTGAACCACTCATTCTTTTTTTTTTTTTAAGCAATCAGGGTTAAGTAACTTGCTCAAGGTTACACGGCCAGTTATTTCTGGGTGTGGTGCTGAGTGTCTGAGGCCGGGATTCGATCTCCAGGTCGTCCCAACACTGGAGCTGGTGCTCTTACTCGCTGAGCCACCTGGCCGCCCCTAAGCAATTGGGGTTAAGTAACCCGCTCAAGGCTATATGGCCAGGTGTTTCTGGGTGGGTGCTAAGTGTCTGAGCCCGGGATTTGATCTCCAGGTCTTCTCAACACTGGAGCCGGTGCTCTTACTTGCTGTGCTACCTGGCCGCCCCCGAACCACTCATTCTTTAGGATTAGATTATTTAGTTTCCAATTAATTTTTAATTTATCTTTCAATGACCCTTTATTACATGTAATTTTTATTGTATCATGATCTGAAATGAATACATTTAATATTTCTGCATATGATTGTGGGATTTTTATGCCCCAACATGGTCAATTTTTGTATACATGCCATGTACTACTGAGAAAAAAGTATATTCTTTTCTGTCCCCCTTCAGTTTTTTTTCAGAGGTCTATCACATTTAACTTTTCTAAAATTCTATTCACCTCCTTAACATCTTTCTTGTTTATTTTGTGGTTAGATTTATCTAGTTCTTAGAGGGGGGAGTTGAGGTCCCCTACTAGTATAGTTTTGCTCTCTATTTCTTTCTGTTATTCACTTAACTTCTCCTCTAAAAATTTGGATGCTATACTATTTGGTGCATATATGTTTAGTATTGATGTCACTTCATGTATGGTACCTTTTAGCAAGATGTAGTTTCCTTCCTTGTCTCTTTTAATTAGATCTATTTTCACTTTTGCTTTTTCTGAGATCAGGATTGCTACCCCTGCTTTTCTTTTTTTACTTCAGCTGAAGCATAATATATTTTGTTCCAGCCTTTTACCTTTACTCTGTGTGTCTCTGTGCTTCAGATGTGTTTCTCATAAACAATATATTGTAGGTTTCTGTTAATCCACTCTTTGTTTGCTTTTGTTTTATGGGAGTGTTCATCCTATTCACATTCACAGTTATGATTACTAACTATGTATTTTCTTCTATCCAATTTTAGCCTTGTTTATGCTTTTCTCTCTCCTTTTACCCTGTCCCTCCTCACCAGTGTTTTGCTTCTGACCATTGCCTCTTTGAATCTGTCCTCCCTTCTGTCACCACCCCCTTTTTCTTTCCCTTCCTACTTCCTTATAGGGCAAGATAGATTTCTCCATTCAATTGAGTGTATATGTTATTCCCTCTTTGAGCCAAATCTGATGAGAATAAGGTTCAAACAATGCTCACTCCCTCCCTTTTTTCTAGTATAATAGGTGTTGCCTCTTCATGTGACATAATTTTCCACATCCTGTTTCCTCCTTTCCTCTTCTCCTGGTACAATTTTTTTTCATCTCTTAATTAATTTTAAAAAATGATCATATCAGTTAACTTATACCCATACCCTCTGTCTAAGTATACTTCTTCTACTTGCCTTAATAGAGATATAGTTCTTAAGAGTTATAAGTTTCATCTTCCCATGTAGGGATGTAAACAGTTTAACTTTATTGAATACCATGCATTTTTTTTTCTTTCCTATTTACTTTTTTATGCTTCTCTTGAGTCTTGTATTTGAAGATCGAATTTTCTGTTTAGCTCTGGTTTTTTCATCAGAAAAGTTTGAAAGTCCCTTACTTCATTGAATATCCATATTTCTCCCTGAAAGATTATACTCAATTTTGCTGCATAGTTGATCTCTGGTTGTAATCCAAGCTCTTTTGCCTTCCAAAATGCCATATTCCAAGCACTTGGATCCTTTAATATAGAAGCTGCTAAATCCTATGTAATCCTGACTGTGACTCTTTGATATCTGAATTGTTTCTTTCTCTCTGCTTGCAGTATTTTCTCCTTGACCTGATAATTTTGGAACTTGACTACAATATTCCTTGGAGTTTTCATTTTGAGATATCTTTCAGGAGGTGATCAGTGTATTCTTTCAATGACTATTTTATCCTCTGCTTCTAGGATAATCAGGGCAGTTTTCCTTGATGATTTCTTAAAAGACACTGACCAGGCTCTTTTTTTTTATCATGACTTTCAGGTAGCCCAATAATTCTTAAATTATCTCTCCTCAATCTATTTTCTAGGTCAGTTATTTTTCCAATGATGTGTTTTTCATTTTCTTTTTTCATTCTTCTGATTTTGTTTGACTAATTCTTGATGTCTCATAGAGTTTTTAGCTTCCTGTGGCCAATTGTGATTTTTAGAGAATTATTTTCTTCAATTACGTTTTGGCACTGGAAATTTTAAAAAGAGACTAAGTCAAATGTGAAGAAGAAGATTTGGAAAATGGTGCCTGGCTTCTTCTTTATCTTCCTCTTTACCTCCCACTCTTGGGGAAGGGCTGTGAGACTCAGGTCAATGATGCCCTGTAGAGCAGGGTTTTAAATCTGGGGTCCATAAAGTTGTTTTAAAAAATATTGATAATTACATTTCAGTGTAATTGGGTTCCTTTGCATTTTATTTTATGCATTTAAAAGAAAGTTATTCTCAGAAGGGGTCCATAGCCCTCACCAGGCTGCCATGCGGCCTATGACCCCTACAAAGGTTAAAAAAAACCCAACCTTACATAGAGGAAAATCCTTCCTGCCTCACACTGGTCTATGTGAAAAGGGCAGAGATGTGAACTAAATAACTACACCTGAAAATCCCTATGAGGAGAAAATCCTGGAAACTGGTTACTGGGATAAGACTTCAGTGGTGGAAACAATCTAACAGTCTCTCTGTGAAGTCTGTGCTGCCTTAGGAGAGGCCTGCAGACTCTGCTTTAAGGAAGGGCCTGTGACACACCAGCAGGATGCACCCTGGCCCACTGGAAGCCTTTGTCACGAGTGAAAAAGCCCAGAGTTAATACCTGGCCATCTGCCTCTGGGACTAACTGTGAAGATAACAGGTTTATTTTGCCTGAAAAGTTGGGGGTGGGGTGGGAGAAGAAAGAGGGCACATTTTGCTGTCTGGTTTGAAGAATATTGTGAGGGTTGGGGATGTCTGTATTTGCTTATGACACATTGATAGGTTTGGTTTATTAATTTATAAAATTCTGTTGAATATTAATTCATTTACAGATTTTACTGAATTTTACAGAAGCACATAGCCAATGATACAGTTAAGGGGAGGAGTTTCCCTAGCAGGACAGGAACTGGAACCGTAAGATCTGATTGAGTCATCTCCACAAACCAACCCCAAATTATCTGTGAGTATAAAATATCTCACAAAGAGATGGAATAAAGAGGAAAGAAAGGCAGCCTCCTCTCTGAGAGGTAGTCAGAGTAAGCCCCTTTTGGTTTTATACAAAACCCATGGAATGTGTGTGGGAATTAATGTCTGAGTTTTGGATCCAGGGACTGGTCACAATTGCCCCTTAGTTGCCCCAGCTGTAAAGGGTAAGATGTTAAAATTATCCAGACACATTTTAGGGACAAACTCATCAAACAGGGGTGAGGAGAGAGGTGAAATGTAGGGTGTTTGGATTAGATCATTTCTAAAGTAGCTTCCAATTCTGGGAGCCAAACTCAGCTTAACCTAGCATGCTAGAGTCGAGAGTTCCATGGTGTTGGATTGAGAAGACACAGGTTTGAGTCTTGTGTGGCCTTGGCCAAGTTATTTGACTTCTCAGATGAACCTTGCTTTTCTCATCTGTAAAAAAGAACATCAAACCCCCTGCCCAGCTGACCTCACTGAACTATCACAAAGCTTAAAGGAGACAATATATGTGGAAGTGATTCGTGAACCATAAAACCACCATACAAATGTGAAGTATTGTTTTTATTATTATTATTTCCTAGCAGAACTCAGTTATTCTCTCTGGGATTTCTGTTGTCTGCTTCTATTGCTTTGGGTCCCTAGCTGTACGCTCTTAGTACAAAATGTGTTGATTATGTTTCTAACTTTTCTGTCAGATGTTTGGGTTCCTAGTGTAAACCTTGGACTATAAATATATTTTCTTATTGGGAGGCACTCCAGAATTGAGTACAATTTCACCTGCTAAAATTCTGTTCAGTTTTCCAGCACCTCCCAAGGCTTGACACATCAGTAATTGCTAAGAGATTAGTGGTTAAAAACAAATCACAGGCATTTGGCCTGGGGCAGGTAAAATTCCAACAATAATGACAATAAAAGAGTGATTATCTGCCGCAGTGATCTGGGGCAGTGGCCTTAAAGGAGAAGACTTGATGAATTCCGTTTATTTTCTCTGTTAGGAGAGGTTTTGGAGCCGGAAGAGCAGGGCCAGATGCAGCCTTGGATAATGGGAGATTCCAAATCAGCCACTGACTTCTCAATTCTCAGGCCCCAGGGAAGACTCCTCTGGGGGATCGCTGGCTGCTCTATTCAATCATTTTTGACAGGGGCCTTTGATTCTTTTCCCCAAGTATTTTCCAATTCTTGGAGACGGGTGCACATCTGCAGAGGCTCCCTTTTTCTGAAGTTGTGCCAAGGACAAGGTGAGTGACTTGGACTTTAGAAATCTGCAGTGCACTATGCACTCCTTCGTCCAAATTCATATTTTCGGTTGAAACGATAACTATAAATATTTAACATCCTAAAAGCTGTGGCTTCTCAACCTTCTCTTCTGATGGGAGACAAAGTTGAATACATTAATTTAAAACCCACTTTCATTTCAGGCTGATCGATAGTATTTCCTAAGATAGGAAACCGAAGGCCATGTTTTTGGAGGAGAGGGGGAAGAGGAAGATGAAGCTGGGTTTTAAGGCAAGATTCTAAAGCTTGTGTGTGATTCACTTCAACAAATATTTATTAAGCACTTAATATATGCAAGGAGCCATGTTGGACACTGGGGATACAAAGTTAAAAAATTATTGTTTTTCTGCTTTCAAGGAGCTTACAATCTAATAGAAGAAGGTGGTAGTGAGGATGGGGGGGAGCCTAAGAAGAGACTAAAGTATGTACAGGAAAAATATTATATGAGATAATGTGTGGAAAAGGCAAAAGAGAGATTCAGTTAAATTGCCATTAAAAAAATGAGGGCAGGGAGATTACTGGAAGATTATTGGAGGACCTGATCAAGGGGGTGAGAGATGGGAAGAAAATCTGAAAGGCTTCAAGGAAGAAGAGGTGCTTTCAGTTTGCCTTTGAAGAAAAGGAAGGATTTCAGTTGTGGAGCTGAGAAGCAGGATGGTATTATGGCATAGGGTCGGGCAGGTAAAAGTTTGGAGGTAAGAGATGTGGGACTGTATCCTGAAGCAATTTCTCTCTCTTATAAATCCTGGCAATAGGTGTTTGTCTTCTGTAGCAAAAGAAGAAACACATTATATGTTGGGGAAATGAAATACCCTGTTCTTAGGTGATTTCTTCTGAAAGAAAAAAAGCACAGGTTCCTAGAAAATGAGAAGTTTATGCATGAGGGAGAAAACAAAAAGAGACATCCAAATGCCCACACTGCTTAGCTATTCTATGATCAGTCAATCAGCAAGCATTGATTAACTACTGACCATGTGCAAAGCAATGGAGACACGAAGACAAAAATACAACAATTTCTGCCCTCAGTATGCTTACATTCCAGTGGGGTAGGCAACATGTACATGTGTGAGTGTGTGTATACATATGTGTATATATTGTATAAATACACACACATATATAATTTGGATACACACACTCACATAGTTGTTTATTGTTGTTCAGTTGTGTCTAACTCTTCATGATCCCATTTGGGGTTTTCTCAGAAAAGATAACTGGAGTGGTTTGCCATTTCCTTCTCTAGCTCATTTGATGAGGAAACTGAAGTAAACAGAATTAAGTGACTTGCCTAAGGTCACAGAGCTAGTAAGTGTCTGAGGCCAAATTTGAATCCAGGTCTTCCTGACTCCAGGCATATAAATAAATATGATTATATAAGTATACGTGTGTATGCTGATAAACATGCATATGTATGTAAAAGGCATATCCCACAGCCCTCAAATCCAATAAATGTAACTGACAGGAGGATCAATGCCCTGAAAACTTTACGAGCACACCACTGAAAGGTATAAAATGGGTATGAATTGAATGAAAGCAGATGAGACCAAATTGGAAACTTCATGTGGTTATTGGGATGTCAAACCAAATGCAGCCTTCTAATAGCAGGTCACCTTATGGTGGAGTGGCCAAACTCCTGAGGGAGGAACACTTGGGGAGGCAAACAAAGTCTCTGTTGCCTTCCCTCTTCCTCTCATTGACCAGGAGATGACCTTATAAACTTCCCAATGACTGAAGATGTAGACTTCCCATCCAGCAGTGTCCATGGAATGACAGTGGCTGATGGCAGCAGCATGGGGAGCCAAGGACAATGTTGTTGTTCATCCTTCGTTTTTTAAGAGCACCAGTGACATCGCAGTGTGATGGATGGTGACTCGCACGACCGAATTTAAGCCAGGCAGAGTTAAGTCCTCAGTCTTATTCTGTCTTCCAGAGTCATCCAAGTCCAATGACAAGACCAAAGTCAGGATGACTGGTGATGGAATGCCTTGGTGTTTTTGATGTCTGACCACCCTCTAAGCACTCCACAGCACCTGATTTAATCTGCCTTCATGTCTGTTGGAACAAATTGTTCTCTTCTGCCCATTTAAACCGGTGAAGTCTTCACATATTTGGGGCAGACATCCCCCTGACTCACTAACAGATTTGAGGTGTAGCAGTTACCTTGTCTCATTTAGCCCATCTGCCAAGACAGTTTGACCAGGGTGTGACTGCTGCACATGTTCTTGGAGCTACAGGAGAGAGTTGGGTGATAGGCAGACCCCGAAGGTAGATGAGCAGTCCTGAAAAGGGCTCAGCAAGCCCTCACAAGAGAGGTGCTCGTCCACCCCAAGGAAGCACCAACCCTCAGAACCCTGTAGAGAGCCACACACTTAAAGGGGAACTTCATGAAGACTCCCCAAGGGGAAAATAGGATGCAGAAGAAACCAGGAGCTGTGAAGTATCTTTATAATAGATAATAATCCTACTTCATATGAACTTCGCATATGCAAGAAGAGAGGTTGTCCCAGACTATTGAGAATAATGTTTTATGTCAATTGCTCTTAGTGATACCATCTCAGACTTAATCAATGGCATTGGGGGTGGTGGGGGGAGAAAGGGAGGACATTGAATGGGTGCTCATAAACAACAGTACTAAAAACTGCCTCTAATCCCTCGAGTTTATCCCTAGACCCTGAAGCAAAAAATAGTAAACTCTCCATGACTGGTTTTGGGAGGGAACTTAGATCCAGAGTTGGAAGGAATTTCAGGGGCTCTTTTGTCTAATCACTTCATTTTATAGATGAATAACCTGAGTCCAAGAGAGGTTAAATATTTTTTTTTAAGTAATATAGCTTGAATTATATTACATAGCTAATAATGGGAAGAGGCAAGATTTGAACCCACATCTTGTGACTCCGTTGTCAATGTTTACTGTGCCACAATGATGCTTACATTTGAATTGGCTAAAAAAAATCCGTTTTTGATCCTAGCTCTGATCCTAGCTGTGTGACTCTGGAGAATTCATTTTATCTCTGAATTTCATTTACTTCATCTGCAAAATGGAGGTAGAAATACTCGTATCATCTACTTCACAGAACTGTTGTTAGGAAGGTAAATGTGAATGAACAACAAATTATTATCATAAACCTTAAAGCTGTTAAAAGGAAAATTCTTTGTTCGGGTTTTCTCCTCTGATTAATGAGGCAAAACTTAGGAAAAAAAGAATTAAAAGAAGTTTATGAAAAACAACAACACATCAAAGTAGTAACACATTGATGGGCTAAATCATTGGAGATCAGCAAGGGACTCAAGATGGAGCCAGCTTTTATTGGTAACTTTCATAATGAGGTAAAGACAATTTGGATAGGTCCATGTCAGTGAAAGGGGAATAGGTCATTGAGCCTCAGTTCCCCCCAGATTGCCAGTACTTGCTGGTTACCAGGTAACTCCTGGATAGCAGGTAATACAAAAGCCACAGACAGTGAGCTTCTCCCAGCACAGCCTTCCCCAGCACTGATTGACCAGTGACCGGGAGCAATGGGGTCATTGAGTCAGAATCACTTTCAGTAAAGCATTACAGAAATATGAGTGGTTCTTATTGTTATTCTAATAGCAAGTAATCCCTTTGAATGAAGGACAGGCTGGATGGTTTTTTGAAAAAAAAAATACATATTGCATTTTCAATATTACTCTTCCTTTGAAACAAAACTTCACTTTTTTAATGCCAATATTTTATGCCCTTTGGCTTTGAATCTTGGAGCGCCACAATCTTGGTAGTTATTGACCAGACTGTGAAGGGATCTCTCTGTCCTAGTATTTAACAGAAAACAGATTTATGTCATCCTAGGACTCTAGAGAATGAAAGCCTCAGTCAAAGGGTGCTTCCTTTTTCTGTGGCCAAGCAACTTCCCACCTCCTCCTCCCCCAAACTTGTGATTCAGTGTTACTGCCTATGTAGGCCAAATTCTCTTTCCTTGGCTGCACCTCACTGCTCTTACATCCCTGCACCTCCTGAATGATCATCCTGTTCTTCCTTCTTCCAGTATGTTCTCTGCAATTGCTTCCATTGTTGACAAACTTCCCTTTGCTTTGAACACTTTCTTCTCACACTCTGTCTACCTATTTGTACTCAAGGAATACTGACTATTTGACCCTCAAAATAAGCCTGAAAGGTAGTTGCTATTGTTATCCCCATTTTATAGACAAGAAAACTGAAGCTACTGAGGTTAAAGCAACTTTCCTAAGGGTCACAAAGCTGTTAAGTATCTGAGGTCTCATTTGAACTCAGGTCCCCATCTACACTCTTTCCACACTGATTTAGTGATTGCACCTTCCCTTGCCCTTCCAATGCATCTGCTGTAGTCTCACTTTTTTCCTTTGAACACCTTGGTCCTATAGCTAGCTAATTCAGCAGTTCACTCTCCCCTCCCTTCAAGTCACTTTCTCTTGTTCTGTCATTGCTCCTGCCTTACAGAATCCAAACCCAGGAACTCCACCCACCCCCCCCCCCCCCCCCCCTACTCTGCTATCTGTTTTCTTCTCTTTACACATCTCGGCACACTAATGGAATACGTGGAGGCATCCTGCCAAATGGTTCCACCCCAAGCTTATGTTACCTAATCTCACTTCACCCCTTACTGCTGCATAGCAATTCTTTTCCAATCTAATTGACAATTTCTACCTCTGACACTTCTTATCCACATGACTGTGGGCAATTCCCTTCAAGCTAACCTGTCTGAGTCTTAGTTGCCTCATCTATGAAATGAAGGGCTTGGAATGAGTGGCCTTTAAGGTCACCAGCTTCCAATCTAGGATCCCATGATTCTCCACAGCACTTCACAACAGCTGCTGCAAACCTTCTCATCTTTCCTCGAGCCTCCAACACCACCCTGCCCCCTCCCTCTCAGCAGATGCCCTCACCTCATACTCTACTAAGAAAATCAATGCCATCTGTCTTGAGTTCCCTCCTCTTTCCTATTCCATACCTTAAAACCCCTCTGAATAATCCTTCATTCTCCCTCCTTTGCTCCAGTTGCTGATGAAACAGGGGGAGGGAGGAGGATAGTGCTTACCTTTGTTCTTGATTTTGTTCCTTCCCAGCTAGAGAGAATTATGATGTAGTGGAAAGAATACTGTATTTGGAAGTCAGAGTACCTAGGTTTGAAATTGACTTGTGCTGTTTGCTATCCATGGGATCACAGGCAAATCACTTTATTGTTCTTAGTTTTAGATTCCTCATTTATGAAATAAGAGTGTCGGACTAGATTATTTCCAAGGTTCTTTTTCATAAAAAATGTCTGATCCTCCAGGAGCATGACCTTTAAGTAAATCTGCCCTCAGTCACTCCTGGTCCATCAGTTGACAACAAATACACTCAGGTCTCTCTCATCCTAAAATAAATAAATAAAAATTAAAAAACACAAAGGTCACTTGATCCTGCCAATCTCTCAAGCTATCACTCTATATTTCATCTCTTTCACAGCTAAACTCCCAGAGTAAGTTGTTCATTTACACTTGTCCTTTCCATTTATCCCAAATCTGTCTTCTCCAAATTCATCTTCCACTTAGCTTCCAAAATGTCTTTTTGAAGCATAGATCTGATCATGTCTCTCCCCTGCTCAAAAGCTTCTAGTGCCTCCCTATTACTACTAGAATAAAATATGAATATAATATGGCTCCTGCCTACTTTCCAGATTTTCCATCATTCTCCTTTAAGTACAATATGTTTCAACCAAACTGAACTACCTGCAATTCCCTGTATTTGGCTTTTCATCTATTGCTTTTATATAAAGAACTTTGCAAATTCCATAAGAATATGAGTCATTCCTCTCTGTCTTTTCATAGGTTGTTCCCCTAAGTTCACAATTTCCTCCTGCCTTTTTTCTACCACATAGGATCACTGGCTCCCTTTAAGACTCAGCTCAGGTGCTATTATTCAAATTTCTTGATCTTCCTAGGTAGTGCTCTCCTCCTTCTCAAAAAAAAATCATGTATTTATCTGTCTAAATATTATATCCCCAAACAAAAAATGTTGTTCAATAAGCATGTATGAAGTGTTTACTATGTGAAAAGATCTGTGCCATGTGTTGAATATACAAAGGTAAGATGAAATCGTTTTGTTTTTGTCTCTGTATTTCCAAGGCCTATGACAAAACTTATGCTTACTAAATGTTCATTGAATTGAATTGCTGAATCATAGAATAAAAATTGTAGGCTACACAAAGGACAATGAAGACACAAGTGACAGATTTATGTAGTAGTTGGTAACCCCCATTATTCATAGACACTCAGCCACCTCATATTTTAGGTACCATGTGGATAAGATAACTCTCTAAAACATGACTTTTGAGCCCCCATTGGTATGTTTACTTTTACTAATCAGCCAAAGGGCACACAGTTTCCAAGAAAAAAGCATTTAGTGAAGTAATATAGTAATAAAAGTAACAGCAGAATATTTGTTCTATTAGCTTTGAGCTTACTTTCCCACAAATGCATATTCCCTCAGTGGGAATAGTAAACATACAAAGATGTCACATTTAGGGCATGCATACAAGGGGACTGTATGTTGTCATGGCAATTATGTGGTAGAATGTACTTTTCAAGCTTCCCAATAGTTCCAGCATTGCCACTGTTTCCTGGTAATGTACTCATTGTTCTTAGTTGAGTTCCCCTCCCCATCAGGTAACACTTTGTCCTTAAGCCAGTCCAGCTATCTTTAGAATTATCTATCATCCTGTCCATCCCCCATTAGGGGATGCTATGGTTAGGAAGCCTCTATCCCACTGGAGAGGGTTATCAAATAGTCAGTCAACATTTATTAAGCACCTACTAAGTGCCACGCACTGTGCTGAACTCTAGGTTATAACTTTGTTAGCTGACTATTTCAATTTCTCACTGGACCTCAAATATAATCTTCGGCTGATTTGCTCTATTCAGTGCCACCTTCTACCCTGTCTGCTGTGTGCTGGGGGATGCTGTAGTTAATAAATCTCTCCCCTGCAGCTAAGGGTTATAACTCTCTTTAGTAATCTCACTCAGGCAATGGCTATAAAACTCTCTCATCCAGCTCTTTTAATCAATGAATATAAAGCTCTTCCTCTCATCCAAGCTACTCTCAGAAAGTAGCTAAAATCAATCCATCAATTAACAAGAATTTCCTAAGTACCTACTATGTGCCATACATTTTGAACTCCCCACTATTGTCTCTATTGATTGCCTAAGTTCAACTTTTACTTAACTTATGGTCAAAAACCCATTTTGATTCTGTTTTTATCATGCCCCCACCCTGGCAAATGCTAATTTTTAAATGGAAAAAATGTTGAATAAAACTGTGGTGAAGACACTGTTTTGGGCCTTTCTCCTTTATTCTTAACAGTTCCATACACACTATGAAGGCTGGGCTGATGGGAAAAGTCTAAAAAGCCTGGTCTATTTCCCCAGAGCAACAAATCACAACCTAGCATCTCCCTAGCCTTTCTACATGTAAATTTGCTGCAGGCGTGTTATTTTTGTTTTTGTGCTACTATATGGGTTACCCTCCCAGCTTGGCACTCTCATTTGAAATTTGTGCAGGCAGGCGATAACTCACAGTTTCTAGGGGGTAACCATGTGGGGTTCCACTCCTAACATGAAAGTCCATAGGTCTCATCAGTGTAGTTCACATTAAAAATCTTCCTATAGACACATTGGCTCTTAGCAAAGGCATTTACTAAGAGGGCATAGTAAAAACATTCCTTCCATCCATTTGGAGTATACTCTCCCATAAATATGCACAACCTCCACAGGAAGACTATGTTCAATGTAGAGTACAATGGTAGCCACTCATATATGTAGGAAATATAGCTAATTCATACAACTCAAAATTATAGGGACTTGGTGTCATTTCTCTCTTTGTAGAATCTTCATGAAGCTGCATATTTTCTGGGTTGTTTGCTCAGCTGTCTTCCCGGGGTCTGCTCCTCTACACAGCCAGCTCTCTTCTTTGCTGCCAGGGGTCCCATTCCTCAAAGCCGTTTCCTCCCTAGAGTGACTGACTCTCTGTATTTGTGTTTGTCTGGAATATGTGCTTCAAGTGTATGTAATATCTCCTATTAGTCACAGTCTCACAGCTCCTCTTCAAGGCTATATGGCTTAAGCCTTATAGAAATTTTCTCTCCCATCCCTCTTGGAGGAAATTTGTCTTTATTGTCTAGTGACTTAAAGCTCTGTTTGTTCAATGAAGTTGGTCCCTTTAATTCTGTCAAAGGAAAGGTGTTCCTTTACACCTCATAAAGAGATCAAGGCATAAACATACTTTACAATTAGTTTAATACCTCATTAACACCTGTGATTATTTTGACTAAACCTGAGTCTACATCCACTGAGCTGGGGGTGGGTGGGATGGAAGTCCCATCCTGCCTTAAAGTCCTTTGTTTTTTATGCTTTTGTTATTCCCTGAGGGGTTAGTCGAACTCCCACCCACACCTGGCTTGGGAGAGTCTGTTTATAGCAAAGAAAAGGCTTTCTTCTATTGACAAAGGGGGCTTGAGTACAAGATGGCAGTAATCACCTCAGACAGAAGAAAGTACAAGAAATTTCAACACTCTAGTAAGCTCCTTGAAGGCAGGGATGAATCTGATTTTATCTTCTGATCTTACCAGCATCTAGGACAGTTTGAAGTATGGTTTTGTTGTCATATTGACAGAGTCTAACTTTCATAAAATTCAATAGTAACTTAGAAGGCTAATGAAAATCAACAAAGAAAAAAAGTTTGTGACCAAAACTTCCAAGGCTATCTTACCCCCATGATGATTTTCTTAAAGTATTACTTTGGCTAGTGAAGAACTGGACAGAAAGGTTTGTATCTAGTGGAGAGTATTTATGAACACCGTATTGTTTAGCTTTTTACTGATGGAAAACTGTTGACTAATGAAATGCTCTAATTACCAGAGATCCTCATAGGAAAACAACCCTGGATTTGTTTTGAGAAAAAAAAAACTGGCTCAGATAATATCACAATAAAAATTGAACAATATATCTATATAGATATCAGATTCATTCATTTATTCATTAAACAAGTACTTTTGACCATCTACTGTAGGTGTAGCAGGTTGTGTGCTGAGTACTACAAGAGATAAGAAAGCTGGATAAGATCTACCCATGATTAAAATGATAAGAATTTTTAAAAGGCAAGCCAAATTATATATCCAAATGAGTATTTTCTCTTAAAATAGTCATCTCTGTGGGGGCAGCTAGGTGGTGCAGTGAATAGAGCACCGGCCTTGAGTCAGGAGGACCTGAGTTCAAATTAGCCCTCAGACGCTTAACACTTACTAGTTGTGTGACCTTGGGCAAGTCACTTAGCCCCAATTGCCCTGCCCTCCCCCCTCCAAAAAGAAAGCAAAAATAAAAGAAAATAGTCACTTTAGAAGATCAACACATTTCGATCTTGCTTCCATTTACCTTGATATTCTTGAAATTATGTTCAGAGCCCCTTTACAAGACACACAAAAATGACTTCATTTATTTATAATCAAGTTTCTTTTTTTGACAGAAGGGGCATCATTCATAAAATGATAAGTTTCTTGGTGGCAGAGACTTTGTTCTTTTTAATTTTGAGTCTAGTATGGTGTTTTGCTTAATGAAAGATAGTCTAGATTGACCTGAATTAAATTAAATTCAACAAAGGGCAGCAATGTGTTAGCCTTCCGAAGCCTTAGTTTCCTGTGATGAGGTTGAATTAGATGATCTTTTAAGTTCTTTCCAACTCTAGCTTTGTGATTTTGTGATTCCGTGATCCCAGCTTTGCTCCCTCCTACCTTTATGATCATGGATCACACTCATCCTTTTCAGGCCTCAGTTTCCACATTGATAAAAAAGAGCAATTACATTAAATGGCCTCAGATCCTTTTCAGCTCTGAAGCATCGATTGTATTAGGTTCATCCTATGTGTAAGGCACTCAGGTGCTGGGAAAGTAAACTCAAAAATGAAATAGTTTCTGACTTTAACAAACTTTTTTTTTCCGGTTGAGTCTGAATTCAATTATCCATCTTTAGCATACACTTTACTCACCAAATTTGACTGACTTCTGGCTTCTCCCCCCAAATCAAATCTAACCTCCAAGGACATTTGACATTTAGTTGTCATCAAACTCTCTCTCTTCCAGTCACTATCTGTGTGACCTTGGGTCACTCTCCCTGGGTCTCAGAGTTCTCACTGGTAAAATGAGGGGGTTGGATTAAATGACCTTGAAGGTTACTTTCACTTGTAGATCCATTGATTCTAGTATCTCTAAAGTCCCCATTAGCTCCTTGTGATTCTTTAAGCTCCTGATCCCATGTCCCCTGATCTCCAGAAAGTCATGGCTTGGTTATATTCTTTTATACTGTACATAGGAATCAGTTGATTTTCTCTAGATAATTGGGTGACTATTGATTATTATTTTATAGGTGTAATAGTGCTTTTCCAAGTTCAGAAAACTCTAACTGCTGACATTCTGCTATATTCATCTTCTAAAACCTTCAGCAACGTAGCATTAACTGATTATTCAGAAGTTCCTCCACTTCTACCCCTTTCAAGGAAGAGATGCTGTAAGTGTCTCAAAGCTTGTTCCATTTGTGGAGAAGAGGCTGGGTCAGGGAGAAGAATTAAGATATTGTATAGATTTTCCTCCCTCTGCCAATGAGAACTAATTCTCCAAAGTTTTCTATCACCATGGTGTAAAGAGGGCAGAAGTACTTGATTGGTTCAAGTCAATTCAACATACATTTGTTAATCACCTACTATATATGAAAGATATTTAAAATTTCCTAGGGAAAAATGAGACCAATTCTCTTTCAGGTGTCCTTGTTCTGAAAGAGGTAAGTGTAATGTTCTAATCCTATCCTGTGTTTCTGGCTCAATAGGATGACAACATAGCATTTTCTTTTGTTGCGGTCACCTTGTTTATTCTAATTGCATTCTTGTTTTAAAATCATTCATTTCTGCTTTCATTTTCTTAATGTTGGTTTTCTAAGGTTTATGGAGTCATAAATTCATAGGTGGTTAGGACTTGAAAGGACATTAGAAATTATCTAATCTAATTTCTTCATTTGACAGATGAGGAAACTGAGGTCCTGAAGGTCACCTTGCCCAAGGTGACAGATGCACCCTATTAGTGACAGAAGAGTCTTTAATTTTACCAGGGACTGAACAGTGTGTATACCAACATCACAAACACACTTTAAGCACAAATTATTTGTACAGCATTGATAAACTATATATGCATATCTTTTAATGCAAAAAGGCCAATTTCTAAACAACTTTTCTATAGATATGATTATACAAACGGTCCTTAAGCTTACTATAGCAGCAGTAGAGTGTAATGGAAAGAACCCTAGCTTTGGAGTCAGAGGACCTGAGCTTGTATTCCAACTTTGTTATTTCTTAGATATGTGACCATTTACAAGTCACTGCCTCAATTTGGATCTCACTTTCCTTCTGTGTATCTCACTTGGAGCATCTCCCCAACTCATAGGATGGGTCTTCCGGAGACTAGCCCAGTTTGGGGAGACTCTGTGTGTCTGAATCCATTAAAAAACATAGTTTATGAGCCCTCCCTGCCTACCCCCTTATGACACTGAAGAATTTACCAAAGGAAATAATTAGTCATCTAGACTAATTAATTAGTCCAGTTCATCAACCAGAGGGCATAATTAGGTCCAAGCAAACACATTTAATGAAATGACATGTTAAGAAAAGTAGAAATAAAGAATTTTCCCATAAACCTGAGAGGCATACTTTAGGCCATACATATGGCTAGCAGAGTGCTTGTGTAGAGGGACAACTTACCCCTCTGAGGCTTCAGGGCCACCAATGTCTTCTAGTAATGTAATCATATTGCTTCTTTTGAGCCTTTTTCCTGCTGGTCTAAACTAGGTACTATTCTGATGGACATGTAGTCTTTGACAGGAATACTGCCAAGAAAGACCCCATTAGACAGGTGACTGCAGAGCTTCTGTCTCCTCCCAGCTTTTTCCTTCAGCTGAATTCCTTATATATGATGCTCTCTTTTCCTCAAGAGAAGAGGGGGCTCAACCATACTCTTTTATCTCAAAAGTTTTTAAAAAATAGTTCTTTTAGAAAAGCAACCCCCCTTGCATCAGCTACAGGAGCAGCAATAATTCTCTCTAAGGGAACTACACAATATTCTTTATGATTTTTGTGCTTTAATTAGTGGGCTGTTTATTTCTTTTCAGAGTCTTGGCTAGAAGGCTTTCCTATTTGGTACAGAATATTCTGTACCCAGGCAGGTACTTCCTGTTAGGACCAAGATTGTAGCCCACCAAACGAATACACATACCCTCAAACTTACTTTTTTCTTTGGACTGAACTTCCTGATCACCAGTCTTATTTCTCCCTAAGTGTTTATTCTCACTCTAGTTTCTGGTGACAATTGCATATAACTCAAGGTTTTAATCTTTGATGGCTACACTACACTTAGTTGTTATCCTTTGCCAAGGGTCCTGAGGTCTGAGGGTCTCCCAGTTTCCAAACTCAGAGTTCCTTCTATTTTCCCATGTAGGTGAGTGGAAGTGGGGGTGGGGTGGGGTGTGTTAGAATGGGACGGAGTCACTGTGACAAGTTAAGCCCATGTGCCCAGGCAGTTGTTTTTTCCTAGCCACATCCCTGGCTTTTCATATTTAGATATGAAATCCAAAGCTGGAAGAGCTTTGAGCTCTCCTGGACTTTCAAAAGGAGGGATTTGGACCAGAAGTTGAGTTTCCTTCTAGCTCTGAATCCAAATTTCTGGGTGATCTCCAGTATCTCAAGAAGTCTCTCTGTGTGAGGGTAGGACTTTCCAAATATTAGAATCTCAGAAGCATTTAGCTGCATGCCAGACCAAAATTATCAAAGGTGTGGCAGGAAAAAGAACACGACTTGGAGTCAGAGATCTGAGTGAAGAATTTGACTCCACCATTCTTGGACACACACACACACACACACACACACACATATTCCTACCTTTCCTGAATTATGATAAACTGAGTAATAGTAATTACATTGTTTTTCAGTTGTTTCAATCCATGTCTAACTCTCCATTATCCCATTTAGGGTTTTCTTGGCAGATATTGGAGTGGTTTGCCATTTTCTTCTCCAGCTCATTTTACAGATGAAGAAACGAAGGCAAACCAGTTAAGTGAGTTGCCCAGGGTCACACTGCTAGTAAACATTTGAGACCAGATTTGAACTGAGGTCTTCCTGACTCCAGGCCTGGAGCTTTGTCTGCTGTACTACTTCGCTACCTATGTGCTTTTATGAATTAAAAAAAAAAAAAGAAAAGAAATCTATTTTCCCAAATGGCCTTAGCGATTGAAATAAAACAAAACAAAATGGACATGCATTCTTATGAAACAGGTTAAGTCATTGAATTTGTTGTGGGGCCAAAAATTGCTTAATTCTCTCAGAAACAAATCTCAACCAAAATAACCCTGCAGGCAGGAAATCCTAACGTATAGAAACCTAGTGCTCTCCTACCATGCTCCCTTTCCCCAAACATCATTTAGTGGAACAAAAGAAATGAGTTCCTTTCAAGCAGACCAAGAATGTAAGGCTGTCTTCCCCTGCTTTGTGATATTTTCCCCACAAATGTCCCTCCCTTCGTGTAATGAAGCATTTTTATGGGCATCAAAGTTGTAGATGACCCTGAGATCTCAAAGACAGCACCATGAGGGCACCAGCTCTGGTCAATCCTACCCATGTTGGAGAAGACCCAGCTACAGATTTGTCAGTCAACAGCTAATGAGCGTAGCTAAGGTTCAAGGAAGTCCCTTCCCCAGAAGGCTGGCCATCAGTGTCTTCAGTCACAAAAATTCAGGGAAAATGGTTAAAATACCCCTAGTTTTTGAAGTACCTTATTACACACTCACACACTTTTATGTGAGGTAGGTGCTATTATTATCCACATTTTGCAGATGAGGAAACCGAGGCCTAGAGAGGGTAATTAATTTGCTTGGCTGCACAGCTAGTAAGTGACTGAGTCAGGATTCAAACTCAAGTCTGGCTCAGTGTTCAGCACTCTAGACTGCAGCACTGTTGTCTTGCTAAGTAAGGGGGGGGGGTTGGTAGTGTACACTGGTTCAAGAGAGTCTACTAACAGAATTGAAGAAAGCTGTTCCTTTGCTCCTATGTGGGAGTGCCTGGAGGGCATCCTTGGGGGACTCAGTGCAGTCTTTGATCTTCCAGAATTGCCATATGCCTCTAAGACAGCAAAATGTCACCCTCTAGATGATCCCCTAAAAACACCTGTTCTGATTTTCTGACTTTCCCACTTCCTCAAATACCAGCTATTTCTCAATTTCTCCTTACCTCTAATCTCTACCTCCCCCCAACACATGGATTAATTAAGATTAATTAATTATCATCCTTTCCACCCATTCACTCTTGGGTTGCCATATATGTTCCACTGTTCCCTTTAAACTATTAGGAATGAGGAACAGCTCTTTTGGACCAAGAAGGGAGGAGAGTGGAGAGCACCTCATGCCTTCATAATAGTAGCAGTGATAGAAAGCTTTAAGGTTTGCAAAGTGCTTTTTATGTTTCATCTCCTCTAATCTTCCCAACAACTCTGGGAGGGAGGAGCTATTATTCCCAGCCCCCTCCATTTTACAAATGGAGAAACTGAGACTTATAGAGGTTAAATGATTTGTCCAGGGTCACACAGCTCCTAAGCTGAGGCAGGAACATCGAATAAATCTCCAAGGGATCTGGAGTAGAATGAAAGAGATCTCCGAGTTATAATGGACATCCATCAATTCTTCTACTCTTTACAAGTCAGGAGAAGCAAAGTAAAGAAAACCCCTCCTGTGAGCTTCTGAAAAAAAAGAGAGGGAAGGAAGGAGGAAAAGAAATAAAGAGAGGGAAAGGGGAAAAATCTAAATAA
Source organism: Petaurus breviceps papuanus (assembly GCF_028583685.1). NCBI lineage: Eukaryota > Metazoa > Chordata > Mammalia > Diprotodontia > Petauridae > Petaurus > Petaurus breviceps. The sequence goes on from NW_027185799.1 coordinate 13,647,342, forward strand.
AAGCAAGGGCTTTGAAATACTTCAAAGAACCATTTCTCCTATTCAGAAGTCAGGAGCACATCTGGCTGGCAGTGAAAATAGAAGAGGTGTCATCTGGGCAGAAACATTTTCTTCAAATATGTCCTTTAAGGAAGGTTAAAAAATGAGAGAGCCAGAGAGAAAGAAAGCAAGCAGGACGGGAAGATAAGTTAAAGGGGAAAAGGGGGGAAGAAAGGAAGAAAAACCCTTCAATCTTATAATGTTTTAGGAGAGCTTATTAGAGGGAAAATTAAGTGTCATACAGGGTTCTGCTTGAGTATTGATGTCTTTTATTCAAAGAGCCATCACCCCGTAAACTCGCTTTAACAACTCCCTTCAGATGAAATATAAAAATTAAAGACATTTACAACACAGCTTAGTAGCAGATGTAGTCTTATTGTCGGGGTTTAGATCAAATAATGATGTAAACCCCGACAGGATAACAGGTCTTATGAAAAAACCCTTAACAACAACGAAAAGAAAAAAAAAACATCTTGGAAAACTTACAAAACATGTTTCCCATTCTCTCCCACCTTCCCATGAGCCCCTCCCTCTTCCCCCTCCCCTTACTCCTCCTGGGGTCTGCAAATCTCCCTTTGCATCATCATTCAGGTCTGGATTCTGGCTAATCACCCTGTGAATTGTGGCTGGGGTGGGGGTGGGAGTGGGGGATCTAGCTTGGTTTCTGTTTATCATCTCTACCAGTCATCTTCCTTCATTACCCAGAGACAGTCAACTCCAGCTTTGGGAGTTTTTGAAGAAACCAAAGGTAGTGCCTATAACAACAGAATCCTAACTTACATTGTGTGGTGCTTTAAGCAGTCTGAAGCCTTTCTGGATTGCCATAGTTGCTAGTATTCTCTCATTTGGAATAATTTTATATTATTTCACTTATGCCTTTTATTTCCTTAAATGTGTTTAGGTTGTAGAGTGTAAGCTACTTGTGCACAGGGACTGTGAGGACTTTGGGTCTACTTATTCTGAGGCACCCTTGTCTCAGTCATAATGATCATACTGACCCAACTCTGTAGTTATTAGGATCCTTCCCAGTCACGTTAGGGTTGCCTAATTCATATGTAAGAAATAGAGCCCAACTTCCTTTTCTTTCCTTCATTGCTCTTTTTGCTTCAACTAACAGCACGCTCTGTATCTGGAAACCACCCCTGCCTCAGTGGAGCTCATTCCACACCAGGCTCCAGCTGTGCCCATCTCCCTGACTGAGGATGGGCCATTACTGAAACAAAGCAATGCTTTTATACTTTCCTAATTGATTGACTCTCCCACTCTCCACAGAAACCTTTTCAAACCTTTGCATCCCTCCTCAAATCTCGGATCGATTTCTCTCATCCCATTCTTTCAAACAACTAGAATTTAGCCCCTGTTGAAATTCCTTGTTCCATTTCAGGATGGCCCAGGGACCACTCTCCACCCTATTGACTCACCTCCGTTGTCAGGTGTTTGTTCTGTCCAAGCCCTTCCTGATCATGAGGATATTCTGAATAAACCTGTTTGCCTCACCTGCATCCAGCCTCGGTGAGCTTTGCAGCACTGGCCCCAGAATACCTTCCCAGGAGCGTCTTTTCATCCCTCTTCAAACATCCTGTGAAGCCCTCCCCCCTTCCCCATTCTCTCAGCTGAGAACCTGGCCTCATATTTTATAGAAAAAAATGAGGCCATTTGCTGTGAGCTCCCTCTTCTCCCCCTTCCTCATCTCCTATTACTCAGATGCCTTGTGCCACCTTGCATCCTTCACCCCTGCCTCACATGATGAAGTGGCCTTACTCCTTACCAAGGCCAACCCCTTTACCTGTTCAAGTAATCCCATTCCATCCATTTCCTCCAACACATTGCCCCCTCTATCATCTCCCCTCTTTCAATCTCTCCCTGTCTTATGAGCTCCTTCCCTACTGCCTGCACACATGCCCAAGTCTCTCCATCCTGAAAAAACCCTCACTTGATCCTAATAACTATAGTCCTGTCTCTTCTGCCCTATTCAGCTAAATGCTGAAAAGAGGCGTCTCCCATAGCTGCCACCACTTCTCTCCTCTTATTCTCTTCAGCCCTTACAATCTGGCTTCCAATCTTATCATTCCACTGAAACTCCTCTTTCCAAAGCTACTAATGATCTCTCTTTTTTCTTTTTTTTTTTTTTTGGCCTTTTGGAGGGCAATTGGGGTTAAGTAACTTGCCCAAGGTTACTGGCTAGTTTTTTTGTGTGGGTGTTAAGTGTCTGAGGCCAGAACCAAACTCAGCTCCTCCTGAGTCCCGGGCTGGTGCTTTACTCACTGTGCCACCTCGCTGCCCCTTTAATGATCTCTTAGCTGCTAAATCCAGTGGCCTTTTCTCAAACCTTACTCTCCTCCATCTCTCTGCAGCCTTTGGCATTGGCGATTACTCTCTCCTTGAAGCTCTCTTCTCTCTGGGTTCTTTCTTTCCTGGTTCTCCTCCCACCTATCCAAACTGCTCTTTTTCTGTCTTCTTTGCTGGGTCTTCTTCCAGATCATGCCCTCTAACTACAGAGGTCCCTCGGTGCTCTGTCCTGGGCTTTCTTCTCTTTTGCCTCAATGCTACTCCACTTGGCGATCTCATCAACTCCCATGGATTGAATTACCATCTCTTTGTCCATGATTCTCAAATCTAGCTTTCCTGACTTCCACTCACATATCTCCAACTGCCTTTTAGACATCTTGAATTGGATGCTCAGTAGGTAGGCATCTTAAACTTAATACGTCCAAAACAGAACTCATCTTTCTTCTACCCTCTCTTCCCCCTGCTCCCTCCTGCCTTTCCTGTTACTACAGAGGGCAACACCATTCTCCCAGGCTCTCAGGCTTTAAACCTTGGAATTATCCTGGATGCCTCACTGTCCTTAACCCCTCCACCCCCAATACATGTCCAATCTGTTGCCAAGGCCTGCCAATTTTACCTTTGCACCATCTCTCAAATATGCCTCCTTTTGTCTTCTGACACCACTGTCCTGGTGCAGGCCCTCAGCACTTCATACCTGGCTTATTGCAATCGCTGCTGGCGGGTGCCTTAAGTCTCTACCCACTCCAATCCAGCCTCCATGCTGCCACTAAAGGGACTTTGCTAAAGTGCAGGTCTGATCATGTCACCTCTTACTCAATAAATTCTAGTGACTCCCTATTGCCCCCAGGAGCAAATACAAAATGCTCTGTTTGTCATTCATAACCTAGCCCCTCCTGCCCTTCTAATCTTGTACCTTATTCCCTGATCCAGTAACACTGGCCTTGTGGCTGGGCCAGGAATAAGACATTTTCCATCTCTCAGCTCCATTCTTTTTTTTTTTCCTGTTTGCTTTTTGGAGGGCAATAGGAGTTAAGTGACTTGCCCAAAGTCACATGGCTAGTAATTGTGTCAAGTGTCTCAGGCCGGATTTGAACTCAGGTCCTCCTGACTCCAGGGCTGGTGCTCTATTCACTGCGCCACCTAGCCACCCCTCTCAGCTCCATTCCATGTTGTCTCCCATGCCTGGAAGGCTTTCCCTTCTGCTCTTACTACTGACCTCTCTAGTTCTCTTTAAGGCCCAGCTAAAATCTCACCCTCTCCTCAACCCCTTCCTCCCCTCTTAATTCGAGTGCTTTCCCTGTTTTTAATTACTTCCTATTTATCCTGTATTTAACTTGCTTTGTTTTCATGTTGTCTCCTCCATTATAGTATAAGCTCCTTGAGGTCAGGGACTGCCTTTGACCTCTTTTGGTATCCTCAGTGTTTAGCACAGTGCCTGGCACAGTAAGCGCATAATAAATGTTAATCGATTGATCCAAAAAGAGAGATTACCTGTTTCTCTAGTCACCGCCCATACCGGGCTTGTCCCGAACTTCAAGCCTTCAATTGCTCTTCCTCATTGATGTCATAAGCAAAGCCAGTAAGAGCAGGATACCTGAAAAGAAAATATATCCCTAGCACCTACCAGTGCCTTGAATACACTAGATGCTCAATTAATGTGGAATTTAAGGGAAGTACTTCAAGTACTAACTTTGTAGTTGAGGAAACTGAGGTATAAGAAGTGAGGTAGCTATCTCAAGGTTACGTTTCCCCCCCACTATACCATGCTATTTCCCATGTCTATCTCCTTAATCCTTTCCCATGACCTTCTCATCTCCCTACCAAAGTAACTTGATATGATTGACCAGAGTCAACCATATACTATTCCAAACCTTGAATAGCAAATATGGCCAAAACAGTCATAGAAATTAAAACTACCTCTTTATTAAAAAAAATTGTCAGAACTTAAGGGGTTTTGTTATATGATTTTCTTGTGACATTTCTGACTTCCCTTGACTATTGTTAACCAAAGTTTACTGGTTAACTTTGGGAAAGGGCAGAGGTAGCCGGGAGTCTGTAGACTTGATTTCTGGTCTAGATTGCAGGAGATGGAGGAATAAATACTGAAGTATAAAAAGGTTACCAGTTTTATTCCTGCTACAAGGTACAAAATGAGAATCTCTGTCTAATGCCACATTCTTTTGTATCATGACAGGACTCAACAGGCTGTGGTTAATGGGCCAATAACAACTCAAGGCAAGTCTCTAATAGAGTGCCCCAAGGATCTATCCTTGGCCCTGTAGTGTTCACCATTCTGTTCAGTGACTTGGATAAAATTATCGATGTCAGGCTTGCCAAATTGGCAGCAGGTATGAAACAGAGAGGGAAAACTAAGGATGAATGCGAAAACCAGGATCCAAAAAGATTTCAGTAGACTGTAGTGGTGGAGTAAAGCAGAGGTATGACTAGGGACCACAGACCAAATCTAGAGTCCCTTTTTCATATGACACCCCAACAGGTACTTAAAGACTGCTACCACAACCTTGTTAAGTCTTCTCTTCTCAAGGTTAAACATCCCTGATTCCTTCAGTTCAAGCTGATAGGGCATAAACTTGAGATCACTCATCCCCCTGGTTGCCCTCTGCCACGTGTTCTGAAGCTTCTCAGTGCCCTTCTAAAGAATTGTACTGAGAACTGAACTTAATATTCCAGATGCTGTCTGGGCAGAGTACAGAGTGACCACCTTCGCTATTCCTGAAGTTGTCCCGCTCTTAACATAACCCCAAATCACATTAGTTTTTGCCAGTGGACATACTACGCTATTGACTCCATTAAAAATCCCTAGATCTTTTTTAGACAAGCTGTAGTCTAGCCGTGGCCACCATCTTGTCATTCTGAAGTTGATTTTTTTAAACTCAAATGTAAGACTTTATCTTTACCTATGGTAAAATTCATTTCACTATATTGGGCCCAGAGTTCTAGCCTGTTCAAATCTCTTCTCTGGGGCACTGCCCTGGAGACCTCTGATATTGAAATATTACTGATTCCTTTTTGATTCTAGCTCTCCATATAATTTCATATGCAGCTAATCACACTATTATCCTTTCTCATATCTCTCTGTCTTTTCCACAAGAACAGCATGAGAGACTTCATCAATTGCACAGGCACAGCATGTAGGAGACATGGCCCATCAAGAGTTCATGTGAAAAGAATGTAGGGGTGCTAAAAGCTAACTTTCTTAGGTGTCATTCATAGAAATGAAGTGTTCAGAATGAGAGAGGTGCGAGTTCCACTCTCTGTACTCACAGAGTCAAATTTATAAGAGACCATTGAGGTCCTAATCTAACCTCTTTACATTACTTATAGATGAGGAAACTGAGTCCCAGAGGTTAAATGACTTTTCCAAGGTCACGCAGGTAAGGCAGATACTCATCTGATTCCAAATCTAGTACTACTCTGACTTGGTCATACCAAATCTAGAGTTTTGCCTTCAGATCTGAGCACCATATTTTGGAAGAATATTAACAAATTGGAGTGCAGCCATATGAGCATCTGTTGAAGGCTATGCTTAGTCAGGAGAAGATTGTGTGTGTGTGTGTGTGTGTGTGTGTGTGTGTGTGTGTGTGAATACATATTAGCTACTTGAAGAGCTTTCATGTGAAAGATGGACTAATCTTATTCTGCTTGGCCATAGAGGAAAAAATTATAATCAATAGATGGAGGACATGGGTTCAAATCCCAACTTTGCCAGTAAGTATCTTAATCTCGTTGAGTCTCAGTTTCCTAAATTGTAAAATGAGAGGGTTAGACCAAATGACCTCAGTCCCCTTCTAGCTCTAAATATATGTTGCAAGTGTCAGAGCATTCTCATTTATATGTAATATTGGTGGGAAATTATTTAGCACTATCCCAAAGTAGAAGAGGTTGCCTCAAGAGGTAGTGACTTTCCCCTTCATGAGAGATCAAAAAGCAGAGTCAGAATAGTCACTTGATAGGGATGTTGGAGAAAGGATTCTTGGTCAGGTACAGGTTGGATTATCTCACATCTGAAATTCCTTCCATCTCTGAAATTCTGATAACATCAGTGGAAATTCATTCATGCATGAATTCATTCATTCTGTTATCCTAGCTGGTAGTCATAGTTACTGATTAGTTTAGGCTACTTCCCCCCACAAACCATAATGGCCTGGTCACTAGCCCATGTTTCCAGGGACAGCAAAGCACTTTAAAATGAGGGTCTAGGTGAGCAAAGCTCTCCACAATCTAGCCCTACCCTCTTTCCAGCCATACTTTATATGATACCTATATACTCTAGTCAAATGGTACTCTCTGCCCCAGCCTGACACATGTGCTTTTTTTCCCTGCGAGCTATTATGTCCTATGTCTGGAATATCTTTCCCTTCCTTCTTCACCTGCTGGATTCCTTCCCAATATTTCTTTCCTTTTTTTTTTGGAGGGGGGAAGGCAGGGCAATTGGGGTTAAATGACTTGCTCAAGGTCACACTGCTAGTAAGTGCTAAGTGTCTGAGGCAAAATTTGAACTCAGGTCCTCCTGACTCCAGGGCTGGTGCTCTATTCACTGCGTCACCTAGCTGCACCTCCCTCCATCCCAATATTTCAAGCACAACTCAACTGTCACCTGATCCAGAAAACCTTTCCTGATCCCCCTTAAATCTCCTGAAACATATAGTATCATACCTCTCTAATTCACTTGTGTAGTATTACCCATTATAATCGCCTATGTATGTCTTACTCCCATTAGATCATAAACCCCTTGAGGGCAGGGACCATCTTTTACCTCTTTTTGTATCTTCAGTACTCAGCACAGAGCCTGGTACTTTGTAACTGCTTAATGAATGTTTCTTCGTTGATAGATTGTAAGCTTCAGGTAAGCTATGGGCTGACAAGGTCCATAACTTATTTAAACTTTGGACATTTCCCAGGCCTTAGTAAAATGCTGTCTACATGTCAAGTGCTTAATAAACATTTGTTGAATTGGACTGAATTGCATAGGCACCAAGCAAACCCTCAATTGTTTTCTATTTTATTTAAACTCTTGCTCTGTCATCTGCTTGGTCTTGGCATATGATTCTTCATACCTTGCATTTAGGGGGTACTGGTGCCTCCTTCTCATTGGGTAGTTAGCTGTCTGAAGGAAAGGTATTGATGAGAGCCTTAGAAATGATAAGGATAAACCATATAGAGGACAGCAGTAGCCCTTAATGGATAGATAGATGAGTCTTATTCCTGGCTTTACTTGTAGGATTTGGGGCTGGATTGACTTTATAGAAAATCTATTCTGACCACCTCACTTTATAGAAAGGGAAAAAGACTTGCTCCAGGTTATACAGACAAGAAGTGGTGAGGATGGAGTATTGGACTGGGAGTCAGAAAAACAGATTCAAACCCTTCTATTGATACATACCAGTTGTGAGACTCTTAGAGAGTCACACTCATTTTCCTCATCTATAAAATGGGCATGTGGCTACCTCACATGGGCCTCATGAGGACCAAATGAAGCAGCAAGTGTTAAGGGCTTTGCAAATACTAAAGACCTTTGGAAATGTTAGTGTGGTGTGGAGGAGAAAGGGCAGAACACAAGACTGAGGAGCCAGGTTCAGGTCCTTCCCCTGACATACACTGACTGTGTGCTCAAGGCAATTCTGTAAGATTCTGAGCTGCAGAGAAGATGCCAACCTGTCCTGATAGAGAGAATTTCTGCACCTAGGAGTTCTTTATATCAGTAATATCACGGGCTCAGCCCCCATCCCTATCTTAAACAGATATGCCTGTATGTAGGAATGTTTTCTACATATAGTCCTTCAGATCCTTGAAGACATCTCTCACATTGCTTCCTAAATCTCTTTCAGGTGAAACACCTCTAATTTCTGTAACAGAGCTTCACAGGATGGGGTTCCCATTTGTTAATATCTTCCTACATCTCAATCCCTAGAACGGAACAGAACTCTCCAGATGTTGTCTATTCAGTGGAGAGGACAATTGGGCTATTACCTCCCTCATTCTGGGGACACATACACACACACACACACATCTGCACACTTCCCTCCCATCCCTGCACACATTCTCCCTAACATAAATGACACTCACCCAAGATCACATCTGTAAATTCTGATCAATTTAACCAAGAAGAAAATGGAGTTCACCTCTGCTAGTGCAAGGTATAATCTGCAAAGAATATGTCTGTTTATGTAGAGAATCAAAGAAGATAATAGTTCCAGCCTATGTCACAGGCGGAGACTAATCTTCGATTAAATAATGATATTCAGATGACATTTCTTGGCAACTGGTAGACCAGCTGGAAAAATAAATCAGAATTTCCACAGAGAATAGACTCTTTTGCCATCCAAAGCTGGCCTAGTGCAAACAACAAAGGTTATATATACATATTAATAGAGCATTGCATGGTTCAGCTTTGCAAAGGGCCTCCCATTTTTGCACACACAAAAACTGCGTGCACACACACACACACACACACACCTGTTTGAAGAACCAAGCAAATGACCATTTGTGTCTATGTATGCCTCTCACCCGTATTAGAGCTGGCAAGCACCTTAGAGATCATGTAGTCCAATCTTCTCCTTACAATTCCGTTCAATTCAGTCACTATTCAATAAGTAAGAACTTTCTGGTACAAAACACTTTTCTAGAAGCTAAGGGTGATACAAAGTTTAGACAGAATCCCTGCCTTCATTGAGTTTACAGTTCAGCAGGAGACAACACAAAAATAGACAATTATATACACTATTTCTTGATAAATGCTTGATAAATGACAAAACCAAGTGCTTTATGAGGTGCAAGGAAGAAGGCAGCAATGCCAGGAAGGAGTCAGGGAAGACTTCATGGAGGAGGTGGTATTTAAGTGGGGCATTAAATGACAGGTATGAGTTTAACAGGGATAGAAGGGGAGGAAGAACATCCCAGACATAAGAACTACTCTGAGCAAAGGCATATAATATGGTAGAGAGTGTAGAGTGTGTTTAAAGGACAGAGAACAATCCAGTTTAGCTGAGACATAGAATTCATGGAGGGAAATTATATGAGATGAGGCTGGAAGGGTAAGATCATTCCACGTTGTGGAGCGTAGACTCTGAGTACCAGACAAAGGAGTTAGAATTTTACTTGGTAGGCTATAGTAGGCATGACCACAGAGAAAAGTCCCAAGGACTTACTTTCCCTGAAAGTATTTTTCTATAGGAGAAATTCCTCGGACTACATTTCCCACAAGGTTGTATGTTTGGCTACAGAATCAGGAAAAAGTTCAGGACTTCAGCAGCCACTGGGGCAAGCTAAGACAGAGAGGCAAGCTGTACAGTGGGATGGGAACAAGAAACGCAGAAGAAGAGTTCCTTCTAGAAATCCTGCCAAAATGTCCCAGGACCTTGAAATCCCAATGGGATCCCAGCATCCCACAGCCAAAGCTAGAAGCTTCATAAATCTCTAGCTTGCCTTGAGCATTCTGAAATTCTCCAGCTTGTACCAAGACAGTCCCACAGAACTCCATGAGGCTAACAGAATTGAATCTAACGCTCTTACCATGGGGTCCATGAATTGTGGGATGACTCTTCTTCTCTTGATGTGTTAGGGAGATTAATGGGGATTTGGGGAGAGATTAAATTATAATGCCCCTAGAGCCTATAAAGGGGTTACCTCCATTTATCTGTGGGGGCAGAGAATGATTTTGTTACTTTATTTTCTTTTATTATTTACATTGTTTCTATATCCTAGTTACATATGTTCCACCATTGGATTGGTGAAGTTAGGGCGTTCTGGTGACAGACAATGAGATCGCTCATGATCTGCATAACTGATTACGCAAAACATTCACACTGATCCTAGGAAAACTAGCAGAGTTTTCAGTGACCTTGGTCTTTTTTTTTTTTTTTTTGGTCTTTTTTCTTTTGGAGGGGGAAGGGAAATTGGGGTTAAGTGACTTGCCCAAGGTCACACAGCTAGTGAGTATTAAGTGTCTGAGGCCAGATTTGAACTCAGGTCCTCCTGATTCCAGGGCCAGTACTTTATTCACTGTGCCACCTAGCTGCCCCAGGGACCCTGTTCTTAAGGTCATTGGACAATACTTTAGATTTTGGGGCAGAGAAATAGCATGATCAGTTCTATGTAAAAGAAAAGATCGGTCTGGAATTGGTATGGAGAAAACTGGGGAAAAAAAAGAGTATTCAAGTCACTTGCTCAGGGTCACAAAGCTAGTGGGAAAGGTGGGATTAGAGTCTCTTGATTCCCAGGGCAGGGCTCTTTTCTATTGGCCTTGTTGCCCCCTGTACTTCTACTTTGTTTGAGGCTGAGTTTGAGTGGATGCCATGTGATTATGTCCTCATACATAAGTGGCTCTAGCATGCCTGGACAGTCCTCGCCCAACAAGGTCCAAACTGGGCTGAAGAGAATGTGAGATGCTTTGTATTACGAAGACTGAAGAGGCACAGCCTTAGAAAACATCTGCCTTTTGTGAGCCTTCCCTCAAGCTCAGTTTTGCAGTTCAAAGTCTTTGATAGCTCCTCTTGGTTTTCCTCTTAACCTGCTACTCCATAGGCCAGCAGAGAAGTGAAAATAAGCTAGCTGTGTGACCTTAGGCAAATTGTTTCCCTCCTCTGGGCCTCAGTTTCTATATCTGTAAAATGATAGCATTGGATCAAATCACCAAGGTTCTTTCAAACGCAAACATTGTGTGATTCTCAGTTTTTGTTCTCTTCTTAAAATTCTGCAACCAAGCTAAAAAAAAAATCCACTGGAGATTTGGAAAATACTGAAACCTTAATCCAGGGCTGTGTTTCTGTTCTTTCCTTTCTCCTTATTTTATTTTTTGGACAAATGTTGTTTCTAGTGGAGAAGCCAGTCCTCCCTTCCGGTGTCCAGAAGCCCAGCTATCGCCTGGGGCCCTGGACAAAATCCATGCAATTGTACTTACTGTGTGCCCTTCTCAACAACAGCTGTGCTTTCTCTGGGGAATAGGGCGGAGTTTGTGGTTGAAGAAATGGTGGTGTTTAGCTAATGATAGAGCCTTTGGCCTCTCTGGGCTAGGAGGAGAGAGTGTGTATCATGCTCTGAATGCTTTCCAGACCTTTTAACACGAAAGGCCTCCTGGAGGTCTGGAAGGTGGAAGGCCCAGCATGAAATACAGACAATTCTAATCCTCATGCTTTGCTCTCGTGGAATAATTTCCTTCTAGTCAAAGATTTTTTTTCCCCATAAGAAGGAGTCCCAAATGGCTTCCAGGGTGTCCTACGGCCAAACAGGCCCACTTAATCAATCTTCCTCTTTTTCTGGCCCTGCTTCATGCCTAGAGTCATAGGTTCTGAGAAATCACTACGCAATTGAAAAAGATTATCAGATCCCACCTTCTATGGGCAGATAGGGCCAAACATGGTGGTGATTAGGAGTAATTAATAACTTACAGGTGGAAGAACACTTCTTGAGCTTCTGTGTACTTGTGTAGGGCATCCCCCCAAATCTTCAATTAAATTCAGCAGTACAGCAAACCTTTTCTAAACTCTTATTCTCCACTTTTTTCTTAGAGGATGTGCCGAGGTAGGCACCTACTCCATGAAGCCTCCCTATCTACTCTCCCTCCTTTCTTGCTGCCTACAAAAATACCCATGTCTTCTTCATTCTAAAAAAAAATCACTTAAATCATATGACCATCTCCATTTATGGTCACCAGACATCTCTCCTTGGTTCTCAGCTAAGTCCCTTGAGAAAGCCATCCACACTATGTATTTCTGCTTCCTTCCTCTCATTTGTAAACTTTCTGCAATCTGGCTTCTAATCTCATCATTCAATTGCAGCTGCCCTTCTGAAAATCACCAATGGCCAAATCCAGTGCCACATCTCAATCTTCTTCCTTCTCTACCTCTTGGACGCCTTTGACACTGTTGATCACTACCTCTGCCTGGATATTCTCACAGTCCTCTTATTTCCTGTTCTCTCTCTAAGTGTAAACCCTCCTTTTTAGTCTCCTTTTGCTGACTCTTGTCTAAATATTGTCCATGGGTGCTCTACTAAAGACTCTGTCTTGGACTCTCTCCTCTTTTCCTTCTGTATTATCTCATTTGGTGATCTCATCATTAGTCAATGATCATTTCTGTGTAAATGATTCAGATCATATATATTCAGCTCTAGTCTCTCTTCTGAGCAACAGTCCTGCATCACCAACCGCTTTTTGGACATCTTGAACTGGATGGGCCTCAGCCATCTCAAAATCATCATATACAAGACAGAGCTCATCTTTCCCCTCCCCTACTAAGTCTTCTTAACCTTCCTGTTACTGTGGAGGGTACCATTCTATTTGCTAGTAACCTTAGTGTTGTCTTTGACTTCTCACTTGTCCTGTACATCTAATCTGTTGTCAAGTCTTCTTGTTACCGTCACAAAGTTTTTCATATATGTCCCCTTCTCTTCATTCACACAAATATCATTCTAGTGTAGGCTCTCATCACTTCCTGCCTAGGCTACTGTAATATCCTTCTATTTGGTTTCCCCACCCAGGGAGAAAGGAGAGGCCCATCTAAAGTGAAGCCTGGGCCAATTGTAGCAAGCAGAGTGGAGACCAGGAGGCAGGCAATGAGGAGGAGTGGTACCACTGTGGGATCCAAGTGCTTAATGTGGCTGTGGACATCCCTCTGTTTCCCTGAGCTCCTGAATTTGAAGCTTCCCTGCCCGCAGCGGAGATGACTGCCTACCCTGACCATAAGAGATGCCTACACTTTTTATTAATTTCTAATCTGTACTACCCTGGACAAGTCACTTCAACTCTTTCAGCATCAGTTTCATCATCTGTAAAATGCAAATGATAATAGCACTTATTTCACAGGGTTGTTGTAAAGGTCAAATGAGATTAAATATCTAAAATGTTTTTCAAAGTTTAAAGGGTTATATAGATATTAGCTATTATTATCATTGATAATCAAGTTATATTATACTCAGTAAATGAGCTCAGTGGGAAGGGAGAAGGGAGAGGAGAGGGATGTAGGATTTCTAAGAGGGCAGGGACATTATGAACAAAGAATGTGACTGGGTAAATAAGTCCACTTTAGTCCTTTAGACTAGGAGATGGAATCTAGACTACCACCTGTTGAGGGATGGAGTCAAAGAGGGGAAAACTGGCAGCCTTTGCAGAGAATGAGAGAGGCCTGAAGTCTATTGCTGATACCTCAGAATGTCCTTAGGTGTTGAGTGACAACTGCAGTGAAAGCTGGCTTGACATATCCTGGTCCTTTCTGCCTAATGGGCCATAACAATCTTTCTTTCAAGTCACTTTCCTAAATAAGCATCAGAGAATCTTAGAGGTCATTGAAATCTTGAGAGATCAAATAGCTGACCCCCCCTGCTACCTGACCCATAAACACATGCAGAATTACAGGCAGTGTACTCCATTGGACCTGTGATTTCATTAGGGTAGGTATTTCTGCCAATGATGCAGACCCCAACCCATCCAAGACTACCTATTGCCTATCCTGTGTAACTCCGGTCAGTGTCTTCCTGTAAATAAGATAAATTCGATATAGGGAAATCCATGCAACAGTACAGGGATTTTTATTAGGATATCAGTGGAGCCATGTAGGCAATGTGTTACTTGCTCTCACACTGTCACTGGCCCATCTTTCTTTCTGGTTATACTTTTTCCTGGTGATGTCTTTTATATTTTTCCTTCTTTGTAATTCCTCATTTGTAATACACTATAGACCACCATGCACCTTTCCATTACCCTCTGGGTGAGTCTCAATATCGATTCATTGAAGACTATAGCTTATTATCCTCTATTAAAACATATATTCCTAGATATAATATACCTGAGACTTCTCAAGTCAGGCTTTCTACCATTTGACAGTTCTTACCAAGTCTAATAGGAATGTCTTACTCTTTCAATATCTAATTTTAAACCTCCATGTCACTGTTTAAGGCTATTTAGTCTTATTCTGGCTGGACTGGAGGTGAAGACTGCTGGATTCACTATGCTTTAGATAATAACCATTCTTAAATGTATAGACTTCTTTTGGTATTTTGTGGCAAATCAGAGGGGAAAAATACTTCTTCAAAGCACTCTGGGTTTTAAAATTCAATGGGTTGTGAATGAGTCAATTTGTATGTGCCATACAAAATTATTTTTGTTAGAATATTCCTGGAGAAGGAGAAATTTATGTAGGTTAATTAATGCTGAGTGAATGGTGCTGTCTAGACAGATGTTGTTTGTCCTTTCTTCTCAAAGAGGATCATGACATCTGGAAGGTGATGTCATGACTTGCAGGTGAATTGGATTTAAGTGAGGCAGGGCTGTGCAAAAGTCACCAGCCTCATTCTCTCCTCCTGAGCTGTCTGGGTCCAGTGGCAAGATATAAATCAGGACAACTGGAGATGGCCTCAGATACAGTGGGAGACCTTGGCCTTTTAAGCTAAGGTCTATTCTAGGTTTCAATTTGATGGAGGCAATGCCCATCAAGTGATTAAAGCTAGGTAATAAATGAGGCAAAGAATGGCCTCTCTTACTGTGTCAAAAAACAAAAATGAAAACAAAATTTATCTGGGAGGGAAAGACCTTCAGGGTTTCTGACCAAAACAGAAATAATTGCTATTTATACTCACTCTGGAACATCAAAGCCCAAACAGTGACCAAGTGAGGCTTGGTCTGGGCCCTATTGTTGCCAGAGTGACGTGGGTTTAAGGAATGGTCCTTAGAAAAGGAATCTAGCCTGTAAAATCCCAAGATATTTTACAAAGTTTCAGTGATCAAAATTTATATTCCTTTGGGGAGAGCGCCCACAGGTAAGGGTATGATTCCTTATGTGGTCAGTGGGAGAGAAGGGAAGGAGAGAAAGGAGGAAAGGAAGGAAAAGAAAGGAGGGAGGAAAAGAGGGAGGGAGGAAAGGAACTGTGTTGCCTAACTGGAACTGGTCCCCAGTGGGGCAGCTACTGCTACTCAAGGATGTTGTTTGTCCTTTGTTCTTGAAGAAGACCATGACATCAGGATGGTGATGTCATAACTTACAAGTGAATTGAATTTAAGTGAGGAAGAGTTGTGCAAAATCACCAGCCCCACTCCTCCTATGTCCTGAGAAACAAACCATGATCTGCTAGGACAGTTTTCCAGCCTGATGTAAATATAACTCACATTTCAGAAAGTATGGTAAAGTGGATAGAGTATCAGGAAAGAAACAGCAAAATCTGGGTTTTAATCTTACTTGTGATACATACTGACTGCATAACTATGGGAAAGTTGTGAACTTTCTGAACCTCAGTTTCCTCATCTATAAAATGGATTTAATAATACCTGTGGTAGCTACTTCCCAGGGCCAAAATAAAGTCATTCAAAGTCTTTTGCTTCTCTTAAAGTGTTATATAAATGCCAACTAATATTATTATTGCCTATGGCCCCACAATTAGTGGAAGGCAGTCATGGTGTAATGGTAAAAAATTTGGCTTTGGATTCAGAGGACTTGGATTAAAACCTTGGCGCTGCTATATATTTACCTGTGTGACTTCATGAAATTCAATTAGACTAAGGGCTTAGCCCTTAAATGAAGAGCTACTTGTTGCTATAATTCTTCTCAGTTCTAATCCCTATAATTAGTGTCAGTCTTGGGATTTGAACCTAAATCCCTCCTGACTCCAACTTGCATCCTTTCTACTGCTACACCAAGCTGTCTTTCAAAGTCTGGCATTAGTTTTAAGGTCATCTTGTCCCTGGGACACCAGTTCTGCTTTTGTGACCATAAATGCTGGTTTAGCTTCTACTACTGAGTTGTCTTGACTTCATCTCTTTTTTCACCCTGACTCTTGATAACTTGCCATCTTATGACTCTCTCTCCTGACCTCTTTGCTCCTTGGGTCTAGTCCATCCCTTCAAATTGTTTCTAAACCTTTCTCTTAGTCTTTGCCTTGGTTCTCCAAATTCTGGCTTCCACTCCTCTGCATTCACTATCACTATCTAGAGACTCTAGAACAGAGGTCTTAACCTGTGATCTATGATCCCCTTTGGATAAATTTCATGGGGTCTGGGAACTTGGAACTTTTAATATTTTGATTCAAACAATAGAATTACTTTCCTTTGTGATCCCATGTAGCACATTTTAAATTTAAAAACGTAATTCTGAGAAGGGATCTATAGGTCTCACCAGACTGCCAAAGAGGTCCTTGACTCCCCTCCCCCAAATGATCTGATTTAGAGTCACATTAAGAAAGATAAGCTTCTTTTAAATGGGAATAATAGCACCTGTTCTACTGGTCTTCAAGGGTTGCAGAGATCAAATGGAGTAATCTACATAAAATATTCTTTGAACCATAAAACACTATGTAAAAATGATTGTATTTCAAGACTCTTCAGGGAGAGATGGAGAAGGCTGAATAAACAAGGGGAATGGGAACATAGTGTAGTGGATAGAGTGTTGGACTTGTGGGTAAGAAACCCTGGAATGTTTTGCTTAATTGCACATGTATAACCTATATCTGATTGTTTATCATGTCAGGGAGTGGGTAGGGGAGAGAGAGGGAGGGATGGAATGTGGAATTCAAAACTTTAAATAAGAATGTTTAAAAAGGAAGACAGAAGCGAGCCCTGGGTTTGAATCATGCCTTGGACACTTACTAGCTGTATGACCTTTAGCAACTCACTTAATTTCTCTGGGTCTCTAATTCCCCATTTGTAAAATGACTGCAGTTAGCCCAAATGACTTGTAAGACCCCTCCCAGCTCTATGGGATGCCATCTTTGCTGAGTCAAGTTATTGCAAGTGGGTGCCAGGTAAAGTGAATGAGCAAGAACATTTAACAGCAGCCCAGGCTGGCATTATGAACAAGCAGAATAAGCAATAACCATGATTTACAGGTCAAATGATTTACAAAATCTCCATTGGTCTCAGAAACTTCACTATAAACAAGGCATCCTTCTGTACAGATAGATCCTCCTCTTTAGCCAATTTCTTTTGTAAAGCAAAGACTGCTGGGGAAGTCGAGGCTCTTACCCTTTAGGGTATGTTTCTGGGAACAATGTTATCTGTGGCAGCAGGAGATCTAAGGCAGCTGGTGTGCCCTGGGGTCTGGGGCAGCAACTAGGAAAGACCAGAAATGAGAAGAAGAGGTGTCATACTAAGCATTCTGGGGGATAAAAAATGAATCAAAGCCAAAGCACTCAGACTCAGAAGACTTTCCATTGAGCGTAACAGCTCAGCATGGCAGAGAGAGAGAGAGCTAGAGTTGGCATCAGGGAAATCAGAGAATAAATTTCACCTCAGACATTGACTGCTGGCATGACCCAGAGCTATCTTTAACCTCCTGAGCCTTGGTTTCCTCAGCATCATCCCCCATCTACTCTGCTCCAGCCTCAGAGGATGAGACGGTTCTTCACCTTGCCAATGCCAAATCCCCTGCTTGTGTTTGACATCATCCCTCCCCAACCCCTCCAGGACAGTCACCCTTTGAGAGTCCCCTCTCCCTTATTGATTTTCAACATCTTCTTAATCATTGATTTCTGCCTCCTACAAACAGACCAAGATTCCCCTCAACTGTAAAAACTAGACCAAATCAACAAACAAAAAAAACCATACCTTGATTCTCCTATCCTCTCAAGCTATCAATATATTTCTCTCTTCCTATCCACAGCCCAACTTCTAGAAAAAACTATCTTCCTTGTTCTCCTCCCTTACTCCCTGCTCACGTCTCCATCCCTTGCCTCAGTTTCCTTATCAGTACAGTGGGCACAGTCACCATTCCTTTCTTAAATTGCTGGATTAGCTACAGCTAGCATTTAAATAGCACTTTAAGGTTTGCGATGCAGGGTGTCCCTGCTGTTCCAGGGTGTAAGTTACAGAATGTCTTAGTACTGTTTTAGGGTATTAAAGCGAAAAACAGCTCTAAGACTTTTGGTACTCTCTGGATTATCTTAGTAAAAAAAGGTGTAAAGTAGGTGTTATATTTTCCCCATTTTACAGATGAGGAAACTAAGGCCAAGAGAAGTTAAGGGACTTGCCCAGGATCAGAAAACTTGTAAGTATGTGAGGCAAGATTCGAACCCAGGCCTTCCTGGCTCCAAGTCCAGTGCACCTCTAAACATTTTAAATATTAAGGCATTATAGCAATATGCATTGCTAATGTTATAAAGCGATGCATAAGGAAATTCATGAAACCATAAGATCACGGATTTAGAACTGGAAGAGACTTTAGAAGCTTTTTTCTTCTAGCCATGTGACCTTGGGCAAGTCACTTAACCCCAATTGCCCCTCAAAAAAAAGCAAAAAAACAAAAGAAGCTTTTTTTTCTTCTTCATTTTACAGATGAAGACACTGTAGTCTGGGCAGTGGCCCAAGTTCCATGTGGGTAGTATCAGTCGATATAGAAACCTCAACTAAAGTCCTCTTCTGATGCCTTATGGAGTGTGGATGTGACTCGGAGCTCTCTAGGGCCATTCCAGAAGGAGATCATCTGATCCTGCCCATCTGGAAAGAGTCCAAGTATGTGAGTCTGTTTTCTGAGAACCATGCTAGCTCATCACCAGAAGACTGGCCATCAACCAATTAATTGTTTTTAGACTCAAATAGATAAAGGCTTGGGAGTGGTGTGGTGTGGAAATACTCTACTCACCCATGTCTAAGCCTTCTATGACTTACTAAATTAGTCTTCAGGGTTGCTGGAGACATGTGGTGGTTCAATGACTAACCCAGTGTCACACAGCAGATTTGAATTCATTTCTTCCTTTCTCTAAGTCCAGCATCCTGTCACTACCTTCCTCCTCTGCTAATTCCCTTTCTTTCCCTCCAGTTGTCCACACAGCAAATTATGACTGCTTTTCAGTCATTTTTTCAGTTGTATCTGACTCCTTGTGATCTCATTTGGGGTTTTCTTGGCAATGACGCTGGAGTGGTTTGCTATTTCCTTCTCCAGCTCATTTTATAGATGAGGAACTGAGGTAAATAGGGTTAAGTGACTTGCCCAAGGTCATATAGCTAATAAGTGTCTGAGGCCAGATTTGAACTTGAGAAGATGAGTCTTCCTGACTCCAGGCCTGACACTACACCCACTGTACCAGGTAGCGACCCAAATTTATGACTATCTTCTCCTAAGGTTTGGAAGAGATCAGAGTTCAGAGGTAGGAGGGTACCCACAGAGATGAAACTATGGGGACCTTGGACTACCAATGTATAGAACAGACAGATTCAAGATGTGCTGCCCAAAGGAGAAATTAAGTGGGAGTGGGAAAAAATATGGAAGGATTTACTGGAAACAGAGATTTTTGAACCAGGGGTAGAAGGAATGGACAGCCTCCAAGACCAAGCAGAGAAGAATGGATTTGACATGATAAAGATTCTCTGTGGGTTCCTGAGAAGCGTTTGAGGAAGATGATTCTAGCAGCTGTGTGTGGGATGAACTAGAGGAGAAAGGGGTTGGCACCCTTTCCCTTGGAAATTAGGCCTGGCCTACAAGTATCATAACATGTGTCTTTTGTTTATGACCGCTGAATGGGGTGGGTGTGCTTTTGGTGCTCATGCCCTGGCCAGAGATGAGCGTGGATGTGTTTTTTTCCCTCCCACAGTCCGTGTCCCTTTTTTTTCTCCCTTCGTTGAAGAACCGGGAGAAACCCAACTTGTTCCCCCACCCCACCCCACTCTCCAGTTGTTATATACACATTTCTGTCACCCACTTTATGTAGCCTGCATAGTTATCATGTGTACAATACATAAAGGGAGAGATTGGAATTAGGGACCGGGTCTGTGGCAGGGAACTCTCAGGTGTGGAAACTCCTTCTACCTTGTTGTTATTATTATCCCCATTTTACAGATGAGGCAACAAAGGTGGTCTAGTGACTTTCCTGGGGTCTTACAGCTAGTAAGTGTCTGAGGCAGGATTCAAACTCAAGTCTTCCTGACTCAAAGTCCAGAACTTTATCAGCAGGGTGGCAAAGTAGATAGAGTACCAGGCCTGAAGTCAAGAAGACTCCTCTTCCTGAGTTCAAATCCAGCCTCAGATAGTTACTAGTTGTATGACCCTGGGTAAGTCACTTCATCCTGTTTGACTTAATTTCCTCTTCCGTAAAATGAGCTAGAGAAGGAAATGGCAAACCACTCCAGTATTTTTGTCAAAAAAAAAAAAAACAACCCAAATGGGGTCATGAAGAGTCAGACAAGACTGGAAAACAACTGAACAACAAAAGCTGCTTTCTCAAACTACTTTTCATCTCGACATATAATCCAGTCAGTTAATAATCCTTATTAAGGGGCTTCTACATGCCAAGCACTATGCTAAGTTCTGGGCATACAAAGAAAGGCCTCAAAATAAAGCCTGTTGTCAGGGAGCTCTTTTCTAATGGAGGACACAACTTGTAAGCTACTCCGTACAAACAAGCCAGATAAAGGATGTATTGGAGGTAATGGAAGGAAGGTGCTGGCATTAGGTGGGATCAGGAAAGGCTTCTATTTCATAGGGAAGTCAGCAAGCAGAAATGATGGGGGACAGAATTCCTGGCACGGGAGACAACCAGTGAAAATGCCCAGAGTCTGGAGGTGAGTGTTTTATTCAAGGAACCACAGAGATATCAGTGTCATTGGATCATCCAGTCTGTGGTGGTGGGTGTGGGTGGGCATAGAGCATGAGGGAGGAGCAGGTCACGAAGAGCTTTGAACAAGGAGATGACTCAAATTTGACTTTCAAAATTGCTATTCTAAATACAGCTTTTTAGGAATGGGAATGATTTTAGATTTTAAGCTAGAAGGGACGTTAGTGATCAAACAATCCCATTTCCACCTTTTATAGATAATAAACTAAAGATGAAAAGTGACCTGTCCAAGGTCACAGAAGTATAGTAAGTAGCAGAACAAGAATTCAAGCCCACTAATTAATCACAGAGCATTTATGCAGCACCTACTATATGCTGGGTACTAGGGGATACAAAACATGCAACAATAATTCCTACTTCGAGGCTCTTACATTTTATGGGAGAAGACATAAGTGGTTGCATGTAAGACATATAGGGCAGATGGCAGGTGGTCCAAGAAGGGGAGGTGTTAGAAGATGGAGAAGAGCAGGAAAATCCTGCTACGGAAGGTGTTGAGTCTTAGAGGAAGCCAGGGATTCTAAGAGGCTGAGGTGAGGAGTGAGGGCATTCCAGGCATACAGAACAGCTGCTGAGTGCAAAGGGAGGACATGTGTCCTCTGACTCCAAACCTAGCCCTCTGCTCACTCAACTCCATTGACTGACTTAGTGAAAAGGATTTCTGGTCTTTTCATCCATCAGACCCTCTTCAGTGAAGGACATATAGGGACCATAGCTTTGGTAGTAGTGCTGATAGCATGAGGCAAAGACCATTGGCAGGTGGTGACCTGGGTTCAAATCCCACCCTAAGTATTAACTTTGTGACCCTGGGCAAGTCATTTAACCACTCAGCCTCAGTTTCCTCATCTGTTAAATGGAGGGTAATAATAATAGCTACTTCATAGGATTGTTGTGAGGATGAAATGAAATAATATTTATAAAGCAGTATATAAGTACTAGTTATTATTATCATTTATCATCCTTATTTCTAAAGGGGTGCAGGTAGGTGGCACAGTGGATAGAGTGCTTAGTCCAGAGTCAGGAAGACTCATCTCCTTAGTTCAAATCCAGCCTCAGACATTTACTAAGCTGTGTGACCCTAGGTAAGTAATTTCATCCTATTTGCCTCAGTTTCCACATCTGTAAAATGAGCTGGAGAAGGAAATGGCAAGACACTTCATTATCTTTGCCAATAAAACACCAAATGGGGCGATGCAAAGTAAGACATGACTGAAAAACAAAATTGTTATTATTTAGAAATCAAACATTGAGATGTTATTCAGGAGGACCAGCCATTCTCATTCTCAGCTAATGGTTCAGTTTTTGGACAAGTAGCTCTAGACAGGTCTGGAGTCTGGTGAATGGTTTCTGGCCTAGTATTATGTCCCAGTATATAATACAAAGGAGAATTAAGGCTCTTTTCAGAGAGTGAGTACCACAAAAGAAGCTCCAAGGGGTGTGGCAATTAGAAGAACAGAAGGGTTCCAAACATTCCACTAGACTCCAAGGGGCACCTGTGGGTGCTCTCCCTCATGATTCTCCCTCTCCCCCAGGGAGCGGGCTCCTTAATGCCTAGAAGTGATATGGCTCCCTGGGGCTACTTTGAACTTCAAAACCTGGTCTGGTTCAAACTGCTATGAAATGCATGAGAAGGAGGGCTAGATGCAGACTGAAAAGACGGGCCAGACACAAGAAGTATATGGAAGAAGACGACCAGTCAGGCAGGGCTGGCAGATCATAGTTCATCGCTCCTCTCCCCTGTTTTACAGATGAGGGGACGGAGACCAAGAGGGGAAATGCCTTGTTCCAGGTGGCAGAGGCAGGAAGTGGATGATCCAGGAATGGAACACAGGTTTTTAAAGTCTAAATTACCTCCTTATTCCATTGTAGCATGCTGGGGAAAAGACAGACAGGGTCTAAGCTTATGCATGATATATAGTGGGGGTAGGCACTGTACTGTGGTGGGCTAGAAGCTCTGTCCCTTTAAGAATGAGCCAGTTGGGGAGTGTTGAGTGACTCATCCCTCCAACCCCAAACTGGGCCTCACTGGGAAAAGGGGAAAACCTCCAGACAAGAGGCCAACAGGGTGGTCAGGGAGGCAGCTGGAGGCTTGGTCTGTAGGAGATCCTACAGGGGATTTTTCCAAAGAGAATGCTGGAACTAGACTTGCCCGGAAAATGGAGGGGGTGTGAGAAAGGAACAGAAAGCCTCAAGAGCTGAGGGACCCAGGGAGCATCAAGCAGCCTTGTCCCCGACTCCTTGCCAGTGGGGGAAGCAATCATGGAGCTGGAAAACCTCCTCCCACCTTCATGTAATTGAAGAAGAGATAGGGTCCAGAGAGGGCGAGTCACTAAAACTAAAGTCACACAGATAAATAGTGACAGAACTGGGACTGTCAGGACAGAACTGGGCCCCAGAAGAAGCCTGCCAGGAGAGCACGTAGAGATATCGGGAAAAGTGTTGGTTCTGGAGTCACAGGGCTTTCTTACCTGCTATTAAAACGGAAGCTCCTTGAGGGCCTCAAACCTGTCTGTGAATTAGGGGGAATGTCTATTCCAAGCATGTGAAGACTTTCCCCCCTGCAGAATGAGCACATCTGGGGAGGAAGTCTGATGTGAAAAGGACATCAGATTGGTACTCAGAAGACATGTGTGCTCAAAACCTGGCTTCCTCATTCCACCAGCCAAGTGACCTTTCCTTTCTCTTGGCCTTGGTTTCTCCATATATAAAATAAAAGAATCAGACTAGATGAGTTCTAGGGTCTTTTCTTGCTGTAGGTCAGAGGTTTTTGAACTGGGGTCTATGGACAGATGCCAAAGGGTCTATGAACACGGCGGGACTGTGCATCTTTATTTTTGCTAATTTACTTTTTCTTTCCAAATGTTCTGAGATACCAATCCACATAGCCAAAGGCATCCATGAAAGGTTAAGAATTCTTTGCTCTGTATTCTAGGAGTGTATCAATGTACACTCATCTAGTCTCTAGACCTTTGCCTTCTTATCAATGGTCAATAAATATATTTTGATTGATTGATTAACTGTCCTCCAGTCAGGGTTTGCTTTCCAGGGGCAGAAGCCTCATGGAAGCCTTTCTGAGTCTAAATGCTCATTTTCTTTCCTTCCCCAATAAAACTCATTGCAAGCTATATTGAGTGGTTCAGTCAAGTTTCCTCTCTCCCATTGGTTCATTCTCTCTGGCTACCACTTTATTCGCCCTTCTGTCCTTTCCAGATTTGGCTTTCCTTGGGTAACCCCATGGTTCTTCATCTTGTATTCCCCCTATTTTAATGCAGGCAGAAATCTTTTGGTCTGGCCCTAATGTTCTAAAGTACTACCACACAAGGAAGATAACTGGCATTTGTTTCTTTTCAGGGATGGAAGAGTTTTCAAGCAGATTTCCCATCCTTGGTTTAGAGGATGAGGAAGGAGAAAAAAGGAAAAAAATCCTTCTGACTGCCTTGGAAGCTCATTTTCTCAAATGACTATTTAATTTTCCTATTTGATTCCAGTTCCCCAAGATTTGTTACACTGCTCTGTTTGAAAGGGATGAAAAAAAAGGGTGAAAGAGAAAAAGGGAGAGAGAGAAGAAATGAAAAGGAGAAAGGGGGAAGTGGGGGAGGAAGGAATGAGTAGGGAGAGAGAGAGAGAGAGAGAGAGAGAGAGAGAGAGAGGAAGTGTGTGTGTCTCAGAGGGGAAAATCTTTGTTCAGTGCGCACAAACTCTCTGAGACGGGAGAGACACTCGTGGAGCGCACACGGCCTACAACACAGATGTGGAGAGCGGGTGGAGAGCGTGAACAGTAGAG
>NW_027185799.1:13672099-13677215 GCF_028583685.1 Petaurus breviceps papuanus
TCTTTCCCTGTCCTTGTACTTCAGCGGGAGTTTAGACTTTGCAACTTATTTCCTTTATCAGGGATTTAACACCTATTTGAAAACATCTGTTTCCTGCATGGTTGAAGGTCTACTATGTAAAAATGAACAAAATTTCCAAGTGACTTAGCATCTTCCTAAGGACTCTAGACACTGGAATAGAGATGACCTCTGTGTGCATGTGTACGTGCACGCACACATATGTGATCACCCATGCTCATGTGCCTGTGGGCTCTTGTGTCAAGATAGGGATGAAATGGAGTGAGGGGGGAAGACTGCTGGCAGAATGAAGTTTTCCACCTGCAGAATGAGTGCAGGTGGATTTGTGGAGCTGAAGCTGGATGTGGCAGAGGCTCACACCTGCATGGGAGCCCCCACGTTGCTTCTTGTGGCTTTCAACAGCCATCACTGATTATTTGTGGGCCGGTGCCTGTGGTATCGGCCCCAGCTTGGCCATTTCCATAACCAACCAGACCCATATGTGCAATTGAGCCAGTGACTGGGGCTCTTTGAGACTCCCTCACGGGCACAGCTGCTAGAGCAGCTTGGAAGGAGGAGGAACATGTTGGATTTGATAGGGGAACATACTGACATTGCCTTAGATGCCTCTTGAAAAATGAGATAGAGATGATGGATGGGAAGGGCATAGCAGAGAAGGAAACTGAGACTTAGGGAGCTCAAGAGACCTGCCCAGGACACAAGTAGCCACACCGATATTTAAAGTCAGGTCTATGGTTTCCACATCCAGTGTTCTTTCCACCACAGTATGCTATTAGATCATAGGATCATAGGTACCTGATGGGACACCATGTCCACTGCCCCTTGTTTATAAATGAGGAAACTGATACCCAGAAAAGTTAAGTGACCTGCCCAGAGTCATACAGCTAGTCTGTGACTGAGACAGAATTTGAATCTAGGTCTTTCTAACTCCAGGTCTGGCAACCTATCCATTATATCACGGTCTTTCCTTTTATTGGTCTTTCCTGTTTGTTGGCTAAATCATTACACAGATATTTCATTAGACAAGTTCTCAATAGGGTCAATAATAGGGATGCCTGAGGTATATAATCAGGGCCCTGAAAGTATTTTCCTATGATAGTATGCAACCTTACCCATGACAAGAGGGATCCTCACAGTCCTTTAGTCTCAAATGACCCACTGCCCAATCACTGGGGTTAGTTAGATAAGACAGGAATTTAAATATTCTGAATTTTAACCTTGGGCACAGTGGAGATACAGCACTGGGTCTAGAGTCAGGAAGACCTGAGGTCAAATCCAGCTTCAGATACTTACTGTGCGATCCTGAACACATCACTTAGCCCTGTCTGCCTCAGTTTCCTCATCTGTAAAATGAGCTGGAGAAGGAGGTGGCAAACCTCTCTAGTATCTTTGCCAAGAAAAACCCAAAATGGGGTCACAGAGTTGGACACGATTGAAATGACTGAACAACAACAAAAACAAAATCAGCCTTAGTACCCAGATTCTTTCTGGGAGCTGGGGACAGCCCAAGTCATTGCTACCACCAGCTTGATATCGCAGGCCTCTTTTATAATTTTCTTTTCTGGTCAACGTGTGGAAAAGACAAATTTTCTCTTTCCAATGAGAAAAGTAGGACTTTTTCCAAAAGCTTGAGTTGGGTTTCCTTCTGTTTTCCTAGTAAAGACACAGAAACAGAAATTATTTTTCTCTTTCATTGTTTTATGAAGTTCTAGGTCCCACTTTATCCCTTCCTAGAAATATCTATGATGCTGCCTTTGGAAGAGTTGTCTTTACCCCTGACCCATTTCTGTCTATCTAGATCATTTTTGATCTCCTCTTTTGTGCTGAGTTTCATTTCTTTGCCTATTTTTCTAGGTTGGTTCTCAATGACCTGAATCCAAGGAGATGTGTGATCAACCAGTGGGAGGGCAGGAAGACAAGCAACATGTCATCCTGATCCTATAGCCTCTCCTGGGGCTTCTATCCAACTCAACCACATCTACCCTTATCTTCCAGCACCTCACCTTCTCCTTTGATTGTCTAATTTCCCTATATAATATAATAAATTCTCTATCCTTCTGAGCTTGGCATAGGCCTATCGATGGAGTTAAGACTGAAACCAACTGCAACTCAATGCCCACGTACCATTTCAAGAATCTATCTTCTTTCCAGTCCTCCCTCTTATCTCCCCCTCCCTCCTCTGCCCTCTCCTAGCTCTTAGCCTGGGGCAGTGACTTCTGAGTAAGAACTGGCATCGCTGTGGCTGGGGCAGACGGAGTCACAAAGGGTAAGAAGGTAGGGATGGACATGTTGGTATCTGGACCACAGATATTATATTATCTTTCCCCCCAATCCTCCCTGTCTTCCAAACTTCTCTATTGCTATTGAGGGTATCACAAGCCCTTCAGTCACCCAGATTTTCATGACCTCAGTGTCTTTAATTCTTCACCTTCCCTCACCCCACACCCACAGCAGATGCCAAATCCTCCCCGCCCCTCTCATTTTTTCCCCCTTCTCTCTACTGATAGAGATGCCACCCTAGTTCAGGACCTAATCACTTCTTGGCTGGGCTTCTGCAGTAACCACTTTCTGCCTTGTCTCTTTCCTGTTCAATCCAGGCTCCACACAGCTGCCAAAGCAATTTTCCTAAAGCACGTTTCTGACCACATCATTCTGCCACTCCATAAACTTCAGTGACTCCCTATTGATTCTAGGACCAAATAGAACTTCAACTTTATCTCATCCTTTTAAAGTTTTTATTTTTGTATAAGTTTTATAGTACACATAATTATTAGGATAATAGCCTGCATATATACTTTATAAATAAGTAAATACATACTCATATTGGAGTTATGTGCTCAATATTTTTTAATGATGGGCTATACTATAAAAAATTTGGAGACCATTGCTCTCCAGGGGTGGGGAACCTGCAACCTCAAGGCCACATGTGGCCCTCTAGGTCCTCAAGTGTGGTCCTTTGACCGAATCCAAACTTCACAGAACAAAGGGCCACACTTGAGGACCTAGAGGGCCACATGTGACCTTGAGGCTGCAGGCCCCCCATCCCTGCAAACCTTTGGGTCCTAGGTGGTGCAAAGGATAGAGCACTGGGCTTGGGGTCAGGAAGACTCATCTCCCTGAGTTCAAATCTGGCCTCAGAAACTTACTAACTGTGTGAACCTGGGCAAGTCACTGAACCCTGTTGGCCTCAGTTTTCTCATTTGTAAAATGAGCTGGAGAAGGAAATAGCAAACCACTTCAGCATCTCTGCCAAGAAAATCCCCCAAGAGGGGTCAGGAAGAGTCAGATGTGGCCGAAACAATTGAATAACAATAACAACAACAAATTTTCAGCCATTCCATAGGCCTACTTTCCTTAGTGGCTTCCAAGGCAAATAAAGTTAGCTTGGCCTAGTGGAACCCTAGTCTGCATTTGGGGTTAGAAAGACGGATTAAAATTCTGTGTCTCATGTTTCCTAGTTGTGTGACCATGGACAAGTGAGTTCATCCTTCTGAGCCTCAGTTTCCTCATTTATAAAGTGAGGATGGTAATAGTTGTTCCTCTCAGGGCTGTTGAGACTCAAATGAGATGGTACATATGGAACTCTGGCTTCAAGCCTGGAGAGCTCCAAACTCCAAGCTCTCCTTAGTGGTGTAGAGAATGATGTCTCAGAGCTCAGTGCCAGAAAGGAGGGACGTTCTTCCTGGTTCTAGAGAAGGTATGATGTCACAGACTCTCTCTGAGACTGTCTCTGGGGAAGAGAGAGACAACTGGAAGGCAGACATGTCGAAGGTAGCTGGTTCCTCAACATGTCCCTGATTTCTAGTTAGACCCATTAGAGACTGTAGGGAATTTTACCTCGGTGTAGAGTTAATGGGATATAAGATTTTCCCCATCCATTAATAGACCTATATGACCACATATGTTCCCTTTTTTCCTTGGAACAGGGGCCATATGCCCAGGTCTAAAGGACACAGGTATTTCAATCATGGATGTTTTGTTGCTTTGAGTTCACACCCAATTTACAGCTGTGACATTCTGAGTTATATAGAGTCCATCGGGGGATTTATATTGCCTTAGGGGAGGAGCTTGCTTAGGGGGAAGCTTTCTTATAGGGAGGCTTGCTTACAGGAAGGCTTTCACACCTTTTGGTACTGATCCAATTAGGTGCTGAGTCATGTGGATTGTGATGCCTTCTGGCTCTGAGCTTAATGTTGAAAACTATACTATCTATCTATCTATCTATCTGTTTGTCTGTCTGTCTGTCTGTCTCTCTATCTACATCTATATCTATCTGTCTATCTAGCTATATTAAAAAAACCTGTGCTAGCAGCCCTCCTGTATGCTGGTGTTATTGGTCTTATACCTCCACAGCAGCTACAAGTATCATTAACGATACACTTGGGTGAGCTGAGAGATTCCTTATTTTCAGTGGGAGAGCTTTTTCACATTTTGTATTGTCTGGTATATTCTAATTTGCATACCTTCTCTGAATCCTGTCCTTAAAAGATTGGAAAATGATGGTAGCTTGAGATCCATTTGAACATTGCTGGTCACATTCTCAATTTTTACCATCACCTCTGCACAAGGTCCTCTGACTCTAGGCAGAAGGGTCTCCCTGAGGAATTGACAGTGAAGTCAGAGTGACTGTCCTGGGGA
Source organism: Petaurus breviceps papuanus (assembly GCF_028583685.1). NCBI lineage: Eukaryota > Metazoa > Chordata > Mammalia > Diprotodontia > Petauridae > Petaurus > Petaurus breviceps. The sequence continues at coordinate 13,676,756 of NW_027185799.1, forward strand.
TGCACGAAAACCTCCTTGCCTGGACTCTCCTTGATTTTCTTTTTTTTTCCCCTTTCTTTTCTTTTTTTTTTTTGCTTTTTTGGGGGGCAGTTGGGGTTAAGCAACTTGCCCAAGGTCACACGGCTAGTTTTTGTGTGTGTGTTAAGTGTCTGAGGCTGGACTTGAACCCAGGTCCTCCTGACTCCAGGACCGGTGCTCTATTCACTGCGCCACCTAGCCACCCCTCCTTGATTTTCTAAAGTTGGAAAAGAAGACATCAAGACATCAACTTTTTTTTTACAACCAACTAACTCAGCATTTCTGGCACTAGTACAGTTACCTTGGATGGCCCCCAGAGCCACAATTATAACCAATGATGGGTCTGTTATTCTGGTGATTACCTGACAGAAGTATTCTTCTATCAAGAATCCCATCACACACACACACACACACACACACACACACACACACACACACACAC
>NW_027185799.1:13677225-13744651 GCF_028583685.1 Petaurus breviceps papuanus
CACACACACACACACACACACACACACACACACACACACACACACACCTTCCCCTGATCTTCTACCTCCCCAAGAAGAATAGGTTTGTGCACTGTTCCATTATATAAAACACTTTGCAAATACTAATAGATTAAATAAAAGTTGACTCTTAAATAAAAAATAACTCTTAGCCTCGTGTCATGTTGGTCTAAAGATCAGCAACATGCAGCACAATTTTCTGATTTTAACAGAACCAAAGCTGGCTTTAGGATCTCTTCTGAGTAGAGTTTTTCCTGCCTGAGGCTTTTCAAAGAAAGAATTGAGCTTCTTGGATTCCATTGTAAATGATTTCAATTTGATTTAACAAACATCTATGAAATATCAGGTTTGTTGTAGAAGCAACCCTTGTTTGGTTGTGGGCTAAACTAGATCACCTCTGATGTTCTTTTCAGCTCAGATTCTGCCATTCAATTCAATTCCAATTAAATTCGACAAGCATTTATTAATCACTTACTGCATGTCAGATTGCTACATTTTCTCTTGGGGGAAAGACAAGGTTTAGATAAGACATGATCCCTAACCTCTGTGAGCTTTCAGCCTACTAAAGAGATACAACATAAGTGTAGATAACTCTAATCCATTACATGATAAGTATGTTCATTTTTTCTTTTTTAATGTTTTAACAGCATTTTACTTTCCCCCCAGTTATATGTCAACAAAACTTTTAGCATTCATTTTTACAAGATTCTGAGTTCCAAATTTTTCTCCCTCCCCTCCCTCTCCTGAAAATGGTAGGCAGTTTAATATAGTTTATACATGTGCTATCATCTAAAAAATATTTCCATATTAGTCACAGTTGTGAAAGAAGAAACAGATAAAAATAAGAATAAAGTGAAAAAATATGCTTCAATCGGTATTCAGAGTCCATTGGTTCTTTACATGATAAATATGTTAGAGAAATATGAAACAAAATGCTATGTGAGATACAAGATGGGGAAAAGTCTTTAGAAATTGGGGTAATCAGGGAAGGTTTCATGGTGGATGTAGGCCCTCATTTTGATTTGGACCTTATGGCACGAGTAGGAATTCAACATGTGAAGGGTTGGGGAAGGAAAGGAGAGCATTGCAGGCATAGAGAATAGCAGGAACAAAGATACAGAGGTAAAAATAATTCAGTATATATTCAGAGGGCAAAGAACAAGCCATTTGGGCTACAAAACAGAGCATATGTCCGCTAGTCTCAGGAGATAAGGCAGGAAGTATAGGTCAGTGCCAGGTTGTGAATGGCCTTAATACCAGTTTGAACTTTACCCAGGAGGCAATAGGGAGTCATTGAAGATTTTTGAGCAGAGGAATGACATGACCAAATGTAAGAAAGACCATTTTGGCAGCTGTAGGAAGGAGAGATTGGAGCGAGGGAAAGAGTACAGCCTGTACTGTGATAGTAACAATGGGAATAGAGAGGAGGGTAAGTAGTGAAAAGATGTTGCAGAAACGGAATCTAAAAGATTTAGTATGGGCTTAGATATGAGAGGGTAGGGAAAAGGAAGTGTCAAAGATAACACCAAGGTTTCAAGACATATTTCAAGGCTCATGTCCTTGGCTGGACCTCCCATAAGTTTCTGTTTCTGGTCTGAGTTTTCTAGTTCTTTCTGCATTCATTGAGCAAAGACGACAGAGCCTGATCTCAGGACATAATTGTGCCTTTCCTGGCTCATATTATCAGCACTGCCAATTTCCCCAGGACCCTTTGATGACAGCCTCAACAAGAGTGGCCTTCTACCAGCACTAGAAGCAGGTACAGGAGGCTGGACAGGGACCTCAACGTGTCCCTGCACTTGGAGTCAGGTGAGCTGGATGCAATTTCCAGTTACTTCATTTTCTCTATTTCCCATAGAGGAGGGTTTTGGACCAGCTGACCATTGAGGTTTCTTCTAGCTAAACAGGGGTAACAGAATGTTGGCCATTGGAGGCAGAAAGAGTTCAAGACTGGAATTCAAATTCTGCCTATGACATTTACTAACTATGTGATCCTGGGCAAGTCATTTAATTTCTTAGTCATAGTTTCCTCATCTGTAAAATGGGTATAATAATATTTACATCACAAGGGGTTGGCTAGGGGATTGAGTGTGTGATCTCATTGGGATGGGCTCCCAGATGATGAAGCCCCTTCTGCAGGTACAGGTTGGCACCTTTTATAAGATGTAGACTTTTCAACCTTAAACAGTAGCCTAGAACACAAAGAGGTTACATGACTGGCTAAGGACACAGAACCAATATGTGTTAGAGGCAAAACTTGAACCCAGATCTTCCTCGTTCTGTGTCTAGCTTTCTACTCACTATATCATGTGGGGTCAGTAGTTCTGGGCTGTTTTGAGGGTCAAATGAGATAATGCAAGTAAAGTTGTTTTAGTCATGTCTGACTCTTTGAGAACCCATTTGGTTTGTTTAATTTTTTGACAGATACTGGAATAGTTTGCCATTTCCTTCTCTAGCTCATTTTACAGATGAGGAAACTGAGGCAAACAGGGTTAAGTGACTTGCCCAGAATCACATAGCTAAACAAGTATCTGAGGCCTGATCTGAACTCAGTAAGATGAGTCTTCCTGATTCCAGACACAGCATCCTATCCACTGCACCAACTAGCTGCCCTTTTGTACTGTATAGATGTTAGTTATTATTACAACTCAGGTTCCAATATTCTATGATTTAAAGAAAACATGGCATAAGCTGAATCTTATTTTATTAGGCAAATTGAATTTCTGCATTCCTAAATGATTTTCAAAGGTTTCCCACAAGGCTGAACTAATTCTTTGTCTAAGACCAATGCTACTATAGTGTGAGGAACAATGGATTTAGAAGTCCTGTGGATAAGTCTCTCATGGACTAGTCACTCTACTCTGGACCTCAGTTTCCCTATATATAAAGAGAGGGGATTGAATTAGATGACCTCGAACATCCCTTCCAGTTCAAAATCCTTTGATCCCATGACCTCTGGCTGCCCCCATGGAAATCATTTGTATGAAGGGGGCTGGGAACCACAGTGGATCTCAGGAATTAGCAATTCCAGGACAGTGTGGGGGTAAGTTAGTGCATATAAAGTAGCCAAAGGAATAGGTTTCTGGGGTCAGGGTCAAGCTTATGCATGGACTGATTAGATACCTGACTATTTGATGATATGGAAGGTATCTGCTTTAAATATTTATCACATCAGCTTCCATAGTACCAGAAATTCCACTATTAGAAACTCATTCCTTTGGATTAAAATATTGCATGTTCAGTAATATCCCTTCTAAATAAAAAATACCAGCAAAAGACTAAACACTTGAAGCTCTTATTAGTTATCAAAATCTAATGTGACTGTTTTACACTAGGTAAATAGATGCAAGGCCCAGAGGGAAAGGGCTGCAGAAAGGGCAGGTTTTAATAGAAGGGGAGGAAGAAGATCAGAAGAGGGAGGGAAAACTCCAACTTAGAGCATGTTCTCAGAAAATCACAGAAGTATTAGTTGCCAGTGAACTTAAAGGGGCAGCTAGGTGGCGCAGTGAGTAGAGCACCGGCCCTGGAGTCAGGAGGACCTGGGTTCAGATCCGGCCTCAGACACTTGACACAAAAATAAACTAGCCATGTGACCTTGGGCAAGTCACTTAACCCCAATTGCCCTCCCCTCCCTCCTCCAAAAAGCAAAAAATAAAAAAAATATAAAAAAAATGAACTTAAAGACCATTTGTTGCAACTGCCATATTTTGAAGGTGAGGAAAACGGTGCCCATAGAATTGTAAAGACTTTTCAAAGATTGGAATTAGGACCAGATCCTTGAACAGGCCAGGCTATATACATGTGACAATGCATTGGAATCCATGGGATAGAGGATAGTGTGAGAGTGTTAGGTACTTTGGGGAGTTTCCTCAAATGGGAGAGTGGAGGTGGGGAAGGGAAAATCATAGCATTGAGAGATGGCGGAGTCTTTAAAAGGGCTTCTAGTTCAGCTTCCATAAAGTGAGGAAACAGAAGTCTAGAGGAGGTAGGTGCCTGACCCAGTATCTCACAGTGTCAGAGCTGGCACAGAGACAATGGCTTAAATATGTAGGGTGAAGCACATTTCTGGACATGACAAACATGGGGATTTGTTTGGCCTGACTATGTATATTTGATAGAAGTGTTTTATTTTTCTTTCTTATTTTTATTCAGTATGAGGGAGGTAGATGGGCCGAAAAAATGCTTGATAATTGAAAAAAATAATTACAAATTTTAAAAATAGTGGTTACGAGATCCTTTTCCTAAAGGTAAGCCTTCTAGAGGAAAGTGAAAAATTCAGTCAGTCATCTGAATGTTGATGTTCCATATTGGGCCAACATGGAACAGTGACAAGACTGTTGGACTTGAAATCAGAGTCCTCACCCTTAAAAAAAGGCATTTTACTTTTCTGAGCCTTGGTTTCCTGATTTCCAGCATGGAGATGATTATGCTTGTATTACCAACCTCACAGGATTCTTGAGGGGGGAGATTTTTATAAACCTGTGTGTGTGACCTCAGGCAACTCATTCAACTTCTCTGAGATTCAGTTTCCTCATAGGTAAAATAAGGAGGTTTATTAAATCAGTGGTGTCAAACTCAAATAGAAATAGATCTTTATGGCATGCATTGACTTAGAAAACCATCCATTAACATTACCTTTAAAGAATGATTTATTAACTACATCCTAAGAATGTACTATAAAAGGAGCAAAAACTAAATAAACTTTAAAGCTTTCCAAAATACAAAGAAAGTAAAGATAATAACTAAACTACTTCCACATTCAAAAATAAGTCACACTAAACTTTTTGGTCTAGTTTGTTCTTAACCTAAAAACAAACAAGCATAAAGCACAACCTCCCCCCCCCCAACTTCACATTTCAAGTTATAGACTTACCTCAGTAGTGTACATGAAATGGTTTTGAAACAACAGGTACAGACAGACCAGAGATAGGAGGCTCATTGATATTTAACTGGCTATTGCATTAACATTACTTATGTTGTATTGTATTTTTATTATTTTGTTAAACTTTCCCAATTGCTTTTTAATCTAGTTCCTAGGCACTTGAGAGCTTGATACCTGTGTACTTGGTGACCTTCAAAGTCCTTTACAATTCTAAAACTATGATTCTGTGATCAAAGTGCCATTTTAATGTGAATGTGAAAGCTAGCATGTGGTACTTGGATTCAAATCCTATTTGCTAGTTGGATGCTAGATCCAACATATATTTACTATCTGTGTCCCCTTGGGCAAGTCACAGCCTTTGTGTGCCTCAGTTTCCTCATCTGTAAAATGAGGGAATTGGGCCTTCAGGGGTAAGCTGGAGTTGGCTGGAATTGGCCAAAAATATTCAATTTTGAAAACAAGGCAAAATCTATGAGTCAGAGCTTGATTTGTTGTCTTGTTCATTGTCTAGGCTTAAGGAAGTGATAGAGGAAATATTAATAATTTAGATTAAGCTTAAAAGAGTGTTGCAGAAATCTGATTGTTAAACATTTACAGGAACATCAATGGACTTAATGACATCTGTATTTTGGTACTATGGTACCATGTTTCTATCTTAGAATTTCTGGAATCAGATGTTTTCCTGCTTATTAAGTTGGGATCTGCCTTAACATCAATGTTCAATACCAACGACACATGGATATTTGGACACTAATGGCTATTATTATAGTTTAGGGGCTCCTCTGAAAGTAGTTTCTAAACATTTACTCTAAGAATTAATTGGTGTCCAAATATCTATGTGTTACTAGCGTTGAACATTGCTCAATCCCCCAAATCCCCAAAGGGATTCAGAAAGTTGCCATGGGGATTATCTCTAACTAACCTAGTTTAATTGGAAAAACACCTTGTTAAGTAAATTAGTTACTAAAACAGGGCAGTTAGGCTATCTAATATATACCTTGAGTGATTAGCAAAAATGTGTTTTTTCTTTTTCTTTTAAATACATTTTATTGAAAACTTTTGTCTTTTCATCTCTATCATTTCTAGAAAAGAAAACAAAAATGGTCACTCCCCCCCCACACTTAACCCTTATTTATAATAAATAAAAGCAATTAAACAAAACACCTGATATTCTAATGGGGTTTAATATTCTAATATTATGTTAGAATTTGGTTATAATGTATTAGTGATATTATTATGAAATAATGGTATATGTGCCTGTCCAGGTTCTGAGCCTCTAATGACCAATGACCCCAGGCTAGATGAGGACAGAGGGGCTGCTGGGTTATATGGAAGGCCACATGTTCCCTCAGAGTACACTAAATAGCAAAGTAGATGTCCATAGATTGAAAAATAGATGAAATGATGGTGGCATATAAATGTAAATGGATTATTATTGTGCAGTAAAGGAATTATAAATATGAGGAATTCAGAAAAAAACACGGAAAGATTGAATGAACTGATACAGAATGAAATAAAGAACTAAAAGAATGTTACGTACACTGACAATTTGTATATAAATGAAATGCTATAAATATATGAATGAAAATAACATTAATTTGTTATTATAACCATAACAATATAAATGAAAATCTCATGTAAGGGATGTTCAGCTTATAGTAATTGGAATACCAATGAGTGTTTCAGATAGAAGATAATGAAACAAACTTCTCCTGACAGAGACATGGAGTAGCACTAGGAAGTATATTGGGAAAGGAAATTCTCTACATCGTCTGCTGCGTTGTATTGTAAGGGCAGTCAGGTGGCTCAGTGGATAGAGTGCCAAGTTTGAAGTTCAGAGGACCTGAGGACCTCAGACACTTGCTGGCTGTGTGACCCTGGGCAAGTCACTTAAGCTTGCTTGCTTCAGTTTCCTCATCTATAAAATACTTCACAGTATTTCTGCCAAGTAAACTACAAAAACAGTCACAGAAGTCGGACATGACTAATCAAATCAACAACATTTGAATTGTAAAGTGCAATTTAATTGTTTTACTTTGCCATAAGAAGGCTTCAATAGGGAAGGAGAAAGACTGAAGTGACTGATGTAAAAACAGAATACATCAATAACAATATTTATATTTTTAGGAAAATGAGATATCAGTAAAAGAATATAACAAGCAGTTGTTTCTGCACTAGACACACTGTGAGTATATGTATATAAATATATAAACACATACATATGTATGTGTGTACATGGCATATACCATGTCTTCAAGTTTATGGTCTAGCTCAGGAGTTCTTAACCTGGGGTCCGTGTATTTGTTCTTAATATTTTGATAACTGCATTTCAATATAATTTAATGTCCCCTGTAATACTCCACATTGTATTTTATGCATTAGAAATATTATTCTGAGAAGAGGTTCATTGGTTTCACCACATTCTCAAAGGGTTCCATGACAAAAAAAGGCTGGTCATGCTGGAGAGACAAAACTCACACACACGTTGGAGAGTGGATGGGTGATCTCTCCATTGGTGGGCTAGACTTCACACATTGGTACTTTAAGGTTTCTAAATTTTATTGGTGTGGGCCTTCCCTCCATGATGCAGTCTCTTTCATACCTTGTTAGATGGTCTCTGTTAAGTTTCTGTGGCTGAAAAATTCATGATCTTGTAAGGATCCTCTCTGAACATAGAGATACTGGTCTGTAGACGATTTGCTAAAGAGTCTATTGACTGACCTATGCTCAAAGCCTTTCCAGCTCAGTATGACCTCCTAAAGCTTGTGTCCCCCGGCATTGCCTTGGAAAAGGCAATGAAGAATTAAGAGAGAGAGAGTGAGCAGTGAGATACTGAAGGGCCCAGGCAGAAGCAGGGTGGTCTGGAGTCAGAGGTCACAGTCGCAGTAGCTGTTACCCAAAGAAATCCTGACTTTTATTTTTTCTTCTGCTGCATCCCTTTGTTTCCCTCAGGCATGTGTCTGTGTACCAGGAATCTTTCCACCTGGAAGTAACTATTTGGCCGTGGTCAGAGATGCGCCGGGCAGCAAGAAAAAAGCCGATATATTCACTATTGGAGAAACATGCATTATTATTAAAACTCATACATCACATGCTGAAGCAAATGCCTTGCATGGGGGAATTGGAATCCTTCACTGTGAGCTCGATCCATCACCTTCTAAATCAGGACCATCAGCCAGTGAATCAAATGCATCACCTTTGAATTAGATAGACTCCCGGTTGAATTCGATGCATCACCTATTGAATCAAGCACATCAGCTATTGAATCCAAAACTGCACGTCACCTAGTAAATCATCTAAATATTACCCACATTACAAGTTCGGAATGGCTGCATCACCAATAAGTTTAACAGACGACATGTTAAAGCCCCTACAACATTTAAACAATTACCTGCAGAAATGAACTCAATACATCCATCACCAGTCTTGAAAGATCAACTTTTAGAGCCGGTGCGATTGCCTCACAGATACAGGAGCTTTCCATTTTTCTCTGTCCCTGACCACCTTTCCTCCACCCCAGTGTTATTTTTCCTACAAATAGACACTGAGATTAGGCTGAGGTAGAAGGGAGAGGCCTAATCTCTCTTTCTCTGTCTGTTCTAGAGGCTAGAGGGCAGGACAATGTATGTCCCTGATTAGGAAAAATCCCCAGATAGTTGGGGTGAAGGGAGAGGTATTGGGGAGTTGACAGTTCTCATCTGGTGCAGATGAGGCAGGCTCCAAGTTGAGAGGAGTGTAGGGGTGCACAGTGGGGTTAGCAGGGTATCTGCAGAGTCCGGAGATGCCCAGGGCTGATATGAATGGGTGAACACCAGTTATGACCCAGAGAATTTGAGCTAAGGGAGAGTAGAGGGGATCAGGAAACTGAAATGCAAAGACTGTTGAGGATTTATGGAGAAGAGAAAGCCAAAATGAAGGGGTACCAAGAGGTGACACTGTCTGACTCAACTTCATTTCCCAAAGCTTTGTTCCTGTCATGGTGACTTTCATGATATACCATCTGTATATACACTGTACCTTCTGCCTTAGCCACCCACACAGTGCTGTGGGCCCCCACACCAGTTATCGATGTAGACCTCAGCTTTGATCTTCCAGCTTAGTGCTTTGAGTAATAGGCTTCGTGCCCTTCATTTTTTCTATTGGTTCATCACCCTAGGCCTTTTATGGTGCATACATCTTGATATTCATTTGTGGGCAAGCTTTAAAGTAAGTGAACCATCTTATTTATATACAAATGAAGAAGCCCTATGTTAAGTTTTTTTTTTTAAAGGGAGTGGGGAATACCAATCCACAAACCCCATGTACATCTCATCTGTCCTTTTAAATGTTTGGCTTCCAGTGTCTGCACCATGAAGAAGGACACACGACAGGCTCACAAGTTTTTACAAGATGTATACTGTGAGATCTGGTCAAATTTGATCCAGTCAAAATTTTCAAAAGAAATTGCCCTTGGACCAATCTCCTTCCAAAGGGACAGTCAAGACTGCACCAGCTTTACATAAGATTGGAGGGGCCAGAATGTTTACTCTAAGAAAGGTACAAAAATGACAAAGAGGCCAATGGAAAGAAAGAAGCACTTGGGGAAATGGAACCAAAATTACTCTTGGCACATTAGTACTAAGGCCCATTAGGTTAAAGCATAATAAAAGCAGGGAATGGTATTTGCAAACGTTCTACAAGGGCTGACTAGCATTGTCTGAGATTAGGTTAGTAGAAAGTTATTTCCTTTAGCAGTGACCTGAGAAAGCTGTCAATTCAGCAACAACAATGACAACATACATGTATATACACATATGTACATGTGTGTATATGTATGTGTATATACACACATATTTTTGAGTGTATGTGTGAATGTATCCCATGGTGCTGGAGATACAAACATTAAAAGTAACATAGTGCTTGTCCTCAGGGAGCTTATAATCTAGCAGCAGAAGGGCAAGTCATAAATAGAATACAAAGGGGAATGAGATAAATTTATACAAAAAGTTCAGGCAAAACACTATGGTAAATTTAAATTAATTCCTTCTTTGGTAAGTGTTGGCCAAACTGGACCCAGTCAAGATTTTTGAAAGAAAGGACACCTGAATCAATATTATTCAGGTACTCAGGACTACATTAGAGTTACCTTAAGATTGGAGTGGCCAGCATATATATTCAAAGAAGGGAGGGGGGAAATGATAAAGAAACTAATGAGAAGAAATGATGTTCATGGAGAAAAAGAACCAACATAGAGAAGGGAAGAAGTCACTGTCACCTGGCCATCAGGATGGATCAGAGAAAGTTTCATGGAGGACATGATGTCCTATCTGGATCTTGAAAAAAAGAAAAAGACTTCCATAGATGCAGAATTGTGGCAATGGAGACTGTTTCAGGCATGTTGTTACCAAGGAGAAAAAGCTGGTTTCTGAGATGGAAATGTTGGGATGAAGTGATCATGGCCTCTTAGAATTTTTGATAGAGGAAAGCTGGACCTGGCAGAGATGTGCATCCTATATTTGGGGAGAATAGATTTCAGGGTTCAGAGAATACATCGCTAAGATCCTATGATCCAAAATTCTATAGGGGAAGTTATCCCAGGACAAATGAGATATTCTCAAAAATTAAATGCTGAAGACATAAAATGAAACGATTCCAATTAGGAGGAAAAAGGGCAATTGTCCAAAGATATCGGTATGGATATACAAGGACCTCGCTAATTTAGATTTTTTAAAAGGAAATGTACAGCAGATAGGATACAAAAGCATCACATGCCTTCTATAAAAATAGTGTCAGGATGCTAAAACTCTGAATGAACAGAGGCTGGCAAACAACTAAGGATAATCGGAAGGTGGTTTTAAAAAATCAATATTGAAAAAAAAGAGGAAGGGCAAATAATGGATAGTTCTATAGCTCAGGGTGGATCAGTTATGAATATTTATAATAGAGAGAAGACAGAACTTTCCTCCTCTTCCTCCTCCTCTTTCTTTCACCCTCTCCCTTCTCTTCTTCTTCTACCTCTTTTTCTTCCTCCTCTTTCTCCTCTTCTTCCTCTCCCTTCTCTTCAAGGAGAATAATATTGGCATTGAGGACAAAACAAAAATGGCCAGCAGTGAGTTAACTCACTGGTAAGCAAGGAGATAATAAGAGAACAAGTGTGTTCCTTTGGTGAATCAAAGTCCCCTAGCCAGAGTACCAAAAGAATTGGCAGATATTATTTCTGAACCATGGTCAGTAATTTTAGGATTGCAGAAATCCTGCAGCGTTGGAGACCCATTAGAGACAAGGATTAGAACAAGGTGGTCCAGTGTGGCTGGAATGATGCTGGACCATCTTCCATTTTTTTGTTCTCATCTTATTGCCCCCTATCTCTATTCATCAGATGATGGGGATTAGAATCATGCACCTACTTATGCTATTAGTGCCCCATTATAGACCACTGAGATGGATGTCCACAGTGAAGTACCACCATATTTTTCTTTAGCCCCCTGCTACAAATTTTTTTCTTTTTCTTTTTGTTCTTTTTCTTTTTTTGGTGAGGCAATTGGAGTTAAGTGACTTGCCCAGGGTCACACGACTAGTAAGTGCCCTTGCTACAATTTCAAGACATCTCTGCAATTTGTCATTTTCCCCTGCAATATTTTACCTGTATGAATGGAGAATTAGACAAAACCTGGTCTTCTTCAGATACTCCTCCCTTATCCCCTTAGTATTTTTCTGCTTTCCCCTTAATATCTATTCTTTTCTTCAACTTCAGTCATAGAAGAAAATATAAACTCACTCACATCAGGTGTTACCCACCTATTGTGTTATTTGCATTACATTTTAAGACAGTATATTTAAAGAGGGTATATAACACATTACTGCTTTGGTGCCATCACCCTAATTATTAATGACATTATTAATAACTAATTTATATAACACAAAGGTTTACAAAGTGCTTTCCTCACACGGACCTGATAAAAACTGTAGTATAAGCATTATTAATAGCTCCACTTTACAGATAAGGAAACTGAGGCACAGAGAGGTTGTCCCTTTTTTTATGGTCACATCTGACTTGTAAGGGTTATAGGCAAGACTATTTTACATTATAGTTATCTGTGCACCAGCATTGTCTTCCTTCAAGATTGAAAATTCCATGATCAATTAATCCTCAAATAATTATTAAGCACTTAATGTTCCAGGTGCAGGGACTGTTTCTTTTTTAAACTTTGCATCTCCCCTGGTGCCTAGCACGATGCTTTATCCTGATTAGATAATTTACTAAATTGTTGAGTGGAACTCAATTGAATTAAACAAAGAAACAGATTTCAAATAGTGAAGAATGGTGACGTTTCAGTAGTAGAAAGAACACTGTACAGAAAGGACAAGTGAAAGAACATTGATTTGGAGTCAGAAGATTTGGGTTCAAATCTTAGCTCTGACACATTGTGTGATCTTTGGCAAATCATTTTTCCTGTCTGAGCCAGTTCTCTCATCTGTAAAATTCAATTCAATTAGTGGACTAGCCGATCCCTAAGGCCCCTCCCTTCTAGCTCTAAAATCCTCTGATACTCTGAGATGATTTGAGGGTAGGAGGGACAGGACATGTCAAGATGGCCCCCAAGGGTTCTTATTAAACTTGACCGGCAGTGTTTGCCCCCCAGCTCCCCATCAGCCTTAGAAGCCAGGATACTCTCACTGCCCTCTCCCCGGGGTGACCTTTACCTGAGTGGGAATTCTAAAACCTTAGCTCCGCCATAGTCTGGAAAGAGTTGACAGCAGGGACCACTCTCGCTTCCCTGCTGTCAACCCTTTCCAGGATCTAACACAGGAGAGGCCATAGGAGCATCTTGTCTCTGCTGGGATCCCGTCTCCTTGCCTGGGGCGCCAAATAAACGCCTTTGGATGCTGGAGGTAAAATAAAATAAAAGGCAAAAGTGAATCAACCCCGACAAGCCTGTAGTTTTGCTGTCCAAGCCAGTCCCCGGGTGATTGTGAGAAAGCGCTGGAAACAAGACATCCGAGTTTTAAAAGCCCAGTAGCCTGTGAGAGGCAGTCCAGTCAGTACACGCTGTACTATTTAACCTTTGAAATATTCCGGCGCTCGGCAGGCCATTGCCCCCTCTCCCTCGCAGGTTGCTGGAGCCCTGAGCAGGAGCCCGGGCCCGGTCAGCCGGGCAGCCCAATTACAGCTGGTGCAGCAGGGGGCCGCTGCCTTGCACCAGTGGGCCGAGCTGCGGAAGGGAGAGGCTCGTTTGCGCGACAAAGGTTACGGGGAGAGAGCGAGGAGCGAGCGCAGCACGGGGCGAGGCAGGCAAGAGAAACAGAGTTGCAGCAAAGCGCCTCCGGTGCCGCCACCCCTGCTGGGCTTTGGCCGCTCTCTGCCAAGCCTGCTGTGCTTCTCCGAGTGCCCTCACTGTGTTGACATGCTAGGTGTCTGTAAACAGAGGCGGTCAGACAGCTTGGGAGTGTGCAGGCATCGGCCGTTCATTCGCGTTTCAGTACTGAGAGATAGCCTGAGCCCAGGAATGATAGAAGTAGCCGCCGCCCCAGTGTCTACCACACCGACCCTTTGAGCTTTCTGCAAGGGGGAGCGAGTGCAGCATTTCTTTGTGAAGCTTCCTCTGCCCCACGTCTGTGCATTTATTCATAGGTATCCTAAGAATCTAGGCTTTAGAGATAGGCGAATCTTTAGGGATCATCTCTTTCAATCCTCCTTCACGTGGAATACTGTGGCGAATATGGTATAAGTAATCCATAAGTAAACTCACTGGTGCAGATTGCAGTCCTTCCATGTCTTTTCACCCAGTGCAATCTTTGTGGGTGAATGGGCAGAATTAAGCCAGAGAAGGAGGGCTGGATGTGAAGTCAGAGGACTTCACGTTTGTGTCACGTTTCAGATAGTATCTAAAGTCAGAGAAACTAGGTTGGTTTTTTGTTTGTTTGCTTTTTTGGAGGGGGGAAGGCAGGGCAATTGGAGTTAAGTGACTTGTCCAAGGTCACACAGCTGGTGTCAAGTGTCTGAGGCCAGATTTGAACTCATGTCCTCCAGACTCCAAGGTGGATGCTCCATTCACTGAGTCACCTAGCTGCCCCCAGAGATGCTAGGTTTGAATCTGGGTTCTGCCACTTAACCTATGTTGACCATAGGTAAGTGCTTTCTTTACTCTGAGTCAGTTTCATCTATTTGCAAAATATATTTGAAAAGATGGGCCCTTGGTTTCATGTAAAGTTTGAGATCTATAAAGATGCTTTATGATTTTCTAGAAGCCACCCAGCCCTCTCTCCTTCTGTTCGATTACTGTACTGTCTGTCCCAGATATGCGTACTAATGAACAAGCTCTAAAGAGTGCCCATTCAAACACAGGTTGAAATCTGAGCAATGAATGAACACTTCATCCACCTGGTCATCCCCGTGTGTTTGGAAAGACCAAACTCCTTTGAGACATATATGCAATAAATATATGCAAAAGATTGGCAAAAAAAATTTACTTTAACACACTTTTCTCCACCAAGAAGCATGGCACCATCACACTTGGTCCTTAATATCACGCTCTTGAAAATGTTTATAGAGATGCTAAAAAGATTAAAGATGGAAAATACAGTTGGATTGGATTAGGTGTATATGGAAATGACAATGTGAGCATGTTGAGGGACCAATATACAAGGTACATGAAGAGTGGGAAGATACCAAAAGCATGGAAAAATCTAAGACCATATTAATACCAAAAAAAGAGGGGACCAAGAGAATCATCAGTCATTATTGATGCATATACCTAGTTTTCCATCCATATAGAATCTTTAGCAGTTATCTATATATGAGTTGAGGGCATGGGCAGTGAGGGTATTATCAGGGAATCATTGAAATTTCACAAGCAATATTCAACAATGACCTATATTTTTATTATTTCAAAATCATCTGAAAGATGTGGAGAATGTCAGATCCTATTTTGTTCATTATTTGCTAGTTGCTTTGGTAGAACAAAATTCTGTCTATCAGTCTCTTCCAACAATGAGGTGTCTCCTATACATACATCAAATTCATTCAAGATTCCTTGGAAAATACAACAGAAATAACCCTGTTAATGACCCTCTGTTAACAAATATCAGGGATATGTATGCTTAGCAAAGGAGTTTGCCACTCTGATAGAGGGATGACAGATATTAGACAGCTTTCATGCTTCACTGGTATTCTTTCAAAGGTAGGAGGAATTGAGGAAGTCCTCCAGAACACTGGGTGGATGCCCTGTAGCCAACTTTTGGGAAGACTAGGGCGAGAACATACAGACAGTTATGGATAGATTGTCATTTGCATCATTGAAGGGATCTCAGAAATCAGTAAGATCACAGATCCATTCCATACATGCAATGTACTGTGTTAGATACTGGAGATACAAAGGAAAAAAAAACCCAAGCAGAAAAGACCCATTGCCTGTCCTCAAGGGGTTTACTAGAAATTCTACCAGAGATATAGGCTTGGAAAAGATGGACTGGTTGGTTATTTCTCTGAGTCTGGAATGGATAGGCTGTATGCCACACTAGTTCTTAAGATATGTAAAAAGAACAAGAAGGAAGGCCTGGAGCATACTGGGTAAATCTTTTGTAAAGGATTGATGGGGGAACACAGACAAAAATTATCTGGGATCAGGGCTTCTTTGAAGTAGTGACAGTAACAAAGCATTTTGCAGACAATATTTAATTTGATTTTCACCACAACCCTACATGATAGGTAGCACAGATATTTTTTGGATACACATTTTTACAAATCATTGGGAGGCTTATAAAGGTCAAGTGATTTGTTCAAGGTCACAAGGTTAGAAAGTGTCAAAGCAAAAGGGGGGAGAGGGGAGATAATCCCATGTTAATCAAACAATTGATAAAATAATCAACAAGCATTTATTAATCATTTACCCTATGGCCAGACAATGAATAGAGTACCAAGGACTGAAGTCAGGAAGACTGAAGTCAAATCCAGTCTCAGACACTTACCAGCTGTATGACCCTGGGCAAGTCACTTCACCCTGTTTGCCTCAGTTTCCTCATCTGTAAAATGAGCTGGAGAAGGAAATGAAAAACCACTCTAGTATCTTTACCAAGAAAACCCCAAATAGGGTTATGAAGAGTTGGGCACAACTGAATTGAGAGGACAATTATGCCTGCAGGCACTGTGGGGACAGAAATAAAATAGTACCCTCAGTGAGCTTACATTCTATCCAGGAGTATATATATATATATATATATATGTCTAAGCACATACAAAATAAATTATTTTGGGGGGGGTGGGAGACAAGAATTTTTTTTTGGCGGGGGGGAATGGAAGTCAGGAAAGTTTTCATGTAATTAGTGCTTATAAAATAGATTTTTAGGACTGTAAGCTGTCTCAGACATCATCTAGTGCCAGGGTGGGGAATCTGTGGCCTGGAGGCCACATGTGGCCCTCTGGGTCCTCAAGTGTGGCCATTTGACTGAATCAAATAGGGCCACACTTGAGGACCTAGAGGGCCATATGTGGCCTTGAGGCTGCAGATTCCCAGTCCCTAATTCTAGCTCAATCCTCTCCTGTCATCAGTAAGGAAATAGAGACCTGGAAAATATAAGCCTGATTACACATTTCTCCCTCTCCTGTCCTCCGTGCACCAGCCAAATCGGCCTAGTTTCTATTGCCCATTCATGACATTCTATCTCCCACTATGGCACAGGCAGTCCCCTATGGTTGGAATTTTCATTGTAACCTCTGGCTAAGTTTGAGAGTAGCCTTTTTTTTTCCAGTTAATTTAATTCTTTTCAAAGTACATAAATGTATATTCCTCCTCTCTCCTCTCTCCTTTCCCCACACATTGAGAAAGAAAGGAAAGCAAAATCACTGTAACAAATGTGTATAGTCAAGCAAAACAAATTCCTGAACTGGTCATGTCCAAACCATATCACCATCCATACCCTGTGTCCAAACTCTCTGTCGGGAAGTAGGTTAGTTTGCTTCCTCACTAGCCCTCTGCAATCATAGCTGATCAATGTGTTGATCAGAATTCTTAAGTCCTTCAAAGTTGTTTGTCTTTACAATGTTGTTGCTATTGTTTAACTTGTCCTCGATGTAAAACTTGCCCTCCTTTTATTAAGATCATCAGTTCACATAAGTCTTTCCCAGGATCTCAGAAACTCTATCTTTTGTAATTTCTTACAAAACAATATCATCCCATTATATTCATGCACAATAAATTGTTTAGGCATTCTCCAATTGATAGGCACTCCTTTTTCAGTTCTTTTTCTTTATTAATATTTTTGTACATATGAGACCTTTTCCATTCTTTGCTTTCTTTCGGGTTTAGGCCTAGAAATGAAATCATTGGATCAAAGGATAAGAAGCCTCCTTCAAAAAACAAAGGCTTTTCTTGATGCCCCTAGTTGTTGTTAGGCCATTCCTTGCCCATTTCCTCTATCGCCGTGTGTTTATTTTGTATATATCTTATAATCATTTATATGTGAGCAAATTATATCCTTACTCCCTCAGAAGAATGTAAGTTGCCTGAGGTCAGGGACTCTCTCACTTTTATATTTGTATCCCCAATGCTGTAACATAGTGTGTGGCCCACAGAAGGTACTTATTAAATGCTGTTATTTGATTAATTTATTGGTTAAATAACTTGCCCAAGGTCATAGGACCATACATTTAGGGCTGGAAGAGATCTTGGAGATCATCTAGTCAATTAACCCATTCATTTTATAGCTGAGGAAAATGGTACCCAGAGAAATGAGGGACCATATGGGGAGTGAGCAGCAGAACTAAGGATCCCAGGTCACAGGACTTCATATCCATTGGTTTTGCCATTGCTGCTTTGTCTATGCCCCATTGCCTGAATGTGGCACCAGATGTGCCCCTGGGTGCTCCTTGGCTTTGGAATGCCTTTCATTCCACTTCCAGGGAGAGGGGGGTGGGGGTTCTAGAGACAAAGGTGAAGCTCATCAGGCCACACACCTTCCACACACTGCTTCTTCATACCCAGTAGTATAACGTATTAACAATCCCCCTTCTCTCTTGGAAGTTGCTTCTTGCAGTCCCAGGAGGGTCCTATGAAGTGATTAGGCCTCTTGGGTCTCTTCAAGTGAACTGTGCCTAATGAAACTTGGCCACTGGATCCAGAAAGCAGCAGCACCAAGAAAGAGAAGTTACTGTTTTATTTAGATCCTTTTTGCCCCCAATCAGCCTCTTTAGGTAAAGGGTTAAAAGTTTCTTTAAAAGCCCTATGGAGCCTTGGAAATCAGCTAAATGGCCTTTCGTGCGGCTCCTAATATCCTGTGTGTTCCACCTGTCTTTCCAATGAGACATAAACCTGTGGTTTTTATGGAAGGCGGCATGGGCCAGTGGGCTAAGGACAGGCCGGGGAGTCAGGAATGCTGAGTTCTGGTCTCTACTTGCCCACTTGACTTGAGATGTGACCTTGGGCAAGTTGCTTAACCTGTATATACCTTGGTTTTCTTGGCTAAAAAATGGGAGTCATGATACCACCCTGCCTCACTGGGGGGTTGTGAGGATGAACTAATTGATGGCTAGAAAGCACTTTGAAAGCATCAAGTGCCAGTAAACTGCTAAATAATTACAAGGAGCCTCTGAGCATTGGCAGCCGAGAGCTCAGGGCACTTTTCTCAAGTATAGGGGCGCCCGGGTGCTCCCTGCTGTCGAATGTCTAACTCAGCTAAACACAGACCACTCACCTCTGTTTTTCTCCACTCTCAAGGTCATTCTCTGTAGCCTACTCATTCTTTAAGGCCTGGCTGGAGTCTCTGTAGCTGGCATCCATTGTTTCCTTCCCTGAAATCCTTTTTTTCAGATTTGCTGTCGACTGCACAATCAGCAACAATTAAAGAAATGAGACATCTTATTCTTTCATTCCTTAGCCCATGTAATTTTAGTCTATTGTTATTATTTGAGGGAGGGAATGGGAAAGGAATAAGAAACTCCCTCCACCAGTGAAGTGTAGCAGTTGGTCAGTAATTGTGATTTGATTCTAACTAAAAAAAAATTGTGGGAGGGAAACTGAGAATAACAGTAATAACACTAGTTACCATTTATACAGCATGTGAAGGATTACAATGAGCTTTACAAATATTATCTCATTTGATCCTCACAACCACCCTGGGAGATGGGGGCTATTATTATCATTCCCATTTTACAGATGAAGAAACTGAGGCAGATGGAGGTTAAGTGATTTGCCCAGGGTCACATAGCTAGTAAGTATCTGAGGCTGGATTTGAATTCCAGGTCCAGCATGCTATCAGTTAGACCATCTAGCTGCCCAATAGTTAGAATTTGTATAGTACTTTAAGGTTCAAAAAGTGCTTTACATATGTTGTCTCATTTGATCTTTACAAAAGCCCACTTTACTGATGAGGAAAGGTGGCTCAGAGAGAGACTCACCCAAGGTCATATGAGCTAGTGAGTGTCTGAAGCAGGATTTGTATTCAAGTCTTCCCGACTCCATTTCCAGCACTCTATGCCCTGTACTGCTTAGAAGGTAAGTGATTTTCTAGTAGTCATACAGGTGATATGCGTCAGAGGCTGGACTGCAGCTCAGACACCAAAGCCAGCCCTGTGTCCACATTGCTTTGTTGTCTATTTAGCATGTTAATACACTAATGCTATGTTGGGTACCAGCTGTGATCTAATAGGAGTGATGGGCTTGGAGTCAGAAGACCTGAGTTCTAATAGTGACCTACACTTACCACAACAAGCATTTTTTTTTTGCTTTTTTTGGAGGACAATTGGAGTTAAGTGACTTGCCCAAAGTCACATGGCTAGTAAATGCAACAAGCATTTACTAAATGCCAATTATGTATTAGGCAGGGTAAGAGGTGCTAGAAATGTACTACTTGTGCGACCTTGGTCAAGTCACTTACATTTAATATGTACTAATTTCAGAGATAAGAAAACAGGAAGGATCTAATAAATACTGATTGGCTGATCAATTGTTTTTGAGTTCAGCCAACATCATCAAGTGTCCCCATCTTTCCAGTGTGATTTCATGTTACTTCTTATGCTCCAGGCCAAACTGTCCAGCTTACCATTACCAATTTATCTCTAGCCTCCATTCCTTTGGCCAGATAGTCCCTGTACCTGGAATACCCTCTTTTGGAATTCCTATCTCCCTTCAAGGCTCAGCTGAGGCACCTCCTCCTACAAGGGGCAATTTTATACAATTTTAAGATTTACAAAATAATTTCCTTCTCCAAAACCTATGAATTAGTGCAAAGAAAATTGCCCCCATTTACTGATAAAGCACAAGGCTCAAAGAGATCTAAAGGCTTGAACCATAGTCCTAAAGCCAGGGAATGACGGACCCAGTTGGAGCCTGGATCTTCTGATTCTATTAGGCTACACTGTGTACTCAACCATGCAGCTTTCTTCCTTTGTTTCTCTGCCTTGCCTGTGTGGTTCCCCAGCAGTGGCTGAGAGCCTTGAGCAATGAAATGGTTTCTACTTGTTGCATTTGTTGGGGGGGAGAAAAGTACTTTGGGATCCCTCAGGACAAAAGACTCTGGCTCTTTTCTCCTGGTGAGAATTGAGTCTGTGGGGTGCATTAACAGAGAAACCTTGAGACAAGGCTTCCTCCAACTCTCCCCCTGGGATCCCAGTGTAGCCCTTGCTGGTGGCGTCTCCCTTTCCTGGAATGTACAACATCTCTGTCCCCCCCCACACCCAGCAGCTACTGCCGATGTGCTGATGGTTAATGAGAAGAGAATGACACCCCCCCCCAACCCCTCAATGGGAGCCTGGAGATGAGAGGGCCGACCATTTACTTTAATGCGCAGTAAGAGCTCTGGCAATGGGGCCGGGCTGAGAACGCTGCTGCATGTGGTTTGGATACTGTTGGCTCCCAGCCTTAACCTACCACACCACTGCACACAGTGGAAAATAACAGATAGTTTTGTTTGTGCTTCTCCCCCAACCTGGAAACCCACTCATAGAGGATAGCGGCTGAAAATAACTCTGTCTTCTGCCCACCTCTGGCCAAGTTCTCCCTACAGTCCTCTTAGAATTCTCCTCCCTCCTCCCTACCTAGTGCTTGCCAAGGCTTTGCCTTCCAGTGGCTGGGGGATATGTGTGTGTGTGTGTGTGTGTGTGTGTCTGTATCTGTGTGTGTCTGACTGTGTGTGTGTCTCTGTGTCTATGTATCTGTGTGTGTGTCTGACTGTGTGTGTGTGTGTCTGTGTATCTGTGTGTGTGTGTGTGTGTGTGTGTCTATGTCTGTGTTGGGGGGAAGGGTTGCTAGGGCTGGAAGGGACCTAAGAAATCATCTCATTCAACCTCCTCCATTTCACAGATACAGGCACTCACTAGTCACTAAGGAAAATGACTGGTCATTGGTCACACCAGAAATAAATCACACAATGAAGATTTGAATAGTGTAATCCAGTGGAAGGAGGACCTGGATCCCAGTTTTTGCTCATTTTCACCTGTGTGTCTTCGGGCAATTCTCTTCCTTTCTCCTGGCTCCAGTTTCCTTAGCCTCAGTTTTTTAATCTGTAAAATGGAGACAATAATGCCTCTAGTCCCTCCCTCTAAGGATTGTTGTGGGAATCAAAGGAGATCATGCACATAAGAGTCCTTTGCATCCTTAAATGCTATATGTGTGTGTATGTATGCATATACCTGTCTATAAATGAATCACCATCATCTTCATCTTTATCATTCCCCAAGGTCCTTTCCATCTCTAAACTGCATGAATGATAGCTCCAGATTCAGGGCTCTTTCCCCTAAACCAGACTGAGGAAGATAAAAAGGATTTCTACAGGGACAATATCTTTACCCACCTTGCTGGATCAGCCACCCCTTCATCTCCCCTAAGGAAAGTCATTGCTGCCTTTTTGGTCCACATTTCCCGGCCTCCCTCTCCCCCAGAGCTCCCAGGAGAAAGGATGTAGGAATCGAAACCCCTTGAAATCCTGCCTTCCCTGACTGTTTCCAAGTAAATGGGATCAGCCATCACTTCCTATTAGTACAACTTGGCCTTTGGAGCAGTGACGTGAGACAATGGGCAGCTCTGTGGATCACTTAGAGTCATAAAAAGCGCTCTTGTGGGTAACCCTCTGCATCAAGAAGGGCTCAGGGGACCTGCAGGAGATAAGCAGGAGGGAGGGAAGCTGGAACAAAGACAATGGTTTGAAATCTTTGAGTAAATGCCAGCTGCTATGGGGCTGTTCACTGAGCATCTTACACTCCCCTCCTCCCCCTCATCTTGGCCTTGTCCTGCCCATCTGGAGGGTCTGGCAATGTGGATCCCTCCAAACTCAAATAGATGTGTGACAATGAACACTAATGACTTGGTTATGTGGGGGATGGGGCAATACTATGCAGAAACAAGACCCAGGTGCAGAAGTCCTCTAGACAGCTCTAGGGAGATGAGTGGGGATGGGGATGGGGATGAGGAGGGAATGACAGGGTCTTCTCCAAAAGGACTGCTTCAGGTACAGAAATATCCAGGCTCATTCTGACTGGACCCAAGTTTGGTCCAGTGTTGTTGTGTGGGGTGGGAGGTTCCCAGAAGAATCCCAAGTAGATTCCTACATGAGATTTTCAGAATTCTCTAGGGGTAGGAAATAGTTAAAAAAATGAAAAAGTAAAGGATTTTCCATCATCAGATTTCATACTTTTACGCTGACTATCCCCTGTGCCTGGCTTTCTTCAATTTTCAGATAAAATCCCACCTTTACAAGAAGCATTTTCTGCCCCCATCCCCAACCCCCAATGCCAGTGCCTTCCCTTTGGGATAATATCCAATTTACCCTGTATATATCTTGTTTGTACGGAATTGTCCGCATGTTTCCTCCCCCATTAGAATTTGAGCTTTTTGAGGACAGAGATGATTTATGCCTCTTTTATGTCCTGAGTACTTAGCACAGTCGGAGATTAATAAATGCGTGTTGACTTGACTGGACTGCCTTCCTAACAAAAGGGATCATAGAGAGATTTCGTTCTGGACTCAGATTTGAGTTCTCATCCCTGCTTCTGACACTTGCTGCCTGGGTAACTGTGGGCAAGGTCCTTAAAACCTCTCCCTGACTCAGTGTACTCATCTACAAAATGGGAGCAATGATACCTATATTACCCACCTTACAGGATCTTCATAAGAAATACACTTTGTAAGCCTAAATTCAATTTTTGCTTCAAAAGCACATTAAGATTTTCCTAGGTAGAAGCCACTAAATGATCTCTGAAGTGTTACTACATACATTATGATTTTATGATCTTATAATCTGATCACTATTTCTTGACCTCTTTGCCTTGTATCCTGTCTCCTTTCTGCCAACTCCTCCCCACCCCTAAATAAATATCCTAGAATTGAGAGTGAGGCAGAATTTCCTGTGGGTCCTGAAGCATTTCTGACTCCCTTGCAGGTTGCTTGCTGTAATAAGGCAGGCTGAGGTTTTGTTGCCTTTAAAAAAAAATACAATAAAGTAAACCCCAATGTGTAGCTAGCTGCGATCTTGCTATAAAAGCAAGCACATGAGAAAATGGATGTGAAGATCAGTCCCCTCACAGGGTCTATGTAAAACCTTTGTCATAAATGTTTCACCAGTTAGCAGGGAGGTGTGCTCCCTTCAGCAGAAATGGGGCCGGCGTAGATGAGCAGGCCAAGCAAAGAGGCAGGCTATTCCCAGCTGTCTCTGCTTCTGTCCTTCCCCAGAATGACCCTTCACTTCTTCATTCTTTTGGTATAAGTTCCTGCTTAAAGAAAACAAATGGAAAAAGAAAAACCAAGACTGGGTTTAGGTCAAGCTATTAGATTAAAAAAAAAACATCCAGAGGATGTCAATAGGTACATCCTGAAAAGAAAACTTAAAATGGAAGATTGAGCCTTTCAAAAAAACTGCATGACATTAAGAAAGGAAAAAAAAGCCTCAGGAAACTCCTCTTTTATTCAAATTTTCATTTTCTATGAAATAGTGCTAGAAAATTGTAAAGAATTCAGAAATATTCCCTACGAACTCTTTGCTGGTTTTAGTGTTTCATCTATTCACAGTGAATAGATGAAACATTTATTTTACTCAATTTGCTTAATCAATCAATCGATATTTATTAAGAACCTATTAAATGTCAGGGGTGGCTAGGTGGCACAGTGAATAGAGCACTGGCCCTGGAGTCAGGAGGACCTGAGTTCAAATATGGCCTCAGACACTTGACACACTTACTAGCCATGTGACCTTGGGCAAGTCACTTAACCCCGATTGCCCTCCAAAAAGAAAAAAAAAGAACCTATTACATGTCAAGTACTGTGCTAGGTGCTTCTTTTGTTCATGTATTCAATAAACATTTATTTATTTATTTTGGGGGCTTTTTTTTTTGAGGGGGTAAAGGTAGGGCAATTGTGGTTAAGTGACTTGCCCAAGTTCACACAGCTATTTTTTTTGTGTTAAGTGTCTGAGGCCGGATATGAACTCAGATTCTTCTGACTCTAGGGCCGGTGCTCTATATATTACTATATATACAGTAAATAGCTGTGCCACCTAGCCACCCCTCAATAAATATTTATTAAGCACCTACTGTATGTAGAGCCTTGTGCTGGAAAGTTAGATAATTTAGCTAATAATACAAGGTTCTTGCCCTCCTGGAGCTTATAGTCTAAGAATGATATAAACCCAGTTAATAATAGTATAGAACACAGAATGAAAAATGCACTAGAAATCTATAAACAAAGTGCTGTGTGAGATTTTGAGAAGGGAAATCATATTTTTAATTCTGAGAGTATTTCTCTGGAGCACTCTGGATCAAAATGGTGAAGTAGCCAAAATTTGCTTTTGTTGTCCTTGGCTCCCCTTTCTATGCCCTTTCCCAGATACCTTTACCTTCTACATCAGTTTCTCAAAGGCTTCTTCAACCTAGCAACTGCTAGAGATTATTTAGTCCGGGCACGATTAGCCATTTTTTTGTCAAGGCTCCTTTGGTAATCTAGTGACACCTATGTATCCCTTCTTGGAATAATGTAAAAGTTATCAAATGTACAAAATAAAATAAACAGGACCACAAAGAAAACCAGTTCTATTGAAAAATAGTTATTAAGGTAAAAAAAAAAAAAGTTCATGGATTCCCTGGGTTAAGAATCCCTGATTTGGTCAATGCTGCACATTTGCCAGTAAGGAAACTGAGGTTCGGAGAATGGAATTAATAAAGATAAAAGATAAGATGAAACAGTTAGCGAATGACCAAGTCAAGAGCAGAAGACAGGTCTTTAGTCTCATGCTTTTTCCATGTAACTTTGATGTTCTCAGGCTTCTTTCTCCTCCCCCTAGTCCTTCCAATCTGGTTCTTTGGAAAGCACCTAAAATCCTTTCACCCTAAGGTGCAAATGCCTAAAAGATTTAATGGATGTCTCCTCCTAGGATATTTATAGCCTGAATATACAATCTAAGCAATTGTTGCCTGTTCCTAGTTATAAGGACTGCCCTCTATTCTAACACATAAACTCTCTTGGCCAATTCTTCTTTATCTTGGTAATGTAAGAGTCTAAAATAGCACAGATATCACTACCATAAGACAGCATGGGGTCCTGGAAAGAATTTTTGAGCCAGGAAATGGGTTCAAATGCAGAAAAATGACTATGGAAATTGCTAGATGTGTACTTCCCATTTTACATCTGAGCTTTGGCTATCTCATTTGTTAAATGCTGGGTTGTTGTGAGGAAATAGTTGTGAAGACCTTAAAACTTGAGAAGGCTTAAGTGATTATTTGGAAAGACAGTGTGAAAGAATGCTAGATTTGGAGTCACAGGATCTCAATTTGAATTTTGGCTCTGCCACATACTGGTGGCTTGTTCTTAACCTCTCTGGTTCTCTGTTTCCTCATCTGTAAAAATGTACAGGTTGGACTGGATGACCTCTGAGGCTCCTTCTAGCTTGAAGATCTATGATCCTATCATTTATTTACTTAACTGTGTTCTCATTGTCGTAAATGAAATAAGGTTGGCTCTGCCCCCTCCCAAAAGGAAGAAAATGCTACAAAAAGTACCTGGCTCACACTGGCAGGTAAAGAGCTTCGCATCTTGAGTGATTGCTGGGGAGAAGCGAATGTCTGGTGGTCATAGGAGGAAATACTTCATTTGATACATCAGGGAGGGTGATTTTGACAGGAGGGAAAAAGTGAATGTGAGATGCCCAAAGTGGTGGCAAGCAGAAGATAAACCTGTTCTTTCTTCTCACAAGTAGATATTAGATCAGTAAAGTTAGAGCTATTAGCTCCATGAAAATACTTGTGGAAGGGTCACAGGATAATAGATTTAAAGCTAGAAAGGTCCTTAAAGGCCATCTACTTCAGCCCTCTCATTTGGCTGATGGGGAACTGAGATAGAGGGAGGTCAAGTCACTTGTGCAAAGTCACACAGTCATTGTGTGTCTAGAATCCTGGTCTTCCTGCCATGGTGGAGCAACGTCGCCTCTGGGCTCTAGAAACTATGCCAGTAGAGTGCAAACTTAATGATTCAATTCAACCGGCATTTATTAAGTATATGCTGTGAGCCAAGATCTGTGTTTGGTACTGGAGATAACAAAAACGAACTCGAAACAGTCCCTGTCCTCAGGGAACTTCCATTCTATTGGGAGAAATGATACATATACAGATAACTCAACGCAAAATACATATATGCAAAATAAATACCAAGTCTTATGAAGGTCCTACTAAGCTAGAAAGGCTTTAAATATTGGCCCCATAACAGATTGTGGGTCTCTCATCTGAAAACTGACCCAGTTAAATTCAGAGTCAGAATCAGACACCTATTCCCAAGTTGGCCAAAGTGTGTTGACTTTTTCAGCCATGGTAACTCTAGAAAACCTATAAAGTAGCAGAGAGGATACCCCCTTGTTGGTAAAAGGAGTGCCCTAACAATGGGGTCAAAGATCTCACTGAATTAAAAGCTGAATTAAAGAATTCATGAACTACATTATGGAATCTTGCAGAATCCCAGGCTTTTGGAAGGGCCCTTAATGACCATCTTGCCCAATCCATATGGGAATGGATTCTCCCCTATCACATATCCTATCTGACAAGTAGTTATTAAATCTCAACTTGAAGATTTTTGGTGAAGGAGACACACATCCCACTTTGGGGATACTCTGATTGTTAGGAAAATTTTCCTGGCATCCAGCCTAGATTTGTTCCTTTGCTTCTTCTACTCATTGCTCTGAATTCTTCCTTCAGAGGGTAAACAGAACAATGGTCCAAACCCACTTCTCCTTGACAATCCTTCCAATACTTGAAGTCAGTGAACATGGTGCCTCTAAGTCTTCTCCTGATGAGGCTAAGCATCTGTAGCTCCTAATGATGATGTTGATGAGAATGGTGACAATAACTAACACTTACATAGTACCTTAAGGTTTACAAAACAATTTACAAATATCTTCTCATTTTATCCTTACAATAACCCTATGAAATAGATGCTGCTACTACCCTCACTTTACGGAAGACACACACAGGCACAGATAGGGTAAGCTACTTGCCCAGGGTCACACAGCTAATAAGTGTCTGAGGCTGGATTTGAACACAAGACCTTCTTGACACAAACCCTCTATGAACTTGTACCACCTAGTTATTTTTTCTGGAAGTCACATCTCTCTCTCTCTATCTCTCTCTCTCTTTTTGGAGGGAAATTGGGGTTAAATAACTTGTCCAAGGTTACATGGCTAGTTATTTTTGTGTGGGTGTTAAGTATCTGAGGCTGGAATCGAACTCAGGTCCTCCTGACTCCAGGGCCGGTACTTTACTCACTGCTCCACCTAGCCGCCCCTAGTCACATCTCTCTTAAGGTAGCCCAAGACTGCATTTGGTTTTTTGGCTGCTACATCAGATTATGAACACATGCAGAATTTATAATCCATTAAAAGTCCCAGCTATTTCTTCAGACAAACTTCTGTCTAATCATAAACCGTCTCCTCCCATGTTGTGAACTGATTTTTTTTTAACCCAGATGTGACTTTCCGTTTGTCCCTATTTAATTTCATCCAGTTAGATTATTTCCCGATGCTCTAGCCCTTTTAGGATCTTTTTGGATCCTGACTCCATCATTCAGGGGCTAGCTACCTTTCCCAGTTTTGCATTGTCTTTGATTTGATGAACATGCCATCTATGCCTTTCTTCAAGTCACTGTAGAAATGCTAAACAACACAGGCTTTACCACAATGCTCTGGAGTTCTACCCTGGAGACCTCCTTCCAACTTGCCATTAAACCATTAAAGACTGGTCTTTGGAAATAGCAATTCAAATAATTCTGAGTACACTCATTTATATTATGCCATAGTTCACCTCTCCTTAAGCTTTCCATAAGAATAATATGAGATATTTTATCAAATATATTGCAGAAATCTAGGTAAGCTATTATCTAAAATATCCATGATCCTACTAGTTTAATAACTCTATCAAATAGGGAATAAACACAGGATGGTGTGATTTGTTTTTTGAGGAAGCCATTCTCATTTTCCTAGGTTTTAATGATTTGTACTAGAATTTCTCTAGGAATTGAACTCAGGACACTGGCCTAGAGTTAACAGAGAGCATTCTCTTCCCTTTTATAAAACATCAAGACAATATTTACTCTTCTATGATTCTGGGTGATACCTTTCTCAGATACCACTTCTTTCAGGGCTTAAGCAACTAGTTTATTTGGGGGAGGTGCCTTGAGGCAGCAACATGGTGCAGTGGATAGTGCTCTGGACCTGGAATCAGGAAGTCCTGAGTTCAAATCCAGCCTCAGATACTTACTAGCTATGTGACCCTGGGAAAGTCACTTCACCCTGTTTGCCTGTTTCTTTATCTGGAGAAGTGGCAAACCACTGCAGTATCCTTGCAAAGAAAACCCTAAATGTGGTCACGAAGAGTCAGACGTGCCTGAAACAACTGAAAAATAACAAATTATTATAATTATACTGGTTCAGTCACTTCCCTGAGCCTGTTTCCTCATCTATGAAATGAGGAGAATAATACTCCCACTCTCTACATCACTGGGCTATTGTAAGCCAAGTTCTATAGAACCAGGATCTACTGTGATTACTGATATGGAGAACCGAACCTGAGAGTTGTTAATTCTAAATCCTCTTTCATCTACAACCATAGGGTATTCCTTCCTCCAGTCTACCCCCAAACCACCATGGATTTTCAAGAGCTGGCAGTTAAACTGGAAAGACCCTACAGAGAACATCCCCCCCAGATGCTATGTTATAGAGGGCAGGGGACAGGAAGGGATCTAAGAGGAGCTGGTGGAATTCCTCCGTTTTGTCTGAAGTCCCACCAGGGGAAGCATCTTCCCCAGGGTCAGAGGTGCTCAGCCACAGAGCTTAGATTCGAACCTGGGTACTCCGACTCTGATCCAAAGCTCTTCACACTGCCCTGAACTGCTGGACAAAGCTAAGGGCTGCTCCCATCTGGTTGCAAGCTGACCCTCACTTGCATGCAGACCCTCACTTGCATGCAGACTCTGCCTTCTTAACAGTGCCTCCTGAAATCCCTTTGTATTTACTTTCCTGTGGACATGTTTCCTCCCAGTAGCATGGAAATTCCTGGAGGTCAGAGACTGCTTTCTTTTTGTCTTTGTGTATCTCCAGTTCAGAGCACAAAGCCTGGTACATAGTAGGTATTTAATAAATGCTTGCTGGATGAGTCGATACCAGGAAATGTACTCCCTTGAAAAGATCTCTGTTTCAAACCCAACTCAGGTTTTTCTTTCCAGGAGTCTTACTCAAATATTTGCCTCTCTCCCTCAAATTTTAAGGAAGAGTTTACTTGCTCTGTCTCTGTAAGCAAGACATTCTTTCTGAGTCTCAATTTCCTCATCTTTAAAATGGGAAGAATCTTTGCACTCTTGTTTTTCAGTTGTTAAAATTGTGTCTGACTCTTTGTAACCCAGTGGACCATACAGTCTCCATTGGGATTTCTTGGCAAATCTCCCTGGAGTGGTTTGCCATTTCCTTCACCAGTGGATTAGGGCAAACAGAGGTTAGGTAACTTGTTCAGAGTCACATAGCTAGTAAATATCTGAGGCCATATTTGAACTCAGGTTTTCCTGCCTCTAAGCTCAATGCTGTATCCACTGAGGCACACCCTGCTGCCTCCAATCTTTGCACTACCTACCTTAAAGGGTTGTTGTGAGGAAAGTAACTGTGAAAACCTTGAAACACAGTAGAAATGCGGGCTAGTATGGTTTCCCTATCTCCTAGTGTATATTCTGTGCCCTGCCTGTATCCTCTGTGGAGACAGTAGAAAGAACTCTGTTTCTGGAGTTGGGGGATGTGAGTTTAAATCCAGGCTCAGACTCTCACCACCTGTGTGATCATAGTAAAATCACATCACATCTCTGATGAGAGATAAGGCGTCGGGGTCAGGTCACGTCTAAGATCTCTCACCTCTCTAAAACTGGTATCTTACACTCCTCTCCTCCCAGCATTGATCATGTTGCTTGGCAGACAGATCCTAGCCCACAACACTGTCTATATTTGAAGGCTGAAGCCAACTGGAAGGTTGTTGACATTGATATAGAGGCTACACCTGAATTAATTCAGTTGGTTGGCAATTGTAGCCTTTAATAATAAAACCAAAACCAAACAAAACCCCAAACCCAAAAGGGGCTTCTACATGACCTGCCCTCCCATTGAATTTTTTGTAAATTCTCTTCCTATGAACTGTGACCGTGACCACATTGATGTCAGGGTCTGGTTCTCATGTGATCCTGCTTTTCCTGCTCTTGTGGCTGGCTCAGAACATTATGTGGTACCCAGGGGAATAGACTGAGAAGGGGGAAGGAGGTTGGGGGCTTGCTCCTCAGTCCTGCTAGGATCTGCAGGCTGAGTTTTGAGTATATGAGTTTGAGAATCAATCCCAGGCCCTGATCAAAGGGGCCATACCCAGGGAAAGAAACCCCTAGCCTTGGGGAGGCAGATGTGGAAGGATGGAGAGCAATGGATGGGAATGGGAGGCATGAGGGGAGCGGGAAGGGGGGACTGGTCGGCAGGAGAGGCAAGGGCAAGATAATGGAATCAATCGAGCTACTGAAACCTTGTCATCTTCCTACCAGGGAAAGCCTTTGAATAAGCTAAATCCTTAATCAGTGTAGCCTAAGACTCCAATGGCTACGTGGAGAAGTGTTAGTCCAGATAAATCCTTGCAGGTTTCAAAGATTTGAAGAGGCCTTGGCACTTCTTTGTGAATTGTCTGCCCTTTGTCCCTCCCTCTATGATGTCATTATTGAAGTTCCACACTCACTATGCATGGTGTAAGTTGACATTGACAGTTTCAGCGCTCACACGCCGACTCCAGAGGATTATTAGCTTTGAAGTTATTTGGCCTTGAGCGGTGAATGCTTTTTTTGAGCTCACACTGGCTTATAATATCTGAGAAGGCTCGCTCCGCTATAGCCCCAGCTTGAATTATGATAGGGGCTGCTTTCCAACTTGGAACTGATACTAGCAGGATCAGAACAGGGAATATTATCCCATTTCTGATGGTCCAGAGAGTGAGTGTTCTCCAACCCTCCTGAGGACTTTGCATGGAGTTTCCATTTTAACATCAGAGTTAAAGCAACCTTCCCTTCTAATCACAACTCGAGCCTCGCAGTTGGACCAAGGAGAGGACTGTAGGAACACATGCTCCTCTGGTCTATAATCTGTTTATCATTAGGCCCTTGGAAAATCCCTGAGTGGGGCTGGAAGCTTATGTCAGAAGAGTATATTTCAAGTGTGTGGATTTTTTTTTTAATTGGAAAGGGGAAGAAAAGGCCCTCTGTGACAATTTGCCTGTTTTGGATTTGTGTTTCTAAGGGGACTAATTAGCAGGATAAAGTATGCAATCAGGTCTGGAATGGACTGCCCAGGATGAGGGCAAGAAAAATGCCCCAAGGATTTTCTGACCAACTTTTACTCTCCCCCGGGGATTTAAGGAAATGCCTCCCAAAGCTTTGCTAAGGAGGACAGGGAAGCCCAGAATGCCTCATCAAACGAGATCCAAGAGGGTGTTTTTTTATTTCCTCCATCAAAAAGAGGTCTTGGTATTTGGCAGCATCCCACCCTCCATCCCCCTCATCAATCCTTACAAATTAGCTACACTTATTCACAAAATGAACTTGGGAAATGGGTAATGTTGGGTCCAGTTTCACAAGGGACCATCAACTGGGTTAAATTGTGGGTCTAGTGGGAAATTCTGGCAGGCTCTGTATCTTAGCAAAACAAAAAATCAAGTTGTTGGTTTAGGAAGAAGAAAAGTTTTCCTGGGATTATCACTTATTTATCTCTATGTTCTTATTTATCTGTCCTGTTATCACTTATTTATCTGTCTGGGTGAAGGTCAATCTTCCCAAATACTATTCATGTCTATAATTCATGGGATGCATCCCTCTTGATCAACTGATTTTCTGAAAGTGCAAGCCTTGTAGCTTAAAGAAAACTATATTATACACCTTCATATTACAGATGGAGAAGGCTGATTATCTGGCTAGAATAAACTCAGAGGCACTGCTGAACATCAAAGGGAAAGGTACTCCCTGTCTCTGGGAGTAAATATGCCCAGGGGAAGAGGCTAACAGGGGTGGTAACACAATGTGTCTGAGACCAGGAGTGTATGTATGGGAGACGGTGCAGGAGAGGGACAGGGCACAGAGGTGTGGATAAATTAAGTCACCTGAACACGAAAATATCACATCTGGGACAAATCCTTCACTGGCCCCCAACCTATTTGTCTTTCAGATTGTAAATCCTTTTATTTTGTTTCTCTGATATTCAGAAGATTAAATAGGATAGTAAGGATTTTGCCATTCTTATAAATGAAAAAAATACCTGTAATAATTTGCATAAAACAGCAGCTCTAACATAGAAAATATACATTGAAAAAAGCATATGTGCATTCAGATTTCATGGCTAATGTCTTTGAACTGGCTAATGTCCATCACCAATTAGTCAATTTGTAGATTGTGCCTATATTGACATTGCTGTTCTCTACCTCTAATGGTTTATTTATGCAATAAATGGCTGCTGGCCTCATCAGGTTTTACCTAGCCTAGCAAAGTGATGAATCGAGCTTTTATTTGCCTTTTTGTCCCAAGGTAAATTGTCCTGTTGTTGATTATATGTGTGTATATGCATGTTGGGATATCTTTTTTTTTTTTTTTTAAAGCAATCGGGGTTAAATAACTTGTTCAAGGTTACATGGCCAGTTATTTCTGGGTGTGGTGCTGAGTATCTGAGCCTGGATTTGATCCAGGTCATCCCGACACTGGAGCTGGTGCTCTTACTCACTGAGCCACCTGGCCGCCCCATGTTGGGATATCTTGTAGGAAATTCTATGCTGTTTTATTTTTCTACACAAGGAAACTTACATACAAATTTATGAATATAACCATGTCAGATGGACCCCAGGTACTGACACAGTGGACCTGGGTAAGTCTTTGTAGAGTGAGAAGTCTCTGAAAAATTCATTGGCTTACTCCCCTCGCCCCTTAGTTAAGTTCAGAAAGAGTTGTTCATAAGAAGATTTGACATCAGATGATAGCTACAGCAAATACAGTGGACACTGTCTACCAAGGCATAAAAGGAATCCAGTCTTCATTGGTGGAAGGAATGCCCACAGCAATGAAGCAGAGAATCTTTGACATATTGAAATATAAGGGAGTCCTTGATCAATTTGGTGAGTTTCCCATTCAACATAATGAAATTATAGGGAATGAACTTTTGCTTGGAGGCATCTAAAGGGCACCTCCCATTAAAGTATTTATGTAAACAGGCCCCTTGGTGAGAGGACAAAGTGAACTCCTTTGATTGGTTCCCAGTGAATGGGGCCACCTCCATAATTGGCAACTGAGATTCAGTGGGAGAGAGTCTTAGTGGAAAAGCTATTCCTACCTTGTGACTACCAAAGTCAATTGGGTCAATTGGGGGAAAAATAAAATTATATATGTATGTATATATGCATATACATACAAGTATATATATATATTATCATACTTTTCCCTCCCTTTCATTGGCTTCTAGACCATAGAGCAGCAGCAGAGAGAATCTTCATTTAAGGGGTGGTGTTGGAGTGAAGGGATTTCTCTCTAGCTTCTCAGGATGCTGACTTGAAGAAGCACATGGCAGTGATAGCAGTGGGGGATATGCTTAAGACTTAGAAGAGAGTTCAATGACACTGTTCCTAGACCATAGCCTCCTGGTGAAACAGGAGGTAAAGGAGTGATGATGTGGGCAGATTTTGAATTCCCCAAGCCTCATGATCTCAGAATGTAGCCTCCTAAGGCAGATGAGGGAAATTTCTTGGGCAATTTTGGCTTTGGGAAGTTGTTTGATGGGTAATTCAAAGTTCCACAGTTCCTGAGTTTTAGAGTTCAGGCCTCCTAGTGGGAGATTTCCTTAAATGGTAAGTTTCTTGGATAAAAAAGAGGATTGCCAACAGAATATCACTCCAGTTAAAGG
Source organism: Petaurus breviceps papuanus (assembly GCF_028583685.1). Taxonomy (NCBI): domain Eukaryota; kingdom Metazoa; phylum Chordata; class Mammalia; order Diprotodontia; family Petauridae; genus Petaurus; species Petaurus breviceps. Next base: position 13,711,511 of record NW_027185799.1, read on the forward strand.
ACCAAAGAAGAGGCAAAAACTATCTGGATCTTATCTACCCTACTATTACCAAAAGTTATTTGGACTATGAGACCAATGGTAGGGGGGAATATTTGTCTGGCAGTCCTCCAAAGTGTGTTTACTTTCTGGGGGTATCTAATGGACTACTTGAAGGCTTTATGTAGCTGTCCCATCAGTCAGTCAATAAACAGTAGATCAATAAACATTTAATAAGCACCCACTACATGACAAAAGGTAAAAGATAGTCTTAGCCCTCAAGGGGCTTATAATCGATTAGGGAAGACAATACAAAGAGAAGGAGGGAGGGAGAGTATTCTTTTGGGGACATGATTAAGTCCATAGGAGTGAAGGTGGATGGGAAATGGTGAGATGGCTGTCCAGGTTACTTTCCTGAAGGGAGGATCTGAAAGGAGCTCTCCAATTTCTACTTTCTACTTCATAATCAGATGGATGGGGACCCTGAGAGTAGGGAGGTACTGATGGGGAGGGGGGATCTTGGAGGATGAAGAGGATCTGGAGACCAGGATGAAGGCCAGAGAAGAAGTGCAGCAGAGTAGGAAATGATATTTTGGGTTCCTGTGGACCTTTGTATCATACGTTTTCTATGAGTATGAAATAAATGTCATCTCATGCCTGATACCTTGTGGTACATTGAGTGCCCACGCAGGAGGTAAGCATAACATTTGGGAAACCTTAGACACCAACTACACCCTTAGTATTGTAGATTTTTTTGGAGGGGGGAGGAGTAACCCCTCAAGGTGGAGGTGTAAAGGTGCACTGCACCTCCTGAGGTCAGGCCCTCAGAATTGGACCAGGGCCATAAAATCATAGATAATTGCTCGCAGGGAGTCTGACCTCCTCATTTTGTATGTGAGAAAACCAGGGCCCAGAGATACTAGTGACTTGTCCAAGGTCACAGAGATGGCTAGTGTGAGGATGGGTTTTTAACCCAAATCTCCTGACTCCAAATCCACTGTTTTCCCCTTTTATCACACACGTCATATTGGTGTAAGCCCAGAACCCTGAGCTTAGCCGTGGCCCATGAGTTGCAGAATATTAAAAAAAAATGTTGACTAATCATCAATGTCCCATCTGAACTAAAATACAGGAATTCATCCCTCTTAATTAAACTGGACTGATCATGAAAGGTACTAGCATGTGATCAAAGATGTACTCACACCTATTCCCATCTAATTCCTTGTCTAATACCCCACTATTAAATATAAGCTAAAGCAGGGGTCTTAAATGTAAATTGAGCACATATTGCATTCATTTACTTACATTACTATTACAAGATTTAGAGCAAAGGGCACTGGATTGGAAACTGGAGGACCTGCATTTAAATCCTAGCTTCCGTATTTACCACCTATATGATGCTGGGCAAATCACTTTCTGTCTCAGCTTTAGTGTCCTCATCTATAAAATGAGGGGGTTGGGTTAGAAATGTTCTTTCTAACTATACATCTGAAGATCCTAAATCTTTGTTTTTCTTAAACAAAACAACAAAACCATTCATCTGATTGCATATTCTTCTGAATAAATCTCAGCAAAAATCTCACATTCCCACGCCTTTCCTCAGAGATCACTTCCAATTTTCCTGTATGTAATATCTTGCTTGTATATTGTTGACATATCGTCTCCTTTACTGGACTGTGAGCTCTCTACCTTTCCTTGAATCTCTTGTGCTTATCATAGAGCCTGGCTCTTAGCTGTTGTTGTTCAGTTGTGTCTGACTCTTTATGACTCCATATGGGGTTTTCTGAGCAAAGATATTGGAGAGGTTTTCCCTTTCCTTCTCCTGTGGATGAAGGCAAACGGAGGTTAAGTGATTTGCCCAGGGTCATACAGCTAGTGAGTGTCTGAGACTGGATTTGAATTCAGATCTTTCAGACTCCAGGTCCGTGGCTCTGTCCATTGTAGTAACTAGCTGGCACATGGTAGGCACTGCCAGGTTGTATGATGGGATCTGGGGGGAATGCAAGCTACCTGAGTCAGTCCATAAACCTCGATTTGAGATCCCTGAACCTTTGATGTAGCTCTTTCTTTTCTGAAGATTAGGCCAAGTTTCTTCGTGTGCCTAGCTGTTCACTCATCACAGTTGCGATTTTAACCTATGTCCTCTGACTACCTTTGTCTTATTCATCAATGGAGAGAGCTACCAAACTTCGAGTAAAGAGGCCTGAATAAGAATTCTACTTCTGATACTTAATAGCTATGTGACCATGGACAAAATCATCAACTTTCCCAAGCTTCATTTTCCTGGGATTTTGTGAGGACTTCAGCTCCACTAAAGGAATAAGCCACCAGGGTGGCTCAAATCCCCAGAGTCACCCCCACCAAAGTAATATCTGCAGCAATGGTTCTGAAAGCTGCTTTTCCTACTGGTGGGGGAGTTTGGGACAAAGTAGGTATGTACCAACTAGCCACCACTTTCCTAGATATTCCCTTTCTAGCATGAACCAGGAGCAGTCCCCAAACGATGACCTGTATGCCAGGCCTAGGCTTCCTTCTCTGTCCCCACAAGGTTTGCTTCGGCTTGAGCCAGGTTAAGACCAGTTTGGGGCATTCTTTTCCACCAGACTCGCTGAAGTCCTGGCCTGTTTCCATCCTCCCTGACTTCCCCCTCTGATTGTATTTTCCCCAATAATGCTGACTTACTTTATTTTTCTCTCTGCTAATTCCTGTCTTATAGTGTGTTTTGTTTTATAATGGTCTTTCCTTCCTCTATTGTACCTCGGAATCCTGAACCTCACTCAGACTACATTGAGGCAGTGGTAGTTAGTGCTTAATTTACAGGGTTGCTTGTGAGGAACAAATGAGATAAGGTAGAGAGAGTGTCTTGCAAATCTTAAATCTGTAAAAATGTCTTCCCCTCATCTTCTCCTCCCTCTTTTATCTAATCTCTCTTGCTCCTCATCTTCATCAGAAACCCAACCCTAGAAAGCATAAGTTCATAAGCTTTTGGCAGACCTAGTCAGACCTGGGCCCATTCTTGACCAGGGTTAGCTTTCATCGCTTTTCTCTTTTACAAAGTGGGCCTACAATCACCAGGCCATACGTAAACAGAAAGAAGAGGTGAGGGGAAAGAAGGAGAGCTTAAGCTTGTGGCTTTGTAGTCTGGGTTCTTCATTTATCTACTCCCATACTTATACTTGACAATTTTCTGTCCCTCTTCATAATGTTGACCTTCACTATAATGTAAAGTCATGTATGACATATTTGGAGCAAAAAAGAGACTGTTCTCAGCTGCTTTGATTGTGATTCAATGGATTTAAAAAATCCAGACCCCCTCAGCAGGGGACTTTGGAGGCTTCCAATCACTCTTTTCTTTTTCTGGACAGTAGGCCAAGCTTTTTGGACCCCTTAGCCGCCTATGGGACACTTTCAGACACAGAGCTCACTTAGACACAAAGGAAGATTATACTCACACATCAAACAGGATGGTAGGAGCAGTGGGGAACAGAAATCCAGGCCTTAGCTTGTTGGGAAACACAGTGAACCCCTTTTAGGAATTTCTCACTTATGTAATTTTCCTGTATGATGCATCTACATGCCTAATTTTCCACTTCCTAAATATTTTCCCCATAGTAGCTGGTACCTTGGGAAAAAAAAATTAGAGAAGATTTTTGGAGAGCCAGTGTGGTGTAGTACGAGCATTGAATGGGTCAGGAAAGGTCTGAGTTTAAATCCTGTCCCTTCTACTTACCAGCTCTCTGACCATGGACGAATCACTTAATTTCTTTGAGACTCAGTTTCCTCATATGTAAGATGGAGATAATAATAACTATAACATTTATCTCATGGGGTTATTGTAATAGTTAAGTAATAAAATGTGCATAAAGCTCTTTGGAAACCAATCTTAAGGTAAAATACATCCCTATGTGTATGTATGGAAATAAGTATTTTTCCAACCAATAAAAAATATTAATCACCTTAATATAAAACTATTGAGTGTTAAAGGGCAATGCTAAAATGTACTGCAGTGCAAAGGGAGTAAAGAGAGGCACAATTCTCATGGGCAGAAGGGAAGAAGATGCTTTGGGAAGGCTGTTCTGTGTGGTTGATGCAACAGTCACTGTTAAGGACTTGTTCCCTTTTTAAGAGACAATGCTAACTTTGTCCTTATCAGAAAAGAACAATTCCTGCTTTTGCTTTGAATTTTATCTCCTCTGGAATGGCAGTGACCCCAAGGAGGAATGGACTCAGTGTAGTTGGCAGTTTTCACTGAAAGGAGTACATTTTCATCATGCTTGTCAAAGCATGTCAGTGTTCCTGGATGAAATGTGGTACAAGGCTACTAATGCAATTAGAGAGTGCCTTCTTTTTCCAGGGAAGTGTATTACAAATGTCAGCATGGCTTGTGGTCATGAGAGCTGGGAAGAACTTTTGTTATGGAACCTGAAACCTGGACTGATTACATGTTTTGCAACAAACCCCCTGAAGTTCACATGAACTTTTCAACTGGTGAGTTTGGCAAGGGCTCGAGAGGTCTCCTGATTGGCTTGGGGTTTTAGCTCAATATAGGCTGTGCTAAATGGAGTTTCAAGTTGTAGTGGGTGCCACTCCTCCAAACCAAAATGACTGGCTTTCAAGAAGTTCATTCATCCCCATCCATTACTTGGGTGTTACAGGAGTCAACTTTCCATTCCCAACAGCTTTGCAAATATAGTGCTTTCTATGGGGTGGCAAACATTAAGTAAGTAGCATCTGCTGTCTATGTAATTAAGAAACCAACTAGCCCTTGGTTGTTAGCACCGTATGTTGACTTGTTCATTTCCTGGCAAAAAAAAACAAACAAAAATCCCCAAACAAACAAAAGCCCACGTAAAAACAAGCAAACAAAAACAGTCCTAACTTTGGTCTTGTCTACTCATATTGATTACTTTTGTCTTTGTAATGAGACAGACTATGGAAAGCCTGTTTGGAACCTATCTTGGAGACAAGGACACACGGGTCTTCCTTGACTCATAGGTCAGGTGCACTGAAGGGTGGGTCACCAGAAAACTGTCTTAAGTTATAGAAGAGGGCTGCTGATGAACATCAATATATGCATTTTCCACTACAGGATTTCCCATCATAAGTGAGATTATTTGTAATGGAAGAAGGAAAAGGAAGGGAGAGAGACAGGGACAGAGACAGAGAAAGAAAGAGAAAGAGAAACAGGGAGAGACACAGTTATAGACATAGAGAGGTGCACACATATACGCAGAGAGAGACTGAGAATGTGGAACTGGGACATCTTGTTTAAAAATTACTGAGAGTCCATAGGACATGAGATGTGTACAGTTAAGTGGGGTGTAGTAGAAAGAAAGCTAAACTTGGAAGTTTTGGGACCTGGGTTTGAATCCAGGGAAAAATCACTTGACCTCTCTGGATCTCAGTTTCCTCAGTTGTAAAATGAGAGATTTGGACTCAACGACCCCGAAGGTTCTTTGGAGTTCCAAATCTAAGATCTGATTATCTTTTAAAAATTCTATACCAAACATTCATAAAAAGGCACAGTCTTTGCCCTATACAAACTCTAATTCTAGGAAAGAGGACAGATGGCAGGCAAATGGAGGGGGCTGTGTTTGGTGCGCTAGGTAGGGCAGTCTGGTAGAGAGAAAAAATATAGGCATGGCACATGTGGGATTACTAGGCAGCAGTTTTAAGAAGAGAAGTGACAGTTGAAGCAATGAGATTCAAAGAAGGTGATTGGCGCATTTGCTTTAGGGACTAATTAAAGTGGATAAGAAAGTAGCTAGTAGTAGGAAAAACTGGCATGGTGGAGGGGAAATAGCAGTGGATTTGGAATCAGAGGACCTGGGTTAAAATCCTGATCCTGCTGCTCCCTGTGTGACTTTGGGCAAACCTTTGCTGGGCACAGGCTTATCTTTTGTAAAATGACAGGGCAAGATTTAGGTCCCTAGTTTTCTCTCCAATTCTAAAACATGTGATTCTGTCAATACTTTTTAAACTTTAAGGCTTTCCTCCTACAGGTAGGAATAGATAGATGGTGCAACTATTGCTATTTTCATTTTACAGAGGGGGAAACTGAGGCTTAGAGAGGTGAAGTAACTTGCTTGAGATCAGATGGTTAGTAAGCATCAGCACTGGGATTTTAGTCCAGGTGTCCTGATTCCAGATTGAGAACACTTTCCACTATGTTACATGGCAGGTTTTCCACAAGGTCTGGAGTGTTATGGAAGGAGGCATGACTCCAGAATGCCCCGTATCTGTGTGAAGGGAGAAGTTGTCCACAGTTGACAGTCAATCAACATTTATTAAGCACCTACCGTGTGCCAGGGACTATGCTAAAGTCTGGAATACAAGTACAAAAATGAAATGCTCTTAAGAAATTTACAATCTAATAGGGGAAGACTACACAAAAATGATGTGTGAGGCGGGGTGCTACAAGGCAAGGCAGGGCACAGAGGAATAATGGAGAAACCAAAGAAATCCAAAATGAGTGTAGTTGGGGGGAAAATAAGGAGATGTCTGAGGAGATGTCAGTCCAGTTCCCTCTCCTTAAATGAAAGGGCATAAGGTCCCGATGAGGTGTGAATGCCAGGGCTTATTGAATCTTGCAAGATGATGAAATTTCCCAATGATGAATTTACTAGGGGCATGGTGGAGAAGTCAAAGAAATACAAAATGAATTGTAGCCATGTGGGAAATGAGATGTCTGAGCTGGTCCTTGAGTTTCTTGGATGGTGTCAGACACTTTTCAGGAGAGAAACCTGGGAAGACTTTGGAAACTGTAGACACGTAGGGGAAGAGAACTCTTATCCATGTGCCAAATTCCCAACTTGTCTCCTCAGAAACACTGGAAAGAGAACTTCTCTTTGAGTGAGATCAACAACTTTCTCTTGGTTAAGCTAAGATTTTATCCTGCTCCCATCTAAATAACCCATTTACTCTTGGTGTATTTTTTTCTGGTGTAATCTGTGTATAACATCTCCAACTTCTGTTTTCCAGTTAATTAGATAAATGGGTTTACTTGCTATTTGTGATGGTATTTTATAAAACTAGTATTTGGCAAAGAGGGATCGACCTAGCAGGTGTAAGATTGAGGCTACTGTCTCTCTTACAAATAACTGGAAAAGTGGCTTTGAAGCCCAAAAATTATACCCCTAATTGAGGGGGGAAGATAGAAGTAATCATAGTCTATTACCCTTCTTGGAGATAGGTGAGGGAAAGAATAAATGTCCAGAGGTGGCTTTTCTGCTCCCAGCTAGGCAGAGATCACAGTCTCCTGTGGAGGGTGGTCAGCTATATTCTGGAGGTATCTATCCATGCCCCTCCCCACCATGACCTCTGTCCACCTGTACATATATATCTTACATGGGTATATGTTTCTCACAGCAGTATATGGCATACTCATTAAACAATTAAGAAACAACTAATATAAATATGTAAGGTTGAAAAGGGAAATTGGTCTGCTTCTCATTCCTGAGTTTCTACTTTGCTTTTATCCTCCATTTCAGATGTGTGTGTGTGTGTGTGTGTGTGTGTGTGCGCGCACTAACAGGTCCCAAGGTATGCAAGTAGCATCCAGCAGAATTTCCTGGATGGAATGACCAACGAGGCTCTCTCTCTGACATCACTGCTCATGAAGGAATCAATTATTCCTGCTCTCTGTCATGTAGTAGCTAAAATTCCATCTAGTTGAATGGCTTGTGGAAGGGGAGGCTTTTTATACTTAGCTGGTTTCCGGTGACAGTCCCTGAAGCTTTAGCAGAGTGATTTAAGTGGGTGCCAAAAGTACTGTGTGATTATCCCTCCAACAACTGAGAGTGCTAAAAGAAAATAGCTTTACTGTAGAATAGGATAAACACAGAACTGAAAGGGACCCGTATGCTCTATTCTTCTGCTTTGAATAAGGTGTTCCCTAAACCATATGGACAGTAGGCCACCTAAGTCAAGATTCAAAGACTGCCAGAAAACCCAATCCTGAAATGTCCTGCTGTAATATTAATAGTGCGGAACAGTGAATGTTCTACTTAGAGGCAGGAGAACTGGGTTCGAACCTCAGCAATAACAAGTATCATCTCTGGCGACCATGAGCAAGTCATTTCACTATTTAGAATCTTAGTTTTATCATCTGTAAAATGGAGATAATAATACTTGGGCTTCCTAATATAAGGCTTGTGAAAAAATTGTGTGGAAAAATTTAAAGTACTGTAGAAATGTGAGTTGTTGTTAAGCATCTTCTTAGCTATTTGAGAAGGTATACCTCTATAGGTGTACCTTGCTTTTGGAAAAACACTCATAGAATTTTATAGCTCCATGAAGAAACTGGGGCTCAGAGGGGGCCTACATTCACAGAGCTAGTTAGCACAGCTGGAACTAGAGTTCAGGAACCAATCAATTAGTCAATAAGCATTTATTAAGCACTTATTATATGCCAGTCGCTGTGCTAAGTGCTAAGGATACAAAGACAAAAAAAAAAAAGTACCTGCCCGTAAGGAGTTTCCATTCTGTAAGATTAGACAACATATACAATTCAGACAATCCAATTCAAGACAGCTTTTTACCTCAACCGACTGACAGGAAAAGTCTCACCAGCCTCCCTCCCCAGTCTCCCAGCACTATTTGATTAGGAGTATGTTGGGTATTTCCTTGGGTGCTTTTCATGTGAAAATAATGAAGATGTGGGACTGAGCAGAGCAGCATATCTCTTTTTCCCTTGTCATCGTGATTCTCAAAGAGACTCTTGTTGGGCTCTGGTGCGTAAGGTCAGGATTTTCTCAGGATCATCCCAGATTTTGGAAAATTGGAGGTTCTATTTACACTCACCACCAATTCTTAGAAATACTGAAGATCAAAACAAAGATGTGCATGAGACCAGAACACACATACACACACACACACACACACACACACACACACACACACACACACACACACACACCCCCCAAAGCGAAGTAATTTTTGTGGGGTAGTAACGATGGGGAGAAGACACTAGTGGGTAGGAGAATCATGTAGGAGGTGACATTTGAGTTGTTCCTTGAAGGAAAATAGGGGTTCTGAGAAACACAGATGAGGAGGGAATACATGCCAAGCATGGATCCCTGCCAATGCAATGGCATGGAGAAGAGAGATTGAATGTTAAGTGTGAAGAACCATTAGACTGCCAGTAACACATAATAAGACTGGAACAGTAGAATGAAACCAGGTTGTAAAGGGACTTTAAATGCCAAACAATGGCATTTAGATTTGACCTTAGAGGCAATAAAGACCCACTATAGTTGACCAAGAAGAGGAAATGACTTGATTGGATGGATTTGAAATCAGAAAAAAATTTAACGCAACATAAATCTGTTCAAATCTGTGTTCATATATTACCTATTTGACTTCTGGTAGGCCATCTAATTGCCATGACCCTCAATTTCTTCTTCTCTAACAGAGTGGAGTTGGACTAAGTTGGAGGGGTGGGGGGAACCTGCAGCCTAGATGCCATATATGACCCTCAAGTACGGCCTTTTGACTGAATCCAAACTTCACAGAACAAATCCCCTTAATAAAAGGATGTATTCTGTAAAACTTGGGCTCAGTCAAAAGGCTGCACCCAAGGACCTAGAAGGCCACATGTGGACTTAAGGCTGCAGGTTCCCCACCCTTGGATTAAGTGTTCTTAAAGGTCCCTTCTAGCTCTTAATCCTATGATTTCTGATTCTAATAGTCTTCTATTACATCAATTTAATATGTCAACATTGAGATAAATTGAGGGAGGGAAATGTGACATTCATTTCAAAAAAATGATTTGCTGTAGGCTAATTCATTTAAATATTTAAAACATAATTAGATTTGCATACGTATCTATGCTATAAACTGAGGCCCACCAGAATACTGGACTCAGCTATGCCCATATTTTTGTGATTCTGACAACCAGACTTTATTCTCCTTTCAGAAAATATCTGACAAGGGAGAAAAGTTTCTCACAGTCATGGGATTAGGGCAGGCAGAAAATGTTGCTTTAACAAAGCACATTAGATAATTTTCTTCCATGAAATCCTGAAGACTTGGGTCCAGGTGGGGAAAGAGATTGAGTTTGGAAAGGAAAGGAGGTGCTTGAAAACTAAACATTGAGAGTACATGGAGGGGTGGCTAGGTGGCACAGTGAATAGAGCACTGGCCCTGGAGTCAGGAGGACCTGAGTTCAAATCCAGCCTCAGACACAACACAAAAACTAGCTGTGTGACCTTGGGCAAGTCATTTAACCCCAATTGCCCTCCAAAAAGCAAAAAACAAACAAACAAACCAAAATAGTGCATGGAATGATAAGGATGCAAAGACTAGGTTCCTAAGTACAGTATCTCATGGGTCTGCTTTGGAGAGACCGTGGAATTCAGAGTTGGAAGGGACAATAATCTTAAAGGTCATGTAAAGAGGAAACAGTTAGGTGGTATTGTGGATGATAGTGTTGACCTAGGAATCAGGAAGATTCAAGTTCAAATCTTTCCTTGGACTCTTACTAGCCATGCTGATGGAATTCTAATAAAGCCTCACTGGTCACTGGAACAACAGGTGTGTCCCTGAACTCTTAGTTCCCACAGAAACAGCAGGTGTGTCCATGTGATGGGAACCCAGCTACTGCCTCTACCTAGTAACTGCCCCCAGACCCATTCCCACAGAAACAGGTGTGTTCTTGTATTCAATCAAAATCACATCATTCATCTTGACCAGACAGTACCACAATAGCTAGCCAGTTGGAGGGCAGAATGACCAGAATGTTTAACCACGGAACCATAGATGGGGCCCCACCTCCATTACCTAATCCCTTAACAAACTCCTCCTGCCTTTTTAATATTAATGACATTCCTCTACTTTATGTAAATTTATGTTATGTAATTGCATCTTTACCCCATAAAAATCCATCTTGCTTTCTCTAAAGTTGCTAGTTCCTCTTGGAACTTAGCCCCCTTCACGAGAGGCGTCAATCTCGATAAATGCCTATACTTGTATTAGAGGTGGTCTGACTGAATTCTTTGAGACGGCTCCACCACAATACATCATGAAACCACAACAGTTTTGGGGTGGACAAAGCCCTCACCTCAACAGTTTTGGGTGTCCCTGGGTTTAAACAGCAACAATGTGATTCTGGGTAAGTCACTTAACCTATAAAAATGTTTTTTTTCCCCTCAAATTCAGAATAATAATTCAATAACTCTATGTTATTTCATATGTTTTTGGGAATGGGATAAGTCTGCCTCAACTTCCTCATCTGTAAAATGGGAATTATAATAGCATTTAATTCCTGGTCTTGCTGTGGGAATCAATTAAATAATCTGTATCAAGTGCTCTGAAAACCTTAAATAAAATGCCATTATTAAATAATCAAAACCACTTCATTTTGCAGATGAGCAAACTAAGGCTGAGGGGTAAAAGTGATTTTCCTAGTCAAGAAACCCACAGAACTAGGTGCTGAACCCCAGTTGTCTGACTCTGAGTTGTCTCCATGTTGCCTCTTATTATTTCCATTAAGATTAAGGACAACTCTAAATTAATCTGTGCAGTGACCTTTGTGTATGCTATCTGATCTTCAGACAGTGGTAACAGCCCATCATCTTCTAGGGCTTGACCTGCTTGCTTCAAGAATGGGAGGCTGAGAGACACCATAACTCTTCCACTATCAGTCTCTGCATTGCAGTGTGGGAGTGTTACTTGAGTGTCTGTTTAATGTAACTTGAGTCTATACCTGCTACCACCCCCTCCATTACCCTACCCCTCGATCCCCTTAGAGGTATCCAATCCCCCCTGCTTTACCCAGGCAGGCTCTTTGCTTACAGTTATAAAAGACTATCTCTCTCAGGGAGCCCCAGTCTTTGGCTTGATTAAAATTAGACTGTTTTGAAACTTCCATAATGAAACCCTAAACCAGGCAAAGACCTGGAACTTGGACCAGGCCTTCTTGAGAGGTTGGCCAAGGTTCATGAACCCTAGGCTGGATTTTGAGTGAGTCCTGCCTGGCTGGGTTTCCATGAAAGCTGGGCAACATTTCAGCAGACTCTGGCCTGGGCTGTGTGTGAACAGGGGCTGATTGATTGGGTTGAGGTGGAAAACAGGCAAAGCTCAGTGACTTCAGGTGGGTTTCACTTGGGGCTTCTGGCAGAGAGGATTATGGGAGCCTAACTCTTCCCGTGGAGAGTAAAGCCAAAACAAGGTCAAGCCCAATTAGGAGATTTAGCTCTCTTGTTCCCCCAACTCTAAGATGCTAAACGTTCTAGATAGGGGTGGCACAGAATTTCCTTGATATTCCCTAAGAAATTAGAGGGATTAAGGTTGTTCTATTTGGCCCCAGAGGGCAGAACCAGAAGCAGTGGATAGCTATGACAAAGAAGCTTCATGTTAGGGAAAACAAAACAAAACAAAAAAACAGAAACAGAACTTCCCAATAATGAGAGCTGTCTGAAAATCGGATGTGTTGCCTGGAGAAGCGGAGCCTTCCCCCTTCCTTAGAGGTCATCCAATAGAGGCAAGAAGAACAATTTTCAAGTATTCTGCCCTGGGGATTCCTTTTCACATATGGAAAGGTTGGACTCAATGGTCCAACTTTAAAATTCTGCAATTCTGTTTTGGAAACACTGACTTTATGAGACCCAAGTAAGATAAGTTTACAACGTACTTTACAGGTTGGCCAATTAGTCATTTCAGTCGTGTCTGACTCTTCATGACCCTATTTGGGGTTTTCTTGGCAAGGATATTGGAATGGTTTACCATTTTCTTCTCCAGTTCATTTTATAGATGAGGAAGCTGAGGCAACCAGGGTTAAGTGACTTGCCCAGGGTCACACAGCTAGTAAGTGTCTGAGGCTGGATTTGAACTCAGGAAGATGAGTCTTCCTGACTCCGGGCCCCATCCACTGAGTAACCTCCATACACATGGCAAGTCCAAGAAGGATTGGTGGTACCCAAGCTAGTTTTTATCTGCTTTGCCATTGGTTGCTTCCTTATATCATGGACTGGAGCTTCTAAAAGCATTCTGCAGGGATACCTTCGCTCCTTGAGCAGTAATCTGGCATAGTGTGTCTAAAATTCCAGAGTCAGAAGACCTGAATATGACCCCTAATTATGTCTTGACTGAGTGGCCTGGGAAAGTCATTACTTCTCTGGCCTCAGTTTTTTTATCTACAAAATGGGAATCATGATAGTTTCACAGCCTGTGTTATAGTTGTTGAAAAAGTGTTTTGGAAAGCTTAGGGGCACTTTAGAAAGGTGGGCAATTATCATTCCTTTAAAAAAAATTTTTTTGTTAAATAAGAAAGGCAAATTGGAATAATGGAAAGATCTCCGGCCTCAGAGTCAGGATGAAATGGATTAAAAATTTGTCTCTGACAAATACTGATTGTGTGATGCTGGGCAAATCACTTAAATTCTCAGTGCCACAGACAATTCAATAAGACAAGAAATTGCAAAGCAGGGGCCAATCTTCCCAACTAGGAGTTCCTGATATCAGTGAAATCACAGGTCTGGACCAAAACAAACAGAAAAAAAGGCATCAATTATACCCAGAGACAGCTATGGTAGAGTGGATAATATGCTAGGCATGGAATCAGAAAGACCTGAGTTTGAATTTTGCCTCTGACAATTAGCTGGGTGACCCTGGGCAAGTCATTTGACTCCTCTGAGCCTTAGACAACTCTCTAAGAATTCAAGCCATGGTCTTGGATCTGCCTTATTGGAAGGAATTCCCATATGGATGAAATCACAGACCCTTGGTCTATATGCTAGGTCTATATGCTCTGAGTCATAAGCAAAAATTCAATAGTTCTTGCCTTCAGGAAGCTTATGTATTATGTTACATACCTCATGACAAATTAGATTTGACTCAGTGATGAATTAGTGAATTAGAAGTCCCCATAATGCTGTCCATGGTGCTTATGCTTTGGCAACATTTTGTTAGGCAAACTGACTTATAATGAGAAACAGTACTGAAAAACCTGCTGAATTTTTCAACTAGAAGACCTGGGTTAGAATCCTGAATCTTCTGCTTTGTAGCTGTCTGGCTTTGAGCAAGCCTCTTGACCTCATCTCAAAAATAAAGGAATTTGACTCTCTAAAGATCTCTAAGGTCTCATTCATTCATGATTCCTCACCAAGCCCTTTAGGTCTTTCAGTAATTAAACTTCCTTGTATTGGACCCAAGATGGACCCCCCTCATACTGAGTTCCAGGTTTTTGGAATTTTGTTAGGAATTGAGTGTAGCAGCAAGCACCCCGACGTCCCTAGGGTGGCACAGGTTCTTGGATCTGCTTTGATAAAGGAAAGCAACTCAAAATGGGTTAACAAGCTTACTTTAATCAGTCAAACATGTATCGTTTACCTAGTTCAGGGGAAAGAGGTCAGCACCCGGAACTTCAGAATATACAGACAGAATTATCCAGACAGAAACAGATCAAGTAGACGGATTTCATACTGTCCAACCATTACATCCATACCCAATCAACATCTGGGTTTCAAAGCTGGGGGGCTCTGGACAACGGCTTTCCAGAGTTTCATCTGATCAAATCACAGAACACTTCTCAAAGTGAGCCCCCAAAACAAAGCTACACATCAGGGCTTATATAGCCTTCTTCTGGCTCAGAGAAAGTAACAACCTTTTGGACCCACTGGCCAATCAAAAAGTATCAACTGAAAAACAAGCCTCCCACCCCAGGCTCCAGGTGCACTTTAGCCTAGGGGCAGGGAAGATCTTTAAATTTGCATTTCCATTACATTGAATTATATCAAAGTTCTAATATCCTAGAATTATCATAGGGGCTAAAGAATCCAGGGCCCAAGCTGCATATTTAGCCTTGGGCTCATGTATAATCTGGCTTTGTGGTGTCATTGTGAAGTGGCTAGCTCTAGAGATCTGCCCCATCATTCCTTAGAGTTGAGTCAAGGTCTTGTCTACTCCTGGGAAAAATTATAGATGAAATCTCATAGCACCTAAATTGGATCAAGATGGGAACATCTTTGAGTGATCTTCCTTCCTGATCTTCAATGTGCAATATGATTGAATAAAATCTGGATCTTTATTTTTCTAATACAAAAGTATGCAGTATATTTAGTAACTTCTTCTGAATATCCCCTAGAGTATTTGTTTGTTGTTGCTGTTTAATTATTTCACTCATGTCAGACTCTTTGTGATCCCATTTGGAGTTTTCTTATTAAAAATGCTGGAGTGTTTTGCCATTTTCTTCTCCATCTCATTTTACAGATGAAGAAACTGAGGCAAACAGGGTAAAATGACTTACCTAGGATCATATAGGTAGTGTTTAAGCCCAACACTCTATCCACTGTACCACATACATGCTATGAGGCAGATGATATGGGTATTAACATTTTCATCTTATAGATGAGGAAATTGAGACTTGGAGAAAGTCATCTGAGAGGTCAATGGTCACAGAGATTTTAAATACCAGACCTAGGATTCACACTCTGGTCTTTTAGACTCTACAATCCAGTACATTTTGTTACATCACATTGTGCTTCTTACCTCTGACATATACTGGCTGTGTGTCCCTGGACAGGTAATTTAATCTCTCAGTCCTCTGGGCAACTATTTAATACTTTCAGGTGAAGAGAAGATGTTCATCTGCCTTAGTAGAGGGAATTTTCTCTCCTGAAAGTTCTTTATGAAATCATAGGCCCAGTCATGTCTATTACTGTCTGTAAAACTTTTTAAGATGGGTGAGAGGTTCAGAGTAATACTATAGAAAACTATAAGAATGTGGATTCTAGATGTGGTGTCTAGAAGGCTGGCACTGGGATGAGAAAGATCTGAGCCCAAGCCCTGACTCTGACACATAGGAGCTATGTGACTATATGAAAGCTATTGGTAGCCCAGGCAACTCTTAGTCATTACATGAGGGTCTTTCCACACATGGAATTCTGGAACACCAGTAAAAATCACTGATACATAAACAAAACAAAAATAGGAAAGATGAAGAAAATTGGGACTGCTTAGCTTGGGAGAAGATACTATTAAGGGAGAGAGTTCATAATTATTAAATTTGTTAAAGAGTACAGTACTTGGCACATAAGTATTTAATAAATGCGTACTGAATTGAAATATTAAATTGAACAGAAGATGCTTGGGGCATAGATAGGAGGAAGAAAGGAAACAAGAAATTGCAGCAGGAGGAATTTAGATGAAGAAAATATTTTGATATTGAGATGTATTAAACACTGAAATAGTCTGTGGAATTCTCCTTTAATTTTTAAATTGGATGAATAATCATTCTTTACCAGCCAGCATGTTGTAGATCAATTAATCAAACAGTATCTATTAAATGCCTACTATGTACTGGGCCCTAAAGATATCAGTACAAAGAATGAAAAAAGGACCTTCCATTCTTGCAAAAGTGAGTGAAGCATAAACAAAGTAAGTAAATATAAAGTTGGTAAATATAAGCTAGCTTATTATAAATATTGTAACTTGCCAAGAGGGTACATTGGTCAAAGAAGCTCCCCACCAGGAACTCCCTACACTCATTAAATCACATATCTAAATCTAAAAAAAAAAATCACAAATGCTTGTAAGTTTTCTCCAATAGAAAGCCACTTAAGGGAAGATTGTTTTTGTCTTTTTATTTTGTCTTTATATCTTTAGCACCTGGCATCTAATGCTTGTTAATTGAGTAATACCCTGAAAAAACTATGCCCAGAGTCAGCCTGGTACACTACAGAAGACAGGGGATCTAGACCTTGCCCTCCAAGGTCAGCTTGTTTTGTGAGCTTGTGCTAAGGACCTTATCGTTCAGAGCTCCAACTTCCCGATTTGTAAACTAAGAGTAAATGATTCCGAAGGTTTTTTCCCAGTTGGAAATTCTCCGAAAGTTTGATAGAGCCCCTCCCTGACGTTCCCAATTATGTTGGGCATTTTGAAGGTTGCTCCTCCCTCCATGTGGTGACCACCTTGCTGGCATATCTTCTAAAATCTCCGATTCGGCTTTGAAGATGAAGAGGCCTCATTGACTGGCCAGTCTAAAATCTGTCAAAGCCAGTGTTTCCAAATGACTCTAGACACTTTTTTGGATACGAAATTACTTCATCTTACCCAATCATTTCCTATGCCTGCCCACTTTGGGGAGAGAAAGGTGGGGCAGCAAAAGCTGAGCAGGAACACTCAAACTCAGTTTAGGGGCATATTGTAAAGCAGAGAAGTTTAAGGAGCTGCCCTCCCCCATTCCTTTGGAGGTGAACCACATTAGCAAGGCTCGGTCATTGCAAATGTGATATTTTTATCTGAAATATTTACAGGTGGAAAGGATTAAAGGGAGTGATGTACTATTGAAGGTTAATGCCATCTTTTAATATGGAAAAACTACTCTCTCCATAAGATATATACTTGTGGGATAATGTTGAGATATGTATGTGTGTGCTCAAAATGTCAGGCAGAGTTTCATTAATTTCAGCCTCCCCCTAGAACACTACTTTATGATTCTGAGGCTGCGCGTGGAGCGCTGACACAGGCAGGACCCAAAGCATCTGGCCCTTGGGGGTAAATTTATAGTGAGGGGTGTGAAGAATCCATCATATAATTTGGTCCATGCCCCTAGCTCCTTTATCAGCCATGGGAGATGTGAGACAAATGTTGCCCCTCTAGCTGTGGGTGCTTTTCTTGAATCTGTCTGTGGTCCTTCTTTCCATAGCTATGGATTCTAATGCAACATCTGTACACATGTGCACTAAACAACATAATAAACAAAGTGGCTTAAGAAAGAAGTGCATAAAAACAGAACCCTGAGGAATATTTTCCTTTTCAGATGTCTTTTCAGCTATTTTTCCACTCTGTCAATTCACATGGCTCCTTAGGAGATTTGATAAGTTTTTAGTTCAAGTTAAGGGCTTAGTGAAGGTATATAAGACATGACCACAGCCTTCTGACACACAGCTAGCCCCTAGATCATCCCAATAATTCCATTACTGACATTTGTTTTACTCTCCTAGCTTCCTTCAAGGGACAACTTAAATGTACTGTCTCCTTTAGGAAGCCTTTCCTGAGCCCCTTAGTTTTCAGTGTGTTCCTCCCTCCTCGAATGATCACATACACCCTTATCCATATACTTGTTGTATCCCAAAGTCAGATGGAAGCTCAGGGAGAGCAGGGCCCACTTTTATTTCTGCCTTTCTATTTCCAGAAGAGGTATGTGACATAGTGGAGGGTTCCCTGTTTTTCTCAGGGCCTCAGCTAAAAGACTACTGGAAAAGGCAAGAAGCCATATATATATATAATCTATATTAATCTATATGATTTATATATAATCTATATTTATATATAATCTCTAGCACCTTCTCTCCAATTTATCCTCTACATAACTTATTTGTGTGTAATTGTATTCACATAGTCTTCCAAATTGGAACATAAGCTGCTTGAGGGCAGGGACTGTTTTTGTCTTTGTATCCTCAGTGTTTATCACAGGGCCTTAAAAAATGCTTGTTGACTTGACTTGAGTTGGATGGAGTGCTGGCCATGGAGTTAGGGAACTCTGGGTTCAAGTCCCTCCTCTGACACAAATTTGTGTGACTCTAAGCAAGTCAGTTAACTTCTTAGGTTAAACATTATGATGTTCACAGCATTCCCGTGTTCTCTCTGTACCAGGTTAAAATGTAATTAGGAAATATTTAACAAAATAATTTTAAAAATACAATAAAGTATAGGTAATAAAATTTTAAATGAAGTCAATATGCATCCCACAGGTATCTTTCTGTATAGTTTAGTGGCCCCTGTTTCTTCATGAGTTTGACACTACTGTTCTATACAACTCTCTAAAACTATACATTTCCGAGAAGATGCCAACCTGCATAGAAAGAGAGAATTTCCTCAGCTGGAAAGTTCTTATATCAATGACATCAAGGTCTGGTCCTTATCTTTTTGTCCCTCCAATGCTTGCACAGAGTCATGATTTTCATTTTGGATCGGATATATCCAACCTTCAAAATCTTGATTCAAGTTTATTGAACTTAATTGGTTTGGATCCTGGAAGTCATTTAACTTAAATGACTAATTTAAATCTACTTTAAATTTAAACTATCCTAAAAACAATAAACAAAACCCAAACTGGCTCCATTTATCAATAAGTGCTGCCCTTTGCGCCAACCATGGCTACTTCTAGACTAACTGGGGAAAGAGTTATCTGGGATACAGCAGAATGAAAGTACCTTGAGAGCAGGAACTTCTTCATTTTTCAACTTTCATCTCTAGAATTGAATGCAGTGCCTTACAAATGGTAAGTGCTTAATAAAGGCTTGTTGAATATAATTGAGTTTTTGCTTTAGGTTTCACTCGAAGGGAGCTGGTTGTCACTCTTAGTATATGATCTTCCATTTTCTTTCTCCATGTCTTTGGACATGGAATGTATTGCTTCTTCACCTCTGTTTTCCTAGCTTAGAATCCCTAGGCTTACATTAAAGCTCAGCTCAAACACAACTACCCACATGAGGTCTTTACTTATCACCCTAGTTGTATGTGGTCTCCCCCCACCCTCATGTTACTTTGTATATGTGCAATTATTCTGTATTTTCTTATCTGTAAATATACTTGCCCCCTTACATACAGGGGTTATTTTGGTCTTGACTTTTTTATCTCCATTGCTTAGCTTTTTATCTCCATTGATGTATAGCAGTGTTTAATAAACGTTTGCTGATTGATTGGTTAGAAAAGTGTCCTACCATCTCAGGGCACTCATACCTACACGCATGGGTGTTCAGGTGAAAATATAGGCAATAAACCCCACTTAGAACCAGTCTTCCGAACCTCCAGATACTGGTTACAAATAGAGAAGTTTTGGAGTGGTGGTGGTAGTGAGGGAAGTATATATTAGTGATTATTGGAGTAGACATGTCCCTTTAGCTATCATTCAGATGGCCACTGTGGCTGGCATGACAGAGAGAAAGAGACAGACTGACCGAGTTAGTTGCCTGGGAAAAAAATAACCGAGGGAAAATTTCTACATGATGCCTGGAAAAGCTAGCCTGGGACCTGGGATTACATATTTCTCACCATAAAGCAAACAACACAACAGGCAGAACACTGTAGGGAAAATGACATCACTGCAGATTTTTAGGGCTAATCATTTAACTGGATTAGCCCCAAAGTGCTGTGTCTAAAATCAGCATCCCTGCTTCTTTATGTACTCCAGATGAAACACATTAGCAGAAATATGGCAAGGGACACTCACAACACACTGTTCTACACTCTCAGCATTTTTTGCAAATCTGCAATTAGTCTAAAGGGCCTGAGTAAATTAGGCCTCTTGATAAATGAAGCACCTAGACAGGTCTCAGATTTATTGGATCTCGCTGTCCTGCTGTCCAGAGCCTGTGTCTGCTACATTGTGGAGCTAGGATGGTACAGTGGGAAAGACAATGAAGCCAATAGACCCTGAATTGCTCCCAAAAAACACTCGAAGAAACCCTGCTTGAGGCTGCCGGCTGATTGGCCTTAAAAGTTTCTGCCAGGAATATGGTAGGTAAACTAGATAGTATTTGCCAGGAAATTAGTGGGGAAATGAAGAGTACATCCTATACTATATGTGAGGAAGTGACTAAAGTGGGGGGAGTGTGTGTGTGTGTGTGTGTGTGTGTGTGTGTGTGTGTACACTCCTGCCTTCTGTGCTGTGGCCTTCAAGAAGGGGACAGGGGCATGTGAATTTACATAACTCCCCTCCCCTGTTCTTTAGTGATTTTCAGCATCAGTCTTTATACTGCTGGTCTTTTAGAACAATATTGCCAGGTCTTAGTCTATTACCTACCATAATAAGTTTTCTCACACAATGGATAGAATTAGCAAACGGATTTACTACAAAACAATATGAAATGTCCATCTCCAAAAAAGTATCTTCAGAAAGGGACAAGAGCAAATGGGCAGATAATGGGCAGAACCAAGTGCCTAATAATCAGGTGACTTATGGGGGGATTTCTAGAATGTGGGATGGGGAGAGGAGTGCTGGGAAAGCTGGCATATATGTCCAGTGCAGAATCTCATTCTGAATCATGGGTTGTAGTGGTTCCCAGTCATAGCAGTGACACTTGCTAGTTGCTGCTGCTGCTGAAATAAGCTGAAAAAGCCAGTCAGGATTTTCCAGCAGATGTTCAGATGTTTTTGGAGATTGTGCTCTCTTCCCCTCTCTCTTTCTTGCTTAAAAAATTATTTAATTTTTTTTTTATCAAGCCTGACAGTCACTGGGTTAGGGTACCACAGCTGTCTAACTTTTCTGGGAAATCCTAGTAGCTAAGTGCCTGATCACTCATTCCTTGGAAGTGACAGGGACCAAGTCATCCAAGTTAATGTGGGACCCAGAGGAGCCCAAAGATCAAAAATATCCAAATGAATTCAGTCCCGAAGGCCCAGCCTGGAACTGACTGGCTGATTTTCTTCTCCCCCTCTGACATGATTCAGTGTCTCTGGGCTCCCAGATCAGTTTGGTGATTCTCCCGTAAACCCACATTGATTTTCCTGTAGATTACATTACCTCCAATCACAAAAGAAATTGTACTTCTCTCCTGAAGTGTCAGTACAAAATGGATAGCAAACATTTTCCTGGGGGCAGCTCAGCTCTCCTGTCAAAGGCCCTATAGACTAGAGAGCCTCCTACTAACTGGGCTCCCTCCTCTCACACCTCCCCAAAAGCTATCCTGAGGGGGTAGGGAAGGTAGGAAAAGTTCCCAGGCTTTATTGGGGATCAAATCCAACCCTTGGCAGACACGGGATGGCCAATTATACGGCAGTTTGATCCTTCCACTTCTCAAGGCCTTCTAAATTATGGAATTAAGATGGTTTAGTGGAAAAAAGGAATGGTGACACTCAAAGTGTTAAGAATTTAGAACATGTCTTCTCATATATTAAAAAGGCCCTTTGAATATCATCAAAGAGATTGAGGAATTTTTATTCCTTTTTAAAGCTGGTTTAAGAACTGATTGGATTCTTTGGAATGGTCTCTAACAGTTTTGTGTGTGTGTGTGTGTGTGTGTGTGTGCGCGTGTGTGTGTGTGTGTGTGCGTGCACATGTATATATTAGGTGAAAGGTGGGTGCTTCATGGACCTGTCTCTAGCTGGTTCATAAAGCTTGCTTTTCTAAGTGCCAGGGTATACCTTCCAAAACTCTTTCATGCAGGGAAAACTCCGAAGTGGCGAGGCTGGCACTGAATACAGGCATTGCATGCAGGCAGGTCTCTGTGGATGGAAAGATTCAGGGGAGTCAGCACTTTGGAAACTACTCACTTATAGCAAAAGTAAAGCCCAAATCCCCTCTTCCAGGAGACTGGCAGGCCCCAAGGCAATCAGCCCTGGGGAAACAAAATGGGGAGAGGGAGAGGGAGAAATTGAGTTAGGGGGAAAGAGCAGACAGCTCCTGGAAAAGAGAGAAGGACCATTCCCCCAAGCCCTGATGTGAGCCTGACGGCAGCACCCTCCTTTCTAGGGTGATTCTTCTGGGCATCTGTGTGAGGAAATGTAGAGGTTATATTGAAGATTACTTAATCAAGTTATATGGCACCTTGACAAGGCCAGGTCAGAGGGAGTTGACTGTGTCTTCAGTCTCTTGGGGATGGCGAACTGGGGGCTGGCATCAACCTCTTGTCTTGTGTCCTTTGACTTGAAAGATACAGGAAAAGGATGGGCCTGGGAGCTGGGGTGGTAATGCATGGCTGGGAAGGCATTTGTCTGTGAAATTCAGTGTGTGGGGATGAGTGGTTTGGGTGACCAGGTCTCATGGGTATGTGTCTTTTTTTTTTTTACTAGGTGAGTAGATAAGAGAAGGATCCTAGTTCTTTGTAGGAGTAAATGGTAAGTAGCAGCCTTAGACCAGGGACAACTTAGGCGCTTGGAAACCAAAGTATATTAGATATTAGGGGGCAAATTCTGTTAGCCATATGCCTTGGGTAAAACATTATCACAAGTTAGACAAACTATTTCAGACATAAGTCGAGATTTCTGTCTTCCAACAAAAATCCAAAGTCTCATCGTTTATAGATATTGAAATTTACTGTTGCCTTTGTTAGGAGAATAGATCCTTTCCTCATAAATAACAAAAATGAGACAATACAACAAATGGCTGAAATTCCCTCTCCAGTCTGATCTGTCAGACAGAAAGCAGTGCCAAAAGTTCTTTCCCTAAACAGAAATGTGATCCCCAGGGACATCCAGCACAAATGGACCAGAAACCCTTATGGTGGGAGGTAGAATGATTGAAGCCTTTCTACTAACATTAAGAAGAAGGATCGTTCAAGGCCTGAGACAGCACAAGTCATAGTAGCACTGCCATGGGACCCCCAATTCACTATCTCTGAGGCATTCCACAGGAAGGGAATATATAATGTCTGCAGGACCTAGCTAGGCCCAGAGAAGAGTCCTGCCTCTTTTTTCTGCAGTGCTGCATGGATCTGAGGGGTAAAAGGAATGGTGAAGAAATCCCACATTTAAAGCCTGTGTTAAGTGGGGGGAAA
This sequence comes from Petaurus breviceps papuanus, assembly GCF_028583685.1. Classification (NCBI taxonomy): domain Eukaryota; kingdom Metazoa; phylum Chordata; class Mammalia; order Diprotodontia; family Petauridae; genus Petaurus; species Petaurus breviceps. Next base: position 13,734,925 of record NW_027185799.1, read on the forward strand.
GGAAGTGTGGAATGGTGGATAGAGCAGTTGACTCGAGGGCAGACAGCCTGCATTACAGGGAAGGCTCTCTGCCCCTTGTTAGGTAAATACCAGCAAGGATCTATGACTTTGTTGGCTTGGGGAATTCCTGCTCTGTGAGCTCCCTCCAACAAGAAAGGTCATAATCTGTCTGTGACTTAGTAACCAAGTGCTGGGAAGCAGCTTGACACATCTGTCGGCTGGGTGACTCAACTACCACATGTCAGAGGAAGAGTTTGAATTGGTGTATCCTGATGCCAAACCTAGCACTCCATTGACTTTGCCATGCTGTCTTGCCTTTTACTGTCTATGGTATGTTTTGTTAGGCCATCTATTTCTCTTTTCTGATCCTCAGTTTCCTCATCCATGAAATGTACATCGAAATTCTTATCCTTTCTGTATCAACAGGGATGCTTATCCTGTGTTCCATTTGGGTTCTGTTAAGCAGTAAACTAATAATTAAGGCACGCTCTGAAAGTGTTTATGGTATAACCACTCCCAGGGGTACCTGCATTTTAATGGGAGTCTCTTAAAGATGATTATTATTCATGATAGTGTCCATTTCCACAACCACCCTGTGAGGTGTGTGGTATATTATTATCCCCATTTTGTGGATGAAGAAACTGAGACAGGGTAGTAAGGCAACTTGCCCATGGCCCCAAGACCCATAGGGGTGGAGTTGCTTTTGTAGAGCAGCAGGTGATGGGGCATCATCAATCATCAAACATCGGTGTTTGGACTAGGCAGAGCTTTTCTGGGCACCCTTTTACAGATTTAACCCTTGCATAAGAAGACGCACGCCACCCACAGAGAATCAACACTCTCAGGAGCTCTGGATCCTTCTATGCAATGTATGTCCCTAATTCATGGAGACAGGGCAATCTTCTTGAAGTTCTTAAAACTCTTCAATAGTAAGCACATGTCTCTGCTACTTTCAAGGGTCTTATAATCCTTTATGATTTTTGAGAGCCACGATGAATCTAAACAAGCCAGAAGGACTCTTGTTTATTAGCCTAGGGAATGGAGGGGAGGAGGGAAGGACTTTTAAAAACTTATGAAGACTCTTTGACAGTTTTAAAAATACTGTTTGGTGTATGTAGCTGTCAGTGCCTCATTTTGGGGTCGATGTTGGCCTTCAGACTACCATGTACCTTAGAAGCTGAGGATGTAATGTCAGACCTTTTACTTTTTTATGTTTTTGTCAATATTGCTTGTTTTTGCATCATCTGCATTTCCCAATATATCCCTCTTCCTCCTTCTCCCTCCTTAAAACAAAAAAGAAAAAAAGCCAATTTAGCAAAATTCATCAACACATCAAGTACACTATTGTGTACTTGATTTCTTACCCAAAGTTCTTGCTTTTGCAAGAACTTCTCATATCTTTTCTTCGGGCCAAACTTGGTCATCATAATTTCATGTCATTCAGGTTCAATTGTGTTGTTGATATTATTTTTTTAATTTACATTGCTGTAGTCATTGTCTATATTGCTTTCCTGATTCAATTTACTTCACTTTGCATCAGTTCATATAAGTCTTCTCATGTATCTCTGTAGTCATCATAGTCATAATTACTTACAGCACAGTAATATTCTGTTACCTACATATATCAAAATTTGTTTAGCCATTGCCCAATTGATGAATACCCACTTTGTTTCTGGTCCTCTGTTTACTACAAAAAGTTCAAGTCTTAAAATGAGAGTTATTGATGCCTTTTAAAGAATCACTTATTTCCAGAAATATCTCCTTCTACCTGCCTTGATATCCCCCTGCCACATACAAAGAACACTTTCTTGTAACAAAAATAAACATTTAAGCAAAGATTTCTAGTAAAGTGACCACTTCTGACAATCTATACAACATTTTATTCTAAGAGTCCCTTTCTTCTCTGCCAAGAAAAAAGAAGGTCCAAAAAAAAGACAAAAGAATAAATAAATAACAGCAATATCAATCTTTTGGGGGCAGCTGGGTGGTGCAGTGAATAGAACTCTGGCCCTGGAGTCAGGAGGACCTGAATTCAAATCTGGCCTCAGACTAGCACTTACTAGCCTTGTGACCTTGGGCAAGTCACTTAACCCCAATTGCCCTACCTTCCCTCCTACCTTTTCCCAAAAGCAAAAAAAAAAGAAGAGAAAAGAAAAAAGAAGGAATGTTTATTATCTGTTCTCCATGACTATGATTATTTTTTTCAGTTAGTTAGAGTTCAGCTTATTTATATATTGTTATAGTTACATATATTCTCCTTTTGGTTCTACTTATTTTACTCTGCATTGACAGAATGATTTTCCCATATTTCTCTGAATTCTTCATACCTTAATATACAATAATATCTCAGGATATTCATGTATACCACAAATTTTTCACTCATTCCTCAACTGATGGGTGTTTCCAGCTTTGTATTCCAGTTTTGCTTCTAGTACAAGCAGTACTGGTAGCTAATTTAATCTAATCCAATAAATATTTATGAAGTGCTTCCAATAGGCCAGGTGCTGTGGGAGTACAATGAATAAAAAAAGGCTAGTTTCTGACCTTCACAAACTTATACTTTTAAGGACTGATATGAGTAGTTTGGAATATATCTAACCTAAATTAATGTCCAGATTGGTTGGACCAATTCCTGGCTCTATGAATAGAGTATGAGTGTTCCTGTAAGGCCTTTTCTAAGGAAGAAAGGAAACTTGCATGTATCAAGCACCTACTAGACACTTCTGAAAAATGATTGAACAATAATAACAAAATCTTCCTTAAACTCCAAAAACTTCTATAAATTAGTCTACGACTGTCCATAGTAGATATATTTCCCTCTTCCACGTAATAGCTCTTGAAGATAGTGATCACAAAATGCCTTCCTCTCTTCTTCTTCCAGCGAAACACCCTCAGGTCCTTCAACTGTTGACATGATGTCAAGTGTTTCACTTTCCTGTTCCTCCAACTACAATTTGTCAATTTTCTTCTGAAGGAGTGATGCTCAGAACTGAATATAATAGTCCAGTTGTGATGTGACCAGTACAAAGCACACATCACACAATTATTCATACTGCAAATAAAACCCTTCCCCCCCAATATGTTTTTCTTACATAAATTGTTGTCACCCTTTTTCCATCCAAGACTTGCCCAGTTGATTTTTTTAAACTTTAAGCAAAGGACTGTACATTTATTGCTATTTAATTTCATCTTGTTAGATTTGCCTGACAGTTTCAGTTGTCAAGGACTTAGTGGTTAGTGATTCCGTCATTCTTCATATCCATCATCCCTCTCCGATTTATGTCATCTGAAAGTTGGATGAGCAGGGCCATCTATGACTTCATCCCAGTCACTGATATAAATGTCGACGAGGGCAGTGACACCAGACGCTTTTCTCCAGGTTGAAATCAATCCTTTGATCAAGGTTCTTTAGCTAAGGCTGCACAAATCATGAGAAAGGGAGTTAGAGATTTAGTGTTAGAAAGGACATTAGGAACCTATTTCTATACTCTCATCTTACAGATGAGGAAACTAGTCCCAAGGGAAGAAGCAAGGCAAAAGGAGACCTGATGTTAGGAAAAATTACCTTGCAATTAGAGCTTTCCAAAATTGGAACGGGCCACTCATTAGAACACAAACTCTTTGAAGGTAGGGAATGCTTTGCCTTTCTTTGTTCTCCCAAGTGTCTGACTCATCATTAGAACTTAAGTAATGTTGACTGATAATTGCCTTGGAAGGTGATGGGTCCTCACTGGAGGACTTTGAGCAGATGCTGATTGGTGACTTGTCAAGGCTCTTGCAGAGCATTCCTTGGTCATGTAGGGGTTGGACTGAGATGACTTCTGGAGTTCCACTTTCAATACTTTGGTGATTCTATGAAACTGAGGTTTAGAGAAGATTTACTCAATATCCTCTTCTTCTGAATCTATTATCTTGTCCATGTTTAGTTAACATTTCTCCCTCTTGCCTATAAAGATATGAGACTTTGGTAAATAAAAAAAATGTAAACTTTAAATGTAAACATACACACACACACACACACACACACACACATTCTTCTTCAATAATTTCTTCTGGGGGGTGACTAGGTGGCGCAGTGAATAGAGCACTGGCCCTGGAGTCAGGAGGACCTGAGTTCAACTCTGGCCTCAGACACTTGACATCCTTACTAGCTGTGTGACTTTGGGCAAGTCACTTAACCCCAATTGCCCTCCAAAAAGCAAAAACAAAAAACAAAAACAAAAACAAAATAATCTTTTCTGTAATTTTGCTGGGGATTGACATCAAGTTCCCAGATCTATAGTTTCTGGAATCCATCTTTCTTTCATTTTCTGTATGTAATTTGTGTTTCAGGACACCATAGGACTTTAAAACTGGAGGGGCCCTTAGGGATCATCTTATTAATACCTTCATTGGAGAGATAATGTCTACAAGCCTCAGTTTCTCAAAGTGATTTCCCCAAAGTTGCACAGCTATTGGCAAAACTATTGGCAGAACCAAGTATAGAATCTAGCTCACCTAAAGCCCATGATCCAGTGGTATTTTTACTGCTTTTCTACCATACAGAAGGGAGAAGGGAATAAACATTGATTTAGTATCTCCTCTCTAACAGGCACTGTGCTAAGTGCTTTTTTTTTTTTTAACAAAAATACTCTCATTTGACCCTCACAACAACCTTGCAAAGTAAGTGCTATTATTATTTCCATTTTTTTGGTTAAGAGAATAGAGGTTAAGTGACTTAGCCAGGATCATACAGCTAGTGAGGGTCTAAGACTTGATTTGAACTCTGGTCTTTCTGACTCTAGACCCAGAGCTCTATACTCTACATCTGGAGGGAAAGGAATGAGCACAAAGTGCCTGCTGTATGCCATATGTACTCTCATGTACTGTGCTAAGCACTTTACAAATATGATCTCATTTAATTAGATGAAATGTTACATATTAGAGTTACCTAGTAAACATGAAAGTCTAAAACTGCTATTGAGAAACAATTTCCTGCATACTTGTAATGCTACAAACATAACAACCACCACTACCACAAGCATTTATGTAGCATTTAAGGTTTGGAAAGTGCTTTACAGACATTGTGATTTGATCCTTACAGCCCTGGGAGGTAAGTGCTATTGTTATCCCCATTTTATTAGATGAGGAAACTGGTACTTGGAGGTTAAGTTACTTGCTTAGCGACTTGTTCAAGGTCACACAGCTAGGAAGTATCTGAGGCAGGAGTTGAACTCAGGTCTTCCTGACTACAAGTCTATGACACAGCTGCCTGTAAGTACATGTATTTTCTGTATAAATTAGGAAAATGGATTATTACTTAGAGAATTTTTATTTCTTTAGGAGACTGCCTAATTTAAAAAGGGTAGTATAACAGAAAGAATACAAGATTTTGAAGTCATAGGACCCAGGTTCAAATTCATCTTTTTACCTTCCTATCTATCAGGCTTTGGGCTGGCTCATAACCTTTTCTATTTATTTATTTGTTTGTTTGTTTGTTTATTATTTGCCTTTTTTGGAGGGCAATTGGGGTTAAGTAACTTGCCCAAGGTTACATGGCTAGTTTTTTTGTGCTAAGTGTCGGAGGCCAGAACTGAACTCAGGTCTTCCCGACTCAGGGGCTGACGCTTTACTCACTGGGCCACCTAGCCTCTGCAGGCTCATAACCTTTTTAGGCATATTTCTTCATCTATAAAATGAGAAGGGAAGGACAGATAATCTTTGAGGTTTCTTCCAGATTGTCGTATTCTGGGAAATATTTAACAATGAATTCTCCAAAATTCACAACATACTTTTAAATTTAATCAACATTATTAACATTTTCTCCATTATTTTCTTAAGTCTAGACAATCAGTGGAACCCTGATTTGTGCTGTTGGCCAGTTTCCAACTTGTAAATGCTCACAAAACTTAACAATTGACTCTTGATAACAAGTACAGCAGGACCCAGGGACAGGTAGTGAGGTAGTGGCTGGAGCTCCCAGCCTGGGGTCAGGAAGACCATCTTCCCAATTTCAGATCTGGCCTCAGACACATAACTGTGTGACCCTGGTTAGTCACTTAGCCCAGTTTGCCTCAGTTTCCTCATCTCTAAAATAAGCCAGAGAAGGAAGTTACAAACCATTTCAGTGTCTTTACCAAGAAAACCCCAAACCTCATGAAGAGTTGGAAATAATGCAACAACAACATGGTGACATGCAATATACCCCTGCTTCCAGTTCTAGAGCTTTGATCTTAGTGCTTTTCAAAACTGTGGGACTATATAGAGCTTATAACCTAATTCTCTTTCAATTCATTAGTGTGATATTCAAAAGCACATAATTTTGACCCATTTTATAAATGGGATAATATTATGATAATGATAAGAGTTGTACAGAATGGGCAGGCATAGATGGCTTGTGATGTGTACCACTGAATGGTCTACATACTCTCATCAAGATCACAGAACCTGGGCAGCTAGGTGGCACAGTGAATAGAGCTCCAGCCCTGGAGTCAGGAGGACTTGAATTCATATCTGACCTCAGATACTTAACAAGTACAAGCCATGTGACCTTGGGCAAGTCACTTAACCCCAATTGCCCTTCCTTCCCCCTCCAAAAAAAAAAAAAAAAGATCACAGAGCCAGACATCTGGAGCAATGTGCTCATGAACTTGAGATTTATTTTTGGCTTTCCTACTGACTCACTGAACACCCCAACTCAGTTTTTCTTTTGGCATCTCTGCGGATGATAGATAGTAAATTCCAGTCCACTCCAGGTAGATACTGAGTATTTTAATATGTGGTAAAGAGAAAGGCTTTGAATGCCTTTGAAAAACAGTTTTCTCTCTGTTTGTGTGGCTTCCTCTACTCAATAGTCTTGAAATTATTATTAGAGTCTACTTTTATGGTGAAACCTGACCAGAGTCTGGACTAAAGAGGATTATCACCAGACTTTAGCATACTTCATTAATGAGTGGTACTTTCAGCAGAAAAGGAGAATGTGAAATTAATGGATAAGAATTGGCAGATCTTTGGTGATGGGTCAATCCAAATAGAGCATGCTTTAAATGCGTGTCAGTTCAGCATTGCCACTTTTATTTTTTACTAGGGTGGGAGGGACATCTCCCTCTAGGCACCCCCAGCCCCTCTGGTCTTGTGATCACCCCAATCTCCACCTCATCATTACCCTATCTACTCCCAATCTTGCCTGGCTGGGACGCCTTAAGTCTATCCTTGTATTCCAATACTGGCAAAGATTTTATATCTCCCTAACAATATACTGCCCATTTAAAGTACTGTAAAACATGACTGAATAGGGAATAGTGGAGGCTGGTTAGCCTGCTTTAAAATTCTTTAATTTGCTGTACCACAATAACTTGGCCTTTAATAAAAGCAATCTCTGGTCTTAATAGCCACACAATAAAGTGTTATTTATACGAGTCAGTGTGCAGGCCTGTTACCTTCCAGGTGTGCCCCAGATCTTGACTGCGTCAAGTGATCTACAGGGATGGAGCTGTCTGATGGAGCCCAAACAAGGCTTATAAACAAGGCCTGTTTTGCAGAGTCACCCTGACCAGGGCACAAGCCTGCTTTCGGCCCTTTGGCATAGCCTCACACTTGCAGTGAGCTGATTTATTTCAGTATTACATTTAATTGTTTCCTTCTTGTTGAAGCCTTAACATGCGATGCTTGTAAATATGACCCGAATCCTCCATATGGCACCCTGGTTTTCCATTTTCAAATGCAATTGCCCTAGAATAACGGCTGTGGTATAACTCAATTCGAGTTCTGCTGCTGGGGACTTTATTACATAATGCTTTCTAATTGACCCTCATAGTTTAATAAGACAGAACATTTCACCAGAACATTGACAAAAGTTATTAATTTTCACTTCAGCAGAGACCAGTGTCCCAATTAAATCCCATGATAATGCCTGCCTGACTGACTGACCTCATTACAGCTAATGCTTATTAGTCCTGCAGAGAGGATAGCATCGCACACAGCTAAAATGCCTAAATGTGCACATACAACTATTCAACGTGATTATAATTTACATACATGACTAATTTTACTCCCCTAATCCTTGTCTGGTGCAATGAATGTGGTAAACTCCTGTCACATGGAGAGATCACCCATTGAGGGTGTTAAAGGTGTCATAAAAATGCCCAAAGAGTACACTAAGCTACACCCAGTTAAATTATATCTGCCTTTCTAGGAATCCACGACAAGTGTGTGGGCGTCCTTAAATTGCTAGGTCTGTTTGTGCAGGTTCTTTCTTTATTCAGAAATGAGTTGTAATCTCTCTCTCGCTCTCTTTTTTTTAATGAGTGACAAGCTTGAGACGATTGTCGGGCTGGCATGGTTCAGGCACCCAGCTGCGTATTCACCTTTTCTTCCCCAGGCTGAGCTATATTTTCACATTTGCTTTGTATTTTTAGTTTTTCATGGACGGTAGGTGGGAGTCTTTATGACCATCCCATCTGCCTCCTTTAATTGTCCCTCCCAATGAAAACATTTCAGCCCCAGCCCTGGTATCAGCAATGACAGTAACCACCTGCTTAAGCTGTCCCTTGCCATGGTACAGCTCTCTAAAAGGTCAGACCAAACAAGTGCGTTTGCCAATACTTCTCACTGAAGAGATGGGGGCAGAGGTTGGGGGGGGGGAAGAGGATGAGAGGAAACAGGTTTTATAGTATTCTGAGTCTCAGATTTCTTATCTCTTGTAGTCTCCAAAATGATCTTAATGGTCTCTAACCCTATTTAAGTAATCTCTCATTCAGGTTCAAAGTTCAAGATTAAATCTGAGGAGCATTGACTAGCCTTGGCAATTCCTTCCCTTCACTCCCCACAATCCCATCTGCTATTTGACCTAATAGCTTAGCAGTGGGAATCAAACCAGTTCAGACTCATTGGGTGTAACAAGTCCTGTGTATATTGGCACAGGAAAATAGGCTGTTGGAAAGCAAGTAGATATATGGACACCTTTCCATACTCCATTTAAGTTCAATTAACCAGAGCCTATTCCCTGGAATTTAGGGGAGCACTAGGCTTATGAGAAGAAAGCAGCAAATTATAATATATAAAATCTTGTCTTTCTTATTTCTATAAAAACTTAATGAAAAGGGTCTATGCACACACAGAGGCTCTCCTTGATGAAAACATGAGAAAGGAACAGGCAGCTTTTGCATATGATTTTACATAGAAGACCATATCTTCATAGTTACACAAATGATAGAGAAGTATGGTGACTATTTGAGCATGTTCTGCCTATTTACTGATATAAAAATGAAAACAATGGAACAAGGCTTTCCTCAAGCAAGGTGACTCCCACACGTACATTAAAATTGCATGATATCTTTAACAGATGTGACTAAATAATGTTGATAATCATCTAAGAGTCAGAATCAAGTCAGGCATTAGAAAAGGATATATATATATATATGTATATATACTTATATAATATATTTATTACTGTTATGGAAAGTTTCCCAAACAGAGTCAAAACAGAAAAGTTTTTAGTAATGGAAAGATTTACATATAATATGTACTAATTACAGTGAGCCCTGGAACACTGTATAGTTTCCTCTGAAATTTAAAGCAGTGCCCAGAAAAGATGGGCATAGCCATCCATACTAATAAAACAAAATAGATTTTTGAAAATGTTTATTGCCCAGACTAAGATATGGAGCCAGATGAACAGTTCCCTAAATCTATTCATCCATCCATCCATCCATCCATCCATCCATCCATCCATCCATCCATCCATCCA
>NW_027185799.1:13744661-13798538 GCF_028583685.1 Petaurus breviceps papuanus
CCATCCATCCATCCATCCATCCATCCATCCATCCATCCATCCATCCACCTGTCCGTCCATCCATCTATTCAATCTGTCTATATATTCATCTGTGATTGTCTATCTAGCTGCCTATTTTTCTCTCTACCTGGTTTCTTGTCAGTCTGTCTGTCACCAATCTGAGGGTTACTGATGATTGACCATGATCCCAGAATTGAGTAGGACAGGGAGATTTCAGTTGAATTGTATTTTGGGATTAATATATTCCTTTCAACGATTCCAAGCTGCTGTTTGTTGCCTCAGAAATCCATCTCTTTAAGACACACATTTTCCCAGTGATGCCATTTGGTTGAGAAATATGGAACATAATGAATTTAAAAGAATAAGTAACAAATAAGCCAAAGGTTAATGGAAAGATTGTTATATGGAGGCAGCAGCATGTTGTTATTGAAAATTTATTTACATGTGAGAAATGCCATGGAAAACTGATGAAGGATGACTATGATCAAAAAAGGAAATGGGCCAGTTATCTAGAACAAAAGAAAGATGGCAGATGGTTAGGCAAAGGATTGCTATTATTACTGTTGATAACTAGCATTGAAGGTTCTCAAAGATGCTCTCAAGTTATACCTACCTCCCAGGATTGTTGTGAGGGTGAAATGTGACAACATTTGTAAAACAACAACAACAATAACAACAGCAGCAACTGCAGCAAATTTATACATGAACAGACAGAGATTAAGTGACTTGCCCAGGATCACACAGCTAGTGAGTATCTGAGGCTGGATTTGAACTCAGTTCTTCCTGATTCTAGAGCAAATATTCATTGAAAAAATCAGAGGCAGTGTGACAAATAGCATTGGCTTTGAAGTCAATAGAATTTGAGCTCAGATCTCACCTCTGACTCTGATCTCTGTGTGACCTTGGGCAAATCACTTTATTTCCCTGGATCTCAGTTTTCTCATCTGTAAAATGAGCCCTTCCAGCTCTAGATCTATGATTCTAAGAATTCATTAGATTGTAAACTCCTTGAGGGCAGAGACTACCTTTGTTTTTATCTGTATTTTGTGTCCCAGGGCTTAGAACAGTGCCTGGCACATAGTAGGCACTTAAATGTTTGGGGTTTTTTTTGACCATTGACTACCTTATGTAGATAAGAGTTGTACAGATGTGTGTGAGGGGGTTGTTGTCTAGTCCTATGAAGGAAGGTCATGGAGTCATCCCAGGATGCTTCTACCAGAGATTTAGAGAGGAAAAATCTTTCTAAGGGACCAGCCTTTGCTCAGGAGAAATTCAGATCAGTCTCTTGTACCATTTGTATTTACAATCCCCGATAATTGTGACTAATGATTGATTATTCAAATCCATAATCACCACAGAAAGAGTCAATTACAATCAATATAATGTATTTAAATTACAGAATAAAAATGAACTAATTCATTTGAGGATGATTTTTGACAATACAGGTTCAAATTAAAAAAAAAATCCTGCTTAGACTTCTGTTAAACCCATCATTGAATTAACCAGATCAAACCAGTAGGTGAACATTGTGTTTGACTGAAATTTTGTAGTGTTTTGCTTAATCCCCAAAGTGATCTCCATGGATAAGAGATTTCTCTTTCCTACAGGTTATATAGCATATACAGAAAGGACATATAGCTCCAAGACCTTGTTTTCTTTTAGCATTTGACCTTTACCCTGTCTTGCCCAACAAGAATTAGGAGCCAGATGAACATTGGGCAGCTTGGGGATGGGATTGGATCCATCAGGTCGAGGATTATTTCCTCTCTGATCCATTCCTTTTTCCCTGATTCCTAGTCTGGGATTCCTTAACATACATAAAATTTCCTTTCCTCACCCAATTTACAAGCAAGAAGGGGGACTAATATGTAAGTGAAAGGTCTCAACTTCAACCCATAGGATGATTGATTGAAGAAACAGAATGTTTAGCCTAGAAATAACCTTTGTAGAATGGTCTCTAGAGTTGTCTTTAAAAAAAAGTGTGAACAATTATCATATAGAAAAAAAGATAAGATTTGTTCTTATTTCTGGAGGGAAAAACTGGGCACAATAGCTCTCTACTGCAGAAAGGCAGATACAGACTTAATGTGAAGAAAAATTTCTTAACAAACAATTGATGCTACTTAAAGTGGTATGGGCACATCCCACACCTTGATGGAAATCTTCAAGTGCAGGTTACATGGTCACTTGTCAGGTCTGCTGTAGAAAGGATTTTTGTTTAGGTCCGGGTCACACTAGCTCGCCATAGCTTCTGAGGTCAATTCCAGCTCTGAGATTCTGTCATTCCATAAAATAGCTACACATAAGCCCTCTGACATTTACTATGAGTCAGAAATGACCCCTTGGGTGCTCATTGAAATACTTTGTTCTTCATAATAATAGCTTACATTTGTACAATGCTTTACAGCCTTGAAAGTGTCCTCATATACATACTCTCTCATTTGATCTTCACAAGAATCACATGAGAGAGATAGGGTAAAAGGCAGGGAAGAACACTGGTATTTAGACAGACTTGGGTTCAAATCCTGCCTGAGCTGCTGGCTAACTCTGTGACCCTAGAAGTGATTTAACCTCTCATCCTCAGTTTCCTCATCTGAAAAGTAGGGATAAGAATAATATCTACTTCACAGTGTTGTTGTGAAGGTCAAGTAAGAGAGTAAATGTAAAGAACTTTAAAGTCCTCTAAAAATGTGTCCTATAATTATTACTACTTAGGATACACTCAAGCTCTGACAATTATTTGGTTCTCCTTAGGTAAATGATTGCTCAGTTTCCTCATCTGTAAAATGGAGTTAATGATCTTGCCATCATCTACTTTATAGTGTTGTTGTAGGGAAAGTATTTTGTAAATTTTAAAGTGCTGAAAAGTTCAAATGGTTATTATCATACTCTATTTATGAGGAATATCGAGTGTCAGAAAGGTCAAGAAAGTAGCCCAAGGTCACAGTTATGAAGCAGGGGAACTAGGACTCAAACCAAGAGGGTAGGTGTGCTCTCAAGCAAGCATTTATTTTATGTCTTTATGGCGGCTTATTTCTAATGACAAGCTAATGTCTATCAACAACCAATAATTTAGTAAATTATAATTTTATACTAATCATTTATTTTATAGAAGATACTTTAGGAAACATTCTGTCCTCTTATATAGGCAACTGTCCCCATAGTTAATTATTGAGTTATTCTAAACACTATTTTTATGTGCTAAGATCCCCTAACGAGTAAATGAAGAAACCATTAAATTAAGTGACAACGGAAGAAAGATATAGTAATTTGCTGATCACTGATGGATGTCAGCCGTGGCATTTCATTAAAGCAGCCCCGCTCCCCAGCTGCAGCCTATGGGAGGGTTTGGTTGGATTAACTGGAGTGCCAATACTAGCCCTTAAAGAAGGGCTCCCCGGAAACTGGCCCATCTCACAGTAGCTCGATGCTTATCTGGTGGTGGCGGGAGACAAAAAATAGAAAACAGAGATCAAGAGGGACTCCTGAAGCAGTTTTAGCCAAATGTTTTGACCTTATCCATAAGCAGAACCGCTAACAAGTAGCAAAAGCAGGTTGGTTTGAATTTCAGCTCATTTCCGTTTGTCTTCTCACCAAGTATGATTCTAGATGCTTGAGATGCACAGAGAAAAGTTAAATGGTCCCTGCCCTCAAAGAGTTTATATTCTACTAGAGTTATATGGCTTGTATTCAGATGAGCAAAAATAGAAATGTAATTATGTTAAATTACACTAATATTACATCATTGTTAGCAACATTAAATTATATTAATTATATATAATTATATACATAAAGAATATAAAATATAACAACTTAATTCAAGAGGGAAAGAGTGCTAATGATTGAAGGAATTGAGCACTGGGCTAAGAATGGGAAGACTTGGGTTGATGTTTCAGCTCTACCATTTCACCTTGTGACCTTGGTCAAGTCATTCAACTTCCCTTGTGTTTCAGTTTCTTCATCTGTGTATTTGTGCTACCTTGTTCACATGGCTCTTGTAAGGAAATGGGCTTTGGAAATCACTATAGTAAGGTGAGTTACTGTCAGAATCATAAACCATTTATAAAGTAACATCTACCTCCAGTGAACTATGGGAACATTTGCTGTCTGGACTACTGGTAGGCACTTAATTACTTCTTTGTAGTTTTAGCTAGAGAGGCAGCATAGTATAGTGGATAAATGCAAGTACTGACCTTTCACACAGGAAGACCTGGGTTCAAGTCCTGCCTTTGACACTAACTCATTGTGTGGCCATAGGCTAATCACTTAGCTTTTGCTAAGGTTACCTCTTATCTTCCTTCCTTCCTTTTTTTTTTTTTTTTGGAGTGGGGAAGGCAAGGCAAGTGGGGTTAAGTGACTTGCCCAAGGTCACACAGCTAGTAAGTGTCAGGCATCTGGGACTGGATTTGAACTCAGGCCCTCCTGACTCCAGGACCAGTACTCAATTCACTGCACCACCTAGCTGCCCCTACCTCTTATCTTCTAAGTTACAAACTCTGTTATACTTTGCATTTGGTGGAGACAGAGAATTCCTACACAGAAGAAAGCACAAATTCTTGATGAACATGGTGCATTGCTAGCTGGGGTCCAGAGCTGAATGAGAGAAGAGCAAGCTGGATTGCAGTGCTTTCAATGATACCAGTCTGCTCTCTGTCACAAAGACCCATCTTTTCAACACCAATATTCTTCTAGAAATGCCATATGGCTGTGAATCATAGAATACCACAATTGCTAAAGAGTCAAAATTAGAAAAGACCCAAGGGAGAGATGCTTGGAGACTATGAAAGAGTCTGCAACATATTACCTAAATGACTTACATTTTTGCGTATGGTAGTTGATAGCTCTTGATCTTATATTTGTCCCAGTTCCCTACCTTGGATATCAAAATTTTTATTGGTGGTATTTGATGTAGTTTTCTTCTAGGTTCTTTTTCTAGATGCATTGATTTTGTTCATGGAACTATGTTCCAAATCATTAATAATATGAGAATGCAAATTAAAACAGCTCTGAAGTTTTATCTCACAACCAGAAAACTAACAAAATTGATCAAAAAACGAGAAGAGTTGATGTTGGAGGTGCTATGAGAAGATTAACACACTGTTAGTAAAATTATAAACTGGATTAACTACTTTGAAAAGCAATTTTAAACTATTCAAGAAAAGTCACTAAACTGCATATATCTTTTGACCCAGCAGTTCCACTAATGGGCATATACTATATTACATTACAAATATTCATAGTAGCATATTTTTATTGTGGTGGCCAGGAACTGAGAACAAAAAAGGTGCCAATTAAGTGGGAAATGTCTAAATTACCCATGGTATATGGATATAATGAAATATTACTGTATAATAAGAAATGACAAGAGAGGAAGTGTGGAATAGTGTATGGAGGGCTAGCCTTGGAGTCCAGAACACCTTGACTCAAGTCTATGTACTGACTGTGTGACCAAGGACAAGTCACTTAACCTCTCGATATCCTGGCACCTAAGACTATAAGGTTCAGAGAAAGCATCAGACTGCATTAATCCTCATAAGGAACTCTGCACTGATGAAATCATAGATCTTTACCCTCCCAATCTATTCTTCTCCCCCCCAAAAAAGAAATAGCAAGTAGAATAATTTAGAGACACATGGGAAGATTTGTATGAACTGATACAGCATAAAGTAAGTAGAACCAAGAAAGAGAATCAATTACCTAGCACAAAGCACAGTGTGAGATACTTGGAGTGGATTAATGATCTCCTTCCCATTAGAGAAATCTCAATTCATCCCCACTTTCTCTTTGTCTACAATTCTTTCTTGTGGATTTTTTGATCCTTTGTAAAGAATTAATATGTTCTTTGCATGAGACACTCCATACTCTGACTCTGTGCATTTTCATTGGCTGAACCCCATGCCAAAGAACCCTCTCCCTTCCCTTCTCTACCTCCTGATTTCCTTCGAGTCTCAACTAAAATCTCATCTTCTGCAAGAAACCTTTCCAGGTCATCCTTACTTTAGTGCCTTTCCTCTGAGATGACCTTTAATTGATCCTTTATCTATCTTGTTTGTAGGTTTTTCATGTTGTCTCCCCCATTAGACTATGAGCTCATTGGGACCTTTTTTGTCTTTCTTTGTATACTCAGTTCTTAATAGGTGCTTAATAAAAGCTAGCTGACTTGATTTGATTAAGCTCTAGTTTGAAAATTAGCTTTTCTTTCCATTATGAATATGGACAACAAAGCCATTCATTTGAGAAGGGGTCCATAGACTTCATTAGGCTGTTGAAGGGATCTGTGACACAAAAATGGTTAAGAAATACTGACCTAGAAGGAAATAGGGAGCAACTAAGGATTTTTGAATTAAGGAGTTCCACAGTATGGTCTATTTTTTAGCATTAACAATATGGCAGCATCATGGAAGGTGTATTGGGAGAGAGGAGAGCCTGGAAACAGGGAGACCAATTAGGAGGTTGACAAGGCCTGAACAATTAATCAAAATAATAACTAAAGCATATAAAGTACTAAAGCACTTTAAGTTTTACCAGACATTTCACATATCTTAACTCATTTGAACCTCACAGTAGCTCTGAGAGGTAAGTGCCATCATGATCTTCATTTTATGAATAAGGAAACTGAAGTCCAGACATGTGAAATCACCTGCTCAGGGTCACATAGCTATCAAATATCTGAGGCAGGATTCAAACTCAGCTCTTTCTGACTCTGGCTCCAGCCTTCTCTCTATTTTACCATCTATGTGCTTCTACTAGGGGAGAACTTATGTAAGTGGAGAGAGGAAGACAGAAAGAGGTATTTTAGAGACTGTCAGTAAGTTGACAAACAATCATTAATAACCTATGTTGCAAGCCCTGATCTAAGCTCTGGATAGAATTGAAGAAAACTTGGCAACTCATTGTATTTGGAGGGTGAAGGAGGGTGAAGAGTTAAGAAGCTTATAAATCTGGATGATTGGAAGGAGGGATGGTGGTGCCTTCAATAGAAATAGGGAAGGACATGAATATAATGAATCTGGAAACCAGCTGGTGATGTGGCAATTGCTAGCTGAGCCCACTGAAATGCCAATATAGTAGGATAGGGTAGGAGAGGGGGTAAGGTTTGGTATCATACTATGTAGCCCCAGAGGTCCCCCCTTTTTGGTTAATCCCAGGTTCTTAGTCCCATCCTTTATTTAAATTCATAGCCCATAAATTCCCATTGATGCTTCTTTTTTTTTTACTAAGCCAAGCTACATAATTACAAATCCAAAGCAAAGACATTTATTTAGTGAAACAGAATGCTGGGTAATAACCAATTCTCCAGACACCCATTCCCAAATGGCTGCCATCCATCCCTTCACATGTGTCTCCCAAGGAACACTAATTCTACTCTTGACTAATTTCCTTAGCCTCCCTAATGCAGTGGGAGGTAGGGCATATCGGATATTCACATCAGGTCCTAAAGAAGCTTGTTGCCCACTGCGAGTGGGTGCTGTCAGTCGCAAAGCATCAGGCCTAGCTCCAGGCATCTGCCGTCCTCAGCTGCCTCTTCATAGCTACAAGTCGTGGCTGTTCCCCTACGTCTCTTTACAAGCTTTCTCTCCTGTCCCCAGCATGGTGTCTGACTCTACGCCTCTGTCTTAGACTTGCCTCTACTCCTGTTTCTGGGTATACACGTTCTCTCATCTGGATCTCTGCTGTTCCTATGAGAGCTACAACCCACCTCAATCCCAGTGCTTTGGAAAATTTCTATGCTGGAATGTCAGGCGGGGTGTCAAACATGGGGCCACCCCAAACTGCTGGCAAAACTCAGAATGCAGCCTGAGCCAGATTAAAATGTAAGTGGCAAATGTTTAACCAAATAAAATATAGCACAACACAGATAATATTATTTTGTGGTTTTCTAAGTCAGGCAAGGGTCATTTCTATTTAAGTTTGTTACCATTGCTGGGAACACTTATCATCTAACACATAGGAGATATTTACAGTTTGTGGAATATTCATACAACATTTTGGGGGATGTAGTTCAGAATTTCTTTCCTGATTTGCCAAGTTCTCTATGTTTATTTGTGGAAATGCCATATTCCCTCTCTCCCCCCTTCCATGAGAAGTCTATATATTTTTTCATCTTTTCAAGATGTATACTTCATGAAGATACATGAATAGTTTCATGTCACTGATGTTGGACTCTTTCCTGTGATATAAATCTCAATCCACTCCCACTTTCTCCTTGTGTACAAGTCTTTTCTATACCTTTAAAAAAATTTTTTTTGTTTGTTTTGCTTTTTGGAGGGCAATTGGAGTTAAGTGACTTGCCCAAAGTCAAACGGCTAGTAAGTATGTCAAGTGTCTGAGGCTGGATTTGAACTCAGGTCCTCCTGACTCCAGGGCCAGTTCTCTAGTCACTGTGCCAACTAGCTGCCCCAATATACCTTTAAAAAAAGAGTCCTCTACAAAGAATTAATAAACCCAAAGTCTTTCTCTTGTACTTTTTCCATTGCTTTGATGCCAGTGAAGAGCCTCCATCCATCTGGTATGCCTTGGTCTCACTACATGACTGGCTCACCAATTTTTCTGGTCATATCTTTCCTGACTGGCACCTTTTATGGCACTTTTTGTCTACAAGCTTTTGTTGGGAAGATGCTTTAATAAATGTTTGTTGAGTTGAAACATGGTCCAACCGAGCTCAGTGTGCTCCCTTCAGAACAGGGGAGAAATGAGAGCCTAATGTATTTCCAGTAGCAGCCACTTGCAAAACCCTGTGTTTATAAGAACTGAAAACAAAAAAGCAAACCTCCCAAAGCTATGTAATTCTACTGATGCCACCCCCTGTCCCAGGCCTGCTGTGCTGTGGATTAGGAACATGACTGTGTGGTTGGAATGTTGGCAGAAGGGAAGTGTAGATTTGCTAGCAGGCATTGGGACTGAGTGGAATCAGTCTGGTTGTCTACAAAAGGTAAAAGGCCTCTCTCTAAGCAAAACCGTGCTGATGGACTCAACTGTCTGAGGAGGCTGAACAGAGCTGCTGTGGGTCTGGAGACAATTTTTTAGTGATGGACAAGGCAGGGGTGGGGGAGGCCCTTGACAGACTAACGGAAGTATCTACTATTCCCCATCACACAGAACAGGGGGGAAAAGAGCGAGATTCAGCCAAAATAAACAGATGGTAGGGTGGAGGGGTTGGGGTTGGGTGGGGGGGGTGGGAAGAGAAGGAAAGCAGTCACACAGGTAGCCTGGGGCCTAGGGCAGCACAACAAAGAGCATTAGGAAGAATCAAGACTGAGCAAAGGATCCAGGAACCCTGGGAAACAGCCTGTGTACTGCCAGGGGGGACAGGGCTAGCATCAGGACTGTCACCGAGCCAAAAGGTAGAAAGCATTTTGTCAGGATGGGACCCTGCAAGAGAGCAAGCCCAGGGACCTGTAAGGTCTCAGGAAAAAAACATCTTGGGAGAGAAGGGAGGCTCTGGCAAAGTTAGCACAAAACTATAAACCCCGTGTGTCTGGGGATAGTAAACAGCAGTTAGGAGAGGTGTTTCCATACCTGAAACCGGAAGCAGAGTTGGCTGTTGGGGGTGAGCATGAGCATTACTACCCTTTGAAGACAAGCTGACTAAACACAGCTCTGAAAGGGTACAAGCAAAGACTATTTAAAAAAATACATCGTTATCATCCGGTCTTATATTCCTGGGAGTCCTTTCTTACCTGCACCTTCCACATTCTGTCAAAGAAACTTCAGTGCTTCCCTATTACCTCTAGGATTAAAAAACAAACTCTCCTGCTTGGCTTTTAAAGCCCTGCACCATCTGACTCCAGCCCACCTTTTCAAACTTGGCTCACATCACTTCTCAGCACGCACACTACAGCTCAGAAAAACCGATGTTTCCTATTCCCCTAACTCAGTTTTCATTTCTCCACTTTGTCTCCTGTTCTTGGAATGCCTTCTCCCCTCATCTAAACCTTTTAGAACGCTGTGCTTCCTTCAAGGCTCTTTTGGAGTGCTATCTTCTATGAAATCTTCCTTGATCCCTCTAGTTAGGATTTCTTCCCCTCAGATTAGCTTGTATTTACTGACCTGTTGCCTTTGTATTCTTTAATAGAATATAATCTCCTTGAGGATAGGGATGATCCCAGCACCTAGCAAGTCCCTTAGATATAGTTGATGTTTATAAGTGTTTGTTGAATAAATAAATTAATTATTGGGGAAAGTAGACATCTCAAATGGCACATATCTAATACTTACCTCATTATCTTTCTTCTGAAATGTTTCCTTTCTTTTGGCTTCACAATTTCTGTCCATGGTGCCATCATCCACCTAGTTTCTCAAAACCTTAGAGTTTCCTTTGCCCCTTTCTTCTCCTTCACTTCTCATATCTATTATCAGCTGTCACATCTGTTTGACTCTCTTACTGGCATCTGCCCCTGTCTCTGTACTCATACATCCCTTACCCTATGAACAGGCTACTATCACAGCCTAATGATGAGTCTTCCTGCCTCTCTCCAATGTAGTTTTTAAAATTAGTTTTTCAATTATTTCATTTTTTATCTCTCCCACCATTCCCCACTCACTGGGGAAGAAAGAGTCAACCAGGAAGGAAAGAAGAAAGGAAGAAAGGAAAGAAGAGGGAGAGGAAAAAAGAATGAAAGTAGGGAAGTAGGGGAAAGAAGGAAGAAAAGAAAGAAGAAAGGCAGGAGGTGGGGAAATACAGAATTCCTGTATCACAAAAGCACATCCAAGGAAAACAAATTTGGTCATGTCCAAAAGTGCATTTCTTATCCTGCATATTAGTTCAACATTTTTCTGTCATGAGGTGGGGAATCTTCTTTATCAGTCCTCAAGAATCATGGTTAATCATTTAGTTGATAAAAGTTCCTAAGACTTTGAGAAATGTCTTAATAATTTGATGTTATAGTAGAAATTATTCTGGAAACTCTACTTTTTTCTCCAATCATCCTTCACCCCACAACTAGACTAATCTTCCTCATGTATTGGGTTGATTCCTTGTGTATCAGAAGACCTGGCCATGTCTTCTGCTCAGAACTCTTTGGTGGCTGCCAGTTGACCTTTGTGTAGAGTTTACATTCCTTATCCTAGCTTTCAAGTTTGACCATAGTCTAGTGCTGTCCCCACTGTTTCAGCCTGAATCTCCTGCTCCTGACTCCCTATGTCATAGAATCACAGAATTTCCTAGGTGGGAAAGACTTCTGTCGCCACCTAGTCCAACCCATACCTGAAAAAGAATCCACATGGCAGTAGAGCTGATCAATGATCACCTGGCCTCTGCTCGAAGAGGGAGCTCACCATTTTCTGAGTGGTCTACTGCTCATTCTACTTTTGCATAGTTTCACTTATTGGTAAGTATTCTCTGACATCAGGGCTATATTAGAGATAGCTAGGTAATATGGTGAATAGAGTGTTGAATTTGATGGAAGAAAGACTTGAATTCAAATCCTGCCTCATGGGCAAGTGACAACCTCTGTCTGCCTCAGTTTCCTCACCTGTAAAATAAGAATAATAATAATAGAACCTACCTCCCAGGCTTGTTGTTAAGAGCAAATGAGATAATATATATTAAGTTCCTTGAAAACTTAAAGTGCTAAATAAATGTTAGCTATTAAATTTGTTTTTTTGTTACAATTTGTTTTACTTTTTATTTAGTGGGGGAGAAAAAGGTGAGAGGGAGAAAAGCTAAATGCTTGATAATTGAAAAAATTATATTAAATTAAAAAGAAATGTCAGCTATGACTTATTTTTTTGTAACTTCTATTCATTACTCCTAATTTTCTACTCTAGGACTAGACAAAGCAAATCTGATCCTACTTCCATATGACAGCCTTTTAAAAAGACTAAGTCATCTCTTCTCCCTGCTAAATATCCCCATTTCCTTCAAGTGATTCCTCTAAGGCATTAATATAAGGCCCTTCCCCATTCTTGCTGTCTTCCTCTGCATGTTCTCCAGTTTGTCAATGTCCTCCTTAAACTGTGGTGTCCAAAACTGAACATAGCACTCCAGGTGTGATCTGACCAGGGCAGAGTCCAATGGGAAAGTCAATTCCTTAATCCTAAAAGTTATGCCTTTCAATGGAGTCCAAGACTGTGTTAGCTCTTTTGGCTGTCACTTCACACTGTTGACTCATGTTGAGCTGGTAGCCCACTGAAATCCCCAGATACTTTTCAGACAAACCATGTGTCTATCCTGTCCTGTACTAGAGAAGCTGATTTTTTTTTGAACCCAGTTCTAAACCTGCTTTATATTTATCCCTACTAAATTGTCTTATTAGATTCAGACCATGCTTAGGCCTGTCAAGATTGTTTGGATTCTGATTCCATCATCTACTGGGTTAGTCATTCTTTCACAATTTGTGTCAATTGCAAATTCAATATGGATGCCATTTATGGCATTATCTAAGTCATTGATAAAAATGTTAATAGCATTGTACCCACCATTTATCTCCGAGACTCTCCACTGGAAGCCTCCAAGTTGAAATTGAAAGACTCTTTGAATACGCACCTTCAACTAGTTCCAAATCCACTTAAATGTGCTACTGGACCACATTTAACTGCCACAAGAATGGTATGAGATACTTCATCAAACTCTATCATAGTGATTAGAGACAATCACTGCTGGGTCTCAGAGGGGCTGAGGATCCCTGCTCCCTCCCTGCTCTGTAACTAGGGGTGTGTTGCAGCCAGCTCTAACCAACTTAACACTGTTAAACTGTGAGCATTTGTACCTCAGACTGTATCATCCACTGTATTAGCTTTTCCTTCATACACAGAAATTGGTAATCACTACAAATCAGGGCTTGATTTATTGTCTTGTTGATTATCTCTAGACTTAAGAAAGTATTAAAAATGTAGATTACACTTAAAAATATATGTGCATACATTTTCTCCTCCCCCATCCCCCAGCAAGCTTGGTTGTTAAACATTTACCAGTATATCCCTGATTATAACCTAGCTTTGTGGTTCATTGCTCCTTCTTAGAGAATGAGTCTCCACTCATATTCAGTGGTTCATCACCATCACCCCAAAGAAAATTCAGGAAAATAAAAAGAGGTACTTAAGGAACAAATATGAATTGGGTACAGGACTACTTGAAGAAACCTCTGATAACCATAAGAGAACTATAGGGTGTATTACAAAATGATCAGAACAGAATTCAGTAGCTCAGTTGTTACTACTAGCATAGTCAACTGGGAGATAAAATTGTTTTTGTAATTTCACTAATTGGCCATTTTACATTTCACCTCTACTGAACAAATTCCCATCAAACTCCAGATTTTTTCTCTAGTAGTTTCTTTCTCTCTAATGCTAACACTTTTCTTGGTGCCATTCCTCACTCTTGGTGCTACTCGGGTACTAGGGAAGGGGAAGATACCAGCTACCACTACTGTAATCTCGCAGGACCTTTAGATATTCACAATATTAATGCTAAAGAAAGGATGCACACAAGAGAAGAGAAGGCATGAGGGACTGAGTTTGAGTACGGCTTCTTCTCCACCCCTTCCAAGAACCCATGTTCCATCTCCCTGCTCAATGAAATCACATCTAATGCTTAGAGAGAGAGTCAGCTAGAATCCATTTCATCTTTTAAAATATCCAATGGGTGGTTAGCTCTTCTGGGTCATGAGTCAGAAGACTCTCAGTGGATGAATCATACATGACCAGAAACAAGTAAGAAGAAAATATCTGTGTACACTATAAGGGAGAAAAGACTTAGCAATGAATCATTTGTAACCAGAAGCAATTCTATCCTCCTCCACCCTCCATCTCTAGTTTCCAAGTGTTCACTAAAATGGTGTCTGAAAAAGCTCAAAAGGTGGGAGGAAAGGATATTTCCAGCAAAAAAAAAAAACTTTGTTAAAATTTAAGTAAAAGATACCTACACCATTCCCCTCATTTATTAGTTTAGCAAACTTGTCCAAATATAAAATAAGGTTAGTTTGTCATGACTTTTTTATGTTGAACCCATGTTGGTTTGTTGTGATCACTACTCTTTTCATGAGCTATCTCTTTAATAACACATTATATTATTTTTTTTTACTAGCAATTGATTCCATTCTTTTCTCCTTTTTGAAAACTGGGACATTTGTTTTTCTTTCTGATTCTCCATAGTCTTTCCAATATCTCTGGCAATGGCTTCACAATTACATTTGCCCATTTTTTCTCCAGTACCTGAGGATGTAGTTCATTTGGGTCAGTTGACTTGAATTTATCAAGGGCATCTAGGTGCCCTCTCACTGTTCCCCCCTTCCCCTTTTTTAACCTCCATGTTCTCTTCCCTACTAGCCACTTTTGTTCATTCTTTTTAGTCTGAAAGTCATCTTCTTTGCCTTAGAAGAAGAAGCAGAAGCATCCAGCCGTTTTGTTCTCTCTCTGTTAGTGTTGCACCATTAGCCCTGAGCAGTAGGCATCCTCTCCTTTCCTGCATTCACATAGTTATCTTCAGACAACTCCTATTTTTCTTCCTTTTTGTTTCTTGGCCTTTTGGTTAAGATGAAGCGCATACTCACAGTATCTCGTACATGTCTCATACTTTCTCACCTCCATGTTTTTTGGGTTTTTGTTCACATTCTTTCCTCTGGTAGAGGGATGTTATCCTTCACCCTCTGACCATTGTTTTGCTATCAGGTTCAGCTCAAACATGTCTCTTGCTTGAAGACTTTGCTGATCTCCATTGTGAGTAATGATTTTCAGTCCTCACATAGCATTTTTCTGTATGTAGAGCTTCACAGGACTCAAATGCTATGCTTCCTTTTTGGACAGCAGGAGGAGAAGTCAGACACATTATTTCATTAGGTGGGGAACTCCCTTGTGTGGAAATTCCCTTCACTGATGAAGATCAGCAACTTAGCAATTAATAGATCAACAAGCATTTGTTAAGTGCTTACTATGGGTCTGGGATTTTGATAGGAGATGAGAATACAAATGCAAGAATGAACAAGCTTGGGGTGGCCAGGTAGTAAGGCCAGTGAGTAAGAGCACCGGCTTCAGTGTCGGGATGACCTGGGGATCGAATCAAGGCTCAGATACTTAGCACCACACCCAGAAACACCTGGCCATGTAACCTTGAGCAAGTTACTTAACCCCGATTGCTTAAAAAAAAAAGGAATGAACAAGCTCTAACAGCAAAAATTTACATTCTAATGGGGAAGAAAACAATGACACTTTTATGTATATGTATAAAAATATAAAGAGAATAAATAGAAATGAATACAAAATAGTTAAATACAAAGTAGTTTGAGAAGGAGGGCACTGGAACAGGAAAGGCTTCAAGTAGAAAGTGGAATCTGAGTTACGTCTCAAAAAAGTGAGGGATTCTGGGAGGTGGAGGTGAGGAACCAGTATATTCTAGGCCTGAAGGGGCACAAGTATAAAGACATGAAGAAGCAAGATGGAGAGTCTTGTGTGGGGACAGAGAGAAGGGGCATAGCGAATGATGGAGCTGGAAAGAAATGTTGGGGCTAGGCAGTTTAAAAGCTAAGCAGAGGAGCTGAAATTTTATTTTAGAGGAATAGGAAGCCAGTACAGTTTATTGAGTAGTGGAGTAAAATGGTCATATCTGGGCTTAAGGAAAAATACATTGGCAGCAATATGGAGGATGGACTAAAGTGGGGAGAGACTTGGGGCAGTGAAATCAACTAGGAGGTCATTGCAATAAATTAGGCAAGAGGATATGGGAGCTGAATTAAGGTGATATCCATTTGAGTAGAGAGAAGCGGTGAGATGGATTCGAGAGAGGTAGAAGAGATAGAAGTGGCAAGATATGACACTTGATTGGATACATGGAGTGAGGGTCTTAGTCATAGGAGGAAAAAAATTCTATAAACCTTAAGACCTCAGTCACTAAGTGGTTTAGTGAATTGCTCATGGTTAGTATGAGCCAGTGGCGGGACTCAGTCTAGGTCTTCCTTACTCCAAGTCTGGACCTCAGTCCCCTACACTCTGCTAACTCTTTGGGGGAGGGGGGATCGATTTCATTTTTTTTTTTTGTCTTTGCATCCCTAATATCTAGTACAATGCCTGGAATAGAATAAGAACCTGGGTATGTTCTGTATGCCCACTGTGCTCTTCTCATATAAACTTGGTACCTACCTTGGCCCTAAACATATAATAGTCAATAATTTGACGAATTAGAACCAGTAAATCAGAGACCACGCAAAAGTGAAGCAAAGATGGACAGTTCCCACAAAGCCAAATAAGTGGAACAGAGGACTGGAAGGAACACCCCAGAGTGAAGACAGAAAGTATGCAGAGATAAGTTAATAAAAACTGTCTGGGGAAAATGCCTGCTACCCAGCAACAAATACCAGGAGAACAGAAAATAGGCCAAAGAATAAACTCTGAAAGGGGTGGGGGTAGTGGGGAGGAGGGAAGGTTAGGGAAAAGTAATCAAAGCAAGAAAGTATTAAAAAAAATCAAATACAGACCCAGCTAGCGAAATTAGAGCACAAAGTTAAGAAAGTGCAAAAACACGATAAGGAAAGCAAAAGGTGAAGAATGAAAAGAAGATTGCAAGAGAGGTTAAGATAAATAATAAGGCTTTTTTCCAGTACATGAGGAACAAGAGGTCAGTGTGGGAGCTGATAGGGCCTCTACGTGCTGGCAGGGGTAATTTATTGACAGGAGATTCAGACATCACTAAAAAATATTAAAAGCTTTTTTTGTTGGGTGTTCTCTCTCTTTCTCTCTCTTTTGCTTCTCTGTTCACAAAGGAGGATGGGGACAGATGCTACAATAGACATATATTTCCCAGGGGTAGAAAAAGACACATTGAAAGAAATTGGGATCGTGTCAGAAGAGGTGATCAAGGAATTAGAATGTTCGGCAATTGCCTAAAGTCTCTAGCCAGGCCAGAGCTTTCTGGCATACTGGGCCAGGGGTGAAAGTGATTGGGGGCTGGGAAAAGGGAGGAATCCAGATGTGTGTGGGAGTGAAAGGTCTGGAGAGAGCAGCCTAACTCTAATCATAGAAATGGGGTGAATTGGTTCAAAAGTAGATATGGCCCTATATCTTGAATCTATTTGTAGATAGTGAGATTTGTGGATACAGTGTTAGATTTGGGAATCAGAAATTCCTTCATTCAAATCTTGCTTTTGATACTTGTGAGCCATGTAACCATGGCTTATTTATAAGTGGGGGCCATCCCTCACTGCCTGCAACCTCCTCACTGGTACATCCCTCTGGCCAGCTTGGCTCCTCTCCCACTTGTGAGTTCCTCCTGGGGCCTCTATTTTGTGGAGAGACTCAAGCCAGCCAGCCTTCATTCCCCTCCTGGCTCTTCTGCTGACTTTCCAGACTTAAAAACTATGTGTCCGGTCATGTTCTCGTCTTTCTCCCTCTCTCCACCTTTTCAGTTCCTTGTTTTCTGTCATCACAGATCATAGATTTAGAGCTCAGGTTCACAGATGTGACTTGCCCAAGGGCACACAGGTACCAATTTGAATTCATGAACTCAGAGTCAAATCCAGTGGTCTTTCTACTGAACAACCCTGACTCTTCATAACCTCGTAGTGCTGTTGGGAAGGTCAGATGAGATAACTTGAACCCAGGTCTTGCTGACTCCAAGGCTACCTTTCTATTGACTACATTAGCAATCCTGTGATGCCTTGCATAGTTAAAGTAAGTCTTTAATAAATGCTTGTTGATTGAGTCATAACTAGGGCAGGATAATTGGAGTTTTGTCTCAGGGTGCCAATTTTAGAGGGTGCTGAAAGTGGTTCAGCAAATGAAACAAGTGAGGGCAATCTTACTTCAGCTTCCTCTAGAGTCTCTATCCAAGTCATTATACTACTAGTATGGGTTTTACTATCCTAGGTTCAAATTTTCTTTGCTAATTGAATTGAATTTCAATGTGATATAAGAGAAAGAGCATCACATTGAGTTAGCAAGCCTGGGTTGTAGTCCTGATTCTGTCACTAAATTTAATAACAATAGTTAACATTTATATAGTGTTAATCATATGCTAGGTACTGTGTTAAGAACTTTACAAATATCTCATTTGTTCCTTGTAACAACCATAGGAGGTAGGTGCTATTACCCTTATTTTACAGATGAGGAAATGGAGATGACCAGGAGTTATGTGATTTACCCAGGGTCACACAATTAGCAAGTGAGGACTTGAGTGTAGGTCTTCTTGACTCGAGACCCAGTGCCTTATGCACTGTGGCACCTAGCTGCCCCTGACTTTACCTGCGTGACGTGGTTACACTCTTTTCTATTTTCTCTCCTCTAAAGGAGACTAGGTCCCTTTCAGCTCTAACATTCTATGAATTCACCTGGAGTCAGGCAGAAGAATCAATTTATCCCCATTTTACAGAAGAGGAAACAGACCCAGAGAAATTAAGTGTCTTAGCAAAATTCACATAGCTAGCAAGTGACAAAAGGAGGATTTGAATCCAGACCTCAACCTGAACTCCAATGTACTTTCCATTTTGGTACGTTGTTTCACTAATCTCTAGAGTCCTAACACAGAGAAAAGTCAAATGCTTCCTCTCAAGACACATAATACACTAGGAGCCAAATGAAAGGATCATATTATCTTTGCAGAAAATTAAAGCTGAGACAACAATAATTACCAAGGAAATATTCCCATAAAACTGACTAGAATCTGTCAAATGAATCTCCCTTCAAATATCTGTCTGTGTGTACATGTAAAGCATTGCACTTATAGAAATAGCAAGTAAGTGTTTGTCATCTTAAACTGTCAGTTCTTGGTGTCTTTCCTTATGAAAGGGAATAATAATATCTGTCTTCTCTTTTGGAGCCTGGTTCCAAAATCAGAGTGATTTGATTCAATTCAACAACTATGTATTGAAGGCCTACTACGTGCAAAGGTTCAGTGATTGGTGAGGGGACAATTTACAGTTTTAATTGTGGGTATGTAAAGGGTGGCCTCAGGGAACTTCCACATAACAAGTCCAGCAGAATTCTAAGACACCAATCCAATAAATAAGAGACTGACTATAGTTTCTCCTTATCCCTATAGGGAAAAACATAACAAGAAGAGATAAAGAGTTCCAAGTTTTACAGCTGCAAGACCCTAAAGGCGGTTTAACCTCTCCCTTCCCCTGTCATTTGGCAGAGGAAGAAACTGAGGCCCAGAGAAGGAATTAAGTGACTTGCCCAAGGTCATACAAGTGGTAACTAGCAGAACTGGGCTTCACATTCCACTGGATAAATTCCCAGTTACCTTCTGAGGGAGTCATCCTTCCACTTTGGACATTTTTATAGGCCACTATCAATCACCATGGTAGGAAATGCACAGAGGCCATAATTAAAAGTTTGTCCTGCTATACATACCAAGGCGGAGAGATTAGAGTTACTGAGGAAATTAACATAAATATTCCTTTTTTTCCATGACCTTTCTCCTTGGAGTCAGACCTCACCTCAGTTACCAAATGTCCTTGGGCAAGACTACATCATTAGAATATACTGCCCTATGTTTTGGGGAGTGGGAGAAAGGAAAAGGAAAGGGAGAGGGGAAGAAGGATCACATAGAATGCAGAGATAGAGATATTGTCCCAGCTTGCCTTGTAGTGCCTGGGGACCCACCATGGGCGTAACCAAGGTAAATGGGAGAAAGGTATAAGAATGCAGCCTGCTTAAGGCCTTAGCTACTCAGAACACCACCCCCACAACCTGCTAGACTGAACTTTACTGTATGCCAGGACTCCATTCATTTTCCAACCCAGGGGAAATGACTTTGTCCATGGGGGTACCTCACCTGATTCCTGGCTTTTCCACATCCTTGCTCCCTCCTAGGAATAAATCCTCTCCTGGGTCCCCTTAGCCTCTTCCTCCTGCTTCTATCCTGCTTGGGAAGGATCCCCAAACGTTCTTATTCTGAGGGTCTGCCTGTTAGGATATCAATAGTGAAAAACCCTCTGGAATGCAGTCCCCCAGTGGTTTGGCAGGCAAGGCCTTTCGGACTGTGGGGCTCTGACCCAACTGTTTGTTGGGCCTATGGACTGGATGGCAGCCAGGAAAATTGGAGAGAATAATACAGCGCCACCTGAAATGCCCCTGATTAGTTAGTAGTCCAAATGAAAATAAGCCATAGTCTTGTTATTCCTATAATAAAATAAATGATCAGTTTGCAGAAACAAGGCCATCCTTAATAAAATCAGAGGTGTTCCTGATTCATTCCCAGTGTGCTCACACACACACAGAAAACCTGGCTCTCAGAGAGCAAGAGCCTGCAAATAAAATGTTTTACATACATAAGGAAGACTCACACATACAGAAAATTAGGACAATATTTTGTGATTTGTTTTGTGTGTATATATATGGATGTGTTTTCCTCCTCAAAAGTAAAAATTTCCAGAGAATTGAACACAGGTATTAATTTGGGGTTTTTGTTTTGTTTTTGTTTTTGTTTTCACAATATGTCTTGGAAGGGAACTAGTGTTCATTTCTTATGGAGAGATTATATTTTTAATGGAGTTACTGAGGCTTTTATTCCGGTATAAGGTGAACAGTCAAAATATGATGATTTAAGGTTTCCAAGTGAGTGTGGTTATAGCAGCAGACCCTTAAATTTGCCAGAATGCCCTAGGCTCTGCTCCTGAATAACTAATGTCTCCCTCACCAGTGCAGAAGGCCTTTTGACTCCCATGGAAGTTATGCATGGATAAGGAGAGTGTTAGGAATGCAGGATTAGGCCCTGTAATTGAGGCTGTCATTAGCTAGAGATGCAGACAGGGTTGTAAGCCCTTCCAAGTTTTGCATTTATTATGGCTCCAAGACGGGGTTCCTTTTGGTGAAAAGATGGCAGAGGGGATTTCTACGATGCTGTCCTCTCTCTACAAAGGCTCCCTAACATCCATTGTGCTCTCCTTGGTAGCTCCCAGAAATGTTCCCTTCCCAGGAAGTGTTCACTTGGACCACAAAAGGTTAGAGAGGCTTTTAAAAAAAAATGCGGGGTTTCCTCTACCTTTTGAGCAAGACCAGCTGGAACCTTCCTGGCGTCATTTACATTCAGCTGTTCAAAAACAGCATGGATGGCAAAGCGACATAAACCTTTAAATAATAAAATAGTTAGTTAAATAATAATAGTAAATTAAATAATAAAATAGAAAGTTGTCAACTTTCCTAACCCAGGTACAGCCAAATTACATAAATCCATAAGATCATATGGGATCTAAAACTGGAAAGGTCATGTCCCCCCTCCATTCTATCCTGGGGTCAGCTGCCAAAGTGATTTTCTCAAACACACACACACACACACACACGCGCGCGCACACGAACATGCACACACACACACACACACACTCACCCTTAATAAACTGTCTTTACAATCTGGCCTCTTCTTACCTTTCCAGGTTTCCTAAACAATGCCACCCCCCCCATATCTCTCTCTCTATATATAAATATATATCCTACAGTCTATACATCCTGGCCTTCCTGGTGTTCCTCACACATATACAGAGTCAGTCACTGGTACTTACTCATAAACTTTTCAGTTTGGTCCCTTTTTCTGCCTTACCCAAAACAAAACAAACCCGACCCCTCCCTGGCCCATTCCCCAAACACAAACACACACTCTATCTAGGATTTGTATTGCTTTAGTACCCATGCTTGGAATAGTGTCTCTCCCCACCTCCCTCTTAGAATCTTTGACCATTTTGAAGAGGAGGCCTTTTCTGGTCTCCCAAGCTTGCTAGTGCTTTCCTCTCCAAGTTTACCTTTGAGGAGCTCTGGACATAACCTAGTATATATATTTATGTAAATGTTATCTACTTCATTAGAATGTAAGTTCCTTGAAGATAGGGGCTGTTTTGGCATCCTTTTTTTTTTGGAGGGGGAGGGCAGGGCAATTGGGATTAAGTGACTTGCCCAAGGTCATATGGCTAATTTTGGGTTAAGTGTCTAAGGTCGGATTTGAACCCAGGTCCTCCTGACTCTAGGGCTAGTGCTCTATTCACCGTGCCACCTAGCTGCCCCTAGGCCTTTTCTTTATATGTATAGCACTCATCACAGTGCCTAAGGCATCCTAAGCACAGATATTGGTTACCTAATATAGAGTATCTGTAGGTTTAC
Organism: Petaurus breviceps papuanus; assembly: GCF_028583685.1. NCBI lineage: Eukaryota > Metazoa > Chordata > Mammalia > Diprotodontia > Petauridae > Petaurus > Petaurus breviceps. The sequence goes on from NW_027185799.1 coordinate 13,766,682, forward strand.
ATAGGTTGTCTAAATGGGACTTGAGCACCCTTCACCAAGGCAGATGGAGAATGAGTCTTGCTTGGAAGGAAGCAGAAGAAAAGGCTGCCAGGCTAGCTGAACTGCTCTCTTCAAAGCTAGGGTATTTGGGACCGGAATCAAATTCATCTACCCCTATAAAAATATTTCTTCCTGGGAGAATGATGGTTTTAATGCTCAAGCCACTTTCTTGGTTATCTCATAAAGGGGAAGGGCTTCTAGGCTTGATCCCTTCCCATAAGATGATAGTTACATTAAAAGACTATCACAAATCAAGTGAATAGCAAATTGACCCATTTATTCAAGCAGATAACAATAAGAAATCAGAGAGCTTATAGAGATTAGAATAAACCAGACAACAGACAGAGCGAATACTATTTGGATTGGGGCGGGGGCGGAGAGGGAGATAGAGGGAGAGGGAGAGAGAGAGAGAGAGTTTGCCCAAGGGGAAGCTCCCCAAAGTCTCTATGGAAATAAGGGACATGTTGGGGAGCTGGATTTCCCTCCATATCTGCCTTGCACAGTACATCTCTCTACACTAGTCTCTCTGAAGAGGGTCTTGGACAACATGTGTTCTCTCTTGAAGTATGAAGGAAAAAGAAAGTCTCTCCTCTACTGAGCTCCTATACCAACTCTATCCCTCCTGTAGGGAAACACCATTGAATCAACATGCTTTCCAACAATGAGGAAAGTCTTTGGCAAATGTTTCAGGTTGAAACCTGGGTCATATAAGAACATAATAAGTGTTGATTGACTAATGGAGGGATTGATCATCTAGTCTCTCATACTTAATAGATGAGAAAGCTGAGGTTAGGGAGCAGTCAGGATTTGAACTCAGGTTGTCTGCCTCCGAATCCACAAAAACAGCTTATTTGTAATTCATGGTAGTTCATAAATGGGAAATTTACTTTTTTCTCCTTCCTCCCATTGTACCTTAACTGTAGGCATTTCCCAGTGTTCTATTCCTTCTTCTCATAATTTCTTGCTTGGGGAGCTTATTCTTTACTGATTTATTCTCCTTTTCCTATGTATAGATGATTCCCAAAACTATAACTGACCTCTATCCTAGATTTCAACCTATATAACCAATAAATATACTCACTTGGATACCCCACCAGTATCAACTGAAATTATCTAAAACTGAACCCATCATCTTTTCTCTCAAACTATCTTCATGATCTCATTTTTCTTGGGAGAAATCAGTATTTTCCCGGTCACCTGAGCTTGAAATACCTAAGTCCAATTTGAGTTGAGTTGAATCAAATCAACAAGCATTTATTAGACACCTGATATGTATGAGGTTGGGGGAGTTGGGTGGCACAGGGAATAGAGCACTAGACTTGGAATCAGGAATTCATGAGTTCAAATTTGACCTCAGACCCTTCCTGGCTTTGTGACCCTGGGCAAGTCACTTAACCCTCTTTGTCTCAGTTCCTCATCTATAAAATGAGCTGGGGAAGATTTAGGCCTCATAAAACAGTCCTGGAATTTAAGAGTGAGAAGGAACCAGAGTTGGGCTGTCTAGCCCAGACTGAAAAAAAATCCCCACTCTTACCTCTTGCCTAGACTGTTAAAGTATCCTATATACTGGCATCTCTGGGGTCAGCTGCTCTCTACTCCAATCCTTACTATACACCACTGCCATCTTCCAAAAACACAGCTCTAGGGGAGGCTAGGTGGCACAGTGAATAGAGCACCGGCCCTGGAGTCAGGAGGACCTGGGTTCAAATTTGACCTCAGACACTTAACACTTTCTAGTTGTGTGACCTTGGGCAAGTCACTTAACCCCAATTGGCTTGTCTTCCCTCCCCTCAAAAAACAAAACAAAAACACTGGTCATTCATCTCTTCAAAAATTTTCTAGGGCTTTTTGTCAGCCAAATTAAGTCCACATTCCTTAAATACACATTCAAGGTCTTCCATGATCTAGTCCCACAACCTCCCTAATAATATGGATCAATTGCCAGACAGGGAGACACTGTGACACAGTGGCCGATCATTAGATCTGAAGTCAGTTAGCTTTTAAGTACTGTCTGTGTAACTCTGTGCAGTCACTCAACCAGATTGGTTAACCTGGGGTCTCTATCTGTAACATAATAATGAAAACTCAGATTTAAAGTCACAAAGTGCTTTGCAAATACTATTTCACTTGATCCTTCCTGCAATACTATGCTATTATCATCACCATTTTATGGATTTGGAAAACGAGGCTCAAGGAGCTTGTCATTTGCCCAGAGTTGCAAAGATACTAAGGAGCACAGTCACTATGAAAATGCAGGCATTCCCAATTCTAAACCTAAGTCTTCTGCCTAGTAATTCAGGTCTTTTACTCTTACAATTGTCTTTTTTCCTCAATGTATTTGAATGAATCAATAAATTGAAAAAATAAATTATTATTATTATTTTTGGCAAGGCTGAAAACGAGATGAAACCGATAAGCTTTGAGAAAATCCTAGCTTCGGACTTGTTTCTATTGTCTGAGGATTAAGCCTAACTAAGTTTGGAGAGGTTCATCACCCAGTTGGCTATGGGATGATGAATTGTTTTGGCCATAGCAACTCAGGAGGACCATCAACTAAATTGTTAGAGGAGTTGAGATTTCTATCAGTAGCTGAAGTACCCACACTGATGAAATCATAGATCCTTGAAGTTTGGAAATAGGACAATATTCTCTGTGTAAGAGCAAAGACCACTTCATAGCAAGGAATATTAGTGAGTCTGAATGGATAGGAGGATGAAGTAATGGTTCACAAAGCAAAAGCTGGCGTTTCATTATCATTTCCATATTCTGTATGTTCCCTTAAGCATCAACCTCTTTGCCTTTTCCTGTTCTCAATGTTGTGATATTGCTAGAACCATCCTATTTCCCCATGGTATTGGTTTGGCTGCATTATATTCCAATATATGCCTGATCTAAATTCTTCCTCTGGCTGGACTTCCATGTAAGGATGTGTTAATGATGTGACTAGGACATGATGTAGTCTCGAGAGGCTTTGACTGAGACTAATCTGGCTAGCTCAAGTAGCCCTAGCACATGGCAATCCACAATCATGATGATAATAAAAATGATGACCCAATGTTAACTGGGTCAGAGCCCAGGGGACAAGAACCATTCTCTAAAGTACTTGAATGCTTTATGCTTTGGTTCTTTCACATTAGAATTAACTGGCTTGGAAGCTGCTTAGAGGTGTGAACCAAGAAAAGAAGGAAGGAAAAAAGCATTTCTTAAATGCCTACTATGTGCCAGAAGGCAGCATGCTAAGCATTTTATGAGTGTTATCTCATTTAATCCTCAAAATAATCCTGAGAAGTAGGTCTGATTGTCACCCCCATTTTACAGGCAGACTGAGATTGTTTCTTGCCCAGGGTCACACAGTTAATGAGTTTGAGTCTGGGTTATGAATTCAGGTCTTGACTTCAGGTCCATTGCTTTATCTACTGGGTCACCTAGCTACCTTTCAAAGAAAGGTACATTGGAAGAAGTGTGCTATAAGATTGGATTGTCAAAGTTTTCTACTAAGTCACTCTGGACTTGGTCAAATTGCTTAACCCCTCTGAACCTCCATTTACGCATCTGTAAAATGAAAAGGGTGATTGTGATTTAAAAACACATCTTAAACATGGCCATGTACAGAGTACTGTGCTAGGTGTTAGAGGTGATATAAAACATAGATATAGCAGGGCCCTGACCTCATCAAGGTTAAAGTATGATAGGGATGTAAGGACAGTTCAGTTGGATTCGATAATCTCTATGGTGTCTGCTAGCTCTAATGATCTATGGATATCTATATGCCTCGTAATTCTTTCTCATCTTGTGGTTCTGGGCAAAAGGCACAAAACATGCTCTCGAGTCAATTAAATAAAAAACAAACAAACTCAATTGAGTAGGAGGGGGTAAAGGATGACTCCTGGATGTTACCCCATGGAAAGGAAACAGAAGCTCTCAGGTTCCCCAAGACCAAAACTGGAGAGATTACCACCAGAAGAAGGGATGACAGGCTGGGACCAGAGGAGAGGAGACTCATCTGGGGTGTGGTCAGCTAGTTAAGGAAAAATGCTATCTGGCAGATTACCTTTTAAGCTAATTATTCCTGCTAATTAGAAGCTAAATTCAAGTTGTTTCTATGCTGCTAAAGGACTGCAATAGCTGTCAGCACCCTCTAACTTTTGGCTCTCTGAGGCAAAGCCCCTAGTTGGCCAACCCTACTTACAGTTCCAGGTTCTTAATGAATATTTGTGGAGTGAATGATCAGATTCCCATCAACTGGTCAAAGAAGTGACACTATGTGTTAAGGAAGCCAAGAAGGAAAATCACTTTCTTGCCCAGTTCAAAAATAAGCTAATAAGTAAACCGTTGTGTTAACTTGGGGGACAATTATGTTAACACTTTACAGAAATACAAATTTCATTATTTTTAGGATGGGCTAATTGTCAACAGAAAAGTGATCTGGATTCTCATCTGACTTGTATTTTAGTTCTCTAGCTATAAGACAGTATACCTTCCCTCTATCTGCCTTCATCTCTGAGTTAACTCACTAGGGAAGAACATTACTCCTCAGTTAACAGCTTCACACAATGCTATCATTTGGTCTTTTCCAAAAACTGCAGGCAAGGAAGAATGTTATGGAGGTGGGTTGGAAGCTACAGGGGAATATAAGAAAATATAAGCACAGGAGGCAACCAGGATGTCAGTTGGAAGCCCTGCTGTAAAGTAAAGAAATATGGTTCCTAGTAGCCCTACTATTATCAGCTAAAGGAACGGCAAGGGTGTATTCCTTGGGTGGAAGGGAAAAGTTTAGGAAGTGACCTCACTGTAGTATTGCACATAGAATGTAGATCTGAATGTAGGGAATATATGATGACAAGGCTATTTGGGGGAAAGCCAGAGAAAAGAATTAATGGACAAATACACAGGCTAGGAAACTTCCACACCCAATATCATTGGAGCCAGACCTGGAAAAACTAACTGGCATTCAGTAAGATTCCCAAGCACTTATCCATAAATTTGACTAGTTATGAAGCCCTTTAGGAGAATCAAAAACCAACTTCCATTATGACTTTCATTGTGAATCCCAAACAATGTGTCTGAGCAATTCTGCTCAGCCTGGAAGTCTATAAGCAAATCAGTAATCTCTGGTAACTATCCAACAACCTCAATAAACATTACATATGCTATCTCATTAACTTCTTTGACATCTCTGGACATTGCTGAATTACAGAATCCTAGAATTTCAGAGTTGGAAGGGATCTGAGTTGGGCTGGCTATCCCAAAATGAAAAATAATCCTCATTCTAAAATAGCTGATAACTGGTCAACCAGTTTCTGCTCCGATATCTCCAGTGAAAGGGAACAGAATACCTCTCAAAGCAGCCCCCATCCCACTTTGCCCAATTCTAATTGTAGGGAAGGTTTTCCTGATGTCAATTCTGAGTTTACCCTTAGAAACTTCCACATTTCCACTGTTTCTGCCCTCTGGGGCCCACAGAACAAATTTAGCACCTTTTTTGATGGAACATACCTTCAAATACTTGAAGACAATCAGCATATTCCCCCCTCCCCCCCCAATCTCCTTTTCTCCAGGCTAAATGTGCCCAGTGCCCTTACCCCTATTTTATGGATGAAAGAATTGAGGAACCAAAAATGTAAAGTCTTCCTTAGGGCAAGGAAAATTAACATGTCTCAGGACTGAGAAATCACATCCAAGGTCCTTGGCTTTCATTTCCCTGTTCTGGCAATGAGACCATACACTCTTTTCTTCTCGTGGGAACAATGACTGAGGAATTTATGCTATAGAATTTTACTCTACAAATTGGAATGGAAAAAAAAATCATGATTTACTGGACCCAAGTGAAAGGTTCAGTTCAAGGCACCCTAGATGTGACAATTTCATTGAAGATCCTTTCATGGTCTGAGCTGAGGTAATGCATGGGCAGCTTAATCATTTTGACTGAAATAATCACTCATTTGGGTTCTCCAAAATCAGCTAGATCGGTGGTTAGACTGGTTCTTGTTTGTCTGATTTGACTTCTTTTTAAAAGAAAGTTGGATTTACTAGTGGATTCATTCAAAACAGCTAGACTAGTTCAGTGTATAGATTCAGCCTCCAAACTAGCTGTGGTAGACAATAATCTACCAGTATACCCTCCATGTGGGATGGGCTAGTTCTTCAAAAGCACTGAATTTGTCTTTGAGCCTTGCCTCACTGAATACCCTGGTCAAATATCTTTCCCTTGCCATGACTATGTAAGTCAACTTTTTGCTAAGTGCTAAATGTTCTAAAGAGCACATAGGTGGAGCAGTGGATAGAGTTCTGAGTTTGGAATCAGGAAGATGACTATTCTTGAGGTCAAACCTGGCCTCACACACTTACTAGCTGTGTGACCCTGGGCAAGTCACTTAATTCTGTTTACCTCAGTTTCCTCAAAAACACCAAAATTGTGTCACAAAGACTGAAACAAATGAACAACATGTTCTACAAGCGTCTTTTCAACCTAATCTAAAACCTAAACCTATACAATATTCCTTAGACTTTTAATTTGGAATATTCTAGAGATTCACATAAAGGGTTATGAGGGATTGGGTGCTAAACTATGCCACCATAATGTTGTAGCACATTGGTGTACAACTGTAGCAGCAAGCACCCCAAGCATCCTCAGGGTGGCTGCCCATACAGGTTCTTGGATCTGCTTTGATAAAGGAGAGCAACTCAAAATGGGTTAACAAGCTTATTTTAATCACTCAAACATATGCATCGTTTACCTAGTTCAGGGGAAAAAGGTCAGCACCCTGAACTTCAGAATATACAGACAGAATTATCAAGACAGAGAAACAGATCAAGTAGACAGTTTCCAAACTGTCCAACCATTACATCCATACCAAATCAACATCTGGGTTTTTCAAAGCTGAGGGGGGCTCTCAACAATGGCTTCCCAGAATCCAGATCAAATCACAGAACACTTCTCAAAGTGAGCCCCCAAAACAAAGCTACACATCAGGGCTTATATAGCCTTCTCCTGGCTCAGAGAATGTAACAACCTTATTGACTCACTGGCCAATCAAGAAGTATCTACTGAAAAACAAGCCTCCCACCCCAGGCTCCAGGTGCACTTTAGCCTAGGGGCAGGGAAGATCTTAAAAATTTACATTCCCATTACAACAACTCAAATAGGAACAGGGATCACTAAATTGTATGTGCGGATCCCTTCAGGTCTCAATTGTCTTTAAAAACCACATATTAACATTATTTCTCCTCTATTTTAACTATTTCCCAATTACATTTTATGTGATTTGGGTAGCACTAGGGAGAATTGTAGGCTACAATGAATGTTTGACATCTTTGTTGTACACTCTACAAGCTAGAAGAGACTCAGAGAAGGTAAGTGATTTGACTGAAGTCAAATAGGTGATAATGATGCCTGGACTAAAACTCAGGACTCCATCTTCCAGGCCAGACTTCTTTCTATCTCATCATTCTGATGTGCCTCCAATTAAACCCTTGATGGAAGTGAAATCAATGGGAAAAAAACAATGTAGGTTGAGGAAAGGTGACCAATGTAGTTGAAAATGGTTTTCTAGTTTTGAGATTTTTACTAGGCTGAGCAGGGACATTGGCTTGGTTTATGTTGAACTGATGAGCATTTGTAGCCCTTATTAAGTTTGTAAATCCTTTGTCCAACTCCCATTCTTGTTGGAAATTTGGACTCCAAGAGTAAGACTATGTCCCTTATATAGTCTCTAGGGGTACCTTTGAAGGGTCAGGAGTATCCCAAACTCATGCTATTGGCTCAAGCGCCCATGTGCTCTCCATAACATCAATCATTAATAATCAGTGCCTTTGTTTCATTTAACCAATTAACTTCAATTAGCTGTTACAAAGGGATGCTATGGAGAAGCTATAGCAAAAAGAGAACCACTAAGATTTTCCCCCAACACATGAGAGCATAATCTCCCCTGTATTACCTCAGTCCTGGTGGAGAGGGGGGTCTTACCTTTGAGATCCTTACCATTCCTTGGGTCTTCATGGACCAGACTCAGCTAATAATAATAGCTAGGGTTTATATAGTGGTTCAAGGCTCACATAGCACTTTACATATAATCCTCACATTCGACTTGAGAGGTAAACACTGTTATTATCCCCATTTTATATATGAAGAAACTGAGACAGAAAGGTTAGATGGCATGGCTAAGGTCATAAGCTAGTGTGAGTCTGAGGAAGAATGGTAACTTAGGTCTTCCAGTCTCCAAGTCCCCACAGACTCTAGTTCATGGACCCCTGGAGGCTCTCTTGACTTTTCAAAGCTCACACAGTCTAGTCTAGTCTTGTATCTTTCAGAAGGAATGAGTAGATCTAACAGGGATAGAAGCAAGCCCATGTGCTTCATGTCTACTGGGGTGGGGCGCTACCTGTCTCAGCAACGGCAGGGCCTAGTACTGAAGCTCCATGAGGGCTAAAGATGAGAAGCCCATACATAGGTTCCTCCCTCTGTCCTAGGCACACAGCAGTTTCTCCTCCTTAGTGGATGTCAGAGGTGAAAAAAAAGTCCAGTTGCCCCCAGAGTCCCTTATATGTACTCTCAGTTTCAGCCAGGCAGCCAATCAAAAGTCTGTCATTAGGCAGCGAAGTCAGTGAACTAAGCAGGCAATTAATTAGCTTAGCAATCAAATGATACAGAGCTATGGACTTTTTCTCAATGTTTATTGAATAAATCAAAATCAAACCATATATTTATTGTCTATCTACTATGTGCAGGGCATTAGGTAGGCTTTCAGAATGATGGGACTCAAGCAGCCTGGTTCAAAAAGATTCCAAGTTTGATTCTTCTGTTATTAGGACTACCATGAAAAGGAGGGGATTTTAATCATGAAAGGCAGGAATGACAAAACGGGATGGACATACTATTGCCAATGGCAGAGGGGAATAAGTGGATCTTTGAGATACTTTGGGGGAAAAAAAAAGAGGACCTGTATGTAAGAATTGAAATTGGCAGCAAAAAAATGTTGAATGATTTGGAGTTTGGAGGGAAGATAGAGTTATCACAGGAGAAACCGGAAGAAGAAAAGGCAGAAAAGGCTTGAGGCAAAGACAATAAAAGCCTGCTTTAGTTTGACAAGATGGCAACTCACCTTAAAAGAGAAAGGAGGAACCCAAAAAGATGTGGTAGTGGGGGTGGAGGAGAGGGTTGCTCAGGTTTTTGTTTTTTTTTAATAAAGTCCTTCTTTGTTGGAGCAGAGGAGGTCATCTCAGAGGGAAGTGCAGAGGGAAAAGGAAAGGGAGCTCTGAGAACAGATGAAAGATCATTGGAGAGGTAAGAAGAAAGCCAGGGGTACTACAAAGCCCCAGGGAAGAAAGTGTGGTGAGAGAGGAGGAGAAGGAGGGGGAAGGCAGTTTCATCACAGTGCCTAAGGCAGCAGTTAAATAAAGGATGCTGGCTGGAGCAGTGAAAAGGTGAGGGTTGAAGCATTTCAGTGACAGCTATTTGGGTGCCTTGGGACAAAGGCAGTCTGTGGAAAGCTGAGGCCACAAAGGGAAGAGGGCATGAAGGGAAATCGTGAAGTCAGAGAGATTGAGGGTAAATTCTTTAGGGGGAAGGGGCACATAGAGTGGAAGAAGCTGGTTGTATTTCAACAATAAAAGAAGGGAAAGAAAAATTAAGGATAGGAAGGACAGGGATAAATTTCCTGAAGGAAGTATATAAAAATCTCCCTAAACTCCAAAAACTATTGTTCACATCATTTGCAAAATATGCCTGAATCCATTGTGACACAAAGGAGTTTGGCAAATTAAATTCAACTATATTAATGACCAACTATGAAGCAGTTTGATCCTGTTATTAAAATAGTAGAAAAATTATTAAGATTAATAGTGATTGTGGTGGTAGTAATAGTAATAATAATTGCTCATCCTTCCTTTTAAAGAGGAGCAATGACATCTCTTGTGAGTGAATTAGATTTAAGTGAGGCAGAGTTGCTCAAAGTCATCAGCCTCACTCTCTTTCAGAGGCATTGCTAAGACAAAAGTTAGGATGTTTGGCCATGTCTCAGGATGCAGTGGATGGATGACCCTGGCAGCTTGGATGTCTAACCAAGCCCTAATTGCTTCTACTCCCCTCAGGGCTCATTGGTTTTCATCCACTCATTCTTCCTAGGGAAGTCTTCACATGCTTGGAGTAAACACTCCTCTAATTCACCAGTGGGTCTGAGGTCTTTCCGTTACCCTCCACCATGTTTAGCCTGTCTGCCAATTCTGTTTACCTGAGGTGTGGCTGCTGTGTACATGCTACTGTTTCTTGGATTTGTAGCAGGTGGATACCAAAGGTGTAAAGCAGCCTGGAGAAAAGGACTCAGAAGCCCTCATACCAGAGGGATTAGTCTTCCCTGAATATCTGCATAGTGTAGTAGTGGTAGTGATAGTAGTAGCAGTGGTGGTGGTGGTAGTAAGTTGTCTTTGTGTTTTTCTGAACCTGTTATTTCATGTAGGTGGAGGGTCTCTTATTGTGGAAACTACCTCTCCTGATGCAAATCTGCAACTTGAAATTTTTATGAGTTGCCTAGAGCACTGAGGTTAAATGCCTTGCTCATGGTCACATAGCTACTATGTGTAAAAAGGAGGAATGAAGAATCCAGGTCATTCTGACTTTAAGGCATGTCCATCTCCTCTTTCTCATCTTCAGCAGCAGCTCATAGGTAGTACAAGGGGACCCAAAATATATCTAGTCCATATTCTTCATTTTATAGATGAGGAAACTGAGATCTGGAGAGATTAATTGACTTGCTAAGAGTCACACAGTTAGAATGGGCCCAATTCTTCTGGCTGTATAAACAGTCTTCTTTCTTTTTAAAAATTTTAATATTTGTCAATGAACAAAATTTTTTTTTCTCCCTCCCACCCTCCATCTCTATTCTTTCTATAGCACCAGGAAGCTGTTAGTTATTGTCATCATCATATGCTTCATCTTTCTTGTCATTTTGTTATTAATGATGGTCAATAATAAAATACCAGATCATCCATGCCACAATTTAGTTTGACGTTTTTTGGGAAGGGGCATTAGGGTACGGAGAGTAGTATACAGCCATGGTTATTCTTCTGTGAAAGCATTGGCCATAAGAAATGACTCTGTAGGAGCAATAACTCAGTGTAGTTAAGGGAGATGCCCCACACTGGACACTAAGAAAGGAACCATAACAGAGCCTACAGAAAACAGGCTTTTGGAAACTACAAATCTAGAGTTAAAAGAAAAAAGAAACACACTGAGAAATTCAGTACTTCAAACTTCAAACTAGATGAAAGCTATGTTACATACCAATTCTACTCTCAGTAAGCCAATTTTTTCCTTCCCTCTCTCCATTCATTCATTCATTCACTCACTCATTCATTTTTTTCAACTATGACTAGACCCAGGTGATGAAAAGAAAATAAATGGAAAATAATACCTCTTTTCAAGTAGTTTTATATTCTACTTGGGGGGGAGAAGAGGCAGCAGAAGGGATGGGGATACACAATATATACACAGACACATAGTCATCATGTTATTTGATAGTATATAATATATTTTATAAATCTAATTATAAGGAGACTGTGCCATAACAGCTATTTTTTTTCTTCCTGAGCAAGTTTGTGATGGTCTATTTATTAATTATTACATTATGCATATGGCTAGAGACACAAAATGGGAATGGGGAAAGGCAGATCCTCAGCTTTAATTATATGAAGTTGAGCTTACAAATGTGAAGAAAGTCAATTTCATACCTGCTTTCAATACAGCATGCTGTGACTGTGAATGCCACCTTTCTAAAAGCCCTTTAGGTAAATATTTGAAATATTCTAAAACTGACATTCTGAATAATATTCTGATACTGCTTCAATAACATTTTGTAAAATACGTAGGAAACATAGAATTAAGTAAATTTGAACTTTCCCTTTTCCAAGAGAGCTAAAGGCCATACTATTTGCATATTATAATATGGGGATCATTTTAGCTCACCTCTCTTGTCTTCAAAAGAAACACTCCAAAACAGGACAACACAAAGCATGTGATTTTGACCTTTGACCTGTCCTCTGTGTTAGTCAGAGATCAAAGTTTCCTCCTTTCAAAGCAGTTTACATACAGCCTGATCAACATAACCCTCGATTTTCAGGAATGCCTTTGGAAGTGCAATTAGAAGGCTTAAAAGCCAGAAACAGAGGATCTACCCTATTTACACATTTAAAGTAAAGGTCATTCTCAGTTGCTGGGCTTCCCAGATTTCTCTCCCTGAAATCCCTTAAGATATGTAATACCAACATAAAGGGAATCACAAATCCAGTTTTCAGAAAATGGCATTAAATATAGATTTAAACTTTGACCTTTAGTCCCAAGCGAGAGGACAAAAAACTCTCTTTACAGTGAAGGGCATGTAGCTACTAAGCTTCAGTGAGTAGAAGAAAACTTGACTGGTAGTCTCTAGGATTAAGAAACACCAATCGATTTACCTCCAATGCAGGTGTGCTGTAAATCCACTGGGTATGGATATAGCATGTGATTGGACCAAACTCATCTATATTCTAGATTTTATAGGAGCTTCTGGGAGATGGGGGTCTTCTTGGCTTAGGGAATTGACGTTTCCACTGCAATAGTTGAAACGCATTAGAAGTGAGCTGGAATAGGATATGGAACACACGTGGTCTCCCACAACACATTAGGGTCATGAGCTATGGCAAGTTATCCACTGGCAATGTAGAGATGAATTGGTCAAACAGGGAAATCACATACGGAGCATTCATATTTTTAAATTCTATATTATCCTTATTGCTACTGATAATGCCAACCAGGATCCCAGCCTTATGCTCTGCTCTGCTCTCCAGCAAATTGTTCCACTTTTTTTTTTTTCCATCAGCAGCATGGTACAGGGCCTAGAGGGCCAGCTTTGGACTCAGGAAGACCTTGGTTCATGTCTGACTTCTGACACATACTAGCTGAGAGACCATGGTCAAGTTGCTTAACCTTTCAATTCTCCAGATGACTCTCAATCCCTACATTATAGGGGAACCATTGTTCCACATCATTAGAGGTGGAGTGTATTTCCATACAGGGTATTCCCCCATACCAATGAAATCACTTTTCTCCCGCCCCCCAATAATGATATTCAACAAATATAGATTGGAGGGGAAGGAGAAGAATGACAGAATGGCCATTAATCATAACACTAACTTTTCAGATCATTCCTTGGTAGTCACATATTTTTCTTCTGCTTAAAGCCAACCCTAATTTGGACACAACTATAACAAAACATGTAGTCCTTTAATGATGAATATTCAGCTATTTTCTCCAGGGTACAAGGGATTTTTACTTTCCCAGCTGCTAGGAACTTTGAAACATATGACTGTTCTTTCTGGAAGCCTGTAGGTTCCTATCTGGAATGTTTTTCAAACTACCATCTGCAAGGCTAAGTGAAGTTGTTCAAGTTGCTATTATACCCTTAAAAAGCTAGCATTCTGATTCTGCCATTGCACTGGATTAAAGATTGGAAGGTACTTTGACCATGGACAAATCATTTAAAATCTCAGGGCTCCAGACTGATTTCATCAATGTAAGGAACTTCCATTATGGAAACTCATTCTACTGATGCATATCAGTAATCTGTCTATAATTTAGTCCTAGAGATTGCCTGAAGCAATTCAAGCAACTTGCCCTTGGTCAAGTACCACCTGAAGCCAGGCTAATTTCTATATTTCCTATGTGGGGCTGCCTCTTGCAGTTGGAGTATTTATACCCAAATCAATGCATAAACTGACTGTCTGTTCATGTTCCTGGGAGAAACTTTGCTATTCTCAGATAGACAAGCCTTCTTCTTGGTTTCCAGCAGTTGGCTTCCCAATCCTTTTGAGATGGGGCAGGAGAATGACAGTTGGGAGGAATGATAGACAAATGCTGCTCATGGTTCTTTGGAGAATTGCCAACTAGCCACAGAGATGGAAAATCTAGTCCTGTAATGGCAGTAGACCATGGACCTGTTGAGAGAGACAACTGGTACAATTTCCATCTCTTGAAACATTTAAAATGTGCCTGATCAAAGAAGGAGAAAATTAACTACAGTAGAGGAAGCTGGCAAGGGGACAGAGAAAATGACCTAATTTGCCTTTCCCATTACTTGTTTGAGCTGCTCTGGGAATTCCTCTGTGTGAAATTCCAATGCAAACCCTCGTCCAATGGGATTTCCAGAGCAGCAGTGAATGAAAATCAGGCCCTACAATTTTAGAAAGCTCTACTCCTCTTCCTTTAGTTTATAAGAGGGCACTAAATTCTTCTTTGAAGCACCATAGGCCCCATTCTTATCTGTGTAACTACAGAATAATTCTCCCTTAAGATTAGGTAGATATGAGTTTGGCGATCAGCACTAGTGTTCTGCTGTGAGTTCATTACTTATTGAAACAAAAATTGACACAAATATGTGTTTGCCTTCCTCAAATGTATGGTTTTTAAAAACCATCACTTAGTTGCTTTACCAGTTTCTGGATTCAATTAATTTTTAACATTGAAGTAAAGTCCTTTTTTTTTCTTTCAAGCCAGACATTTATTTTTAACAAGGGATGAAATCATCTGAGAACAAAACGGGACATCTGTTACTTTATATCTGTTTATTTTAAGTACTTAAATCTGAGTTTGATTTCACACAGTTTTGACATTGTTGCTTCATTAATAATCCTTACGTAATTGCGAACTCAAAATGAGCTCTGTGATTGCATCGTTCATTTCTCATTAGTAAAGATTCCAACAAAAACCTCAGAGTCATCCTGGGAGGGTGGAGGGTTCCATGTTTAAAGAGGACAGGGATGCAAGTCTCTGCAAGCAGCCTTGAGGATCCTACTCCAAAATGCAAAAGAATATAAGCACAGATAGTTGTATTTTTAAATTTGTAGCCCCAGTGCCTAACGGGGTGCCTTGCACATATAAACATCCAATAATTGTTCGTTGAATTGAATTGAATGATAAGTCTTCTTTTTAGGGTACAGTCACCATAGGTCAAAGAACATAAGATTTACATCTTCTAAGGGCCTTAGAAACCATTTGGTTCGGTCCTTTCACTTCACAGATCAGAAAAATGAGATACATAGAGGTGAAATCACTTAAGGTCACACAGGACCAGAACCATTACTGTGGTGAGGTGACCGGGATATTTTTCCCCAGAGAGATGGAGAGTAAAGAGTGTCTCCAGCAGGCATAAACAATTGAACTCAGCATTTAGCTAGGTAGGGTACATAATTATAACAGGAAGCCTCTGGATGACATTTCCTTGTTGTAGCCCTGACCCATTCTCTGTACCCTAGGTCAGTTATTCCTGGTCTAGTCCTGCTGTTCTCCTTCCCCCCCTACCAACCTCCTCAGCAGCGTCTTCATGTGTCACACCCATAGGACTGGTCTCTTGGGATCTCTGTCTGCCCCCTACAAAGGCTTAATTCATTCCCAAGATATGAGGTTTTTCCTTGAAGTCTCTCCACCCCTTCCTCACCCCCACCCTAACTTCCAGCTGCTTACCCTAGGCACCAGAATTGCTAATCATGGCTCTGTACAAGACATTCAAGCAGAAAGATGGAATTCAAACCCCAGTCTTCTGGTCCCTGAGCTTCACTCTCCACTCTGCCACTATTAGGAAAAGGTGATTATTCCTCTCTTCCATTATATAGTTAATTGAATAGAGAGTCTATAGGTAGCATTTAGCCAAATAAAATTATAAACTTTTGTATATATGCCCTGCTCCATGGCCATCTTTTCACCAGATGTCTTTCTGCCTTGACTAGAGAATCAGCCCTGAAATTCAGTTCTAGATGTCCCACTGTCCGAATTGGTGAGTGACTCGTCGCCCACTTCATCCGGACAGCCCAGCCTACTGCCCAGTCTTCCTGCCAGTTGCGCAGCCACCTTGACTAAAGATTGTGGCCAGTCAGAGTGATACTTTCTGCTCTGAACCCTTTTCATCTTAGGATTTGCATAAGTGAGACATGGGAAGGAGGTCAATTCCAACTGTCAAATTCTGTAACACTTGCCCTAAGGTCCACCACTGTTCTGATTAATGAGTGCTTTATGTGGCCCACTAAGTCTTGCCAGGTTTCAGCCATGCTTTACCTTAATTCCTAGCCATTTTCTCTCCAGCCATCTTGCCAAAGCATGCATATTATTTCTTGTCCCCTCTCCCCGCTCCCCAACCCCCCATCTCATTGTTTAGGGCATTTTTTCCAGTAATGCAAAAGGTAACCCATCTGTTCCTTCCCACCCTGTTCAACTCCAGCCATAGTTTTATATGAATCTGTCACAGGAGAATTATCCTGGTATCCTGGAGGCCTTCTTAGAATTCTCTTGCCGAGAATACAAATGGAACATGTAGGCTAGCTTATGGTTATATACTGCTCACTTCCAATATGGCCTGACTGTCTTGGTTAATAGTTTTGAGGGGTTTTTTTTGTTTTTTGTTTTTTTTTTGGAGCGGGGAAGGCAAAGCAATTGGGGCTAAGTAACTTGCCCTAGGTCACACAGCTAGTAAGTGTATCAAGTCTGAGGTCACATTTGAACTCAGGTCCTCCTGACTCCAGGGCCCGTGCTCTATTCGCTGCCCCTCATCTTGGTTAATCATACATTTCCTTGATGACATCCTTTACACCACTTCTCCATGGTTTAACTCAATTCATTCAAAACATTTTAAATATTAATATTATTATTAATAATAACACAACAAAACAGGACCTATTGGCTTGAGTTATACATACAAAGCTCACTATTTTTCATTAACTAACATGTGACAAATCCCCATAGTATAAATACAGATCTCAAAATATCCTTGAGAATTATAATAAATAAACTGTCCTGGAATTGGGCTAATACCACACATGAATTCATTGCCCACTGTCATACCTACATAACATTGATCCATACAAATTCAAGAATGATGTTTTTAATAAATATTTTCATCCTCAAGCCATGTAATTTCCAACCCCCCTTGAATGGAAAACTTTCAAAAGTGGAAGAAACAAAAAACTATGTGGGAAAAGGGTGATGTGCAGCTCATCTCATCCTATCTGCTAATGAATTTGTCCCAAATGCTTTCACTGAACCACCAAAAGATGAGGTTATCTTCTGATTATTTTGTTCAATTATAGAAAAGCAGTATTTTAGTTCCCCTGTGCAACAGTGCACAGAACACGAAATATAAAAGAATAATTGCAGGCTAGTGACTCATGCCAAGACCATCTCTATCTGAACCCAATTAAATAAGTGCTAATAGTAATAACAATAGCCTGCATTCATACAGGTATAAGCTTCCTGAGGGCAAGGACTAGATTCTTTTTTTTTCTTGTTCTATGTATCCCAAGAGCCTGGCACAAGGGCTTTGGGCATATTATGTATTTAATAAACATTTGTTTAATTGAATCAAATCATGACTTAAAGTCTACATGTTTTAAGATTTTCAAAATCCTTTCCTTACAACAGCCCTATTAAGATAAGTAGTGAAAGTAGAATTATCCTCAGTTTTACAGGTACAGAAATTAGGCTCAGAGAGGGCAGGGTAACTTGGTTGCCTA
This sequence comes from Petaurus breviceps papuanus, assembly GCF_028583685.1. NCBI lineage: Eukaryota > Metazoa > Chordata > Mammalia > Diprotodontia > Petauridae > Petaurus > Petaurus breviceps. The sequence goes on from NW_027185799.1 coordinate 13,784,250, forward strand.
AGGGTAGTCAATGAGTAAATAACAGTCTGGACTCAACTCCATCTTCAATGCTCTTTGAGAGTATAATTCAGGGGAAGGGTTGGCCCATGCAAAGACCCCATCACCATGCTTGGCTGATGCAGTCTCTTTAGGTGGAGGGATTGTTCCCAAGAGAACTGTAAAGGAAGTGTCTCAGAGAGACTGTGGAGCATGGGGGATTTTCTATAACTGATTCTGGTTGGCTGATCATGTTCTTGGGGGACAGTGGCGACACTTTTGGGGATTGGCTGTTCAGTCAAATCTGTCAGTGTCTTCAAAAAGACCTGAGTCAGTTTCAGCTGTTTCTGCTTCATTAGCTTCTAGGGGAGCTTGGTGACTCTCTCACAGTGTTCAGTGGGATACCAGGTGCTATTACGTCATAACTGCATTCTGATATATCATCATAATCATAACTCCCACTTATATGGCACTTTGAGGCTTACAAAGCATTTTTTTTTACAATAACCCCATGAGAAAGGTAGCACAACTATTACCATCCCCAGATTTAGAAAAAAAAATTTTACTTTAAAAAAAAATTTTTTTTCATCCCCAGTTTTATAGATGAGGGAATGGAAGCTAGAGAAGAAGGCAGATTCACAGAGCTACAGCGGTGGAGCTTACACTAGAACCCGGGTATTCTGCCTCTAACTATGACAGACAAATCGCTGTGTTAGGTTCTGGGGCACTGTCTACTTCAGGGTTCTCTGCCTCTCATGCCTGGCAAATGCCCAGAAACAGAGCATAAATGCAGCATCAGGCCAGCACAAGATGCTACTGCATTTTCTTCAATTGTATTAAGCCAATCCTTGGTGTCATTTTGCAGGTAAAAGCTTCCATAAAAACTTGTTGGTGTTTTATCTTCTTGAAGAGTCTAGAATTGCATCTTGAGAGCTTAGAGCCTTTGTAACAGGGCCTTTTTTATTCCTAGCATAAAAAATGTGAATACATGTTGTGTGTGGCTATGATTTTGTTCTTTGTATGTGTAGAGGAGAGAAGGGGAGAAAGGGGAAGGGAAAGAAGAGAAATGGTATGAGGGAAGGGGAGAGGGAAAAAGAGAGATGGTAGAGAGGAAAGGAGAGAGGGAAAAATGGGGAAAAGAACGAGGGAAAGAAGGGAAGAGGGGAAGGAAGAGGGGAAATGAAAAAAGGAGAAGGGAAAGGAAAAGGGAAGGGAAGGAGAAGAGAGAGAAGACAGGGAAAGGGGATAGGAAGGAGGAAGGAGAGAGCAGAGTAAAGGGAAAGAGATAGGGAAGGGGTGAATAAAGGAAAGAAGGAAGGAGAAAAAATGTCAAGAGTGAGGAGATAGGGAAGGGGAAGATAAGGGTGGATGGAGAAGGGATGAAAGTAGAGGGCATATAATGTTTGTTCTTTTATCACATGATCCTGAACAACACACACACATTCCACATCTGAATCTATCATTTGCATAACACCTAAGACCTTATTGGCAGATTATTGAGTTTTAGCCTTCCCATTTGCACAGAGGTGAGTGCTAGTCATATAAGCCCAGATACACAGTGTTACCTCTTTAGGCACTAGTGAGGACAGTTCTAGAATCAGTGCCCCTCCTGATTAAAGCTTAAAACAGTTTATGGTGCTGTAGAAGGAACTCAGAGTTTGGAGTCAGGGTCTCTGGGTTCAAATCCTGCCTTGGCCTTGGGCAAATTGCTTAATTTCCCTGAATCTATTTCTTCATTTGTAAAAGGAAGGCATAAGACTAAATGGCCTCTGGAGGTCCCTTTTAGCTCTAAGATTGTGAACTTATGACCTTATGGTCACAGATAGAATGGCCAAGGGCAAACCTGACCCGCCTGAACATATGGAAATGTATAATCCAGCTCAATATGTGATTCTCTTAGTCATTTTTCTCAGCTCAAAGCTTTTCATGCTCCCCTTTCCCCTTCCTTCTTTCCCTTTTCTCTTCTTTCCCTTCCCTTTTCTCCCTCTTCTCTTCTAAGAATGAAATCACAACCACAAATTGAATGTATTCATACTAATACCAATAATATGATGCCTTGTGCCCCACGCCGCAGTGCCCACAGTGCCAAGATTGGGTTGTTGCTTATGATTTTTTTGTGATTGTGTTACTTCCTGTTAGGTTCATGTGAAGAGGTAAGCAAAAACTGCTAGCCATCTCTCAGGCTTCATTCAGGCTTTGAAGTTCCATAATACTGGGGAATATACTTGGAATTCAATTAATTTCTATCAACATTTATGAAATGCCTATAGTTTGCAGAACATGGAGCTCCTTACTTAGGCAGAAACAAAGTTTGGACAAAATACCATCTTTAGCTTAATTGACCTGTTTATTAGGATGTAACATAACAGGTAACAAATCATTATAATATAAAATATTACATAATGTGTAAAACAAAGTTTGGACAAAATACCATCTTTAGCTTAATGGACCTGTTTATTAGGATGTAACATAACAGGTAACAAATCATTATAATATAAACTAATACATAATGTGTAATTAGTGCATTAGGGAGATACATCAAAAAATGCTATGCAATCTGAGCAGATAAAGGTCATTGATGATTGGGTCATTCAGGAAAAACTCTCCCAGGTTGCAACTCCTTTCTGTGGTCATCACTCCGGTGTATGTATTTGTCTCTTTTTTTTAGAACATTCCTGCTTCTTGGGGGACGTGACTGCCTGCCTGTAATGCTAATGTAGTTTGAACTTGAAGATCCCTTTGTATTGGCAAAGGTAGCAGGTACCGTGTTTCCCCGATAATAAGACACTGTCTTATTTTTTGGGACAGAAAAAACACCAGAGGGCTTATTTTCAGGGGAGGGCTTATTTTAATGAACATTGACAGCAATTTTAATAAACAGGTAAATGTGAACAAAAAAATGTACCTTTATTCAATAAGCAAATCACTGGGGAAGAACAGGATGACGCACTCACTGCTGCAGCTCTGATTGGATGCAGCTCGGAGCGCGGCGTGCGTTTGGGGGGAGGACGGTGCATACAGAGGGTACTGTAATGTAGCGTGTAGCGCAGGGGATCACCTTCACTACAGTAACAATCTCAATAGGGCTTATTTTTGGGGGAGGGCTTATTTTAGAGGAATCTTACACAGTAAGGGGAGGGCTTATTTTCGGGATAGGTCTTATTATCAGGGAAACACGGTACTTAGCACTTAGTAATTGATCAAGCCTCAGTTGGGGGAACAGAAGGTATGGACTCCTGTCTCCTGTTGCTGATGTAACAGGAAGGGGTTGGTTGAAACAGGAAGTAGCTAATGCTGTGAATATAAGAAAAGCCCCAGAGAGGCACAGCCAGAATTTTCTTGAGACTAAGATCTGGTAGTAGAGCACCTGCAGAAGAGAGAATCGAGAAATGAGCCAGAATTTCCTGAGAACTTGTGGTGGCGGAGCTTCTTCTGAACAGGATCCCAGGAGCCAGGAACCCAGGTGACTGAGGAAGCATGACTGGGATGCTGAGACTCTGTTTGTGGCTTGGTTGAGCCTTGAATTCCCTGGAGCAGAAATGGTGAAGGATCTGACAAGGACCAGACCCTGTGAACTTCAGTGTGGAGCAGGACCTACCCAGAGAGCTGGACAAGGAACTGGGAGCTGTCTGCCATCGTACCCAGGTGACAGTCTGGTGAATCCAGGTAGAATCTGGGACCATGGAAGGGGATCCAGGGAATCTGATAACAGGCCCCAAGTCAAGATGAAAAGACCCCTCCCTGGGTACTGAGTAATGATGAAATTGTAGTTTACTAGTGACCTAGGGGTGGAGGGTCTGTATTTTCTATTGTACTTAGTGATTAATGATACTTAGTAATTGATTGCTGAATAAGTGACTGATTGAGTTAATCAAGACTTTGCCCCAGAGTGGAAGACTTTGACTATTGTACTTTGAGATGCTTGTTCTTTGTTCTACAAATCGTGACCACTTTGGTGAAAACTATGTGGCCATTTTAATGATAAGCTGTTTGTGAATATAAGTTGTAATTTTGTGAATGCTGTAACTTGGTTTTCTGTGAAAGATTTGCTTTGATTTGTTATGGAATAAATAGTGTTCATTATACTGTGTAATCAGAACCTTAAAAGCTGTTCACAGTAGCAGTCCTCTGGAAAACTTGTGTTACTAGTGCCTAGAACATAGAAAGAGTTAATAAGTATTTTCATTCATTTGTGAAGAAAATAGTATTTGAGATGGGCTTTAAAGAATGGTTTCAATAGGTAGAAGAAAACCCGAAATGGGGTCATGAGGAGTCAGACATGACTGAAATAACTGAACAAGAACAGTTAGGCAAACTGGCGGTGTCTGGCTATGAACCAGTATCTCCATCATTAATGGGCTTCATAACAATCCTTGCATTGGTCCTGGTGCATCTTAAATAAGGGGAGAGATCAAAGGCAGTTCATGGGATCATCAGAGTTAGGCTTGGAAGGAACCATGGAGATTGTTTCATTCAATTCCTTTATTCTCTGGAGAAGGAAACTGAGGCGCATGAAAGCAAGTGACTTAGCCAATGTCAAATAGGTAACTGGGATGCTGACTCCAAATCCTGTGCCTATCCAGAATCATTGGGAAGGAGGCTTCAATGAGGCACAGAGGATGCATGAACATGGGAAGTGGGAATCACATCTCTATTTTTTCTTTCAAATGTAAATCAGTATCAATACTGGACATCTCTTGCTTAGTCTCTACCTTACTTGGAATTGAATCTGGGTGGGGGCAATAAAGGGAACACACTACTAGTGCTCCCACAAAATCCAGCGGCAAAGAGCCATGGGAGGAGGGTGGAGTCAGTTGTGCAAATATCCTAGGAAACCATAGCTGGAGGACTTGTCAACTCAGTATGTCCCAGGTCTCAGAAGGGAATAATGACATCCTGGAAAGTCAAACGTTTCCAGTTTCTTTCCTATTCATACTAATAATGGGCATAGTTGTGGGAAAAGTGTGGAAGAAGTGGTGTTAAGGACTTGATCCCTGAAGTGTATCTCCAGAAAAAAAAACAAAAAACAAGGGCCAGTCACATTGTAAGAGGGAAAGAGAGACATAACAGGTAGACAGCTTGTGTACTCCACTGATATCCACACGATGTCAAGAAATATAGAGCAAGGTCCCCAGTGCAGAATGGACCCCCAAGGGTCATTCTGGATGGGTAAATGGCAATGGATTGCAATCTGCACTCCTGGAGGCAGTTCTAACATCTACCGTAAGAGATCACAGATGCATCGAATTATCAAAACTCTAAGATACTGCACTTCAGTGGGGTATTTCTTTCCAGTGTGAGAAGTGTTGAGTTCTTACTGCTATGCTCCTAAGGGCAACACCAGGAAATGTCTTGCATCATACTGAGTCACACTCATCAGAACACAAACCCAAACAGATGTGAAGCATTCCCTAAAGGACTTCCTGCCTCCTCAAACCCCAACTCCCTTACTCCAAAACAAACAAACAAACAAACAACAAAGTGAATTGAATGGTATCCCAATCCAGTGAGCCAGGGCAAATAATATTCCAAGCACTGCATAGACCACAGGTTTCCAGTGGAGGCATCTGGAGCTGGACACATCTGCAGAAGGGCTAGGCATCCTCAGTGCTAGCCAAACCAAGGTGCCCCAAGGTTAAATCCACAACACATTCCATTCTGGTTCTGAGGCCGAGGGAGGCCAGGTGGGGCTGTCCAAAATAGAGTGATAATCAAGAGAAAGAGGGAGTCTTAAATTGAGGATGGAGAGCAATTTACTCAGGCTAATGGAAACCCATGCAATATTAAATGAAATTGTACTACACCTTCTTCATAAGGGGGCACTGGGGAGCCAACTCCTTGCATACCGCTGAGCCTGTTCCTGGGGTTGAGCAGCAAGGGGTGTGCAATTGGGGAATAAGCCAGGCACCAACCATTATGGTTAATGGGAGCCCTGCTCTTAATCCCCTTGTGCCCCAAACATATTTACCTGGGCCCATGGAGGAGCAAGGCAAATTCAGGTATAATTTCCAGGGAGTCTGGAGTCAGGGGAGCCTCTGCTTTATTCCAATTAAATGAAGCCATATCGGGTCGAGGGTAATTCATAGTATTCCCCATTACGGGAGTTCTGTGTTTAAGCACCTCAATGGACTTTCTTTTAATGAAGAACTGAACTGCACGGTGGGTAGGAGTGAAAGAGGGATTGCTCTAACTCACAACATCAAATCTCTCCCAATGGAAGGCAGAAAACCAGGAAGCAAAGTCTCCCCCCTCCCCACCAAAATCATCTCTCTCACTGAGGCACTCACTCTGGGCCCCTACACGGATCTGGGGTCATGTCGCTTCCGCTTTCTTTTAGTAATGAGAAAACTTGGCCAGGTTGGGGAGGTGGGGAGAGAGAGATGAAATGAACAGAGACTGACCAGAGTTCACCTGAATCTTTGGAGATTTTCTTCCTCCCTCCCCACCCCTCCTCCCCAACCTTCCACCCCACCTCTATGTCTTCAGAGGCAGCCAAAACCAAATGAGTTGTTACTTCACAGCTGTAGAGAAGAAAGAAAAAGTCTTTTAAAACTTTGCCAGCATAAAGCAAATATAGGAGAGATGTCTATAAACAAAGAAGAGAAGATCTAAGTCCATGCAGACAGCCTTTAAGCTACAAGAAAAAATAATAGGGCCCCAGACTTATGGGAAAAGACCTGGAGGGGGCCTCTAGGTTGGCTATCCTCATCTTGGTAATGAATATGATACTGCAGAAAGTGACTGGTCCAAGATCCCACAGGTTATAGCTGCTATCTAGCAATGCAACTAGGTGGCATAGTAGATAGAGTGTTGGATCTAGACTCAGGAAGACCTGAGTTCAAATCCTTTATTAAGTCCATAGCTGTGTGACCCTGGGCAAGTCCCCTAAACTCTTTTAACCTCAGTTTCCATATCTGTAAAATGGGGATGATCTCTTATGATATGATATGATACAGCATACCTTTTAGCATTGTTGTGAGGATCATATGAGAATACTTGTAAAGTACTTTGCAAACTTTATCTACATGTTTCCTCCTTGTATTTCTATATTAAATAGCAGAGGGGAGATGTAAGCATGGGTTCTTTAGAATGCAAGTCTGATAGTTAGCTATTGTTGCCCTTTGTTCTTGAAGAGGACCAAAATGGCATCATTATGTTGGAATCAAGGTACTGTGTGTCTGGCTGTGACCGATCAGACCAAAACAAGCTCGGAAAGTTTGACCACAAATATTCCACATGAATATTTGGAGTGGAGATGTCTCTAAGTTTCAGCATCTCACATTTTTTTTTTGCTACTATAGTCCTACTTTCCTCATGGAGCACAGCACCTTCTTTGATGCTGGCATTCCATGCTGGGCAGTGTCTCCCATGTCCAAATCTGATACACTTTCCATGATGTCATCTTGCGCAGACAATACATACATCTTAAAGATGAGAAGTTGAGTTACTTGGCCAAACTTTCCCAGAAAGCAAATAGAGCAAGAATTGAAATACAATTTCTTGGTTCCAGATTGAGTGATTTCTCAATCAATAAATAAAAATGACAACTCAAGTGTCTACAGCACTTACATTTTCCCAGAGGGGCTTTGCTCACAACCATCTTCTGAGTTAGGTATGGCAAAAATTCTTCTCCCCATTTTTATAGATGAAACTGAAACTTGCAGAGAAAATGACTTTTGCCCAGGGTCAAAGAGCTAGAATGAGAATAGGATCCTGCTTCCCCCCTCCCATTCCAGGTCCAGGGCTCCTTCTGCTCTGCCAACATAGTCTGGTAATGCCTTGTGCTAGGAACCATGAATTTTAAGAGGAGAGAAGGCAAATGTTTGTAAAGATCACATCAAATCCTTCACTCCAAAGTTACAACTTTAAAATAAATAAACAAAACCAAAGGTCATTAATAGCCCAGCATATAGCTTTAAAAATATCTTCTTATGGTCTACAAGTTTCCTGAGTCTGCCAACTCTGTGCCTGCCCCACCCTCATCTTTCAATGCTGTGTCCACACCCTCCTAATCATGCTTTTTTTCCTTTTTACTACATATGACTTAGTTGAGAGAAGACCCATTCATTCATCCAATGAACAGTTGGGTGCTGCCCTACAAAACACCAAGGTATCCACTAGGTCTACAGTGATAAATGAAATACAGCTCCTGCCCTCAAGGAGCTTATTATAAAATACTCAAATAGATCTAGAATTTCATCCATCTGGGAATTCTCTCCAACAATGCAGATCAACATCCATCCATGCCTCCTCACCCTGTGGGACTCTTGTCTATGTGTCTCATAAGTGAGAGCCCAAAGGGTCTACCCCAGATGCTGGAGGTGTTCCTTATTTACTTCCATTAGAGCACCCCAGCTGTCTACTTATTATAGCTAGCTCTTACCACATGACCAGCTCACCTTTTTGCCATGTGACAAAATCTCTTCCTGTCATAGAATTCTTTTGAGATATCTATTATTCTTGTTTTTTCAAAGGCTCCTCATTGGCTGTTTGTTGTAGACTCCCCACAGTCACCATACACCTTCTATTTCCCCCTGTGTGATATTAATTCCTAATTCTTCAGAGGCAGATTACATACTATGTCTCACTGCCATAGTGGCACATATAGAATGTTAGTATTAAAAGCTGAGTCTCTGCTTTCATGAGAAGGGGGGAAAGTCTGAAAAAGACTTAAATAATTCCCCAAGAATTAACCCTGTGATTATAAATGTCAGGTGAGTTATACAACAGGGCAATATGTGCTTGTGAAAGGTATTTGTGACCGTGACGGGTGGACAAGTTTCAGAGGGATTGCCCATGGATTATGTGGTCCTCCTGATGCCTCTATTTGTGGATGATATTGTGCTGCTTTGTTAAGCACCAGAATATTTCAGAGCCTCTTGGAAAAGGTCTGTAAAAAGAATATTTCAGAACCTCTTGGAAAGATGTGTAAAAAGAATCACCCTAGGGGCAGCTGGGTGGTGTAGTGAATAGGGCACCGGCCCTGGAATCAGGAGGACCTGAGTTCAAATCTGAACTCAGAAACTTAACACTTACTAACCATGTGACCTTGGGCATGTCAATTAACCCCAATTGCCCTGCCCTCCCCACTCCAAAAAGCAGGAAAAAAAAAAAGAATCACTCATACTAGAAAGACTAAGTGAACAAAGAATGTTTATTGCTCAGACTTCAATATGCATATATTTGTGTTTTAGGTGCAAGGTATCAGAAAACTATCATGATATTATTAGGAGCAAAATATATAGAAGTGAGAAGGGGATACACTGTAGTGGACAGGAATTTGAACTTGGTTTTTAGGAGGATGGGGATTCAAATCAGACTTCTGCCATTTTTTTATATAACCACAACCAAGGGTGAGTCACATAACCTGTATGGACCTATTGAAGAATTATCTACCTAATTATAGACTAGTTGCCAGGGGAATGAAATCCCCAATCCTTCATGTATAAGTAGAATTATCCTGTTAAGAAATAGAGGTTCAATGGACTAGTTAGTTCACCAAATATAATATTTACAGATTGGAAAACGTAATCTATCCTCCAGAGTTCAAATCCAATACCTCATGATGATGTGGAGTTGATACTGAGTTCCGAAGACTCATACCAGCAAAGAAAGGGTGGAAAGACTTTGACTATGATTCTAAAAACAGACTTTGTCTGCTTTCTGAGGGCAAGCCCCACTGAGTAAAGAAGAGACTATCATGAGGTCACTTGATGATGAATTGTTTGACCATAATACCTCATGGAGCAAAATGACTCTTAGTCCTGAGTGCTATGATGGTACAAGAGGAACAAAAAAAGAAAGAGAGGGAGATAATACTGTTTTTAGAGTTTCAGTAAACATTTACTTAGCTGCTGGTCCTCTAAATGTGAGGTACTTTTTCAATGATGGGTACATATAGTACTGGAAAAATTTCATCTTATCCATCTTAATATTTTCCCTATAACCAGTAGAAAGAAGAAATTTGCAGGTAAAGGGCAGGATGCCTCACAGGCATTTCCATAACGGAAAAAAAATGAAGGAATTGGTTGAGTTGATTCTACCAGGTATCAAAAGACAAAAGACATATCCCTTATTAAACATTTGCAAAAAAAATCACTATTAAAACAACAGTATTTTATGTACCAACAACTGTTGCTAAGGATTAGGACAAAGAGAAATTCTACAAATGACGTGGCAAGATCCTCCAAATTAAATCAACATAAAATATTGGTTACTCAGTGACTTCAATGAATAAGTGGGAATAGGTGAGGATGTTGAGAAAACATGAATCAGGAATAAGGAATGGGAGAGGTAAAAGTTATGCAGACTATATGAAAGCCTCACACACGAAAAGGGCAAAAGCATTTCATACACTGTTTCAATTTTCCATACTCTATGAATGCTTTCTTTGAGAAAAGAATTAGAAGACTAGACATGACAAGCACAAAATAACATTACAAAAGATGAAATTGATTATATTTAATAGACAGGAAATAACTCATTATATCTGTGGGAATCGTTCCTGCCTCAGCTCCTTATGTATAGTTAGGCAATTGACTTGTTAATATAAATATCAAAGTTAGGACAAAACTAAAAAAAAGGAGAAAATTGAAGAAAAAATTGATGGCAAAAAATAGAAAACAGTTACAAGGAATGTATGGACACCAATTATAATAGTTTCATATGGAAGTTTGATTAATGTAAATTAATCATTATAACAAAGATAAAGCTTTTTTATGAAGGAGAAAATAGCTTAAAAACACCTTCATCAGGAGATACTTGACTTTATTGTCAAGCAAAGAGAGAGAGAGAAACTAAGGGCAACACTGGTATAGAATATTAATTCATTTGTACAATATTAAGCAAAAAGATGGTAAAAATTTATGAGCAATTAACACCTCATTATTCAGTAAGAAGTATGAAGCTTTAATCATTTTTTTTAAAGCTTGGAAAGATATCCAAAGGATTTAAAGAGGAATATAAAAGAAGTACAAGAAATAGAAGAAAAATGGAAAAGATCTGCAATACTTCTTGTAGCAAACTCTTTTGACCATCAAGGATGGTGGAGTACCACACTTGAACTCTAACATCACAGTCCTGGACATGTTTATAGTGTAGTTAGAAATGGTACTAAAGGGAAGACAATAAAAGCAGCTGAATTAGGTAAAGAGTACATAGAAGGGATTCATGGTGGAGGTGACATAATTATAAGAGCGCTGAGGGATTTACTTACAAGTTACTACAAGGAGGAGAAGATACTAAAGGTATAGATAACATCTCAGACCTTAAAAGCAAAAAAGTGACTGAGAGAATGTTAACAATTGCTTCCTCATATGACTATCTTTCCATCTATATTACATTTTGATTAGAATAATCTCCATATGTATTGAAGAAATTAATATTAGCAGGGAAAAGACTGTCCTCCACAAGTGATATTCCACAGTAGACTACAGCCTTATCATCACATAATTGACTGAAAAAACATAGAGAACATAAGATTCCACTGGGCTTGTTTGTTGACAAAAAATTAAAAGCATTTGATTTGATAGAATAAAATGTCACCTTCAAAACTCTCTTCTAACACATCTCCTATGTATTAATCAAAATAATTCAAGGTTCCTTGAAAGATAAACAGCAAAGATAATTTTGTTTAAAGATCATTAATGCCAGACAAGGTATAAAATTGGGAGACCCATGATGCCTGAGGTGGGGAGTGGAGAATGACACCATTATGGAGATCCAGTACTGAGTTCAAGTTGAAGAGGGATTTCCTTTGGACAGGGAGATCCTTCACATTCTCTTGTTTGTGGATCACATTGTACTATTTGCATTAAACTCCAGAACATCATAGAGACTCCTGGATAAGATATATGACTATTCATTAGACTTTGACCTAACCATTTACATAGGAAAAAACAAGTAGATCATCTTGATTATAACTGGCTTCCTTCAAGACAACTTAAATACTGTCTTCTACTAGTACTCTGAGATTACCTTCCATTTCTGTCATATTTCTGATATGAATGTAGTTATTTAAATGTTGTCATCAAATGTTCATAAGTGAACTCTATGAAAACAAAAAAAAAATTACTGTCCTTTTGTAATGGTAATGGGAATTTGAAGATCTTCCCTGCCCCTTAATAATCCTAAGGGAATTTAAAGACTTTCCTTGCTTGGAAAATAAACTCTGCCCCTAATAGGTTGAATGTAATCACATGGAGCCTGTGGTAGAAGGAGTTTGCTGAAGGGTGGAGCAGAGCCCACAGGAAGCTGGGAGTCAGAGCAAGCTAGACGGTAGGGAGGACTGAATGCTTCCAAGGGAGACAGATAGGCTTGTGAGTAAATATTGGTCTCGTGTTGGTTTGTGGGAAGGCTAAAGAAGGCTGTGTCTCTCTGTGCTTTTGTGGCTTATTAGCTTCTCTGCTACAATGATGGAAAAAGCTTACTGGTTTGGGGGTTTGGTTTTCTGGTGTCTGAATAAATGTTTTGCTTTTGTCTTATATATGGAGAGGCTGTTATATTTTGTGATAGAGCACTATGCAGGTATATTTATCATGACTGTTGGCACTGTAAATATTGCATCAGTGCTACACCTTTGTATTCCTAGCACTTAGCACAGTGCCTGACATATGTATAGTAAGCACTTAATAAATGCTGACTGACTGGAGAGAATATCTACATTGATGAAATCACAGATTTAAATAAGTTATTTGAACTAAGACAAAAAAGAATGTAAAAGCTACTTCCCCCAAATACCTTATATTCAACTGGGAGGGAAGCAACATGTCTATAGATAAGTAAATGAAAACAAATATACAACAAAGAGAGTTAAACCCAGATAGGCAAGAATTATATTTTAAATCCAATTTTGATTAGATATCCCAGAAAATGCCAACAATGGTCTTTTTAATGGTGAATTGTAGGGCTTTGTAGCAATATTTCCTAATGACTGTGATCACTGCCTGTGTGCCAGTTTGTGCTGTGTCATTGAAGATGCTATGGAGTGGGGAAGGCCCCAAGAAAATATTGGAGGTCAAGTGAAAAATCTTTGAATTTCCCTAAGTCAATGAAGGATGATCTAATATACACCAAAGCTGAGTCCTAAGGTATAAGTAGCAAGAGAGGTAAGGAGTTCTTCTTCCTGAGAGAGCAGACCAAAATGAGAAATAATGGCATGAAATTAGGGTAGATGAGGCTTTAAGGGAAGGGAAAACTTCCCTTCAATGAGATCTTTTAGGTAATGAAGTGGTCTCCAAGGGCACTTGAGGAAGCTCCACACAAGATGAAACACTCAAATATATGTGCCTCTTATTATCATATTAGTAATGTGTGTACTCATCTCAATTTTTTTAGCTTTTCTCTCTTCCTCCCATTTAAACTTTTTTCCTACTAAGACTTCTGTATTCTGTTATCTCTCTTTATTTGCAGGATGAAGTAGGGAGAGAGACATTCCTTACAAAGTTTTAAAAGACCATAGGATCATAGATTTGTAAGTGGAAGGGTCCTTAATGACCATCTAATCCAATCCCCCCCCCCCATTTTACAGATGAGAAACTGCTGCGTTTCAGAGAAGTTCAGTGACGCCCATAGTCATGCAGCTACTGAAAGAGATAGGATTTCAATCCCAGTATTCTTGAACCTAGGACCACCTCAAAGGTTACTGTATGAAGCATTTATGTTCTGTTGTGTGGCATAGTGGGAAGAGAATGTGGAATCAATAGACAAGTAGATCTGAGTGGAAGGTTTACCCTTGCAACTTACTATGTGACCATGAATAAGTCATTTTTTTCTCTCCAAGTCTCCTCATCCAAAAATGGGAACAATGATGCCCTAGTGGCAGGAAGTTGATCAGAAACTTGATCAACTGATTTCTCCTTTACCCAGTTAATAAAAATCATCAGAGATAAGAGGAAAGCAATAGAGAAAAAGATCTGGTAAGGTCTTGAATGAAGGATTTGGACTTTATTACTCCTTTTTGAGGTATGAATAAGTTTCCATCTCAATCAAAGTTGATGGAGTTTGAGGGAAGCAAAAGATTGGTCATCCCCATGGTGAAGCTTTAAAAAGTGAGATACGGTCTCTAAATAGTCAGTTTGAGAGCTGAGGCAAAAGACAATTCTGAGGAATGTGACTGCTGGCAGGTGAGAAGAGATCTAGCCCTGACTATTGGGAATTGAGAAGGACAAGGGACCCCAGCTGAGTGAACTGCCCAGGAGAGATTCTGTGCTTTCTGTGATAGCATGAAGACACTGAGAGAAGGGACAAGACATCTGAGTTCTATAATGCTGGGGATGGAAGTTACCTGGTCAGGTGTGTTTCCTTTATGTCTGT
>NW_027185799.1:13798548-13836048 GCF_028583685.1 Petaurus breviceps papuanus
TTTATGTCTGTCTGCCTAATGATGTACTCTACTGTGTGCCTGTTCTTTGTACTGGTGCTATGGGTAGTTGTGGGGGGCTGCCCCTCAGGTTTATAGAGTGAATAGATGGAGTGAGGAAGACCCAAGTTCAAATCCAGCCTCCCATATTTCCTAGCTATGTGAACCTGGGCAAGTCAGGTAAGGTCTGTCTACCTCGGTTTCCTTATCTGTAAAATGGGGATAATAATAGCACCCACCTCACAAGGTTGTGAGGATCAAATGAGACACTATTTGTAAAGCACTTCACACATGGTAAATGCTATGTAAATGTTAGGTACTGTTACTATTACTATTGATTATGTAATGCCATCTCAGTAATGACTTTTACTTTGACCTAATTGTGCCACTGGTTGTCCATTAAAGGCAAATGCACTGGTAGGGGCTTTTTAGCTATGGTTTTAGGAGTGATGATCCTAGCGAAGTCATCCTATGAGGAAGGAAGTTGGGGGCCTACTCAGAAGGGGCACTAGACTTACCATTCCTATGTCAGAAGTATTATGAGGAAGTGCTCGGTAAACCTTAGAATACCATAGATATGGGTGCTATTCTGGTACCTGCCATATTAGCCATTTAAATCTTTCTCACACAAATTTCCTCTTCTACACAATGGGGATAACAATCCCTGCCCTATTTTACAAGGTTGTGACAACTAAATGTAAGTAGGCAGATGGGTGCTTCTTGAAGGCAGGGACTTTTTCCCTCTTTTTTTGTTCTTTTTAATCCCAATACCTGACAAGAAAGAAAATACTTTAAAATGTTTGTTGCATTAAACAATGCATGTGAAAGTGCTCTAAAAGTGGGAGGTATATGAGGAGGAGGAAGAAAATAAGAATGACAGTGAAGAGGAGGAAGAAGAAGAGGATGAGGATGATGACCAGGATGAAGAGGGTGAGGAGGATGATGAGGAAGATGATGATGAGGAGGAGGAGGAGAATGATGCCTTAAGATGAAAGCCTCTAGAGACAGGACCATAGTGTGTGCACACCCCACACGCCACACACCTGGCATATTATGAGTGTTTTAAAACAAAATGGGGGGAAGCTTTCTTTCCTTCTCTCTCTGTCTCTGTCTCTCTCTCTGTCTGTCTGTCTCTGTCTCTCTGTCTCTGTCTCTCTCTCCCTCCATCTCTCTCTCTCTCTCTCTGTGTCTCTGTGTCTCTCTCTCTCTGTGTGTCTCTCTCTCTCTGTGTCTCTCTCCCTCTTCCTCTCCTCTCTCTCTCTCCCTCTCTGTCTCTCTCCCTCTCTCTCTCTCTCTCTCTCTCTCTCTCTCTCTCTCTCTCTCTCCCTCTGTCCCTCCTCTCTGTCTCTCTCTCTCTGACTCTCTCTCTCTGTCTCTCTCTCTCTGTCTCTCTCTCTGTCTTTCCCTCTCTCCCTTCCTCTCTGTCTCTCCCTCTCCCTCTCCTCTCTCTCTCTCTCAGCCCCTCCTTGCCATGAAGTTCACTACAGGGCCTCACAAGTCTGGCACTCTCTTCCGGGTCAATTGCTGCTTTTTCATTTGCTATGCTCTGGAGCTTCCTCATGTCAGAACAATGCTGGCATGCATCGGAATGCAGTGTATATTCCAGGCCCTGGGGAAGATCCATATACCATATGAAATATGAAAGCAACAGCGAGCCCACTGGAGGCCCACAGACATGTCGACTCCCCATGATGAATTTAGTGGGATATCAGTAAAGGTGGCTATTAGGGGGACTATGAGTGGTCGGGGAATGGAAGCAGCAGCACATCTCCTCACATTCTAAAAGGGTTAGTTTGGGAGGCTGCTGTTTTTTATTTATTCTCCTGGTGATTCTACAGCAACCTTTACTGATAGAATCTTTCCCCTTAAGACTGTCCTATGTAGATGATTACAATGATGCTTCTGGTAATGAATGAACCAACAAAAAGGAATTTATTAATCACTTAATAAAGGCAAGGCAATGTGCTAAGCACTGGGAATGCAGACAGAGGCAAAAGAAAACTTCCCCTCAAGGAGCTCATATTCCAATTGGGAAAGACAAAACACATTAGAAAGTTTCAGCAGCAATTCGGAAGAAAGGGGTTAATAATAACTGACACTTATATAGCACTTTAAAGTTCATGAAATGCTTTACATAAACTGTCCCATGGCAGCCTCACAACAACTCTGGGAAGCGGGTGTTAGTGTCTCCATTTCAGAGTCAAGGGCATACACTCAGAGGACCTATGGTTACATAACCGATGTCAAAGGAAGAATTCAAACACAGGTCTTCTTGGCACTAAATTCATCCACCACTACACCGTGCTCCCTTCTGCTTTTCTTATTGACATCATCATAGATAAATCCCTCATAGCAAGGGCTAGAGCCACAGTGACTAGGTTTCTAAGTTGAAATTCTATGAAACCATGTATGCATAATAGTAACAAGGAATTTTCTCCAAAGTCATCATTGTCATCATCATCATCATCACAAACATTTATATAGTGCCTACTGTGTTACAGTCACTGTTCTAAGACTTTTCAAATATCATCTCATTTGATCTTCACAATATCCCTGGGATGGAGGTTCTATTATTATCTCCATTTTCTTAACAAAGAAACTGAGGGAAACAGAGGTTAAAGTGACTTGTCCAAGATTATACAGCTAGCATTATAGGCTGGATTTGAACTCAGTTCTTCCTGACTCCAGGAAATGTGTGTATGGGTTGAAATTTTCACTCAACTGATAGCAAGTTAATGAAAGGTAGAAAACCCAGTTTATTTTGGTTTCATCTGGACAAGATCAGAAGTTCTGGGTCAGACTAGAATTAGTAGAAGCATACACATATGACCATTTTTGTCAAAGAATAAAAACATATCAAAATTATCACTTGTCCCAAGTATTCACTGATGGAGATAGTTGTTACATAGGTGAAATCACAGGTCAAAACAAAAACAAATATAATCTTGTTTTCCAGACACATTGGAATACTGCTTAATACTCTTTTAATTGTTGGAGATAATAATGACTCAATTCTTTGTGCCTACATTAAAGGGTAGAGTTGGCAGGAGAGCTCTGGGGACAAAAGATACTCTTCCTTCTTTGAGAGAGACATTCATTGCTCCAGACTCTTTTTGGGCGCAACTCCAGGAAGGAGAAAGAAACGTAAGAAGAATATGACTTCTCAAAATGTCTCTGATTTCCAGTTTGCCCCTCTGTAGATTTTGGGAAATGTCCCCTTGGGTGAGATCAAAGCCTCTCTCTTGGTTAAGCAATATCTCAGCTTGCTCTTAAATGAAGAGGTCTTTCACTCTCAAGTATTTTCTGGTATATTCTAATCTAAAGAAATTTTTGTTTTTGTTTTCTATCTCTTTGGATAAATGGGTTTATTCACTATTCACTATCTGTGATGGTCTTTTGTGTAACTAGCAGTTTTATTACTCTCTTCATTAAGAGATAATGACCAGGGAATCAACTTTAACTTGAAAAATTATTCCCTTGCACTAGAAATATTTACGTGAGTCCATAGACATAATTCTAATATAGTACTTCCCTCTCATAAAATAAGATGGAGTTGGCCAGTCTCATCTCCCTTCTCTTACTCTCAAGGCAGGATTCACACAGGATTCTCCCTTGGAGAGAGGTGGACGAGATTCCAGAGATCTCTATCCATGTCTCTCCTCAAGCTTCTTGCTTTTAGACCTCCCATGTGGAATATATATTTTATTCAAAAACTCCTACCCAAAATTCACTTCATCTCCCATGGAGCCTATGTAATAGGATTTAATTAACAAGACTGGGAATGGGAGATACGGATTTGAAGACAGGGTTACAGGACCATAAGATTACAGTCTGGACAAGAAGTTGCTGATTATCTAGTTCAAACTCCCTATTCTACAGATGAATAAATGGAGGCTTGGGGAGGTCATACAAACTGTTTAAGGTCACATAAGAAGTAAGTAACTGAACTGGGATTGGAATCCAGACCCTCTGAGGCTAAATCCAAGTGTTTTTTTTTTTATCAGAGAATGTGTGTGCACCTTATGTATGTATGTGATAAATATATTTCCTCCTTATCACAGGTGCTTCTGAAAAGTAATTAACAGCTGAGTAGAAACTGCATTGTTCTTATCTAAGGAAACCTTCTGCAGCCTGGATAACCAGGGCACGCTCTAAAGGTTGTAGAGTTATCATGAAGACCCCCAAGCAAAGGCCAAGTGTGCATACAATGCAAACAGTTCAGACTCTCTCTGCATGCCAGATGAAGATGAACAGTTTTTGAAGGATTTCCCTTTAAATATCAAAGTTACATCTATTTGGAATGTGAAAGACACATCATGCATTGACTGCACCTTGCCATGTAGGAGGACCCACAGCAAATGTAATTTAATTTAGTCACTAGCTAATAACATGGTGAAAAAGTCAGATGCTCTGTTGGACTAAGAAACTTCTGTATTCCCCCTTTGGTTCTTAAGGAAGACACAAAGGGAGGGGAGCAACCTTTTGTCTTGAGAAGTTAAATTTTAGCTTATGTCTTTTTGTCATATTGACTTTTTAGGGTTTTGATTTCCACCCTCTTATGGATCTATGACCTCATCAATGTGGGTCCTCCATCTACAGATCACAACTTGTCCATGGCTTCTCAATGGATGACTCTTGTCCCTATCTTCCCATCATTTCTCCATAGGCAGTTGCCCCAGATGCTGGGGTCCATCTTCTAGATCTCTTGACATTGTGTGGATATTGATGGAGAACATGAGTTGCTCTGCCCTTGCCACTTGACCGGCCCCTCTTCTTTTCCAATCATATGCTTGTATTCTTTTGATTTATTTTAGAATAAGCATTAAAAACCTTTTGTTGTATCATGGACGCATTCAGGCAAGCTGACAAAACCTCCAAATCATGTTTTTAAATGCATAAAATGAAATGAAGCACATAGGAAGCCAATAAAAAGGAAATACAGAGGAAACCAATTTTATTGAAGTAGACTTATCAGAATGTATATAGTATACTTATTAGTATGTATATAAAAAACTCAATTTATGACCCCAAGTTAAGAACATCTATTTTAGAGCAACAATTTCATGATTGACATGGTTTAGTAGGATGTCACTAGACAAAGATCTTGTATTTAGCTAAGTTCATGTTTACTGATGAGTCTCAAACAGTGTTGCCCTCTTCTATCTTTACCATCATTCTATCACCATACTCATAATAACCAATACATTTATCAAAATATGATATGCCTCCGACTCATATCCTCTCATACTTAACTAGGGTGATTCTTGGAAAGTAGACAAAAATTTCTGCAAGGTCCATGCACCAAGATTCTCCAGAATAGCTGAATTTGCCAGAATGTATGTTTCTTCAGCTTAGCATTCAAGAAAGTAAGGTCACAGGGCAGCTAGGTGGTGCAATGGCTAGAGGGCTGGCCCTGGAATCAGGAGGACATGAGTTCTGAGTTCAAATGCAGTCTAATATACTTATTAGTTATGCGACCCTGGGTAAGTCACTTAAACCTAATTGCCTCCAAAAAAAGAGGAAGAAGAAATTAATGTCACTTCTACATTATAGTAAGATATTGTAAGAGGACTTTCTTTTTTGTTCCATTCTCTAATTTGACCCTGTCCCTTTTCAAAAGTGTGTGCTTCCAACTTCCCTCCCTCCAACCTCCCCTCTCCTCCATCATCCCCCCTCTCATCCCCTTCCCCCCTACTCTCCTGTAGGGTGAATGCCCTATTTAGTGTGTATGTCATTTCCTCCCTAAGCCAAATTCAATGAGAGTAAGGTTGACTCATTCCCTTTTGCCTTCCTATTCTTCCTCTCCATTGTAACAGTTTTCCCTTACCTCTTCTATATGAGATAATTTACCCCATTCTGTCTCTCCCCATCTCCTCTCATTATATTCCTCTCTGACCTCTCAATTTCACCTTTTAAGTATCATCCCTTCCTATACAATTGGTCCTGTGCCTTCTGTCTATATATACCTGTACACATATATACAGGCACTCACATATGTATTCACATGCCCATATACCCTACTATATAGACATATATATGTATGTATATGTATATATACATTTATATTTCCTTCAACTATCTTCATACTGAGAAAAGTTTCATAAGTTACAATTATTGTTTTTCCATGTAGAAATGCAAATAGTTCAACTTTGATAAGTTCCTTATGTTTTCTTTTCCCTGTTTACCTTCTCATGCTTCTCTTGCTTCTTGTATCTGAATATCAAATTTTATATTCAACTCTGGTTTTTTCATCAAGAATGCTTAAAAGTCCTCTATTCCATTGAATGACCATATTTTCCCCTGAAACATGATACTCAGTTTTGCTGGGTAGGTGATTCTTGGTTTTAATCCCAGCTCCTTTGACCTCCAGAATATCATATTTCAAGTCCTTCTATCCCTCAATGTAGAAGGTGCCAGATCCTGGGTTATCCTGATTGTGTTTCCACAATATTAAAATTGTTTTTTCTTGGCTGTTTGTAATATTTTCTCCTTGATCTGAGAACTCTGGAACCTGGCTATAATATAGGAGTTTTCTTTTTCGGATCTTTTTCAGGAGGTTATGGGTAGATTCTTTCAACTTCTATTTTGTCCTCTGGTTCTAAACATCAGGGCAATTTTCATTGAGAATTTCTTGTAGGATGATTTCTAGGTTCTTTTTTTAATCATGGCTTTCAGGTAGTCCAATAATTTTTAAATGATCTCTCCTGGATTTATTTTCCAGGTCAGTGGTTTTCCCAATGAGGTATTTCACGTTGCCTTCTATTTTTTCATTTGTTTGGATCTATTTAATAGTATCTTGATTTCTCATAAAGTCAGTAACTTCCATTTGCTCCAATCTAACTCGGAAGGAATTATTCTCTTCAGTGAGTTTTGAGATTCTTTTTTCCATCTGGCAAATTAGGCTTTTTAAGGCATTCTTCTCCTCATTAGCTTTTTGTGCCTCTTTTGCCATTTGAGTTAGTTTATTTTTTAAGGTATTATTTTCTTCAGTCAGGTTGTTGACTCTCTTTTCATGATTTTCTTGAATCATTCTCATTTCTCCTCCCAATTTTTTCTCCACTTCTCTTATTTGGTTTTCAAAATCTGTCTTAAGCTCCTCTATGGCCTGTAACCAATTCATATTTTTCTTGGAAACTTTTGGTGCAGGAGTTCTGACTTTGTCGTCTTCCTCCTGCTCCATGCCTTGATCCTTTTTGTCTCCCCAAAAGGAATCCAAAGTCAGACCACTGTGCTTTCCCCACTTCCCCCACTTGCTCATGTTGCCACTCAATCACTTGACTCTTGAGCTTTTTGCCACAGTAGAACTCTGCTCTCAGAGAGTAGAGTTTTGTCCCAAATCGCTGGAGTTTTCTCAGCTGCCAGAGCTATTAGATGGGTGCCCTCTCAGAAGCCTCCACTGGCTCTGGCACACTGGTCATGTGCTCCAGGACCTCCACCCAGGACAGGAATTCAGATCCAAGCAGGTTAAAGCAAGAGCGATTACCCTCTGAATGGTTACTTGGTCCCCCTACAATCTGCAGGCCAGGAGCTCTGAAGTAGCCATGCAGCAGCAGCTGCATGGCCGCAGTGCCTCAGCCGCTTCTTGCCCTGGGGGCAGAGGCCAGACCACATTCCTGGACTACCTGTTCCCAAAGTCCACTGACCTCTCACTTTGTCTTTAGCATTTATGGGTTGATAATTCTGGAAACCACCACAGCTGCTGGTGATCCACTCTCCTGATGTCCCTCTAGCTGTGCCTGGTTGGGCTGCCCTGAGGCTAAAACCTTGGACTCAGTGGGGCTGGGCTTGGCTCCCAGCGTGCTGCACTGAACACTTCCTGCTATGCTGCCAAGCTGTCTTCAGCAGGAGGTTAGTTTCTCTCTGTCACTTTGTGGGTTCTGTAGCTCTGAAGTTTGTTTAGAGTCATTTTTTATATGTATTGGAGGAAGAGGAAGTGGGAGCTGCACGGAAGTCCTGTTTCTACTCTGCCATCTTGGCTCCAACCCCGTAACAGGACTCTCTTAAGGGGACTCATTAAAATGGGTTTCAGAGTTTGAAAGTACGGTAAATAACATCTAAGCCATTCATTTTACAGGTTAGAAAATTGAGAATCAAAAAAGTGAAGTCATGCCCAAGGTCACACAACTTGGTCATAGGTAACAGAGCCAGGATTGAAACCCAGGACTTTTGCCTCCAAATTTAGTACACTTACTATTGTACTGCATTGTCTTCTCTGTAAAAACAGAGCAACAGAATCATACTTTTCTGTTGCACCAATGCAAAATTTGTTCATTCTGGATTAATAATAATAATAGAATCTATGTAGTGCTAACTATATAGGGGCAGCTAGGTGGCACAGTCACTTAACCCTCTTTGCCTCAGTTTCTTCATTTGTAAAATGAACTGGAGAAGGAAATGACAAACCACTTCAACATCTTTGCCAAGAAAACTCCAAATGGGGTCACAAAGGGTCAGACATGACTGAAATGGACTGAAAGACAATTATATGTCAGGCACTGTGCTAAACACTTTACAACAACTCTAGGAGGTAGGTACTATTATTATTTCCATTTTGCAGTTGAGAAAAGTGAGGCAAAGAAAAATTAAGAGACTTGTCCAAGGTCATACAGCTAAATAAGTGTCTTGAGGCTGTATTCGAACTCAGGGCTATCCTGATTCCAGACCCAGTGCTCTATCTACTGGGTCATCTAATGGCCTCTTTGAACTCTTTCTTACATATACTTTGTATGGATGGCTTTTGTATTGCAAAATTTTGTAGAAACAGAAAGGACTTCAGCATTGTCCACTCAATCTCAGGGCATAACTGCTTTTAAACTATCTATGATAGATACAATTTTGTATTATTCATGAAGGTCTATGGACATACATTTCTCACACTGTCTTGGTCACCAATGCCAGTGTTTAACAACAACTGCTGAAATAAAATTCGTGCAGTATGCAATCTGTATCTTTCCTACTTCAAGTTAGACAAGTTGGTATTGCATGGTTTGGGGATAAAAGCTTGCACAGTGACTGGATCTCCATACCATCTCTACCTCCTGTTATAATCTAAGAGTCATTTCCATTCTTCAAAGGTCACAGAAATTCACTTTTTCATGTAGCTGGGAAAATGCACTTATGGCCTTGGGGAAACCCAAGGATATAATATTAGAATTCCAGGCTATCCTATATTTAAAAAGTGACAGTGATTCTGGCTACATGTGCTAATTTGCATAGTGTTCACATAAGGATTTACATAAGAAGCTCAATATTCCATGTCACATATATAAAATAAATTCAAGCAAAATGGTTAGCCTCCTATAATTATCTCACTCTCACTCTCTTACCTTTGATCACTCACTTCTTTCCAACTGCTGATCCAAAAAGGAAGGTATTTCAAACAAGAAAAACCTAGACAGAGCTTAAGAAGGACACTCATTTAGGGATGATTGCTGTAAAATACTTGTGGGAATGAGGCAGGTAGCTCCAGGACTGAAAAAAAAAATAGAACAGAGACCCAGAAGGGACCTCAAGAGACCATTTGCTCTATTGGCTTGCCTCCTGTAAGGACCATAATACAACTATTCACAGAGATTGGCACTAGTTCATATGGAGCTGTAACTAGGGTGAAGCAATAGGAGCTTTGTCCTAGGGGCCATATTTTATAGGGTATTGGAATAACTTATACTCTTTTAGCAGGTTAAAATAACTGAGTTTAACACCTGCTTAACATAAATAATTAGTTAAAACAGGAAACTACCGGAGGGAAAGACAGTCTTCTTGTAAATTCCAACTCCTTTGCTTATGCCCTTGATACCACCGTTTACTGTCTCCTTTGGGAAGGCACCATTATCTTTCCAATGACTCTACCGTCCTGCACCTCTGTGGTCAATATGTTGCCAACTCTTGCTTATTTTGCCTCCAGAATAGATTCTGCTCCCATTCCCTTATCTCTCCTCACCTGGATTATTATGGTGTCCTCCTAGCTGAATTTCCTGAGCCCAGACTCTTTCCCCTCTCTAATTCATTTACTCTATAGTTGCCAAATTGATTTTTCCTGTAGTATAGGTCTGGCCATATCACTTCCCTGCTCCAAAAAGCCTCAGTGATTCTCTCTTACTTTTCAGATAAAATATAAACCTCTCTCTTTGATTTAAACCCCTTCTCAATATGGTTCTTGTCTACTTCTCCAGGCTTATTATTCCCCATTACTCTTCCCCCTGTATTTTATGTTTCAGCCAAATGGATCTGCTTCCTCTTCCCTGTATGTGGTATTAGTTCTTTTTTCGTTTGTTTGTTTTTTGGAGGGGGGGTTAAGTGACTTGCCCAAGGTCACACAGCTAGTAAGCAGCAAGTGTCTGAGAATGGATTTGAACTCAGGATCTCCTGACTCTAGGGCTGGTGCTCTATTCACTGTGCTACCTAGCCACCCCAGGATTAGTTCTTTCATCTGTGTGCCTTGCCCATGCTAAGAACGCCCTTCTTCTTTGCATCCACCTCATAAAACCCCCTTGCTTCCTTCAAATCTCATTCCTAGTACAACCTCCCTTCTGAAGATTGCCTTGATCCCAGAAGAAATTCCTCTGTACCCATTTGGGGAATATTTTCTAAAAACACTCGGTTTTTACTTAGAATGGCAGCTTCTTGAGATCCAGGACTGTTTGACTTTGGTCTTTGTATTCCTAAGGCCAGACATAGTGCCTGGACTATAATGCACACAATAAATGTTTATTAAAAGTGTTCACGGAAAGAACAATAACAATGAAAAAAATACCCTGAAACTGAATGCTGTTGTAACTAAAATGACTAAACTTGGCTCCAAAGAAATGAAGAAAAAGTTACCCCCCTTCCTAGCAGAGCAATATGGGTACACTACATCGTATAACCTGCTAGTCTCAGTTGGTAGATTAGTTTTTGCTAAATTGATTTTTTTCTTTCCTTTTTGTTCTGAGTTACAAATGACAGAAGGGGGGAAACACTTAGGAAATGTACGTAATATGAAAACAAAAGATATCAAGAAATTTTTTTTCCCAGAAAGTTTGTTGAATGAATGAATGAATGTTGTGATAGAAATAAGGGTGCCCTAAATATTGGCAAATTGATCTACTAGAATCATCTACCTCCACTTGGAGAAAACCTTAGCTCTTTTGATCAACCAACTCAAAATTATGTACTGAGTACTTACTATGTCCCTAGAATATCTGGTAATGGGATTCTTAAAATATCTTTCTCTGCCAACTGTTTGTGTGGTCATTGTGGATGGAGTGTAGTATTTTATTAAGAGACAGATGTCACTCACTAATAAAATAGACTGTTAAACTTTGTGGGGTGGATGTTCCTGCCCACTTAGAAAATAGCTGGCCCACGAGAGATGCACAAAAGCAAAGTTGTTCCGAAGTCCCGTTACTTCTTGTTGAGTCCCCACCCTAAATCTGAATGTGGCCTCCAGAGAGTTATAGCTGTCCAGGGAGTATAGCTTGTTCTTTTGTGGGAAGGGATGCCTCTGGGTTATTGCCACTGACTCGCCTCATTCTTCTCCTGCAGGTGCTGGAAAGGAGACCCAGTGACCACTGATTCCCCCAAATAGAGATGAATGGAAAAAATTTGAGTTTTGTGCGTGCAAGTGTGCACATTTGTGTATGTGTGGTCCTAGAAGCAGGGAACAGGCAGGGAGAAGGCTGAAAAATAAAGCATTTAAAAATAACACATTTATTTTTTCCCCAATGAGAAATGGAGTTACCACCCCTGGAATTCTTACCCAGGCTATAAAACAAAACAAGAGCCCCACCTCTTTGGGGACCAAACAAAGAAAATATTCAAATGAACATTTTCATGGTGGGTGAGTAGGGAGAGGGAATCTAATTCTCTGTGCTTTGGGAAATGGGAATAACAAAGCCTGGAAGAAATGTATCTCAGTGGACATGCAGCTGCGAAGGGTATTGGCAGCCACCCTCATGGGTGGGTTTGCTGACCTGGTCAAGCACCACCCACAGAATTATGGAATCACTGAGTCTCATAGTTGGAAGAGACCATGGTGATTGTCTACTCTAGCCCAATTCAGACCTGAACAAGAATCATTCCAGCAACATCCTGGACAAGTAAGTGGTCAGTTGGCTTTCATATGAAGTCCTTCAACAAAGAGTAAGAATAGCCTTCTTCCTTAAGCAGACACCTTTGGACATCTCTTAAGGGCGAGGTCAACCTAAGTTACTCTCTGTCAGCCCAAGCCTTCCTCTCAGGAATTTCTACCTGTTGCTTCAATTCCTGCCTTTATAGGTTAGAAAAGGAATGAGACTATTAATCTGTCCTCTATGTAACAGTTCTTCAAATATTTGAAGATGGATATTACCTCCAAGGATTCCCCTTCCTACCTGAAGCCTTTAAAAAATGTAAATTCTATAATAAATTAACAATATAGCAACTAACAAAAAATTTAAATTCTATATTCAAGTAACAACAATTAATAATTAACAGTTTCTCTCTACCATCTTCCCCTGCCTATTGGAAAAAGAAAAAAGAAACCTTTTTCCAAATATGCCCATTCTTCTGGTTGCCATCTAGCCTTTCCTAAATGCGGTACCTAGAATTGAAGACAATATCTCAGATGCAGGCTGACTACAACAAGAACATAACCTCCTTTGTGCTAGACTAATAATTCCACTAATAATAAACACTGTGGCTTTCCTGTGGCACACAGGTCACCCTGGGTTCATTAAAAAAATATATGGTTGATGACTTTTGTTTTTTATACCAGTAGTTTCCTGGTATGTTCTATAACCATCCCTTCTTTGAACCTTACCTCATAACAAAGAAAAAGAGTTAAACAAGCAAATCGATCTGCCAGTTTATACAGAATTCTATATTCATGGTCCCCCTAACCATCTACTGATTAGGAGGGAAGTATGCTTTATCATCTGTTCCGCAGGATGAAGATTTGACCTGGGTTCTTAAAGACTATGCCAATTGAGGAAAGAAGGAAGGAAGGAAGGAAGGAAGGAAGGAAGGAAGGAAGGAAGGAAGGAAGGAAGGAAGGAAGGGAAGGGAGGAAGGGAGGAAGAGAAAAAAGGGAACGATGCAGAGAAGGAAAGGAGTGAAGGAGAGAAAAGAAAGAAAGGGAGGGAGAGTAGGAGGGAAGAGAAGCAGAGAGAGAAAGAAGGAAGGGAGAGAAAGAAAGAAGGAAGTAGGGAGAAAGGAAGGAAGGATTCATTAGGCACTTACTGTGTCTTGTGCTAAGTGCTTTACAAATATTATCTCATTTAATCCTTACAACAACCCTGGGAGATAGGTTCTATTATTATCCCCATTTTAAAGTTGAGGAAATTGAGATAGACAGAAATTAACTGACTTCCCCACATACCTAGTAAATGTCTGAGGCTGGATTTGAACTCTAGGCAGTGCTCTCTCCATGTAATCACTAAGCTCCTAATAGTTCTGACAGAGCAAAAACTCTACCAGGTCTTACCATCCTGGATGGGGCTACACTACAGGTGTGGTTTGACCCAGGGAGAATACAGTAGCCCTATCACCTTCCCAGACCTAAGTACTATGTCTCTCTTAATGTAGCTCATGAAACCAGTGACAAACTCTGTCTATGATCCAAGAATCAGACTAGCTAAGTAAAAAGAGGATCATAACCAGCAAATTAACCACTAGGAGACAAATTCTTCTTTGGTTATGGAAAGATCACATTAGCTTGTTTGGCTGGCATATCATACTGTTGATTCACATTAAGCTTACAGTCCACCAAAACCTCTAGGTCTTTTCTCATGAGTTTATGTCAAATCGCATCTCCCCCATCCTGTACTTGCATGGTTAATTTTTTGAACCCAAGGCTCTGACCCAAATGTAAGGCTTTCCAAGAGTGGAGCCACCAGTAGTCTGTGTTCTTGAGCCGTAGAAAGGCAGAACAGCCAGATGCTCCTTTGGAAAGAGTTGACATCATGATGTTATCTATCCCTTTTTTGTTTTTGTTGCTAAACTTCAAGAAAATGAAGGATCAACCCTTGCTCCCCAAGACAACAAAACACCCGACCCCAAAGCACCTCTTCAAATCGGAGTTCCTTCTGAAATCAGTACATGAACTCTTTCAGGGAGTGCTCTGTTTAACTTGGCTCACTTCAGTGTTGCCGTGAATAATATGTTAAACTTACTTTCAAGCTGCACAAATGCATAGTCCAAGATTACTGCCTACATAAGCTTTTCTGATCTGAGTTGATACAGCTGCTTTGCCCCCATCAAATGACTGCTTGGGCTTCAATGGACCTCATAAAATTTCTGTGGGCAGTAGAAGCAGGTCAAACTGCATGGGCCAGGTAGGGATACCCAAGCTATTCCCTGAGAGGACTCCACTAAAACGAATACAGTGTTGGCATGAGCTGGGAACAATACTTTCCTTCTGAGGCAAGAGCCCTCTGCAGTGGAAAGGTAGCCAGCATCGTTGGGATTTGGAGCAGCTAGGTGGTGCCGGAGATAAAGAACTGGGCTTGGAATCAGAAAGACCTATTTTTCTGAATTCAAATGAAGCCTCAGACACATACTAGCTGTGTGACCCTGAGCAAGTCACTTAACCCACTTGCCTCAGTTTCCTCATTTGTAAAATGAGCTGGAAAAGGAAATGGCAAACCACTTCAGTATCTTTGAAAAGAAAACCTGAAATGTTGTCACAAAGAATGGGACCTAACTGAAAAATGGCTAGACAACAGCAACATTGTTAGGATTCCTTCTTTAAGAGAACTCCAGAAATGAAAACTGGAATTAAAATAGCCTAACCAGGAAATGATTTTCTGATTTGTTACAGTCTACCTGAAAGGAAAATTCCCCTAGATAATTTCAAATTAAATTCAATTTACAAGAATTTGATTTGGATGTCTTTTATTTTCTTGAACTCTCCTATGCATAAGGCAAAGTATGTTGAGGTTCTTTGTACATTATATCAATGAATGATTTTCATAAACGAGTACAATTATGTTAATTGACTTAATTTTATTACCAGTATGACCTTTGTGACAGGACAGGCTGACAAACAAATTGTGTGATCAGACAAATATTGAGTACTTATTTTCAAGGCTTCCGTGTCAATTGTGAGTGAGTAGGGGCTCAGTTGGCAAATATCTCCTGGTTTACAGAGGAGCCCACCCTCCTATCTTGGCTTAACTGTCTGGGTCTAATACCTCCCCCACAAGTCTACTGGGAAACCAGAGCATCTCCAAAGTGAAAGATGATGAAGATGTTCTAGAAGGGAAGTGATTATGATTATAAATTATAAATGATAATTACAATTAATCATATCAGACCCTCACAGCCTCCCGACATCATAACCTAATTCTGGGAGATTTATCTTTTTCATGCTCCTTAGAGCTTAGAAAGGAGCCTTACCTTCACAGAATCCTAGAATCAAAGAATTGCCGAATTTCAGAGTTGGAAAGAATGATAGAGGCCAGTTAATCCAACCCATACTGATAAAGGATGCCACTAACAACATTTGTTGTTATTTGCTGAGTCGTTTCAGTCAAGTCTGACTCTCCATGACACTATTTGGGGTTCTCTTGGCAAAGATACTGAAGTGGTTTGCCATTTCTTTCTCCAGGTCATTTTACAGATGAGGAAACTGAGGCCAACAGGGTTAAGTGACTTGCCCAGGGTCACACAGCTTAGTGTCTGAAGTCACATTTGAACTCAGTTCCTCCTGACTCCAGGGCTGGTCCTCTATTCATTGCGCCACCTAGCGGCTTATTTACAGCATACATGCTAAATAATCATCCAGCCTCCAAGAGGGAATAATCTAGTACCTCCAAAGGCAATTCAATCTATTAACAATTAGAGATATTCCAAATCTCTAATCCTTAGAAAGTTGTTCTTTACTCCAAATCAAAATTTAACTTCCATTCATTGCTCCTAACTAATAACAACTAGCACTTATATAGTGTTTTATAGCTTGTAAAGCATTTTGCATATTTTAACTCATTTGATCCTCATGTCAACCCTGTAAGATAAGGATTTACTTTTAGACCCATTTTACAGATGCAGAAACTGAGGCTCAGAAGCATTATGTGACCTGTTACCCTCCCACAAAGGTACAGGCAATGTACAATATGGATATCAGGTATGAGAAAGTCTTCATTTCACAAAAAAACAGGCTAAGATGCAAAATAATCAAAGGCACATCTGAGCAAATATGTACAGCAGACATGAAGCATTCAATTCACTGTTTTCATTATATAGTTATCCCTTCCACATCTTGACTTTCCCATTGCAGTTTTGATATATTGTAGGTTGGCATAAAAAATTAAATGGGAATTTTTTTGAGAGTTTTGCAGAGGCCACAGACAATATGCGGAAGCCAGCAGACAACAAAGAAGTTTAGAGACTCAGAAATACATAAAATGTATGTATAGTATTGTATAATATCAACATACTTTTTCTTTTAATACCATGATAATTCAGACTTCTTCTCTGGTAGGAAGGGAGGGCCAAAAAATTTTATGGGGTTATCCAGATCACCAGCCACCAAGCCCCTAGATCTTTCCCCCTCCCCATCCCCACCCAGCAATGTGGAAAGAGTAAATGTATTCCCTCCTAGAAGGCAAAGATGACTTTGTGGGACCGCCAACCAGGTACTTGGAATTCATCTTGAATTTGTACTAAGTAATTCGCCAAAATTATCATGGAGAGTCTACAAAGTCCACACCTCCTGCCCAGCCAGGAAGTGGCTTTCCTTAGTCCTCCAAGATGAGGGTGATCCTGGCAGTTTGCCTCTTCTCCTGGAAATTTTCTTCTTCTGCGCAACTGTCATTCACTTTGGAGACTCAGGAACGCTCAACCCACGGGGTAATGCTAGGTTGGCACTGTCTACTTCTAAGGATCACTAGCGGTTAACCTGTATTCATAAAAGGAAACAGAAAAGTTGGAAAATCTGGGGTCTCAAATTTCAGTGAGTGCTTGTCTCCTATACTGCCATGTGCTATGACTACAAGCTGCCCCCAGGCTTCCTGCCCCCCTCCCCAGATTGAATTCTAAGGTATACAAAACTGAAAAAAAAAAGTGCCCAGGCTGAAAGGTAGTTTCTCATTCTCACAGAGGGGAATGACAAGTACGTTTCCTCCTTCCCCCTCCCACCCCAAAGGGACTTTAGAAGAGGCATCACCCTCTTCTTCCCAGCGAGCACCAGGTTATATGACCAGTTCCAGGGCTGGTGTCCCTTTCTGATGATCCCCATAAATCGATTGAGGTAGTTATCAAATCCATCAGGTGCTCTTTTGGATGCCCCTGCTACGTCTCTGTGCCTTGATAAATCTCTTTTCCACTGGGTCCTATTATATACATTGTTTCCATCTCTTTACTGTAAATTTCTTTCTTCTTTTTCCCATGTAATCTTAAAATATCCATTTCAGTTTTCTTCTAGGATTTTTTTTCTTTCTGAAGTAGTTTCTCAAGCCTTCCTTGCTTTTCTTTCTCCTCCTATGAATGTCCCATTTTTCCTTTTGGTATTTGTGCTGATATCCTAAAGATATAAAAAGAACAAGGAAGGGAAAGGTTTCCAGTGAGTTGGGTAGCTCATCTCTGGGGATTTTACGGTAAAACATCGGTGAGAGTTGTACAGGATGAGAAGGTATCTGGGTGCTGTGATATGAATCACAAGATTTAAAGCTCTAAGGGACGGTGGAGACCTTCAAGTGATGCAGGGGTATGCTGATATAAATGTTTAACAACCAGCTATCAAAAATGTTCCCATGATGTACTTTTCAGTTTTATTTTCATTATTAACATTTTCCCCATCACTTTCTTAATTCTAGACAACCAACAAAACAAGAAGCATCAAGCCCCGATTTGTAGCCTCCTGGATTTCTGAGGTGTAAACCCTCACACTGGAAATTTAACCATTGACTCTCCACAGCCAGTCCAACCTGGCTCCAGCACCATTCTGGATTTAGTCCAAACCCTCATTTTA
Organism: Petaurus breviceps papuanus; assembly: GCF_028583685.1. Lineage (NCBI taxonomy): Eukaryota > Metazoa > Chordata > Mammalia > Diprotodontia > Petauridae > Petaurus > Petaurus breviceps. Next base: position 13,816,472 of record NW_027185799.1, read on the forward strand.
TAGAAGGGGAAACTGAGGTCTAGAGGCTTGAAATGACTTTTTCAGGGTCACAGGTACAAAGGAAAATCAGTATGGGGCATTGGGCAGGTGGGGAAACTGGAGTTACAGAACCTGAGTTTGAATTCTAGCTCTTAGCTGTGTGACTTTGAGCAAATAGTTTCTTCATTAGTTAGATTTTAAAATAAGTTAAAAGTAAAAAAGAAAAGTAAGATTAAAGGATTGAACCAATCAGAGAATCTTAACCAGACTCACCAACCAGAGAATCTTTGTTTTTTTTCCTTTAATATATTTTGATAACTGTATTTCAATATAATTGATTTTTATATTCCTTTGTGCTTTACTTTATACATTTAAGAACATTCTGAGGAGTCCATAGGCTTCAATAGACTGCCAGAGGGATTCATAATACAGGACTAAGGACCCCTGGATTAAATGATCTCTAAGAGCCCTTCAAGGCTGAAATCTATGATCTCCAAGTTAAAGTGGAATTTGAATCCTGTCCATCTGACTCGGAACATAGTACTCTGAATTTAGTGGGATTTGAACTCAGGCCTTCTGACTCTGAATCTGTTACACCAGGCCCTATCAGGCAAGGATGAGAATATATGGCAGAGATTGAGGATGATTCCAAATATTCTAAGGCCTTACATGAATGCCCTTTGTTTGACTTTATTGCTTGCTCTTTTATTCATTATTTGAGCTTTTCTGGTTTTGTCCCAGTTATCTTCCTGACATACTCTTGTATGATTTTGTAATAACTTTTAGGCTCCCCACTTTTCCTTCAGATTATTTATTTATTTTGGATCCCACCAGGCCTTTCATCTCTCCAGCTCTGCATTTCTGTGTCACAGATGTGGAGAAGGGAAAATGGTTTCTCTCCCTCCCACTCTATGCCTGGCAGCTCCTAACTGTACCTAGCCAGGTGACCTGGTATCCAACAAGAAAAGAAAAAAAAAATACTACAAATGTAAGAAGGAGAAAGAATGAAAAGCAAGTGCCTCCCAGTTGCCCTGGGTGGTTTCACAGAATACTTGCCTCATGGTGATTTAGCTAAAAACTATCTGACCTGAGTCAGTTTATAGAACTATTTGAGCCTTCCCCCAACCCACCCCCCTTTTCAGAAATAAATCCTCAAGTCCTCAATTGGAGCTACTCGAGAGACAAGGGAGATTTTTTTAAATCCATATGAAGTTTTCGGTCAGGAATTTTTTCAAACACTGGAATAAATTTTTAATTTGGACTTTGATATCCAGACAGGCCCAGCTCAGGCCCTCTTGGGTCTCCTTCCTGAGGACTGGACTTCAAACAGACACTATTCATTGCCATAGCTGAGGCAGCAAAGCAGCAGCCGCAGCACACAGCCCACAAAGGTCCTGCCATTACCAGTCTTGGCCGCTTCTGCCCATGCTGCCGGCTTAGGCTAAGCTCCTGTTCCCTACAGTGCACTGGAGATCAGCAGCCGCCTTCTATCCCATGGAATTGGAGGGAAGCTTCTCAAAGGGGGAATGAATGAAAATGTAGTATATCAAGACAGGGAAGGCTGGTACAGTTGTGTTTCCATCTGGGACCCCTTTTTGGAACATTCTCAATAACACTGGATTAGCACCTTGAAGGGAGTAAAGCAAATATAGGCCATTCCACTTGGATTTATTATTCGCCTCTTTCTCATTCTTTCAGTTTCTGACTTTGCCTTTTGGAGTGTGGATTGTGTGGGAAATGGATGTGTTTCTTACAGATGTGACCCCAGAGAACCCTTGGTTTAACTTTAGTTTAACTTCTTGAAAATTGACTGACAAAATAGTGAGCAAGAAAAGGAAAAAAAAAGAACTTGATTTTCCGTGACAAGCACAATATAAACCCCATTTCCCTCTGGAGACCAGGACTTGGGGACCCATAGGTGAGTAATACCTCCCACACAGAGTCCCTCTGAAAAGTGCCCTCCTTGGGGCTATTTTCTAATCTTACCATGCATTGTTCTTTGAAGAAGCCAGTGGTGTAAATGACAGGAATTAAGGCAAGGCAGAGAGATTAAATTTAAGTAACTCCCAGGTTCACAAGTGTGCAGGTGTGTCTGATAGTGAATTAATTATTTCAATCCAATTTTATTAGGGTTCCCAAAAAGAGTAATTTCCATTTCCACACCTAGAAACAATGACAAGGACATCAAAACAAGGACATGAGACAAACTCTTGGTTAGATAGCTTTTTGGACAATTATCCAGATAGCTCACAAGGATAAATGTTTACTGATCTTCCCAGGGGCAAGGGATGCCAACTTCTGTTTTCCTGAGCTTCTGGGAAACAGAAGAAGTCAGGAGAGGAGTCAAAATCTCTGTTCTGTATTCAGTCTTTCCTTGCCCCAGCTCTGCCTCTCCTGGCCTGATCACAGAACTATCAAACCACAGAATATCAGAAGTTCGTCCAATGGTTCTACCTGTTCAAGAATTACCTCTACAACATCTCCCCATGCTGGATATCCTTCCCCAGCTTAAAGGCCCCTACCTACTATTCTCTGAAGCAGCCCAGTCTTTTTGCCAAGATGGCCAGCATGACATAAGTATTTCCATAATGTTACTTAGGGTCATTCAGGCCCATAAGGAACCACTAAATTCTGATAATTCAACTTCACCTTTGTTTTCATTTCAGTATCCTTTACCCTCTTCCAGGCCCTTGTAACCTCATCCTTGGATAACTGGCCTTCTAGACAGTTTCCTGGCTCTAGTTTTTCCATGTTCCAGTCAATTCTTCACATAGCTGCCAAAATAATCACTCTAAAATATTGTTATTATCTTGTCATTTTCCAAGCAAGAGCATATAACTTCTTTTCTAAGAGAACAAATCAAAACTTAACCTAACTACCTTCCCTGCCTGCCTCTCATTTATCCTTTCTCAACATTCTTTCTAGGTCTGAGAGTGCCTGGCTCATTTTTTGCGCCATTCCTTGGTTGCCTTCACCTGTAATGTTCGCCCAACTCTTCTGTGACATCTTGTATCCCCCTCTTCCCTCAAGATCTAGTTCAAGACTCCTTCCAAGGAGCCTTCCTTCCCTAAATGATTCAGCCTAATCACTCCTTGACTCTCCATCCCTTCAGTACTCACTCTGATATTTATATGACAATAAACCATCATATGTGCTTGACTTTGTAATTATTCTTTAGTTTTATGGTGTATATTTTATTTCTCCGCTAAGTAGGTAAGGGTCTTGAAGGGAGGCACCATATTTTCTCATTTTTGCATAGCCCTTTCCTAGCACTTAAGGTACTGCTGTGATTATGAACTTATGGCCATCACTGAATAAATGCTTGTTGAACAAATAAGAGATTTGCCTAGTAAGCTCCTGCTGGGATGGGAATCTCACTGAAACTCTATAGTTTGTGGTATCTGGTGGTTTCTTGAGAAAAGTGTTGAAGTCCTGACCTATTACAGAAACTCAAACAACTTTGGAATTGGAAGGGACCTCAGAGTTCATCCAAACCAAATTCCTCACTTTACACATTAGAAAACAATCCCAGAAAAAGCAAGTGAATTGGCCAAGTTTTCCTCAGCAAGCCAGAATTAGAACTCAGATCTTGTGGTTATCTGTTTAGATTTCTTTCCAATACATCATTTTCCCTCCCTGGTCATTTCTGTGTATGGAGTCCTCCTTTGATAACTCTGTGGCCTGGAGTTTTCTTTAGGTTCTCAAAGCTGGTGCCTGAGGGGTTCAAGTTCTGGACAGTGTTACCAAACTGAAAAGACTTTAGGAACAAATCTAGTACTGGTTGCCATTTAAACATCAGTATTGCTAAGAGCAAGCCTCACACCAGTGTAGGTCACCAAGCTATGATTTAGAAGAAACGGTAGCAACACATTAAACCATCTACTGAGCTGCACCAGAGGAAAAAGCAGCCATGATGAGAAATTATGGATCTTTTGAAGTATAGACCTTAGTCATCACAGCTGTCCTGAGAGAGAGCCCTGGACTGAATGTTCACATCCTTGTCTCTGTCATTTATTCCCTGTATGATCTGGGGAAAATCATTTCTCCTTTCTGGATTTTTCAGTTGTAAAATAAGTCAATGGGGAAAAATAGAAAAAAGGACAAGATAAAAGTGTCCATAGATAGACTAAAAGAATACAGACTGGCTGGATCAGTGAGTTTGACTGTAGACAAGGAGGTGGCAGATTATTGCTAAGGTACCCCCAGCTCAAAATTTCATGCTTCTATAAACTCTACCAAAATAAACAAAAAACCTCCCTACTTCCTGTGCATTTACAAGTGAATTCAGAATCAAAATAGATGTAACCAAACATAAAGGGTGACATTTTACCAAATAAAATGGACAAAAAAAGGGGAGAATTTCTCATTCAGTTGTCCACAATATCTTCTGTAAAAGTAGTAGGCAGGCGAATGAGCTTATATTATAATAACCACGCACATTTCAAGGTTTTATCTTAAGGTTTACAAAGTGCTTTCCTTACAACAACCCTGTGAGACATTTAGTACAAATTCAGTACAAATCCCTATTTTACAGGTGAGGAAACTAGAACTCTCAGAGTTTTATGACTTGACTGCAATAAGGCAGCTAGAAAATGCCTGCTGTGGGCTTTGTACTCAGATCTCTCCACTCCAACCCTGGTGTCCCATCCATTGTGCCATACTACATAAATGTGGACTAGAAGAACTGGTATTCATATATTCTACTGGAAGGTGGTGAGTGGGGAATCAGCACTATTGTTAGGTGTGAATTATTCCAAAGCTTCATTGCTTCATGGCTAAGATTCTGACTTAGTTTCCTCATCTGTAAAATGGGGATGATATGTTCTACCTACCTCACAAGATTCCTTAAAATAACAGCAACAGCAACAACTTTAGTGATGTCTTCTGGTTTTTATACCAATCATGTCCAATACAGCTCCTCCTCCCACCAACACACACACCTTGAGTCTGACCTTTCATCCTCGGTTTTTGAAGGCTTATCTTAGTAGAGCAAAAACACAAAGACTTTCAAGGTTTTGCCAAACTGTTGCTGGTGGCTTCTACTACATCAGGGGCAGGAAAATTTATCAGTTGTTCTATGACCATTGCTGGTTCTTTAACTCCAGTTTCTTAACACTATAGCTGAAAATGTTCTGAGAAAGTTGCTTTATTGGAAGGTATCAGAAACTTTTTTTTAAATGTATTGATTTTTTTTTTCCAGAGGCAACAACATGGCTCCTTGGACAGAGTGTTGGATCTGCAGTCAGGAATACCTGAATTCAAATTCAGCTTCAAACACTCATTAGCTGTTCAACCCTGGGGAAGTCACTTCATGTCTTTCTTCTTTAACTTCCTTATCTATAAATGGACTAATAATTGCACTTAACTCCCAAAACTTATCATAAGGATAAAACGAGATAATATTTATAAAAATGTTTTTAAAGCTTAAAGCATTATATAAATATTAGCTATTATTATTTTGTATCCCCCATATTTCCTAGCATATCTCTCTTCCATCCCAGAGGGCCATCTTTATAATAAAAAGAAAAACAAAAAATCAAATAGTACAGTAAAATCAATCAACATATAAAAAATATCTCTGATTGTATGTGATGTTCCATACCCACTGTCCCTCACCTCTCCAAAGAAACAATGAAAGTGCTTGCTCATATCTCTGCTTTTGGATGAAATTTAGTCATTACAATTTAAAAGCATGAATTTTTTTTATCATGTTATTATTGTTCTTTCCTTTGCATTGTTGTAGTAGCGGAATGGGAGTGGCTACAGGGGTGGGGGGATGAGGAGACGGAGTTTTGTTTCTCAGTCATAAGCCTGATTTAGACAAGAGGTTGTGGAAATGACGTAGTAGAAAGAACACTAGATTTGGAAGAGGAAGGCCCATGGAACCTTGGACAAATCATTTCCCTTCTCTGAAGTGCCCATATGTAGAAAGATGAGGTTTCCCCTGCAATGTCCCTATTTGTAGAATGAGGAGGGTTGAACTAGGACATGATTGCTAAAGCTACTTGCAGTCCTAAATCATACTTTCCTATGAATGGGAAAGGAGCAAAGGCACTTCTCCTCATGGAAGAGAACATTATTGGTGCTTTTGGACACCCTCACATGGACACCAAAGGCAAAATCTACCTCATTGTGGTGCTTCGGAATGGTTGAGAAGATAAAAGCAGATAATAGCAAAGGAAGGGGGGGCAATGGGGAAAAAAGAGAAGACGGGGCAAGATAAAGGTGTCTATAGATGAAATAAAGGAATCTTTACTGGCTAGATCAGCGGGTTTGACTTTAGAGATGGAGGCAGCAGCCTGTTTGCCTCCTGACAGAGTTGTTAGTGTGGTCCATGGCCCCTGGCAGTGGCTTTGTGGAGAAGGAGTCTTTGGACTTGGGCCTGAAGTATTGATTACATTCATAGTGGGTGACAAAAGGAGATGGTTATTTATCTTATGTTAATGATCTCAATAAGACTCCACTCTATAGATACTGTCCTTGTGCCATGCTGACGGCCTTTCTCCAGCTACAAGAAGATTTACCCCATTTAGTGAGATTCATTTATTTTTTAAGCTGGGATGTTTATTTTCTCTTCTTTGAATGTTAGGATTTTTTTTTTTCAGTTTCATGAGGATACATAATGTACAAGAGTATCTACAATCTACTATTTTGTCAGCTGCTCACGTTGATTAAAACTTCAATAAAGATCCTGCGATAAAACAGAGACATGTTCAAAGGATATTATTATATTTTTAAAAGCCTGAGCTATGCAGAAAAGATGCAGATTATGAATTTGCTACCTTGATTTGCCCCCCCCTTTTTTTACCCTTTCAAGGTCACAAAGGGAGTGGATTAAGGAAAAAAAAAAAGCATGTCTCATGGTACCTGTGGGATAAGTGAGATAGTTTGTTATTTAATCAAAACCTCGATAATAAGCGAGGTCAGTTTTAATGATACCCAGCCTGTCTATCAAATACGTATGTTATGTCTGTGACCCAAAGCTACCTCCCTGTTAGGTGTGACTGACAGCCTATATTTCTCCAGGAGGCCCTGACTTGGTGCAGGAGAAGTAGAAAGCAGGCCACAGACAGGGCTGAGAAGGGAGAGTGATGGGGAGGGTATCTGCCTGGTAGCTGGTCCGACTTGGACCAAGGCTATAAGTTCTACCAGGATCCTGGGTGACCTGGCCACAAGGTCTGCCAAACTCATTGCCTTAAACCCATGGGATGACCCATGAGTTGAGGGGTGAGTGGGAAAGTATGGCATCGAAGCCTACCTGCTAGATCTCCTCATACTAGCTAATCCATCCCAGGCTTGCAGTAAACACTCTCCCACTTTTTATTCTGAAAGGGGCCAGGAAATGGCCTTGAGTGAAAATCAGGCTGCCCAAAGTCGCTGACTTTATGCAAAGCAGGCAAGTGCAGTCAAAACACTTACAGCAATCAATTGGAGTTGTTGGGTAAAGTTTTTTCCATGTCCCATAAATTATTGAACAGTTAATTTCGTCTTTGTGCCTGCAAGACATTCCAGCTTTAGGATGACAGCTTTATCCATTAAAGCAAGCGTGGTGACAGCCGTATAGTGAGTGCTGAGCCCTGCCGGGAGAAGAACACCATCCTCAGCTGCATTACCACTGAGATATACTGGGACACAACATCTTAATCAATATGCGAGAGTCAATTACCAGGGAAGCTTGAGCTTAAGCAGGATCTGATTATTAGGTTCATGAGCAGTCTACCAAATGGGCTTAATCAATAAGAAGCTGAATTTCATGTGGCATATTCATAATGCTCCCTCTCCCAAATCTCCCTCCTTCACTTCCCCCCCAACCACTCTGAGTCCCCCCCTTAACCACAGTCTGCTGCCCTAGTCCCACCCCCACCTCCTGTTTTACATATGTTTCTCTCATTCATCCCCTTGATGGATGAAGAGAATGGAAAGTAGATCTCTGGGAATTCTAGAAGCCCCTAGAAATGAAAAGCCAAGTTCTGTCCTTAGATGAATCAACTCTACTTTTTCTGATGTGATGCTTGAAGTCAAGAATAGTCCCACAGACACTACCAATTAAACCTGTGCCAGGAAGGGGACCCTTCTGGGAAGAACAACAACCTCCGGCCAGTCATCATCATCATCATCATCATCACCACCACCATCGTCATCATCATCACCACCACCACCGCCGCCATTGTCATCATCATCATCATTGTCCTTAATTTTTTTTTTATTCTACTATAGGGAGTATGGTGATTTTGGTTGCTGATGGAAAGTTTAACAACGGTCAACAGTCATACCTGACTCCTTTCAGTATTGATCCAAAGTTGATTTTTACAGTAACCAGGGGTATTGTGGGGGTTTAAAGGAATCCCTTTACCTCAGCTCCAGTTTTACTAAATGAAGTCTCCTGGATCATTTGAAGGGGTTCCAGGCTAGTGATCCTGGGATATGATAAGAGATAAAAGGAATTTCAGATCAAAACTCAGGTAAGAGTGTAGACTAAGAGAGACCCTAGAGACAGCCAGAACTTAAAAGAGAGACTTAAAATGACTAAAAAGCTAATAACCAACAGATCTCTCTTCTTATTGGGAAAAAGTTGCATTGCAGGTGAAGACCTGTAGATGGCAAGAGAAAGTAGCAACTCAGTGAAGAAACAGCATCTCAATGGACAACATGAGAGTCCAGCAGCAGCTCAGCAGAGATGCCCAGAAGAAGGAAACAGAGCATGACTCAGTGGATATGTCCAGCCAAGAGTAACATTGTTGACATCACCAACTGTGATGTACTGTACCGTTAGAGGTATGAGTTGCCTCAGCCACACGCTGCCCTGCCATGCATATTTCCTACACATATGCCCCTCTCTGTATGTTTCCTAGCCTCATGTATATACCCATGTGCTTTCTTTCCTGCCACTGGGAGGTGGTGTGGTAACCAGTGGAAGTGTAACCCTGTGGGCATGGAGGAATATTTCCTATTACTTATTTTGCTATGTTTTTTGATTAAATGTCTTTACTTTGGATCCAATGTGAGTTCTAGTTGGTTTAATAAAAAAACACATACACATCAGCAGGGGCTTACACATGAATGCTGTGTTGTGGAAGTAACCCTGAGTTCTAAAAGGCAGGGCCAGGAAAATGCAAGCTCAGACAGGCCCTACGAATGTTTTTTGGAGGTGGGAAGGTAAGGCAATTGGGGTTAAGTGACTTGCCCAAGGTCACACATCTAGTTAAGTGTCAAATATCTGAGGCCAGATTTGAACTCAGGTCCTCCTTACTTCAAGGCTGGTGCTCTATTCACTGCCCCACCCCAGCCCTTCCAAATTTAAGAAGCACTTAATACAGATTCAGGGATGGAATATGAGAGAGAGAACAAGAGGCTGGCTATATATGGTTCATCATTAGATGGTTAGCCAGTAGGTCAAATTTTCTGGCCACAGCAACTCTAGAAGACTGTATAATTTGTGTCAATGGAAAGAATCTCACATCAACAAAATTATGGGTCCCCAAAATGCTTATTCTCTTGTTGCCATTCTTTTTATCAGGATTTGCAATCCCAGAAGGTACCTGGACCCTAGAACCACCAAAGAGCTTGGGTAATCTCCATTATGCTGTCCAGCTACATAACTGAGGCAAAGGTGGGGGAGGGTAAATGTTTCCCTATGGTCCTAGAGTACTCTGCCTTGCTCAGACCACATCTTGAGGATTATGCCCATTGCCATGTTTTAAGAAAGGTATGTTCAAAGGGGGAAATCAAAATATTGAGAGGGTTGGAAATTATTAAACAAAGTCTAACTGAAGAAGATGAGGATATGTAACTGGGAGAAAAGAAGGCCTAAGGAAGCACCATGAGCTGTTTTCGAGTATCTGAAGAGGCTTTATGGAAGAATGACTACACTTGTTCAATTTGGCCTCAGAAGTCAGAGTTAGGAAAAATGGGTGGAAGTTACACAGGTGGATATAAGCTCTAGGGAAGGGGAGAAAGTTCCTGTCAACTACAATGACCCATAGCTTCACAGAGAAAGAGATGGAAAGAACATTAGGGGTCATCTTGTCTAAGCCTCTCACTTTATAGATAAGGAAAATGGAGCTCAGAGAGATTAGATGACTTTCCTGGAGTCATACAGGTAGAACGAGGGGTGTGCTAGCTCATGAGAGCTGATTGTTAAATTTTCAGAGTAAATATTTCTACCTAGGAAATTACTGTATTAGGGCTTGATTGATTTCTAGACTTTATAAAATGACGTTAAAAAATGTTGAGAATTCAGATTAAACTTTAAAATGTGTCATGTGAACTTGTTTTTTTTCTCCCCTAGAGAGCCAGTTGTTAAACACTTTGCCAGTACAGTACTTGATACAACATATCCAACAAGTGTTATCCAGATTTTTCTGGAAGGTATTTGATGAAGTAGAACCCATTACATTCTAAAGCTTAATTCACTTTTGAAAAATTCTGTATCCAGGTTTTGAGAATCTAGACCCAGCAATCTACTGCATCTTGGGCTGGCTCAGGGAGGTAGTGAATTCCCCATGACTGGAACACAGACTGGATGACCACTAATAGGGAATACAGTGGAAAGGGTGGGATTCTTTCTCAGGAGAGAGCTGAACTAAATGACCTCCTTTCAATTCCTAGATTCCACCACTGCTACCTGGGAAGAGTTTATAACTCCATGGGTATCAACCATAAAGAGTTCTTATGGATGAATAGGCTACAAATTATTCTTTTTACATAAAAGAAGCATGATCTGAGGAGAAGACTAAATGAAATCCAGGCAATTTTTGATTTTAGACTTTTGCTTAATTTATATTTTATGCTAGGCAAGCCGTGTTTTGACAGATATCTCTCTATCGAATGGAAAGAATGCTTCTGCTTGAACCAGGAGAACTTTGTACACAATGACAGACACATCCTATGTGTGATGACTAGCTTTGATAGCCTGGGCTCCTCTCACCAATACAAGGTTAGAAGATAACTACAAAAGACTCATGATGGAAAGGGATATCCAACACCCAGAGAAAGAATTACAGAGCCTGAATGAAAATTGAAGCAAACTACTTGCTTTGTCTCTTTTGTGTTTTGTTTTGTCCCTTCTTTCTTCACTCCATTGGTTATAATCCTTCTTTACAACTTGACTAATGTTTAATGTGAAGGTATTTGTAGAATCTGTATTTGATTGCACGCCGCTATTGGGGGAAAGGGGAAGGAAAGAGGGAGGAGGAGAAAATTTGGACCTCAAGGGATTGTGGAACTGAATGTTGTAAATTGAAAGTAAATAAATAATTTTTTTAAAAAAGGATGCTGGGGGCGGCTGGGTGGCGCAGTGAGTAAAGTGCTGGCCAGTCAGGAGTTCGGTTCTGGCCTCAGACACTTAACACCCACACATACACACACAAAAAGGGGCTAGCCGTGTAACCTTGGGCAAGTTGCTTAACCCCAAATGCCCTCCAAAAAGGCAAAAAAAAAAAAGAATGCTTCTGCTTCCCCTCACCACATCTCAGCCAACTCTCTATTTGTTCATCTGTCGGAAGGTTAGTGAAATATTTAGCTCAAGTGCTTGAATCTAATCCTGCCTCTAGAACTCACTAGCTATGGGACCATGGGCAAGTCACAAATTCTCTAAATCTCAGTTTCTTCATCTATAAAATGGGGATTATAAATAAAAAAAAGATTGTTGTGAGGATTAAAATGAGGTAATGGATCTAAAGCATTTTGGAAACATCAATGTGAGAAGGGGAAAGAAAGGGAATAAGCATTTATATAGTACTAATTCTATGCCAGGCACCATGCTAACATAGTTTACAAATATCACCTCATTTAATCCTCACTATAACCCTGCAAGGTAGGTGCTATTACTGTCCCCATTTTACAGATGAGGAATCTGAGGCAAGCAGAGTCAAGTGACTTTCCCAGGGTCATATAGCTACTCAGTGTATTACCCCCAACAACCCTTCCCTAAAAACTTTCATAGTAGATTCATTATCCATCAGGAACTTAAGGGACCAAATAGACAATTATCCATATTAGGCAGCTGAAAAGAATTTGAAGCAAAATGGATGCCTATTGATTGAAGATTGCCTGAACAAATTGTGGAATATTAATACAATGACAAATTTTTGCTCTTTAAGAGCAAAATAATTCAAATCATTCAGAGAAATACAGGAAGATTTTATGATCTGATGCAGGATGAAGGAAGCAACAATTACTATAATTCTGCAGTCACCAAAAAGGACAATGAAACAAAGCCCAAGACTGTATAATTATCATAGTGAATCTTAACTCCAGAGAGGAGAGGAGGAAATGTATTTCCTTTCATTCTAGAGGTGGGGAAGGGGAAGAACAATGGGCATAGAATATTGCATGTACCACACTGGTCATGGGTGCTGGGTTGCTTAACTATTATTTTGCTTGGTCGCTTTTGTTTCAAAAGAAGTTTCTCAACAGTGGGGAGGTTTTGGAGGTCATGGGAGTACATCTAGAAATGACTGTGATGTAAAACCCAAAGACATTGATAAAATATTAGGAAGACAGGATATCCCCAAAGTGTAGTTTTAAGCTTTAATAGGTTAAAAATATAGTTAAGTATGTACAGATATGTGTGCTGAAAAGAGTTACCTTTTTAAAAAAACAATGCAGAAAACAAACAAAAAATGATACCCTTACAACTCATCAGGTTATGCAATATATGTTGTTGCGTCTGCAAAGAGAGAGGCCTATGCTGATATCACAAGTAAGGAAATAGGATAAAGCAGGAACTTGGCAGGCACATGAAATAAGCAATGAAAAGCCCACAGTCCAATATAGAAATTCTGATGAAATTCAGTCACTTTGATTTAACTAATATGAACCGTGGGACCTTTTAAGCTATAGACCCTGTCCTTGAGAAGCTTATGATCTCATAGGAGACAGAAAACATATGCACATAAAAACACACTAGAGAAAAAATGAGGAGGAAGACTGTGAGGCAGAGACAGTGAGAGTTAAAGGAATTCAAAGAATGAAGCATCAGCGTGGGCTGGAGGTGGGGACCAGAGTTGGCTTTTAAAGCACTGGGTGAGATTTGCTTTATGGTACGATAGAAGAGACAAAGATTTTCCAGGAGGGAGGATTTAGGCTGAAAAGTTGGTACCTATTAATGCTACATTGGTTGTTGTTGTTTAGTCATTTTTCAGTTGTGTTGGATTCTTTGTGACCTTATTTGGGGTTTTCCTGGCAGAGATACTGGGGTGGTTTGCCTTTTCCTTCTCTAGCTCATTTTACAGATGAGGAAATTGAGGCAAACAGGGTAAAGTGACTTGCTCTTTCACACAGTTACTTGTACTGAAGTTCATATATACCGAAGTCATATATGAACCCAGGAAGATAAGTTTTCCCCACTCTAAGTCCGGCACTCTCTCCATTAGCTACCCCATAGGGCCTACATAAGGCTCTAGATTTGGAGTCAGAAAGACCTGAGTTCAAATCCTGTCTTAGACACTTATGACCTTGGGCAAGTCACTTAATCATTGTCTGCCTCTGTGCTCTCATGTGTGAAATGCGGATAATGATAGCACCTACCTCCCAGGGTTGTTGTGAAGAATAAATGAGATAACATGTGTAAAGCAAAGCAAACCTTAGAACACTACATAAATGCTATTATTATGAGTAAGGAGAGGGAAGTAACTGGGATTTTGTCAATGACCAAGGCAAAAACTAGCCTATTTCCTGTACCTATATGTGGTTCAGAGATCAAAATACTTCACTCATGTTGGGGAACTAAGGTCAGAATGCACTTTGAGTACTCAAGTGAGAGGCAGGGGTAGAGAACTAGGTCCTCAAGTGTGGCCCTTTGAAGCCAAATTTCACAAGTTCACAAGCTGCACTTGAGGACCTAGAGTGCCACATGTAGCCTCGAGGGTACACGTTCTGCCACTGGAGTAGAGACACGACTCTGACAGGGGTAAGGAGAAAGACTCAGAAGATATCCTGAAGGGAATGGACTCGGGTGTGAAGGCTATCTGTAATGGAGAGAAAGAATAGGAAAAGAACAGAAAACATTGAGTGGAGGGGGATACACGTAAAAACCGAAATGGGGTCTAAAAATATATCCACTTGCTCACTGGGCAGAGACACCTGAAAATTAGATGCCAAATGGAGTTGCTGGCAGAAAAATATTGGTGACTATTGCACTCCCCAACCCTCCCAGGTGATAGTAATCCATCCACTAAGCACAAAGGAAATTTAAGGGGATCACGGGATGGCTGTTAATGAGCTAAAACTCCCTCTCGCTCAGTGTATCCAGAGGGCTGTGTACTGACTTCTTTGTTACACATATGGCCTGACGTAATTAAGCAGTGTTGGGGAAATAGGGTTTCCTGGGCACCAAAAGAGCATCCCCAGTAACTTTTCAAAACCTACCATACTGGTCTGTCAGCTGCCATCCTAAGATTTTTCAGGCTTCTCTTTTATCAGGGTGGGGAGGGAACATGTGAGAAAAAATTGGCTTTCTAAAGGAATCTTGAAAGAATGACATATTTGTCTGTTAAGTATAAATATGAACAGCCATGGAGATCTGGTGCGATGGTGCTAGGTTTAAACTCCAACGACATTCATCTCTTGCCAGGAAACACTAGATTTAGTACCTGAGGGATTGGAGTCTCAAATACCTTATGCTTTTTTTTTTTAATACACTGCCAAGAATTTAAATTGGTAAAAGCTGGGGACTGACAAAAACTTGATCCCCAAGAGCTTTTCTGGCACTGGTTTATCAGGGAATATGGTGCCATTATTTTTATTATAATTATTTTTTTTTGGTGGGGGGGATAGGGTGGGGAGAGCTCATTTATAACTCAATGACTTCTATTCCCAGATGCATTTTTTTTAGCTTAAATAAACAGAGGGTTTGGTTTTTTTGGTGGCTTTCAAAGCTGCCATTCATTTTATGTGTAGTCTGTTTGGGGAGGGGGGTTACTGTAAGCGTTCTGTATAAACTTAGATGGATCAGGCATCCGCATCTAGAGAAAAGCTGATATTCAGATGCATTTTCCCAATTCTTGATCTGTCTTCTGCACACACCCAAGTCACTTGAGACACCTGACCAAACACCCCTGTTCTGGGTCAGAATCTGAACTATACCTTCCCTTCCCCGCCCCCCCCCCCAACTATGGACAGGGCATAAATACACCCAGGGGAAAGGAAAAAGATGGATCACCAACAGTTTTGAAAGGAGTGTGATGGGTGGACAGCCCACAAACTCCCTTCAAAACATCAGTGGTGGGGAGAAGGGTGGAGAGGGGAGAGAGAGAATATTATGGAACAGTGCTGTGGATTTCTTTCCAAGGTTAGACTTTTGACATAGACATTCTAGCTGGAAAAACAACCACGACCACCGAGACACATAAAACAAGAAGATACTATTTACAGTACAACAGCTTTACAGTCCCTCATTGCTCCCAAGCAGCCATATTCCTAACTCCCTTTAGGCCCTCTTCTGATTCTCCCCACAAGCAATTTCCAGGGTCAGCTCACAGCTCCCTTGCCTAGAGAAGAAGCAGTGACTGCTCCTCCCCTCACAGATATGGCTTGTCCTGTTCTGCTGGAAATGATCTGAATTTTATTATACAATTAGATCCGGTCTCTTAGGTGCAGGAGTCCTCCTCATACTTAGAGGAATAGATTAGCCATTAGGTCTTTGTGTATTTTTCCCAGTAATTGACACCGCATCCCATTTTCCTCACCAAAGGGAGAAAGAAATATGGAGATCAATCAGGATTTAGGAGCTTAGAGGCAGGGGAATGGGGTGGGGCACTACGCAGTAACCCCCATGTCCAGTCCACAACCCACTGACTTTGTTCAGTATCTACCATTTCTAACAAGCTAGGTAACCTAACACTTAACCTCTCTGGGTCTCTTTCCTTATCTATGTATATATATATATATATATATACACACACACATATATATATATGGTAGTAGCAGGAGGAGGAGGAGGAGGAGGAGGAGGGGGAGGACGAACTGACATTTCTATAACACTTTAAGGTTTGCAAAGCATTTTACCTACATCACTGTGCTAGAAACCCTTGAGGCACACTTGACTAAGATCAAGCTGAGGATCCCATCTCCTCAATGGCCACCACCAGAAGAGGACCCGTTTGTTCCTTAAAAGTCTGGCAGATTGGCAGTTTGCAGGAACAAAGTAGGAATCCAAATGACATTTTTTTTAATGGTCACTTTTTTAGTGACCTGAAAGCATCCTGCCCTTTCTCAGTCTGGCATTTTAGACCTTCTGTGATTTTACAACCATGTACCTTTCTAGATTTATTTCAGAGTACTCTCCTTCACACACAATATAGTCCAGCTAAACTAAACCATTAGCTGTTCTGTGATCTCGCAGCATGGTAGAAGGAGTCATGGCCTGGAGTTAGAGGACCTGGGTTTGAAATCTTACCTCTGACTCATATGACCAGAAGAAAGTTACCTCAGTTTTCACATCTGAAAAAGGGACCCCATTGAAGACAAGGACTTTTCTTGTTTCATCTTCTTATTCCCTGGTCTCCAGTCCAGTGCCTCGAATATAGTAGGTGCTAAAGAAATGTTAAGGGAATCCTTTCCCTTCTCTTTTCCTTTTTTCACTTGGCAACTTAAGGGGGAATAGTGAACCAGTGTTTAAATAATTTTAATTCAAGGAAATGATGGTATTCTAGTTTTCCTAGTCAGGAAAAAAATTGGTCAGAATGGTTCAAGATAAGCCCAACATGCTATTCTTGCCTAGCCTTTCTCCCTCCCTTCTTTTCTCCCTCCCTCCAACTCTCTACACTTCAAACACTCAATGTTGGTCCTTTAGTTCCAGGGGAGAAAGAGAAAAAGAAAACTATAATGAGCTGAAACTCCTGCTGGAGGGTTGAAACAGGCAAAATGTAATTACCCAACTTGGAATTTGGCTCCCTTGCTCTCGTTAGAGGCAGGATATGCCTTGACCATATTTGGGACAGACCTCCATTCCACATCACCGCCAAAAGTAGACACCTCGGGCCAGAAAGGTTGCATCCACACAAGCAAAATAAAACAGATGTTTTCAGATGTTTTGTCAAACATTTGTTTCCTTTGGTCATGTCCAAACAGCTCAGGCCGAGATTCCAATCGCGAGCGCTGGTTTCACCAGCAGACATTCCGATTGCTCTGTTCTTACAAACACACATCTGTTAGCTATAGGCTCCTACCAACTGCAACAACCTTTGGGCCAAAGCTCTTATTGGTCTTCAGATCCTACAAGCCAATTAGTAGAGGCAGCATGGTTTAGCAAAAAGAATGCTGATTTTGGAATCTGGGATCCTAGGGACAGATCCCAGTCCTATAACTACTTACCTGTGTGAATTTAGACAAGACCTCTGGACTCTCTGGGTCTCAGCTTCCTCACCTGTAACACAAGGATTCTGTATCAAATGACCTCTAAGGTCCCTCCCAGCTCTATGAACCTATGGTATAAATGCTTATGGACATCTCCTTGAGGTGGAGAAGGATGTGAGACAGTAAGAAAGATGGTAGCAGGGAGAAAACAAAGAACAGAATTTTAAATGGCCTTCCTTTAATCAGATTTATTCCAAGTACTTCTTCTGAGTGACTCCAGAAAGAAAAGCTGAAATACTCCAGAGACAAACAGATTTGTGCAACTATTTATCATAGAAACATGGGGTTTTCTGTAAATATCTTCTGACAATATTAGATCAAGTGTTGGACTTAGAATCAGGAAGAGCTGAGTTTGAATCCTGCTCTAGACATTTGCTGGCTCTGTGACTCTGGGTAAATCAATTACCCTCTCCTAACCTCAGTTTCCTCGCCTGTAAAAAAGGGAGTTGGACTTGATAGTAATCATAAATAATAATAATAGCTAGCATTTATATAGCCCTTTAATGCTTGCAAAGTACTTTACATACTTTTATTTCATCTGATCCTGACAACACCCTATGAAGTAGGTGCTATTATTATTTTTTTTTGTAGGGGGGAAGGTAGGGCAATTGGGGTTAGGTGACTTGCCCAAGGTCACACTGCTAGGTTTTTTTTGTGTGTGCGTTAAAATGTCTGAAGCCAGATTTGAACTCAGGTCCTCCTGACTCCAGGGCCAGTACTTTATTCACTGTGCTGCCTAGCCACCCCAGTAGGTACTATTACTATCCATGTTTTGCTCGTGAAGAAACCGAAATTGAGAAAAACACTTAACAGTGACTTTCCCAGGGTCACATTGCTAAGTGTCTGAGGCAGGATATGAACCCTTTTCACTACTATACTATGAGCTCAAATTTTCAGAATGCTATGGTAACAGAAGCTATCACCTCAAACTTGTTTCACCTAAGATGGTTTTTGTTTTGTTTGTTTTTGTCTTTGAAAATGGCAAAATTTTCCAATTCTTTCTGACCACAAGCTGCTGAGTGAACCTCAGGATGCCGTAGTGCAGGCTATAAGTAGTGACGGTTGGTGAACATGGATGTTTTGCCCAGCTTGGCTTTACCTGAAGCCTGTTCTTTCAAATAAAACTGGGGCCTCACTCCTATCACCACCTCCTATGCCAGGAGCCCCAGGAAATTCCCCTTCTCACCTCTTTCCCCAATCACCTTTCCCCCCCACCCCCAGCAAGGTATACAAAATGAAACTGTTATTTTAACCTTTCATCCTGGTTCTAGAAACATGCAGATTTAATTTTTCTTCCATTTCCCAACATGTGTACACTACTTCATTATTTTTTAAAATTTCTCTCACTGCCCCCAACAGTGTTAATAGCTGCCGGCCAGGTCCAGCAGAGTGTTTCCCCAAACAGTAAGAAGCAAACACCTGAGGCCAGCACAGAAGAGGAAGTCCCTCTTGCTTCCTCAACTCTCCCCTGTTGCCAGAAGAAACCCAGCTGGGTCCCTCAAAGGACACAGACCCCTAATTTAACTTTAATAGTGCAGAATTTTTTTAAAAATTCTTTTTTTTTACTGCTTTTGGCTGGGGAAGTTTGGGGAAAGGTTAAAATATGTGAAAAATACACACTCAAAATCTGTTTAGAAAATAATTCCAATGTAAGTGCTTTGCACTATCAGCTCCTGGCCTCATTTCCAGGAAGGCAGCTATAGCAACCACACAATTTAGCTTCATTTTGGGGGGGTTTCCATTTTCTTCCTATGGGATTTTTTTATTAGTTTTTTTTAACTGTTTTTCTTTCCCTCTGCTGGTTTACTGCCTTGTATCTATCTACCCCCAAGGAGTTTAAAAGCCTCAAGTAAGTATTATTAGATTTTTTTAGTGTATTTTCTGATTTTTTTTTTCAAGTGAGAGAGCATATGTGTGTCAGAATCTGTGTGTTTGTGTGTCAGTGTGTGGGATGGAGGGTTGTGTATCAATAGATGACACTTAGAAAGTCTTAGGATGTGACTTAGTCTCCCACAGATTCAAATGAGGAAAAACAATGGTTTGTTTTCCTATAGTCATTCAATTTAGTTTGACAAATGTTTATTAAGAGTCTACTGCTTGTAGAGAGCTATGGCTGGCCCTGGAAGACATGCAAAGTTGAGATAGCACATTATCTCACACACAGTAGGCCTCAATACAGATATTTGCTAAAGGAATCAATGAATGAACGAATGTCCTTATCAAAGGGCTTCCTAGCCTGA
>NW_027185799.1:13839555-13843132 GCF_028583685.1 Petaurus breviceps papuanus
TCTCTCTCTCTCTCTCTCTCTCTCTCTCTCTCTCTCTCTCTCGCTCTTGCTCTCTCTCTGTCTCTCTCTCTCTGTCTCTCTCTCTGTCTGTCTGTCTGTCTGTCTCTCTCTCTCTGTCTGTCTCTCTCTCTGTCTCTCTCCCTCTCTCTGTCTCTCTCTCTTTCCCTCTCTCTCTCTCTGTCTCTCTCTGTCTCTCTCTCTCTCTCTCTCTCTCTCTCTCTCTCTCTCTCTCTCTCTCTCTCTCTCTCTCCCTCTCTCTCTCTCTCTCTCTCTCCCTCTCTCTCTCTCTCTCTCTCTCTCTCTCTCTCTCTCTCTCTCTCTCTCTCCCTCTCTCTCTCTCTCTCTCTCTCTCTCTCTCTCTCTCTCTCTCTCTCTCTCTGTCTCTGTCTCTCTCTGTCTCTGTCTCTCATCTCCTTTCTTGCTTCTCCAGGAAAACCAATCCAGCTTCACAACAAAGTCACAGAAAGAACACCCCTGCAGACACACAGGTACCTACAGATAGGGCTGGCTCATGGCTTGTCATAAACAACAGTCGTGTACTGTTTCCCTTTTCCTTTCTGCTCACAGGCAGCCCTCTTGAAAAACCCTTGTCTAAACAGTTGTGTGTTTCCAAGGGCAAAGTATGCCTGTGTTTGCTTCTTCCAAATGTTAAGGGGCCTTGGAACTGAAAAGTGGTTAGCCTTCTCTGAGTGTCATTTCCCAGCCAAGCAATGGATTCTTGGGTAGCCTGAAATTTCTGTAGACAAACGCACTGGCCTCCCCTAGTGCCACCGATCTGGGGTGGAATCTTTCAGTGTACACAAGAGAGGTGAAAAAAATCTACTTCATCTGAGGATGGTGCTGAAATAGAATGATGGATTCAAAATCAGGGGTCCTGGGTTCCAAGCCTGGCTCCACCATTCATTAACTACCTGTGTGACCTTGGGCAAGTTATTTAAATTTATTTTAACCTCAGTTTTTTCATTTGTAAAATGAAGGAGTATGACCAGATGGATTTTGGCTCTAAGTCTATCCTGTGACTTCAGAAAATAAATGGGATAAATTCTGAATGTCTGTAACCCACCTTATCTTCTTATTCTTATCCATAAAGTTCTTTCCCTCCCCTTCCTCTTCCTTCCTCTTCCATTTCCCTTCCCTTTTCCTTTCCCTTCTTCTCCCCTCCTTTTCCCTTCCCTTCCCTTAATTTCTTTTCTCTTCTCATGCTATTTTCAGTTCCCATGAATTCAACTGTCATTTCAATGGAGATGATTCTCAGATTTATACAATGAGCTTTATTCTTTCTCCTGAATTCCAGTCCCTAGTCCCCCAATACTATGCCTGATATCTATACCCAGATATTTTATTGATATCTCAAACTTAACCTGTCCAAAAAACAGAATTGGTCATCTTTCCCCCTAAACTCTGTCCTCCTCCAAATGTCCCTATTTGTACAAAGGACATTGTCATCCTCCTGGTCATATAGTTCATGATCTTAGAGTCCTCCTTGACTCTTTCTCTCTCTTGCCCTTTTCCCCCACATCCAATCAGTTGCCAAATCTTTTCTGATCTAGCCCCAGAACCCCTCTCAAATCCTTCCCCTTCTTTATTCTTATACAGTGACCATTCATTTCAGTAGAAAGCCATGTCACCTCTCACCTGGATCATTGTAATTGTCTCCTATTTGGTCTCCCTACTTCCATTATCTTTTCTTACTAATCCATCCCTCACATAGCTGCCTAAATTATCTTCCTAAGGCAAAGGGCCATGTTATTTTCCTGCTTTAGTGTCTATCCATTCCCTAAGATAAAACACAACTGCCTCAGACAAGAATTTAAGACCTTTTAATGCTCCCTTTCCATTCTCTTTCATCATTCTACATTCTAGTCAATCTGGACTACTAGCTATTACCTGAACCTGACATTCCATCTACCTCTTTTGTCCCTTAGCACAAGTCATCTCCTGTACTTTACATTAGTGTGAGAATAAGTTGGTTGCCTTGACATAACTGACTCCTTCTTTTGAATTAAGCACCATTTTGCATCAGTGTTTTGATGTTTGTTTTTCATAACTTGTTTTTCAGTGTTAAGATAAGCATATATATGAAAAAAGTTGATAACTTGTGTTTGTTCATAAATGAATGATAAACTAATAGGGCCCTAGGACAGGACAGATCACGAATGGGAAATTTTGGTAAACAACCTCATTATTAGTTTGACATCAGGTACTAATCAAATGAATCGGTAAACAAATTAAGTCACTGGTATTCAATAAGAAGCTGGATCAACCAGCTAATGTCCATAGCTAAAACTGTAAGAAACCCAATGAAAGCTCCAGTCTTCAGCCCGCTTCTGGGTTATGACTAGGATTGATTCATGTCCTCACCCGAGACATGAACAATGGCCTTATGCACTCAAGGGTGGTGCTGATTGATTTGACAAAGATCCAACTTGCCAGACAACCTTCCTGGAGGCAGACATGTGACCTTCAACTAGACAGAGAAGGAACCTTGTTGTACTTAATATGAAGCATGCTTATTGGGAAGTCCTTCAAAATCTGGTCCGTGATTTGCTCCCAGTGGAAGTGATGTTGATATAGTCTAGTAGATACTGTAAGCTGAAATTTGCATATGCTTGATTAATAAAGTTTGATTGTATGCATTAGGAAGTGTAAGTCTAATAGCTGTTTTCTGTCACACTAGTTAGCAAACATAAAAGTAATTCAGTGATACCCATGCACCATGAATTACAGCTTTTGCTTCTTTTGCAGCCATGTTTCCTCAAAATTGTTATCTTCCTTCAAGTGTCTACTATAAATGACATAAGCTCTGTGAAGTCTTTTGTGATAATCCTCTCCTTCCCCTAGTTGTTAATGTTCTTTCCCCCTTCAAATTATTTTGTATTTACTTAGGATAATGGACTTAGAACTAGCCACCTAGTCCAACCTTCCCATTTTATAGATGAGCACACTGAGCTCTATAGTGGTCAAGTGACTTATTCAGAGTTGTATTGGCAACTAGTAGCAGAGCTAGAATTTTAACTTAGGTACTTTAACACGAAATCTGTTGCTCTCTCCACTATTATCTGTACGCATCTTATCGTGTCTTTTGTCTTTTGTCTTTGTATCCACGTGGCCTAGCCGACAGCCTTGCTTATAGTACTGTGTTGAATAAATGCTCGTGTCAAGCAAAAGGTCCCTTCTGGCTCTCACAGTGTGTGATTCTATTGTTCTCCCTCTTGCTTCCCATTCCACCTTCATTTTCTTTTTGAGAAATAACAGCAAACAAATCAGAGTTTACAGATAGAGAGGATAGGAAAGGATGATACGGTATAATGCAATATAGCGACTAAAAGAAACAGGCAAGAATAGTCTCTTAAACATCAACAGGTTCAGTTTTATTACTCAGAGTCTTCAAGTAAGATAGCCACTGTTCCTAGACAAGATGGACAAGGCAAGAGACTCAGACTCATCTAAATAATAAGTCCCATTGCTTCAAGACAAAAATAGGCTTGTGCCTGCACGTGCATACACATCAAATATCTATCTATCTATCTATCTATCTATCTATCTATCTATCTATCTATCTATCTATCTATCTATC
>NW_027185799.1:13843142-13852194 GCF_028583685.1 Petaurus breviceps papuanus
ATCTATCTATCTATCTATCTATCTATCTATCTATCTATCTATCTATCATCTATGTATCTACATATCTATCTATATGCATGTATATGTATATATGTGATAGCTATATGTACATAAACACATGACTGTTCAATTGTTTTTCAGTCGTGCCTGAGTCCTTGTGACTCCCATTTGGGGTTTTCTTGGTAGAGATAATGAAGTGGTTTGACATTTCCTTCTCCAGCTCATTTTACAGATGAGGAAATTGAGGTAAACAGGGTTAAATGACTTTCCCAGTGTTCCACAGCTAGTAAGTGTCTGAGGCCGTATTTGCAATGAGGAAGATAAGTATTAGGTCCTGACTCTATCCACTGCATCACCCAATTGGCCTACATATACATACATCCATACACATGTGTAGATAGATAGATATAGGTATATATACATATATAATATATATGTATGTGTATATATATATAGAGAGAGAGAGAGAAAGAGAGAGAGGAACACAGACAGACAGAGACACAGACACAGACACAGAGAGACAGAGAGAGACAGGGACAGACAAAGAGACAAAAGAGGTATGACTGTGTATATTTTCATATACCATTCACTAGGGTAGACACATAAGACATAATCACATATGTATAATTCCCTAGGTACATAGTCATTTTAACCAGTAAATTAGGAAGCCTGTGCAGTTTTGCAGACAGCATAGTAAGAGACTGGAAACCATGGCATCTGAGAATTAGCTAAAGGAATTAGGTCCGTTTAGCTTGGAGAAGAGATGCCATGGCAGGTATGATCACTTTCAGTATTTAAAGGGCAGTCCTGGGGAAGGGAAGTAAAATTCATCCTATGTGGCCCTGGGGGGGGTGAGCCAGGAGCAGTGGGAGGGAGGTAAGGAAAGGCCGTTTCAGCCTGCATGTCAGGAAGAGGTTCCTGACAATTAGCACCGTCCCAAAGTGGAAGAGGCTGCCTTGAGGGACAGTGGGTTCCCCCTCACTGGAGGTCTTCAAGCAGAGCTGGATGGCCGCTTGTCAGGAACATTATAGAGGGGATTGTTGTTCAGGTGTGGGTTGTCTTCGTTGGCCTTTGAGGTCTCTTGCAGCTCTGAGATGCTGTGTTTCTGTGATTCCTCCTGTGTGGCCTTCATCATTAACCACTGAGTATCTTTCCAGGGGTTGCATCCCTGCCAGCAAAGGCACTCACTATCTGTGTGTTGGCTAACTCAGCCTAGTTGGCAGGTTTATAAAAATCAGACCTGCTGAGAAACCCCAAAGTCAGACAGCCCCAGAGTTAAGGAAGTCAAGTCAATATAAATAATGTAGATATTCCAGGCACTGTGGTGATGTTTTCATCACCTGCATACATAACTGACCCTGGCAACTATTTCACTTTCTCTCACTCTCCTTGTGTAGGAAGAGAGGACACTTCTAGGCAGAGGGACATAATCCACAGACCTAGTTAAGTCCAGATATACTAATTCTGTCTGGTCTTGTCAATTCTCAATTCTCTGTCACACTGTGGATCAGAGACAGCATGAATAATTTTAAAATACGGACAGAGACAGCAGTGACCTAATAGAAGAAGTGCTGGATTGGAAGGAAGAGTGGCCCAGTAAAAAGAGCCCTGGCCTTGGAATCCCAGAACATGGGTTCAGATCTGCCTCTGATTTGCGTCCTATCTGTGAGATCCTGGGCAAGTAACTTTCCCTCCATGATCTCAGTTTTCTCATCTGCAAAATAAGGGCCTCTTATCTACGATTCTTGCTGGCTCTGTGAACCTGAATAAGATACTTCCCCATTTTGAGCCTACTCAGTTTTCTCACTATAAAATGGGCACAATAATAGATATATTCACTTTACAGGGCTGCTGTGAAGAATGATGATAACTTCACTTTCTACACAGAGCATTTTTTCCTCCCAGCTGCTAGTACCCTTCCCTCCATTTGTATCTTTTGTATATCCAGTAACATTTGTGTGTGATATTTTCCTGATAAAATGTAAGTTCTTTAAGGGGGAGAAGCCATTTAACTTGTCTCTGGAGCATAGCTGAGGCTTAATAAATTCTTGCCAAATTGACTGATTGATTCATTAATTTATAGCATAATTAAAATTCTATATGTAATTAGAGCTGTTGATATAGATAAGCCTCATATCTCATTTTAAGTATATTTCAATCTCTTTTCTCTCCTTTCATCTCTCCTTTCCTTCTTTCCTTCCTTCCTTCCTTCCTTTCCTTTCCTTTCCTTCCTCCTACCTTATTTCCTTCCTTCCTTTCCTTTCCTTCCTCCCACCTTATTTCCTTCCTTCCTTCCTTCCTTCCTTCCTTCCTTCCTTCCTTCCTTCCTTTCCTTTTAAACCAGAACAGTTAAAACACAGTTAAACAGACCAATCTGAACCTCCTTTTTAACTATATGAAGGTGCTAATGAAGAATGAAATGGCCAGAAAGTTGACTGCATTTGAATAATGAGTCCTGAGTAAATGAGAAATAGATGTGCTTAAAACTCTTGACCTCTGGGGCTGCCAGGTGGCGCAGTGAGTAAGAACGCCAGCCCTGGCATCGGGAGACCCGGGATCGGTTCTGGCCTCAGATACTTGGCACCCACGCAAAATAACTGGCCGTGTAATCTTGAGCAAGTTACTTAACCCCAATTGCTAAAAAAACAAAACAAAAACAAACAAACAAACAAAAAACTCTTGACCTCCTTTGTAAGAGAGTACTATTCAACCCTGGTTGCTTTTGTTTCAGCTAGAGACATGAGGAACCTAGGTAGCAGCTTTCCCAGAGGGCATAGGGTAAAGATCAGGACCCAAACTTTTCCTGTGTTGCTACCCTAAGTCTACCTCCTAGTGACATTATACAGAATGCACCCAATCATGGAAGTCCCAACCGTGGAAATCCCATGCTTAGCAGGATGAGACACTGTACAATGGCTACACATAATGGGAATTTCCTTGACTTACTGGGTGAAGGATTTCTGCCCCTGCCTTCATCTCCTAATTCCTTAGCCCTAAGTAGCAGCAAAAGAAACCCTTCTTAAAAACAAAGTATGCATCATAAAAATTGTCAGGAACCTGAACACCCAGAAAGCTCAAATACCAAGGATGGGGTATACCTTCTCACTTTTTTTATTAGGGAGAAATAAATCACAAATAACTTCAAGGATATATTACAAAAGACATCTTGATGGGTTTTCCTTGGAGTCAAATGGATGCATTTAAAATTTAGCATTTAGTAAGAACCTGCTAGGTGCCATGTACTATACAAGGTGCTGGTTCCTTCCTTCTTGGATTTTCCAAGATGATAGCTCCATACACAAATGGTCAGAACATGAATTAGAGCAACAAGAATTAGAGCCTATTGGAAAGGTCATTAGATTTGTAGTAAGAAGATATAGCCCAGAGGTCAAAGAATGAGACTGAGAAAAGGCCATTGAATTGAGTTACAAGGATATCATCAATAGTCTAAGACAGCAGTTTCTATGTTAATAGAAGTTAGACTGTGAGGAGTTAAGAAACAATGAATTGATGATGAGAGAGTAGAAGACTCAGAAACAGACCACTCTTTCTTCTATGGTTTTTTTAACTACACCTATACAGTATTATATAATGAAAAAATATTCATATAGCCCTCTTTTCCATGCCACATATTGTACTGACAATTTGATTTTTTAAAACTGATTTTTGAATGAATGAATGAATGAGGTTTGGGTCACATTTCAAAGTATCTATTAGCTTCTTTTAGGACCCCGACTACATAAGCTTACCCAACAGGGAATTGTTGTTCTCTTCCTAAGTGGAATAGACTCCAAGTTCTGAACTGTCTAATGTAGACAAGAAAGTGCTGTGGTGCATTGGAAAGAATACTGACATTAGATCCACAAAAGTCTAGGTTCAAATACTACTTCTGCTATTAACCAGTTGTATGACCTTCAAGCACAGCAACATACATCCCCAAACACTAATTTCCTCATCTGTAAAAAGACAGAGGGAAGGGATGGCATTGTACTAAATGAACTCTAATGTGTTGGTGCATGCCAATATTTTGTGAATCTATGAGAGTTTAAATACTTCCTCTCTCTTTGTGGTGAAACTAGGCACAAGGTGCTAGGTAACATGAAAATTAGATAAAGACTTTCTCTCACCAAAAAGCTTTCCCTTTTGTCTTCCTCTTACCCCTGTAGAGTTTTAATGTCCTGGATCTACATCTATTTCCAATGTCCCCATCTCTCATCTTTTCCCATAGAACCTCTGGAATCTCTCTTCAACACTTGCAGCTCCTAGGTCTGTAGGTTATTGGATAGCTCAGTGAGTCTTCCAGTATCATTTCTCATGGGCACAGCAGTGTCCTTAATGAGCTAAGCAAAATAGCAAAATGTCAGCTAAGGTGTTCCCCAATTCATTCAAGAACATTTTTTGCAGAATTTTTAGATTTATTTTACTTAAAAAAACCCTTCAAGTTGCATTAGGGAACCAAAACTTTGTAATAACAAGCAGCATCACATTTGTGACTTCCTCCTCCAATACTTCCCCAACCCATGCACACACAGACGTTTCTGCTCTGTTTGGCTAGAGAAAGACCATTGACTCTCCTCTGTTCACCATGACCTTTCATGCTCCTGTAGGTGTACTCCCAGGATGTTGCAGTGTATGAAAGGGAACAACACATCTCTGAAAGACTGAGGACCCAAAAGACTAGAATGGGGAACCGTAGCGCAATAAAAAGTCAATGAGAAGGGAAGAGAAGTAAAAATGAAGAGGGTACAAGTGTTATGCTTGCTACAGTCTGATGGTAAAAACTGTGTGTCACAAACAGGAAGTCTTTAGTGGGCTGGACCTAAGGTGAACTATATGCTATCTCTCTTCCTTTGAGAAAAAAGTCTTAGTCTCAGGGTAAGGTGTACTCTTACTTCACTTTCTGGGCACAGTTCTATCTTTTCTTCTGTTCTTTATTTTTCATAATACAGTTTCTCCTTCCTTCCCTCCTTCCTTCCTTCCTTCCTTCCTTCCTTCCTTCCTTCCTTCCTTCCTTCCTTCCTTCCTTCCTTCCTTTTCTTCCGTTCCTTCTTTCCTCTCCTTTTCTTTCTTTCCTTCTTTCTTTTCTCTGTCTCTCTCTCTTCTTTCTTACATCTCTTCTACCTTATTTGGGAACTTTTGTGACCTTATGACCCATGGCAGCCTCGGAAGCCTTAGAACTTCTTAGCTAGCATCTAAATAGTCCATCATAATTCTGGATTTTTATAACATCATTTTTATCTGTATATAAATGTGAAAAAATAAATTTCTAGGATTTTTACAAGAATAAAATTTTCCAAGAAATTATTTTGGTAAACTGGCAAATTTGATTTTTAGCTAACATTTCCCAAAGTTGCTAATGTATATTTTTAGACCCATGTATTTGATAAATATATACCTCTATTTTTCTTTTTTTAGGAGAGATGTATATATATGTATGCATGCATGCATGTATGTATGTATGTATGTGTGTGACATTTGCAAAATTCTCCAAAACACAATATTACCAATGTCTCAGGTCCAATATTTTAGAAGACTAGATCTGTAAAAATTGGGAGTTTAGATTAGTTGATGGGTCTGGTGGAAACCGAGGAGAATGGGAAGAGGGTAAGTAATACAAAAGATAATATTTAACCCAAAGGAAAGACTGTATAATTGTCACTCTGTTTCATCTGGGATGGGGGCAGAGGTGAACTTAGGAATGTTTCACCTAAATAACAAAAAATTTAGGGGATATATGACAGCTGTTTTCAAACAATAATAATTTATGACCTTGATGCTAGGGCCTTCTTTTTAAGATTAATCCAATCTACCCTGTATATATCTTGCTTGTACGTATTATTTGCATGCTGTTGCCCCTATTAGACTGGAAGTTCCTTGAGAGTTGGCACTATTCTTTCTCCTTTCTTTGAATCCATAGCACTTATCACAGTGCCTGGGCTAAAGTAGGCACTCAATGCTTAGCTAGCAGTCACGTACTACTTCCTCTATGGTTTTTGAAATGCCTTATGTGTGTTATCCTATTTGATCTTCCCAATGACCCCATGAGGTAGATGGTATCATCATCCTTGTTTTACGAGTAAGGAAACTAAGGTTCAAATAGGTTAAGTGACTTGCCCAGGACCACATAGCTAGCATCTATGGCAGGATTCAGGTCTTCTTGAATCCAAGTCTAAGAATTTATCTACTGTGCAATCTAGCTTTCTTGAGTATATGAAGTATGTTTGACTCTAGATAGCAGAAATGGAAATGAAATGAGGGGCAGTGGCTTTCCCCTTGTTGGCAACTATTTCGAATCCAAGATTGGATGATCACTTGTCAGGTATGTTTTGGTGGTGCAGAGAAGAGGTTGTAATTCAGTTTCGGCTTAGACAGCAATGAAGCCTGTGCCAGTTCTGAGATTCTTTGATGTATAAGGTCAGGCTACAACAAGGGTTTGGTAAGTGACTTACCAAGAATACCCAAAGGGGAAGAGACAAGAGGTTGCTTTGGTCCACAGAAATCTGGATTAAAAGAGCTGGAGACCCACAAATGTCCTGAGGGACGAATTTAGTGGAGATTCTTATTAGGAGGCAGCCAATGATATTTGAGAGGGGCATAGCCTAAATCAGCATCCAAGAAAGAAGTGGAACAATAACTAACATTTATAGATTAACATCAGCAACATGCTTTGGTCACCTGATCTCATCTGACCCTCACCCATCAGCCTTGTGAGAGCTGTATACAGAGGGTATTATCATTTCCCTATGACACATCATGCCCGTCAATAGCAAAGAATTAAAAAGGAGAAGTTGCTGAGTTCATCGGGTTTAGGCGTTATGTTTCACATTGTCTTGCCCAAGTTGCAGTCCTTTTGAACTGGCTGTTCTGAGGATAATCATGTCTCCTTATCTTACTTGGATCATGGATAGAAGGGACCTTACCAGTCAGCAAGTCTGGAGGTATCAGACTCTAGACTGGCCAAACTCTCTCTGGAACCAGATTAAAGTGTAACTGAAAAGCGTTTAACAAAATAAACAAAAATAGAATCAAATATAGACGATGTTAATATGTGGTTTTCTAAGTTGATATGGCACTGGTAGGGATCTATTTCTATTTGAATTCCATAGCCCCTGCTCTAATCTAATCCCTTCATTTTATAGATGAGGAAACTGAGGATGTTAAGTGACTCAACCAGGGTACTTGGACACCCAACTCATCATCTTGTTGCTATACTCAATTGTCTTCTTACTTAATGACTCACTACTACTCTTGTAGGCAGCAAAGGTCAATTAGAAAACGTCTGGTACCCCTAAAAATATGTAATTCATGAGGTTAGCTGGGCCTGGTTGACCTCAAGGGACACATGAGGAAGATAGAAAAAGAGGTAATACCAAATATGATTGGTTGCCTCTCCATCCCTAGAGCATTTTAGAAATGATCAATAAACATTTATTAAGCACCTACTGTGTACCAGTCAATATGCCAAGCCCTAGAGAGACAAAGAAAGTTGTAAGATAGTCCCCACCTTCTGAAAACTCACAATTTAATGGAGGAATCAACATGCAAATAGCTATGTACAAACATATAGGATAAAAAGAAATAACCAACAGAGGGAAGGCACTAGAATTAAGGATTAGGAAAGGCTTCCTGTAGAAGGTGGGACTTAACTGGAACTTGAAGGAAGCCAGGTAATCCAGGAAGTGGAGGTAAAAAGGGATGGTATTTCATGTGTAGAGGGACAACCAATGCCTCAAGTCTGGAGATAACATGTCTTGTTTGAGGAGTATCAAGGTGGCCAGGGTCAGTGAAGAGTGCGTAGGGGAGGGGGGTGTAAATTGTAATAAGACTGGAAAGGTCAGTAGATGGTGTAGGCAGAGACAAGTGATGAAGGGCTTTGAATGACAAATAGTGGAGACATGCCCAACTGTTTATTAGGAAGTGTTCTACCTGGAGTCAGGAGGCTGGATCAAATACTATTTTAAGGTCCCTTCCAGTGCTATGATTTCATTCCATCATCTTTTCACCACTCCTACCCGCCCCCTTCCCCTCCAATGCTGTTGCTTTATCAGATGAGACTCGGAAATATTGAAATGTGGTTTGAATGTCAAAGGAGCCAGGAAGTTGAGGGAGCCCGTTAAAACTCTTTTCTTAACTCACTGCTTCTTTCCAGGAAACATAGTACTTATGATATATAGATAAATAGCTATAAAGCCATTTAGATAATTTCACTTATCCTTCCCCACTTGTCAAAGCATTTAGCTACTAGGGTGATGAGTCCTATTTAAATGAACAGATACCTTCCTTAGCCATAAACACAAGCTACTCACTGGGCTCTTGTTTGAAGGATTAGATTACATACAATCCAGAGAACTGCCTGCCATGTCAACTCTGTGTTTCCCCTTATACATCTAAAAACTCAATGGACCAAATTTTCTGAAACAGACACCCTCTCCATGGAGGGCACAAATTAGTCCCTTCATGTGCCTGCTAGTGTTTACTATAAAATGGCCTCAATACCAGGATGTGTTTAACATAGAGTTTTTTTTTCATTTAGGGCTTTTAAAGTAACCTAAGATTAAATCCCAGACTTCTAGGACAATTTTTGCAAAGAGGACTCTGCCCAAGAGACCAGGCAACTGGGGGAAAATGCCTCATTCATTCATTCACTCAACAAATATTTATTGAAAACCTTCTGGATAGAGGGTTTTATTTAGGCATATTGAGAGGATAAAAGTAGTAGAGTGTATTTTGTAGGAGATAAGACATCTGCACAAATATGACAAAATACAATAGTACAATGATAAAAGTACAAAGCTATGCAAGTGTGGTATAGTGAAAAGAGTGCCAGACTTTCCATCAGAAGATCTGGGCTGGGGGTTGGCTAGGTAGCACAGTAAATAGAGTACTGTCCCTGGAATCAGGAGGACCTGAGTTCAAATCCGGCCTCAGACACTTAATACTTACTAGCCATGTGATCTTGGGAAAGTCACTTAACCCCAATTGTCCTGAATTCCTCCCTCCAAAAGGAAGAAGAAGAAGAAGAAGAAGAAGAAGAAGAAGAAGAAGAAGAAGA
>NW_027185799.1:13852204-13898333 GCF_028583685.1 Petaurus breviceps papuanus
AGAAGAAGAAGAAGAAGAAGAAGAAGAAGAAGAAGAAGAAGAAGAAGGATCTGGGATCTGGGCTGGAAGCTTGGCTTTGCCATTTACTTGCTGTTCTCATTGGGAAGTCAGTTCACTACTCTGAACCCGTTTCTAGGTAGGTGATGAGATTGGACAATGTGATTCCCTATAACACTAATGTCTGGTGATTCTAGAATGGCAGCTATGAATCTTGCATCCTGAGATGGGACTGTGGCTCTTGGTCATGGCAATCTTCGTCCTGGTG
The DNA here is from genome assembly GCF_028583685.1 of Petaurus breviceps papuanus. Classification (NCBI taxonomy): domain Eukaryota; kingdom Metazoa; phylum Chordata; class Mammalia; order Diprotodontia; family Petauridae; genus Petaurus; species Petaurus breviceps. The sequence goes on from NW_027185799.1 coordinate 13,852,470, forward strand.
AAAGGAAATCATAGTAAGGATCTTTGGGTCCAGAGGAAAGAGAAGAACAATGATTCCTCCTCACGCTGCTTGTATTTACATTTTACATCCTACAGCCAAGAGACTCAAAGGACTTGAACTCCAACAACTCAGGAATAATTGACTTTATAATCTTTGACTTATAATCAATTGACTAATTGATTATAATCAATAATAATTGACTTAATAATCTCTTGACCTTTGAATAAATTGGCCTTAACCTGGGGTATAATCCCTCTTCACTTGTACCTCTTAGAAACCCTACCTTCCTTGAAGGTTTCACTCAGGCCCACCCTTTGCATTCAGGAAGCCTTTCCTGAGGTAGCTAGGTGGTATAGTCTAGAGCACTGGACTTGGAGTAGTCAGGAAGACCTCAGTTCAAATCCTGCCCAATATTATGGTTATAGGATTTAAAGATCTTCCATGCCCCTTGAACTTGCTAACATAGCAGGAAGGGGTGGAGCAAGAGGAAGTGGGAGCCAAGCTAGAGCTCCTGCAGTGACTGGAAGTGTGGAGGCAGCAGCAGCAGCCAGTGTAGCAGTGGCTGCGGCACAAACTCCTCCTTTTTTTTGAGCCAGCCAGAATTTCTGCTAAGGACTCCTACTGAGGACTGCCAGGGACAGGAACTTCGAGGGGCCCTAGCTGCCTGAGCAATTGCCGTGAGTGAGGAGAGGAGGATCTTTGCCTGAGGTAGCCTGTTCTGTTTGGAAGGCTTGAGAATGTGGGTGTTTACTGCATTAACTACATGTTCTAACTTCATAACTACTGTGAAGGCTTTGACTTTCTGGTTTGGGGACTCATTTTTCTGGTATTTGAATAAATGTTCTAGCTTTATCCCCCATGTAGAGAGCCTGGTATATTTTGTGATTAATCACCATACCAGCATATTTATAGTTACTGTAGGCATTGTGAATATTGCACTGTTGATACACCCAGGCACTAGTTTGTTTTTTAGGTGAATCTCTTTTTAAAAAAAATTTAATATTATTTTATTTTCCCCCAGTTACATTTCAAGAAAATTGTTAAAATTCATTTTTACAAGATTTTGAATTCCAAATTTTTCTCCCTCCCTCCCCTCCCCTCTTCTGAAAATGGTGAGCAGTTTAATATAGTTTATACATGTGTTATCACGTAAAAATATTTCCATATTAGTCACAGTTGTGAAAGAAGAAGCAGATCGAAGGGGAAAAAAACCACAAGAAATAATAAAGTGAAAAAATATGCTTCAATTTGCATTCTGAGTCTATCAGTTCTTTATCTGGACATGGATAACATTTCCCTTTGTGAGTCCTTTGTACTCATCTTGAATCATTGCGTTGCTGAGAAGAGCTGAGTCATTCATAGTTGATCACCACACAATGTTGCTGATTCTGTGTACAACGTTTCCTGGTTTTTCTCATTTCACTTTGCATCAGTTCATACAAGTCTTTCCAGGTTTTTCTGAAATCTCATTGTTCATCATTTCTTATTGGAAAATAGTATTCAGGTACTAGTTTTTGATACCTCAAGCAAATCACTTAATCTTTCTGATTCCTCATCTGTAAGATAGGGATATAATAGCAATTGTCATATGTGATTATTGTGAGGATCAAATGAAAAAGCATATATATATATAATGTATACACATAAGTATCTATATATACATATGCACACATGTAACACATATGTACATGTGTATGTACACCAAGAGGAGAGAGAGAGTGTGTGTTAATAGCACATTTTCCCTCTTCAAAATGTCTTGAGTTTACACATTTGACAGAAAGGACTATCTTCCTTTTCTATTTATATTCCCAGTTCTTAGTCTGGTACTTAGTGAGGACTTAATCAATGCTTCATTCATATACTTGTTATAACAGATGTATGTGACTGTTAAAAGTGGATTGAGCCTCTTCCACTTCTCTTTATTATATGAACTCCTTGAGTTCTTATCAGTCTCCATTTGCACACCAGGCACTAGCATGATCCCTTATCCATCCTAAGCACTTAATAAATGTTCCTTGAATTGAAGCAAATGAAAGCTGGCTTTGGCAGTGAAGGGCACTTCGCTGAAGGGTTTATAGGAAACCAGGAAATGGAGATTTATTGAAATTTACTCCACTATAGACTGACTGACAGATTCCAAACCTCCTTGTTCCTTTAAACTCGAATGATTTTGTAGGTATGGGTAGTTGATCTACCAATACAGATCACACTGTTTCTCTTAGGTTTTAGGTCACCTTCAAGAGTTGCCCTGGCCCCCAAATCAAATCATCTTGCAGCTATCGTGGTGATTAGCCTTACTGAACTTAACTAGGCTAGTCCTAGGACTTCGGATATTCAGGACTTATACATTGCTATCATGCTAACCAGCAAATATAGCTAGGGCCCAATTAGTGACAATGGTTGCCTTATTTGAATTCATACTCCATCTTCTATTGGACTAGAACCAATTACCATATTTTAGATAATTATAACTTCAAATAGTGCAAGTTCAAATAAATGTGACCCCTTCAGGGGATTTATTATTCACATTTATGACTCAGTTGTATAGCATGCCATACTGCCCTAGGGGAACCATCTTTAGCCCTAGGGGACCATTAGCAACCTTTCAGTGTTAACTCTTTATTCAGATCTCAAATCCCAACACATCACATTACTTACTCACTCAAAAACATCATCATCAACAACTATTTATTAGATTATCTATTGTGTTTCTGCTAGGGTTTTTTGACAGAGGGAAGAACCAGACTCTAGTTCTATGATTCAAAAATAGCCCATTTATTTGTAGTCCTGACATGAATATCCTGGATACTAGACAAGCCTTGTTGTGTATTGAAAACATGAATTTAAATTATTAACCCCTATGTTAGGGTTACAGACCTGGGATCTGTAAACTTGTTTGCTTTTGTTGTTGTTTTTAAATAATTTGATAACTGTATTACAACATAATAGCTTCCTTTGTAATCCAATGTATTTCATTTTACATATTTGCCAACAATAGTCTAAGAAGAGTGTAACTCATAGGTGTCACCAGACTGCCAAGTGGCCCACAAAGCAAATAAATAAAAGCTAAAGAACCCTTGTCCTAAGTGGCTATCAGCTGGGAAAGAGCTGAAGAAATTATAGTAGATGGATGTAATGAAATACTGCTGTGCTAGACACTACTGTGTTAGAAATAACTAAAATGGAGGCTTCAGAGAAATCTGTGAGGATGTAATAAACCGATAGAGACTGAAGTGGCAAGAGCTATGTGTACAATTTATATTAAAAAGGAGAGTATTCGAAAAATGAACAGCATTATGAAAATGAACAATATTGAAAGACTTAAGGACTCTGATGTTCAAATGACCGACCATGATTCCAGACGACAAACAATAAAGCATGCTACTTTCCTGGTTCAGAGGTGATAGACTCAATGTGCAGAATGATCATATGGCCTCTGAATTTCCCCAAATTCTAGATATATAATACTATAACCTCCCAATGTACTAAGAAGTTCTGTCTTTACCTATGAGTACTCATCTTTCCATTCTTTGAAGAAGAGATGAGAACAGAGATTAAATGGAATCACAGAATTTCGGAGGTGGAAGGGATGTCCGTAGTCATCTATTCTAACCTATACTCACAAAGAATCTCCCACTCTCATATAGACAGCAAGTGGTCATCTGATCTCTATATGGAGACCTCCGAGAAGGAGAACTCCATTAGTTGTTGAGGAAGCCCATTGCACTTTTGGCCAGCTCTAATGGTTAGAAAGATTTTACTGATGTCTCAATTTTTCTATTTGCATTTCTCCCCATTGCTTCTTGTCCTGCCTTCTAGAACCAAAGAGAACAAGCCTAATCCCTCTTTTACACTACAATCTTTCATATACGTGAAAACAGTGATTGTGAAGTCCCTGAGTCTTTTCTTAAGGTTAAACATTTCCCATTTTTTCTTTTCTTTTCTTTTAAATAAATTTTATGTTTATTTTCAATTTACAACATTCATTTCCACAAGATTTTTAGTTACAAATTTTCTCCTAATCTGTACCTCACCCACCACCCCAAAACAGCAACCCCACTGAATACTCCCTCCCCCAATCTGCTCCTATATCCTCCCCCATACCCCCTCCAACTTTCCAGTAGGGGAAAAATAGATCTCCATATCCCAGTGCCTGTATATCTTATTTCCCAGTTGAATATAAATAATAATAATAATGATAATAATAAAACATTTTATTTTAAAACTTTGAATTCCAGATTCTTTCCCTTCTTACCTCATCACCTACCCTTACTGGGAAGATAAGCAATTCAATACAGGTTGTACATGTGTAGTTATGCAAAACATTTCCATAGTGGATATATTGTGAAAGATTGACTATATTTCTCTCCATCCTATCCTGCCCCCTACTTGTTCTATTATCTACTTTGACCCTGTCCCTTTTCAAAAGTGTGTAGTTCTAACCACCCTCCCCCCCCAATCTGCCCTCCCTTCTATCATCCCCCCTCTTATTCCCTTCCCCCTTACTGTCCTGTAGGGTGAGATACCCAATTTAGTGGGTATGTCATTCCCTCCCTAAGCCAAATTCAATGACAGTAAGGTTGACCCATTCCCTTTTGCCTACCTGTTCTTCCCCTCCATTGTAACAGTTTTCCCTTGCCTCTTCTATATGAGATAATTTACCCTATTCTGTCTCTCCCTAACTCCTCTCATTATATTCCTCTCTCTTCTCTCAATTTTATTTTTTTTAAATATTGTCCCTTCCTATTCAATTGATCCTGTGCCCTCTGTCTATGTATACATATACACATATATACACACTCACATATGTATTCATATACCCTCCTATATAGACATATATATGTATGTATACATACATATATATACATATATGTGTATGTATACATACATATATATACATATATATACACATTTATATTCCCTTCAACTATTCTCATACTGAGAAAAGTTTCATAAGTTACAATTATCATTTTTCCATGCAGGAATGTAGATAGTGCAATTTTGATAAGTTCCTTATGTTTTCTTTTCCCTTGTTTACCTTCTCATGCTTCTCTTGCTTCTTGCATTTGAATGTCAAATTTTTTATTCAGCTCTGGTTTTTTCATCAAGAATGCTTGAAAGTCCTCTATTCCATTGAATGACCATATTTTCCCTTGAAACATGATACTCAGTTTTGCTGGGTAGGTGATTCTTGGTTTTAATCCCAGCTCCTTTGACCTCCAGAATATCATATTCCAAGTCTTTCGATACTTTAATGTAGAAGCTGCCAGGTCCTGTGTTATCCTGATTGTGTTTCCACAATATTCAAATTGTTTCTTCTTGGCTGCTTGTAATATTTTCTCCTTGATCTGGGAACTCTGGAACATGGCTATATTATTCCCAGGAGTTTTCTTTTTGGGATCTTTTTAAAGAGGTAATAAGTGGATTATTTCAATTTCTATTTTGCCCTCTGGTTCTAAAATATCAGGGCAATTTTCCTTGAGAATTTCTTGAAGGATGATTTCTAGGTTCCTTTTTTGATCATGGCTTTCAGGTAGTGCAGAAAATTTTAAATTATCTCTCCTGGATCTATTTTCCAGGTCAGTGGTTTTTCCAATGAGATATTTCACATTGCTATTTTTTCATCTTTTTGGATCTGTTTAATAGAATCATGATTTCTCATAAATTCATTAGCTTCTATTTGCTCCAATCTAATTCTGAAGGAATTATTCTCTTCAATGAGCTTTTGAAATTCTATTTCCATCTGGAAAATTCAGCTTTTTAAGGCATTCTTCTCCTCATTGACTTTTTGAGCCTCTTTTGCCATTTGAGTTAGTCTATTTTTTAAGGTATTATTTTCTTCAGTCATTTTGTTGACTCTCTTTTCATGATTTTCTTGCATCATTCTCATTTCTCTTCCCAATTTTTCCTCCACTTTTCTTAATTGATTTTCAAAATCCTTCTTAAGCTCCTCCATGGCCTGTAAGCAGTTCATATTTTTCTTGGAAGATTTTGGTGCAGGAGTTCTGACTTCATTATCTTCCTACCATTCCATGCTTTGCTCCTTTTTGTCCCCAAAAAAGGAGTCCAAAGTTGGATTGCTCTGCTTGCTTTGATTCCTTTGCTTGCTCATGTTGCCACTCAATTACTTGACTTTTGAGCTTTTTCCCACAGTAGAACTCTGCTTCCAGAGAGGAGAGCTTTGTCCCAAATTGCTGAGGTTTTCACAGCTGCCAGAGCCATTAGTTGGCTGCCCTCTCTGCTGCCCCCACTAGCTCTAGCTCACTGGTCACACACTCCTAAATCTCCACTCAAGACAGTGATCCAGATCCCAGCAGGTTAAAGCAAGAGTGATTGCCCTTTGAATGGTTGCTTGATCCCCCTACAATCTGCAAGCCAGGAGCTCTTAAGCAGCCATGTGGAGATGGCTGCACAGCTACTGCACCTCTGCTTCTTCTCACCTTCTCCCCTCAGGGGCATTGGCCAGACCACGCTCTTGGTCCCCCTGTTCCCACAGAGTCCACACTGACCTTTGACTTTGTCTTTGGTATTGATGGGTTGATAATTCTGGAAGCCACCACAGTTGCTGGTGATCCACTCCCCCAGAGTCTGCTCCAGCCACTGCTGGTTGGGGTTGCCCTGGGAATAAAATCACGGGCTCATGGGGGACTGGCCTCTGCTCTCAGAGCACTGCAATACACCCTTCCTGTCCAACTGCCGGGCTGCCTTCAGGGGGAGATTTGTTTTTCTCCGTTACTTTGTGGATTCTGTAGCTCTAAAATTTGTTTAGAGTTATATTTTATATGCATTTGAGGTCGTTATTGGGGGAGCTCATGTTTTCCTGCTTCTAAGACACCATCTCGGCTCTGCACTCTTCCCATGTTTTTTTCAGCTGATTCTCCAATGACATGAACTGAAGATCTTCTATTATCTTGATTCTCCTCCAATGAATTCTTTCCAGTCAGTCAAATGTCCTTCTTAAACTGTGGTGTTCAGGAGAAAACACAATATTCCAATTGTGTTCTGACCAGGACAGAGCCAAAAGGAACTGTCACTTCTCTTTTCCTAGAAGCTATGTCTCTGTTCATGCAACCCAAGATCAGATTTGTATTGGCTACAAGATCCTACTTTTCTGACTCATATTGAGCTTTTGGTCCACTAAAACTCCCAGATTTTTTGGACAGATTGTTATATAAATATGCCTTCTTCATTCTGTGCTTGTGGTGTTTGATTTTTTTTTAATGCAGATGTACAACTTTGCATTAAATTCCTGTCAAATTTTACTTTATTGCATTTAGCCCAATGCCCCCATCTAGCTCATGAAGATCTTTTTGGACCCTCTAATGTACTGGCTATACCTCCCAGCTTTGTGTCCTCTGCAAGTTTAATATGTCCCAAACCAAATGCCTCTAACTGAATCTTTAGTAAAAATGCTAAACAGCACAAGGTCAAGCCCAGTATCTCACAAGAACCAGATGATCACCTTTTTCCCAGTCAGAGGGGAAGAGTTTTCCCTTTATCCTTAAAGAAGCTTACATTCCTCCTTCCAATAGATATCTCTAGTAATATCTGATGACTTAAGAATTGGTTGAAATTTTCAATTTTCTTAGCATAGGAGCTTCTAGAGAAAGAAGGGAGCAATGAATCAAGACAACCTCTTCATTTTACAGATAAGGAAACTGAAGTGCAGAGAGACGAAATGGCTTGCCTAAGCTCACACAAATAATAAGCCTGGATTTGAACCCAACTCTTCAGATTCCAAATGTAATACCCTTTCCATTATACCCCTTTTGTCCCTAGGCAGCTAGGCGACACAGTGTAAACCCAGAGTCATGAAAACCTGAGTTCAAATTCAGCCTCAGATATTTACAAGCCATGTGACCCTGGAAAAGTCACTTTAACCTCCATCTGCCTCAGTTTGGGGGATAATGAAAACAGTACTTGTCTTACAGGGTTGTTGGGAGGACCAAATGAGATAATATTTGTTTATTTTTATATATCATATTATTTATTATATGTAATTTATACATTATATTTATATTTATTAGCACAGTGTCTGGCATATAGTAGGTGCTTAATATATGCTTGCTTCTTTCCTTCTTTCCCTAGCACATTTCAAATGGCCTCAGATGCATGCTGCTTTAGCATTAGTGTTCCTCAGAGCCAGTTTCTAAAAGTGCTTACATCCCTGCCACGACAAGACTTTTAAGACAACATTTAAGCAGACTGCAACAAAGTCCTAAAACAGAGCCTTAAAGTGTTCCCTTCACACATGTTCACACAATTCAGTTTTAAGTGGTATCTGTCTTCTCTAGGATTTCAAGGTTTTCAACCCTGATGACAAGGAACTTACGCCTTCAGCATAAACATCAGGAGTGACCTCAAAGGAGATAAAATGAAATGGCTGTAGTGAGATCCCTTAGAGCTATCATCAAATATTTGGCTTATGCTGCATATATACATTTTTAAAGCTCTTTTTAAAAAAAAATTCTTTGCATTCACCAATATTCAGTCCACTGGCTCAGACTTTTTAAGAATTAATAAACCTTTACAAATTTGCTCCTGTCAACCTCTTTAATAGACCGGTCCTGCTGCTCTTCTGTCCCCACCCCCTCAAAAATAAAACAAACCCAAACCATAAATCAGGATCACTGAAATGAAATCCAGTCTCACATCACAGAGCAATGGTTTTATGACTGAAACGTGTGCTTGCTAATTTCAAGAACAAATTATTTTGCTTTATTTAATGCTATTCAATTTACACACTTTTAGCTACAGGAAATTTAAAAAATCCCACCACCGAAAGACTAATTTGAATGCATTGTGTTTGAGGTTTTTCTCTCTCTTTTTTAAGCATCTCATGGCAGGAGAGAAACTGACAACATACCAGGAAATCCCTTTTTACTCTCTTTCCTTCGCGTAAAAACAGAAAATCAGTCACATTGTGAAGTTATTTCACTAAGAGTATCAATGATCTTTAATAGAGTTGCCTTATTAGCAGAATAACATTTCTGCCTGACAAGCCTGGAGTCAATATTTAACAGATTTAGTTCATATTTAGCAACAGGATTTTGGAAGAACCTGGCAAAATTAAACTGTGAATGCGAACTAATGGAGGAGATTCAAAGATTACCAAATGAGCATTTTCATAAATATGCATTGCTCATAAATATTTGAAGCCAAGAATGAAATGAGCTCCAATATCCTTTGACCATTGTCTAATTAATATGCCTTAGATGGGACAATCCCGAATAAATATTGGATCTTTCTTAAACCATTCTGTTTAAACCAAAACACACAACTAAGTGGTCTATTCCTACGAAATCCTAAGAAAGAAATAAGGCCAGAAAGCTCCTACCTAGGTCCAGGTTTGAAGGTCAGAACCCCAAACCTTGCTTTGAATCATGATTGTACTGAAATGTTCACATGTACAGCCTGATACTTGTGAAAAATAATGCTTTGATTTCTTCCTCCATTGCACAATGGGAAATGCAATATTTGTAAGAGGGAGGGTGAAAATATTTCTGATCACATTCTGTCTGACGGGGCAAAGAGAGAGAACAAGGGGAATGAGAGCCAGGCCTGTTGGACCTCGGCAGTAATGCCATTTGAGTAGCATTGACTATATGCCCTGTTGAGGAGAGAATTCAGGCAGTGCCTTGTCCATAGTGAGTATGGAATAAATATCTGTTGAACTGAATTGGAATGGACATCAATGAGGCCTGGTTAAGCTATCTCAAAAACTCAGGATCAGTATTAATGATCACTTGCCATGAGATAAGACTTAGGATAGCTACGTTAGGAAGAATAACAGAAGCAAGTGAATTGGGCATATTTAATATTTCAGAAGGAAGGAAAATAAGAAGAATAATATTGATCCATTTTTGACACTAACAACAACATCTTGAGCATCCACTATGTTTCAAGTAAGACATGGTCTCTGTCTTAACAGAGCTTACAAGGTAAAAGGAATAAGACACAAACCGAAAACTGGGATTCTCAATAATACATATTAAGTTCAGCAGAAAGGTAAAAAACAAAATCTTATGCAAGGGGGGAAGGCAAGCTCATTTTTAACCATGGAGACTAAAGAAGGCCTCTTGGAGAAGGTGACATTTGAGTTTGAATTTTAAAGTGAGTAGAAATAAATAGGTTAGGCAGGGGAGAGAATATATTGTAGCTTGGGCAAAGGTACTGAGGTGGATAGTTTAGGTCCTATACTATAGGAGCATAGAGAACAATGAAGGAGTCAATATTACACACACCTGGAAAGGTACAGGGACACCAGACTGTGGAGGGACTAGAATGTCATGCCAAAGATTTTGAACCTTTTTTTTTCTATAAGTGATAGGTTTTTCTTTTTTTTTTATCAGACAATTGATATGATAAAATTTATGTACAGGAAATACTATTCTGATGGTGGTATGAAGAATGATTTGAAGGATGGAGAGAGTGGGGGCCATTAGGAGATTGTTGTAATAGTGTGGGTGGGATATGATGAAGACTTGTCCTGGCATGATAACATGGTACTAGGTTCGAAAGGTGCTTCAAGATGTAGTTAAATATCAGTCTGATCAATGAGAATGTGTTAAACAAACAATAATATTGCACAAATTCTATCCTAAGATGAGTTTATTTTCTAGAGATGTTACCTGAGAGGTGATCTTGTAAATCTCCATTTCCAATGTTTTCCATAAATCTGAGAGTGATAGGTTTGGAAACAAGTCTGCCATGTTATATTTTTTTATACATGGGTGGTAACATACAATGCCACCTATTCTGATGGTGCAGAATTTCAATAAAAGATCAAGAAAGGGTGAAGAAGAGATTCTGGGGTGTTCAACAGCTAAAATAGTCTAGGTCAGAGGTGTTGAGCACATGAGATGGGCCACATGCAACTAGCAACATTCCTGAGGGTGGCCAGAACCAAATTAAGATGTAATTGGCAAATAGCTATTAAAAGAAATACAAATATGAAAAAGCATAGATAATGTTAGTATGTAGTTTTCTAAATCAATAGGCCACCACAGGGATCTTTTGTTTTTTTAAAATTAAATTTTATGTTTATTTTTAATTTACATCATTCATTTCCACAAGATTTTGAGTTACAAATTTTCTCCCCATCTTTCCCCTACCCACCACCCCAACAAAGTGCTCCCACTGTATATCCCCTCCCCCAATCTGCTCTCTCCTATATGCTCCCCCATTCCCCATCTTACTTTCCAGTAGGGCAAGATGGATCTCTATACACCAGTGCCTCTATATCTTATTTCCCAATTGCATGTAAAATATATATATATATTAAATATTTGATTTTAAAATTTTGAATTCCTGATTCTTTCCTTTCCTCCCTTGTCACCCACCCTTACTGGGAAGATAGACAATACAATATAGGTTGTACACATGTAGCTACACAAAACATTTCCATAGTGGATATATTGTGAAAAACTGACTTTATTTCCCTCCATCCTATCCTACCCCCACTTCTTCTATTCTCTACTTTGACCCTGTCCCTTTTCAAAAGTGGGTGCTTCCAACTTCCCTCCCCTCCAGCCTGCCCTCCCTTGCATCATCCCCCCTCTCATTCCCTTCCCCCCCACTCTTCTAGAGGGTGAGATACCCTATTTAGTGTGTATATCATTCCCTCCCTAAGCCAAATTCAATGACAGTAAGGTTGACCCATTCCCTTTTGCCTTCCTGTTCTTCCCCTCCATTGTAACAGTTTTCCCTTGCCTCTTCTATATGAGATAATTTATCCCATTCTATCTCTCCCCATCTCCTCTCATTATATTCCTCTCTCTTCTCTCAATTTCACTTTTTAAGTATCAGCCCTTCCTATTCAATTGGTCCTGTGCCCTCTGTCTATATATACCTGTATACATATATACATACATATGTATTCACATACCCATATACCCTCCTATATAGACATATATATGAATGTATACATATATATATATATACATTTATATTCCCTTCAACTATTCTCATACTGAGAAAAGTTTCATAAGTTACAATTATCATTTTTTTCCATGCAGGAATGTAGATAGTTCAACTTTGATAAGTTCCTTATGATTTCTTTTCCCTTGTTTACCTTCTCATGCTTCTCTTGCTTCTTGCATTCGAATGTCAAATTTTCTATTCAACTCTGGTTTTTTCATCAAGAATGCTTGAAAGTCCTCTATTCCATTGAATTACCATATTTTCCCCTGAAACATGATACTCAGTTTTGCTAGGTAGGTGACTCTTGGCTTTAATCCCAGCTCCTTTGACCTCTGGAATATCATATTCCAAGCCCTTCAATACTTTAATATAGAAGCTGCCAGGTCCTGTGTTATCCTGATTATGTTTCCACAATATTCAAATTGTTTCTTCTTGTAATATTTTCTCCTTAATCTGGGAACTCTGGAACCTGGCTATAATATTTCTAGGAGTTTTCTTTTTGGAATATTTTTCAAGAGGTGATCAGTGGATTCTTTCAACCTCTATTTTGCCCTCTGGTTCTAAAGCATCAGGGCAATTTTCCTTGAGAATTTCTTGAAGGATGATTTCTAGGTTCTTTTTTTGATTGTGGCTTTCAGGTAGTCCAATAATTATTAAATTATCTCTCCTGGATCTGTTTTCCTGGTCAATGGCTTTTCCAATGAGATATTTCACACGGCCTTCTATTTTTTCATTTGTTTGGATCTGTTTAATAGTATCTTGATTTCTCATAAAGTCACTAGCTTCCACTTGCTCCAATCTAATTCTGAAGCAATTATTCTCTTCAGTAAGTTTTTGAGATTCTTTTTCCATCTGTCAAATTCGGCTTTTTAAGGCATTCTTCTCCTCATTTGCTTTTTAACCTCTTTTGCCATTTGAGTTAGTCTATTTTTAAGGTGTTATTTTCTTCAGTCAAGTTTTTTTTCATGATTTTCTTGCATCATTCTCATTTCTCTTCCCAATTTTTCTTCCACATCTCTTATTTGGTTTTCAAAATCCTTCTTAAGTTCCTCTGTGGCTTGTAACCAATTCATATTTTTATTGGAAGCTTTTGGTGCAGTTCTGATTTCATTTCTTCCTCCTGTTTCATGCTTTGCTCCTTTTTGTTCCCAAAAAAGGAATCCAGAGTTGAATTGCTGTCCTTGCTTTGCTTCCTTCGCTTGCTCATGTTGCCGCTCAATTACTTGACTTTTGAGCTTTTTGCCACAGTAGAACTTTGCTTCCAGAGAGGAGAGCTTTGTCCCAAATTGCTGGGGTTTTCTCAACTGCTAGAGCTATTAGTTGGCTGTCCTCTCTGAAGCCTCCACTAGCTCTGGCTCACTGGTTACACACCCCAGGACCTCCACCCAATACAGTGATCCAGATCCAAGCAGGTTAAAGCAAGAGTGATTATCCTCTGAATGGTTGCTTGGTCCCCCTACAATCTGCAGGCCAGGAGCTCTGAAGCAGCCATGTGGTGATGGCTGCCCCGCCTCAGCCATTTCTCCCTCCAGGGGCAGAGGCCGGGCCACATTCCTGGACTCCCTGTTCCCACAGAGTCCACACTGACTTCTCAGTTTGTCTTTTGCACCTATGGGTTGATAATTCTGGAAACCACCACAGCTGTTGTTGATCTACTCTCCCAATGTCCCTCTAGCCATGACTGGTCGAGCAGCCCTGGGGCTAAAACCGCGGGCTCATGCAGGCCTGGGCCCTGCTCCCAACATGCTGTGAAGGACCCTTCCTGCGGGAGATTTGTTTCTCTCTGTCACTTTGTGGGTTCTTCAGACCTAAAGTTTGTTTAGAATCATTTTTATAGGTATTTGATGCATTTTGGGGGGGAGCACAGGGAGTTTTCCTGCTTCTATGTTGCCATCTTGGCTCCATCCCCATAGGGATTCTTACATGTTGTTTCATTGCTACCTTGTGTATTTAAGTTTGACACTACTACTTTTGGTTAGGAGTTCTTAATCTTTTTTTTTTCTTTTTTGGAGGGGGGAAGGCAGGGCAATTGGGGTTAAGTGACTTGCCCAAGGTCACATGGCTAGTAAGTGTTAAGTGTCTGAGGCCAGATTTTAATTCAGGTCTTCCTGACTCCAGGGCTGGTGCTTTATTCACTGCACCATCTAGCCATCCTAGGGGTTCTTAATTTTTTTTCTGTCATGAACCCCTTTGGCAGTCTGGTGAAGCCTATGTATCCCTCAAAATTATTTTAAAAATATATAAATACATAGGGTTACAAAGGAAAATGACTGAATTGAAATAGTTATTAAAATATTTTTAAAAGTGTTCATGAACCCCAGGTTAAGAATCCCTGAGAGTCTAAGGCCATCTCTTCACCTCTGACCCAGTATTGCAGGATTCGCCCTGGATTTACAAGTGGTTGGTGCTTCTATCTCATCTGATAATCTTTCTAATGCAGTACCCTAAGTAGTCTCTTTTTCACTCCTCCACTCTCACTTTTCCTGGTTCTCCAACTCTCTGGGTAACTGATATTGTTTTTTCCTAAGAGAAGGTAACGAATGGAAATCCAAAAGATCCCAAAGATCTGATCAGTGTTTACCCATTTATACCTTAAGCTTTCTCTTGATGTGATCTATCTTCTGATCTCTTCATAGCTCATGGTGAATTTGATGGAGTTAAAGTTGTATGAGCCGCAATGAGGTATAAAAGGGAGGCAAGACTTACAAGGGAAGTCCAGAAGTGAAACAGCCTGAAGTCTAAGTTCACTTTACTAAAATTTGTGCTTCTATGTGATTTTTCATTCTCTCTTTTTTTCTCCTGTTTCTTTTTTCTATGCTTCCTCTGTTTTTGTCTCTTTCTCCTCTTCCTCCTTCTCATTCTTTCCCCTCTCTTTCTCTGTCTCCATCTCTGCCTCTTCCTGTTTCTGTGTGTCTCTCTTCTCCTCCCCCGAGAAGAATGAGCCCCAGAAATAGATTAGAAAAATCCCTGAGTAATCATGTTGCTCCAAAAAAGCTTTGTAATTTTTCTTCTAAAATATAACTAATACAAAGCCTTAGTGCAGTCTCAGAAAGAGATTGGTGAGGGACACTATAAAGAAAAAGACATGATAAAATAAGAAAACATTTATATATGAAAGGAAAGAAGTAAAAAATAAGTTTCATAGTGAATATTTTGCATTATTATTTTTCAGTGCATGCCTATATAGTCATTCCTTTCAAAGAGATTGCATTTTAGGGGCACAGCCTATCTTTGGGACTGCAGACCAGTATGATACATTCCAATTTTGTGGATAACATAGTGGAAGTTGGTCTCTCAGACAGCTGATCTGGTACTTCTCACCCACACAATACCACACGACATTAAATTAAAATTGGATCATTCTATATATGGTATATTGTATGCTGTATTCCAGGCTGAAGAACCCAATTTCCCAGCCACCTCTTGGTGCTTAGTCATTCTGTTCCCTTATGAGTATATCTCTTGACTGGACATTATATCCCAGGCTACTTCCCCACAGGAAATTAACCAGAAGCAACATTAAATTGTTGAAAGATACCAAGGAATGCATGGAGGGATGTCAAGTCCTTTCAGAACAAACTATCTTAACATTTACCAGTGTCAGCTCTTCATAAGGAAATTATCAGAAACAGTTCTGCACAGTTCACAAAAAGGAACCAAACCATGCATGCAAAAGTTCCTCCCTTTATGTTTCCTCTTAGTTCAGTCCCAACCTAGCATCCTTGGAGATTGGTTCCTTAGAACTCCTCTGGGCATTGTCTCCCTCACCAGGATGACAATGGGTGACTGACATTTGTGTAGTGCTTTGAGATTTGCAAAATGCTTCACATATATTATTTCATTCAAGTCTCAGAATAACTCTATGAGGTAGGCAGCATAGCTTTTATGTCCCCCCCCCCTCCATTTTACAGATGAGGAAACTAGGGCTAAGGAACTTGCCAATGGTTACCCAGCCTGTAAGAATCAGAGACAGGATTTCAACCCAGGTCATCCTGACTTTAAGCCTAGCACTTCATCCACTGCTTCATGACAAAATGTTGTTATGATTTAATTTTCTGGATGAAATTTGGCTGCTGAGGAACTAGCATCAGATTCACTAGGCTATAAGACAAAGATTCCCCTCCCAACTCAAATTTACTAGCTATGTGACCATGGGACACCTCTCTGAGTCTTTGTTGCCCTGAGTCTCAGTTTCCTCATCTATAAAACAGAGATTTCTTGCTATAACTACCTCACATGTTTTCATGTGCAATAATCTATTTTATGATATTATGCTGTAAAAATGCTTGCTTTATTCCATCAATTAAAAATGAATTTAAAAAATTAAAAACTGCTATGGAAATGTAATTGACACAATTATTCCTACATATAGGTCATTAGACAAGACTTCCTCTTTTGTAATATTGCTGATCTACTTATCAGGGGATGGTATGAAGTATAACAAATGAACATCTGCCCCATGAATAAAAAAGGGTGCTATAGAATATGTTGTAATAAGTATTATTATTGTTAATAATGTATTAAATGGATGCACAAGGGCCTGTGTATAAAAACAATCATAAAGCCCCCAAACCAAATGAAAATTAACTTTGAACCTTTGTACTCTCTCATAGATCACATTCATACAACCAATTAAAAAGGCATGTCATCTTGTTTGGAAAATATCTATTGATTTCCTAGTTCATCAGATCAGGTTGAAGTGTCTTTCAATGCCTCCTATGACATCATCAATATTTTTCTATTTAGAATAATGACTTATTTTATATGCCAACAGCTATAAAAAGAACCCACCTACATATATTTCTACCGACGCTAGCTTAAGAGCCATCGAGGTCTCTGTCTTAACATATGATATTGGTAATCCAACACAGAAGAAATGTTTTGGTCTTGTCATGAGACTCATTTATACACCACAGTAAATTTGTTTCATTTACAAACCAACTACTAAATCATATTTTCTCTATTAGAGGCTGATACTCTCTGCTGCATTTGATGGCCAAATTACATTCATTTTTCTTTTACAGTATGGAATCCACATTTTAGAAACAACCTACCCAGTCTCTCATTCCTTTCCTTCACACTCTTTTTTTTTTGTACTTCCTTGCCTATGGCACTCTCCTCCAGGCCTCTCTCTTGGAAATAGCCACCAGTTAGCACATGTAGATCCTGGTAGGTGCTGAATATGGATGTCAGAGGATGGAAGTTCAAATTCCAGCTCTGGACTACTACCCGTGTGACCTTGGCATAGTCATGTAAGTTCTTTGGGGCTCAGTTTTGTTGCCTGGAAAATGAAGGTGTTGGAGTGGGCCCTCCCAGCCCTGCAGTTCCATGACTCAGACATCAAGTGCCTGACTGTTATTAAAACATTGAGAGAAAACTGAGAGAATTTGCTTTTCCCCACTATGGGATGCATGTCACATGACCTAAGAAACCAGAAAGGGCCTCTTGGATTGGTTCCCTCTAACAGATATTTTTTCCCTCTGAGTCAAAAATGTGTACATAGCTATAGAGCCATCTCAATGTAAAATTAAGCGACATTGTCTTCATTTTCCTTCACACACTTTGGCATTCTAAGAGTGCTCCAGGTTCACCAATCATGATACCTCATCCTATTCAACAGGCCCATCATGCTTTGGACCCTTCCGTGTCCTCCAACACCAACCCAAATTCACCAGTTCTATGTCTCATTCTCTAGAATTCTAGACCTCTGGGGGTGCTCCAAAGAGCTTGAAGACACATCTGGGATCATCTATACCAGCCCTGGTATTTTGCAGATCGAAAAACTGAGGAGTTAAGCGACTTGTCCAGGGTTACACAAGTAGAAAACAGAAGCACAAGGTCATGAACCCAAGTCTTTGGATTTCAAATCCTATTCTCAGGTTAATTCTTCTGAAAAGGATGATACCTTAATCCCAAAGCGGGGGTTCTTAACCTTAGGCAGTCTGGTGAAGCCTGCAGACCTGGAGTAAAGAAAACCGAAGTTCAAACCCAGCCTCAGACACTTACCTGCTGCATGATCCTGAGTAAGTCATTTGAGCTCTGCTTCAGGTTCCTAATCTGGACAATGAGGATAATAGCAGCACCTGCCTCCCAGAGTTGTTGTAAGGATAAAATGAGATGTAGTTACAAAATGCTTGTAAACCTTAAAGTGCTAGAAAGCTGTTATGATTAAATGCATAAAATAAGATTATAAAAGGAAACCAACTATGTTGAAATAGAGTTATCAAAAAATTTTTTTTAAGGTCATAGACTTTATGTTAAGAACCCTTGCCCTAAAGACTAGCTCTGTATTAGCAATGTATTGGGATATGCACTTTCTCTGAAATCAGATAAGATCTGTGTTTGCATCTTGACTCTGCTACTTAAATCTGTGTGACCTTGGGCCAGTCACTTAATATGTCTAAGCCTCAGGTTAGTCCTCTGTAAAATAAGTGGCTTGGCTTAAAGCAGGGTTCTCAGCCTTTCTCCTGTGTGTCATAGACTCCTTTGGCAGTCTAGTGAAAGCTGTGGATTCCTTCTAAAAATAGTATTTTAATAATTGACAGAAATGTGAAATTTCAGTTAGAGCTCAGTGAAAATAATGATGCAATTTTTTCCCATCCAGATTCACAGACCCACCTGAAATCTGTCCTAAGAAATCTTAGAGGGGAAAGGGGGTTCATGGATCCCAGGTTAAGAACTTTTGGATCAGGTGGTCTTTAAGGTCCTATGCAACTCGATATGCTGAGAAGGGAAATATGGACATTGCTAGACACATATCCCTATGATAATGCTGAGATTTGCAAGCATGGGAGGGATATTTGGATGGGGGATAGCCTTCAAATTCTCACAAGAGGAAGCTACTCACTCACCTACAAATAGGGCCAGCCAAGCTTCACTAAAGTAAATTCTAACTCAACTCTTAAGAGCAGCTATATGATGAAGGAGATAGAGCACCAGGTCTGGAGTCAAGAAAACTTATTTTTGTGAATTCAAATTTGGTCTCAGACACTTACTAGTTGCGTGACCTTGGGCAAGTCACTTACCCTTGTTTGCCTCAGTTTCCACATCTATAAAATAGAGAAGGAAATGGCAAACCACTCCAGTATCTTTGCCAAGAAAACTCCAAATGGGGCATAAAGAGTCAGTCACAACTGAAATGACTGAATAACATTTATTCTTAAAACTACAACTATGGCTAAAGTCTGAGCACCAGTACTACTTTGAGGAATGGAACAAACTATTAACATGCCGTAGAAGTATAGTAGATGAGTTATTAATTGCAGTTCCCCAAGGGATTAACTGGAATCTGGCATCAAGTGGGATCTCCTCCAGAAGCTGGCAATGAATAGGTTTGATGACAGACCTGATGTACTTTTCCACAGATTCTCTCTTCCTTTTGCCAGTTTCTCCACCCATTTTTTCCTCCTCTCTCCAAAACTCGGTAGAGCCACCAATTTCATACTTCCCCTGTAAAACAAGCCCAGGCTGGCTGTTCTCTTTTTTGTTAATGAAGGTAGACAAATGAGCCTGAGGTCCTGAGACCTAGGAAAAAAGCATCACAGGCTGCACTTCCTTTCTGCTATCAGCCCTGTTTCTTTACCGTTATAGCTGACCCAAATTAGGGGAGCCTCAAATTCATAAACACCATCTATGACATCACTTGAATGGCCCATAAAAGTCACTTGCAGCTGAACTAATAGGAGAAAAAGACACAGACCTCAGCTCCTTCCAGCCCATGCCAGGGAAGCACAAGGCCTGCACAAAGACAAATTCCACCTCTGCAACATGTCTGGCCTTTGCGCTCTCCTTTCCATTCCCCGTGCTACCACCCTGGGAGAAGCCTTCATTGCCTCCCACCAGGATTATTGCGATCCATCACACACTGCCAAAATAATTCTTCTGCATAGGTCTTATAATATCCTTCTGTGCTCAAAAATCTCTGGTGACTCCCTGTCTACCATTGAACTGCTCTGCCAGGACATTCATGTCTTTCACAACCTGGCATCATCCTACCTAGGGCTGTGATGGTAAATGTTTAACAACCAGCCCCTCAAGGAAAAAAGTTTTTAGTTTAATACACGTTATCAACATTTTCTCCAGTTTATATAAGTAACAAAACAATAAATCAAGCCCTGATTTTTAGTGATTGCTTATTTCTGGATTGTAAATGCTCATAATGAAATTTTGACAATCTGCTCCACCCTGGTTAGATCTGGCTCCAGTATACCCCTGACTACCATTTCAGGGTGGTCTCAAATTACTTCCCTCCACAAACTCTACACTCTACTCAAATAGGATTTCTCTTTGTCCCTTGAGCACCCACTGCATTGTACTGCGTCCATACCTCCTTCCTCCTTTTGGAGAGGGAAATGGCAAGCCACTCCAGTATCTTCACCAAGAAAAACCCAAACGGGGTCATGGAGAGTCAGACGTGACTGCAAGACTCAACAACAACAACAACAACAATTCCTTCTTTGAGGTTGACAAATTGCTAGCCATCTTTTAAAGCCAATTTCAGCAGTTATCTCTTCCATGAAGCTTTCCTTAATATTTTCTGTCAATAACAACCTTCCCTCTCAAATTTCAAATTCTACTTTGCACTCCATCTCCAAGCTTAGCATATGCACTTCTGTTCTGACCACATTGCCTCGCCCTCCCTAGGCAATAATGTCCAGTGGTTCCCTATTACCTCCAGGATCAAACGTAAAAATCCTCTGCTTTTTAAAGCTCTTTACAATCATGACCCTTTCCTACCTTTCCAATCCACTCCCCTCCATGGATTCTGCAATCTAGTGACAAGGGCATACTAATTCTTCCTTACACATAGTCTCCTGGCGTCTGTCTCCATGTCTGGAATGCTCTCCCTCCTCACCTCTGCTCCCTGATTTCTATGAATTTCTTTAATACTCAGCTCAAATCCCACCTTCTTCAAGAGAAATTTCCCAGTCCCCCCACTACCAGGAGTTCTTCTTTGAGGTTCTGTCTACCTACTCATTTACACTGTATATACCTTGGATGTTGATAGCTATTCACACATTATCTCCATTAAAATGTGCATTCTTTAAGGTCAAGGAAGGTGTTTTTGGCCTTTTTCTTTTTTGATGATCTCTGGCACTTAGTAAAAATAAATATTTGTTGACTGCTGAGGATAAAATTAGAAAAGTAAGATACCCCCTGCTCTCAGGGAGCTCACATTTTAATGGAGTTTAATTTTAAACACATAGGGAAGGTTTCAGCTGCAGTTCTGAAAAAAAGGTTTCATGGTCAAAAGGTACGGTGGCAAAGCAGATGGTAATGCCTCTTTAATGTTATTTTCACTGATAAAACCATATCAGTTTCTAATGCTGAACCATTTGACAGTGCCAAGGACTTTGGTGGGAAGAACTTCTTTTTGGGGTCTTAAATTAGCTGTGGTTTTAGCACCTGCAGCTGTAGTTGTCAGGCCACACCTGCATGGGGGTTGTTTCCTTGAATGATGTCTGTGAGGGCTCGACTGGAAACAGAATGGGTAGTCTGCAGAATGGGTAACTGCTACCACT
This sequence comes from Petaurus breviceps papuanus, assembly GCF_028583685.1. Taxonomy (NCBI): domain Eukaryota; kingdom Metazoa; phylum Chordata; class Mammalia; order Diprotodontia; family Petauridae; genus Petaurus; species Petaurus breviceps. The sequence continues at coordinate 13,873,913 of NW_027185799.1, forward strand.
TCTGGGTTTCTTGGGGATCCTGTTGTGAAGAGTTTAAAATGTCAAACAGAGGAGTTTATATTTGATCACAGAGATAACAGGAAGCCACTGAGGTTTATTGAGTAGGGGAGTTTTGGAGCCAGCAGGGAAGAAAGCAGTAGATAAGGAAAGACTGAAGATGAGAAAGGGTCAGGTCCACTATTGCATAGGTTCCAAGGCACAGTGTGGAAAGAGACTTAGTAACAAATGGTCATGATGACTATGTTTGGTGAGTTAGTTAGTGATGGGACAATAAATAAGGAAATTGATGAAGAATCTTTTAACTGTATTAGTTAAATTGTGGCTATTAAGCTAATCCACGTTTATGTACAATAATGGGATAATTCAGCCTAAATCCAATGCATTTATTAAATGCCTACTACATGCAAGGTACTGTGCCAAATGTTAGGAGCTTCAAGGAGCTTATATTCTACTGAAAAAAAGTATAGGATCACAGAACTAGAAAGCAATAAAGGTGTCATATTATATAGTCTTGACCTGGGCAGGCTGATAACTTTACCCTGATACCCTTAAAAGGGTCAATCAGCCTTTGCTTGAAAACATCCAGTGAGAAGGAGCCCACCACCACCAGAGGCCATGCATTACACTTTTGGCCAGTCCTAATTGTTGGAAAGTATATCTTCTTGGAGCCAAAATCTATCTGTCTGTGACACGTCCTGCCCCCCTTGCCCCATAACACCCCTTTCTCCTAAAGCAAAGTCAAATCTCTCTTTTACATAAGAGTCTTTCAAATACATAAAGATATCTATCATGTCCTCCTTAAATCTTCTTTTCTTCCAGTTTCTTAGTCCCTTTAACCTTGTTGTGTATGGCACGGGTTCCAGTTCCTGCATCATCCTGGTTGCTCATCTCCAGTTGCCCTTCTCCTTCTCCTTCAAGGAAGACACTCTCCAGCTTCCTAAGACATGGAACTCAGGGCTAAACACACATCCTTCAGGGATGTTCAGACCAGGGCAGAGGGTAGTATAAGTATTGCCTTCCTTCTGGACACTATACCTCCATTAAAATGTATGCTCCTTAAGGGCAGGGACTGGTTTCATGTTTGCCTTTGTACCCCAATACCTGGCAATATACCTGACATAGAATTAATGAAGATTAGTGTGATGTGTCACATTGTTGACTCCCATTGAGCTTGAAGACCTTTAAAAAAAGATCCAGGGAAATTCTGGATAAGTGAAATCCATAGATGACACGTCCTACACCAAATTTACTTTCAAAATCTTTCCCACGTGAAACTTTGGTCTGTCGTTGTTATTGGTGAGTTATTTCAGTTGTGTCTGACTTCTGGTGACTCCATTTGGGGTTTTCTAGGCAAAGGAACTGGAGAAATTTGCCATCTCCTTCTCAGTTCATTTTGCAGATGAGGAACTGAGTGAAAAGTAGTAAACATGGAATGGTCAGTTGAACCCCTTTTCTTTGAAAAGCACAATCTTTTGCTGTTAAAAATTTCTGTTAAAGAGTAACAATATTTCTTAAAAGTGTATAGTTATTAGGAGGTCTACAAAGGCAATAGGAAAAGCAGAATAATTTAGCCCTGGATGATGGAAGTTTTCTCTGGCAGCATCCTATCTTCCTCACGATAACAATCACACAGCAAAATGTTTTGGTCAATGTATAGAGATCTCTTTCCTTTACTAGGATCCATATGTAGTAATATTTCTCCTTTGGTTCATTACCTCTGCAGAGCTCCTTTACATCTGTCTACATTAGCCTTCATTATCCATTTATTGGCTCCACCATTGATCCAAACAATCCTGATTCTGGTAACCTTGTTTCTCATCATTTGATGTGAACACATTGAAGTCACATGGAAATCTTAAAAAGAAGAAAAGTCTCCCCAAATTTCCCCATTCCCCAGGATGACCCCACTCACAATCTCTTTCCCTTTGATTCAGAAAAAGTGTGTTGTTTCTTATACTCTCCTAACCTGAAAATAACTATGCTGACTTAGCATAAGCTTCCCATAAAACTTGCCCTTCTGGGATCAGCCTCCAAACTTGGAAGGTTTTAGCCCCAAAGGAGAATTTATCAGAAAGTTATGAGTGACTGAAATAGGAGGGGTGGGAGTTTGTTGGGAGCAGGGTACAATTGAGGTTGTTTTACAGCCCTTGTGATCACATTCCTGTCCATGAATGCTCAACTATTCCCCCAAGTACCACCCTTCCCCATGACCCTTGGCAAAAAGCATCAGTGCCGTGTACACCCGTTGAAAATGAAAATTAGAAGCATTACAAACAAAGCTACTTCCCATGGTAAAAAGAGTCTCTTGGATCAAGTTTTCTCTCTAAGGTCACTGAAAATGACAACTCATTTCTTCTCCACCAGCCAAATTCTGTCCTCAGTTGTACACATGTGGATCCCATTGAAGTCAGGGAGGTCCCAAAAACCCCTGGGTCCTCCTTGGTGGCATGTTATTCAGACTGAACATTAAAGAGCTACCTGCAGGAAAAGTTGGAGGCTTTGCCTGTAACGGATCCATTTGCTAATTCCCATGTCACAGTTCAAAGACAGTCAGCCTGGTTTTGCTGGGTGGGAAACCTCTCCATTCTGTGCTTGGGAGTCAAAGTAATCATGTAGGGAAAGAAAGAGAATCTCAGCCTAGGGACTTAGTAATGAACACGAGACAAACGCTGCTAGAAAAAAATTCTGTGATTGCAGATTTATATCTTCTGTCATTTATTAGTCTTGGTAATGGGGAATCAGAAAACATGAATTCAAGTCTACCCCAGCTATCATCTGACCTTTCACCCTGCTTGCTTCTGTGCTTCCCAAACTAGGGAGTGTGACCTGGGGACTTAAGCCTCTTGTGTCTGAACTTAACCTTCTCACAAATGGAATTCCTATACTGGGCTCCTTGCTGTCCTGCATGGTAAGTGCAATACAGACCTGGTATATGCAGTTGTCTCAGTTAACCTTCATATTCTCTCCTGACCATCTTCTTTCCAACCTCTTTGCCATGGAGACAACACATAACCTGCCACCTTCCTTCCCCTTTCCAGCTCTGGAAACAAAACTAAATCAATACTACCATGGCTAGTGGTTAAGATCATGTCAAATCACCCAGAACCACCACCCCAATAAGGATCTAATCACCCACCCCCATGACTTCCCAAACCAAAACATCCCTTCCTGGCCCCACTTTCCCTCTGTGTATCTTGTCTCCCCTTATAAGAACATAAACTCCTCCTGGGAAGGGCTTCCCTCACCTTTGTTCTCCTCTCCCCATACTTAGCATGTGTTGGCACATATACTTTTGAATGCTTTATCATCCATCCATCCATTCATTCGTTCCAGTTCTGCCTATGTGACCTTAAGCTAGTCACCTAATCTTATAGCCTTCTTTTATTTTTATATATAAAATGAAGCAATAGACCTAAATGACCTCTGAGACTTCTCCTAATTTTAATTCAATTCAACAATCAAAAGGTATTATTAAGAACCTATTATATTGGGTGTCATATTGCTTGCCTTCTTAATGGGTGAGGGAGAGACTAGAGGAAAGGAGAGAATTTGGAATAAAAAAAAAAGAATCTTAAAAAAATAATAATAAAAAAAGACAAGCTAGTATTGACTGGACCAGATGACTCCAGGTTAGATTCTGGGCCAATCAATTCTGGAATGGATACCTTACACATAATATACATTTGTTTGTTTTATTTTCCATTCAAGGAACAAAATTAGCATTTCCATAACACAGTACAATTAAAAAAAGAGATTTCACATGAAACTACAAATCTACCATGTATATTCCCTCCAAATATACAAAAAGTTATCATGCAAATTTCTTTTTTTTCCTTTTTTTCCCTCTCCCCTAACCCTAGAGATGGCTACCATTAAACACACACATTATGCACATACATATACATATATGTATAAAATTATTCTATATACCTTTTTATCAGTTCTTTCTCTGGATGCAGAGAGCATCTCTCTTCATATGTCCTTTATTCTTAATTTGTGTATTTCTAATAGTCAAAATGACTTAGTCACTCAAAATTGTTCTTAAAACAACTTTGCTATTGTGGTACACAATGTTCTCTTGGTTCTGCTCACTTTGATCTTTATCACTTCATGCAAATCTTTCCCTGCCTTTCTTGTTTTTGTTTTGACTCCAGGGCCAGTGCCCTATTCACTGCACCACCTAGCTGCCCTCCCTGCCTTTCTAAGATCATTGAGCTCACATTTCTCATATCACAGTAGCATTCCATCACAACCATACACTACAACTTGCTTAGTCATTCCCCACTTGGTGGGGTTCTCTGAGATTTCCACTTCTTTGCCTCCGCAAAGAGAGTTGCTATAAACATCTCATTCACATTCAAAGTTATAATTACTACTTGTGAATTTCCCTCCATCTTATTTTTATTCACTATTTTCTTTCTCAGTCTCTCTTTTTACCCTGTCCCTGTTATTTTCTCTACTCCCCACTTCACTGACCCCTCCAAAAAAACCACACATTTAATAAATGTTGAATGAATGAACAAGAAAAAATGATTTTTAAAAAATCAGACCAAAAAACCTAACATATTCCAAGCACCGTAACAGACACTTAAGAAAGTAATCTGTCTCCATAGTCCTTACATTCTACTGGGCAGAAAAAAAATGTATAGAAAGTAGGAACAACTGGGGGCTGGGAAAGTAGTAATTGTATAGAAGTAGGAACAACTGTGGGAACTAGGAAAAACTTAATGTAGATGGCTTCACTTGAGCTAGGTCTGGAAGGAAGGTTGGTATTCCAAGAGATGGAAGGAACTTAGAGAAAGAGTCTAGTTAGGGGGGCACCCAGGGCAAAGGAAAGGAGGCAAGAGACAAAATACTATGGATGGAGCAACAGCAATTAAGCCATTCTGTCTGGGACAGAGAGAAAACAAGGCAGAGCAATGTTCTTAAATTCTGTTGCTTTCTTTTGTGATACCTCAGGATGCCTACACGTTGTCCCTTTCCCCTCCCCCATTTTCCTCCTACCTCCAAGTCCAGGTCTCGGTTCAGCGTGCTGAGAAATTCCACAACTCCCTTGTGGCATAGTAGAGATTTTGGACTCAGCCTCATGTCTCCCAAGGTGACAAGCAGCTTAACTGGCAGCTTAGTCCATAGACTATCAGAGATAGAAGAGCTCAATCTCCTCGTTTTATAAGTGAGGAAACTGTGGCCCAGAGATATGAAGTAATTTGTCAAAGGTTACATAGCTAAAAATGGCAGAACTGGGATTTGAACCCAAATCCTGACTTCCAGGCTAGAACTCTTCCTATGACACCACATGCGTTGTTCTTTCTTTACCGTAAACTATGCTGCGGGCAGGGCACAGTAAACACTCCTTGTCCAGCATAAATCCACATCTCTAGTGCCTAAGGTGGTTGCTGGTCAAAGTGTTTGGGAATTTGTTTCTTTTCCTTTTCCAGTGGGGTCAGAGGGAAGTAGCAAGATGGGGGGACATAGAAATGAAAAAGGAAGAAAAGGGAAAAAAGGAAAGGGATGGGAAAAGAAGAGAATCATCAAAGCATCTTTTAAAAAATACAGGAAAGAGAAGAGAAGGAAGACCAGAAAAAAAAGCAGACATGCAGGAGAGCTATGAAAGCTATAGGCTGAACTTAATATAGATACATGAAAAGAAAAATCAGCTATTTACAATACAAAGCTGCAGTTTCATGTACAATCTTTTTTGCCTCCCTGTTTTACTATGTATATGGAAATGCCCATTTTTGTCTGGTGTTTTAAGTTCTGGATAAAAAAAAACACCCAAAGTGTCTGTTCTATTATTTCTTGTTCCATTTACTTTCCTTGAAATAATTGGACCCTATCTGGGCTGTGGAGTGCATTCTTTTGATTGGGTCTTTGGTTAAGGGACCCACCTCTACTATTCACCAGAGAAAGCCTCTGCCTGCTTCATGGACTAGTTTTGGTCTTCTCCCATTAACATGATTTTGCTAATTGGTCACCTTGCCCTGGCCTACAGTGTCACCAGTGTAGTGCAGCAAGGATAGGCAAGGCCATTCTTGCCATGATAGAATGTTGTTTCAAGCACAGAAGTTTAATGAGAAAAATGATAATTTGCCAACACCTGATGCTTTGTCCTCTATCGGTGCTTTATTTAATTTTATTCCCTATAATTCCCCTACTATGTTTTGAATTGGTTTCTTCCTAATGACCTTATGAATGGGTTACTGTACCTTTTTGGCTTTGACCTCAGTCCTGCGTTCTGTTTATTCTTTTGGAACAAAGTTCAGACCATACCCCCTTTTACCTCTCACAAAGGAGGTATGTTCTCTTTCTCTCTGTCAGTCTCTCTCTCTCTCTCTGTCAGTCTCTCTCTCTCTCTGTCAGTCTCTCTCTCTCTCTCTCTCTCTCTCTCTCTCTCTCTCTCTCTCTCTCTCTCTCTCTCTCTCCATCTCTGTCTCTCTGTCTATGTGTCTCTGTCTCTCCCCTCCCTCTCCCTCCCTGTTAATTGCCCCAAATCACCAGTACAAGTGAGTGGTCTCTATTCCCAAAGTGGGTGGGATCTGAAACATCTGATATAATACCAGCAGGCTTCGTGACTGCATTAGACCTGTACCTCCATGATAGGCTAAACTGCTGTCATGAGTTGGTCTCCAAAAAGGTCTGCCCATCAGCCCACTGCCAGGAATGTACTTGGCCTCATAAACTTGTCACGGCAAGCTAGGACAAGACAGTGACTGCTCTTAAGCATGCCACCGAGATAGATGTAAAAGCTCTGGCATGTGTGTGTGTGTGTGTGTGTGTGTGTGTGTGTGTGTGTGTGTGTGTAAGAGAGACAGAGAGATACACAGAGACTGGGAGAGAGAGACAGATGGAGGGAGAGACAGAGAGAGAGAGAGAGAGAGAGAGAGAGAGAGAGATATGAGGGGGTGTTAAATAAAAGTCTTCACCTTAAAATCTTAAATGCCTTAAATTTAGTCCTCCAAAGGGGGAAAGCTCTGCCCTTTGTGAATGATGTCTGTGAGTCACTATTTTATGGCAATAAACAGGATTTGTGATTGAGAAACTATTAAAGAGGCAGGGTTCTTAAACAGCTTTTGTGTTCCTGGTCTCTGCTGGCATTCTGGGGAAGCCTGTGGACCCTCTCTCTGACTGATACTCTTCAATGAATATAATAAAATACATTGGGTTTCAAAGGAAACCCAATTCTACTGAAATAGTTATCAAAATATTTTTAAAAAAACAATTTCAGAGATCTCAGATTAAGAACTGCTGCTATAGAAAGGCTTTTGATTTTGTGGATTCAGAATCAAATTCAATGCCTTTCAGTCTGGCCACCATTCAAACCAAAGCTTTGAGGCCTTTTGATAGTAGAAACTAAAGATTTATTGTAAGAGTTGATTTATGTACCTTTAAGACAAGTATTCCTCCTGTCCCTCTTACCTTGATGCTTTATCTTACTGTGGGGATGAGCCTAGGTTCTTGAAGGCTGTGCCAGTGAACCCTAAGTTCTACCAAACTGGAAAGGTCACCATGTAGGGCCCAACTATATGCCTGTCACCTGAGGACCAGTCTCATTAAATTCAGCTTCACTATCAGAAGGTGATCAATTTTTTCCACCTCAGCACTTCATGAAGATGGTCTACCAATGCGTGGAGGGATTATAATTTTTGTTGGTAAAGGGAATAACCACGTTAGAGAAATCATGGATCTTTGACCTAAATAACTTCTCACACGCACTCTAGCTTTAAATCTGTGAATCTCTGATGATTCTATCATCGTACTGAAGTGATTAGGCCTTGTGTGACATCAGAGTGGAAGGTCAAACTGTAAATGCTAATGAGATAGCATCTTAAGAAAGCAGAAAATTGGATTTGGAATGAAGGAGATGCAGTATAAGTGGATGAAGAGGGGAACCTGTTTCATTTCTACACTACCCAAATGGCCATTGATGGGATCAGGCACCTCAAAGGTAGAAAGAATAAAATTCTCCTCTGGACCAGGGAATGGGGGGCAGTTCAATTCAGTGAAAGACAGGGATAGGAAGTAAAATGGAAAGGAGCAAGTTGCATGTATATGGAATAACTTAATTCCAATAAAGGACGTCATTTAGAGGAGAAACAAGAAATGAAGTTGCAAGGTAGGGGTTTTGCCATTTGCCTACTTATGAGAAAAGAGTGAAAGAGGTCCTCAGCAATATTGTCCTTACCAACCTACAACAGTCAAAGTAACAACAGAGGGACCTGTCTTGGGTTGTCCCAGCAAATGGCTTCTCAGATGAATAGAGTGATATCTTTCTTCTTTTCCAGGCTGCACAAATAGACTTTGGCTCAGAGGAGGCGACATTGTTAAAGATAACATTATTTTCCCCAAAAGCCAAACCAAGTTGATATGAAAGGCCCCCGCATCCGCTCTGAATGCTTTGCAATCTGGGGATTTAAATAGCGTTCTAAGCTGGGACAATGACCCAACATGCACACAACACAGGCTGCTGTGAATAAAGTTGGGCTGCCTGGCCCCATTGGCTTGAAAAGTGCTGTTGCCGTGTGTTTTCATTTGAAAAAAAATTTTTTTTTATTATTTTTAAAGAGTTCTTTTTATAAATAAAAAAATTATTATTCAAGTGCATGCTGAAACTGAATCATGCCATTCTTACATAATTTTTCACTGGATTGTTGCAACCCATAAAGAAATCCAATTAAATTTCCCTCGCAGGCACAGGCCTCCATTCAGGGGGCCTTGAAAAAGCTGGGTTTGTTGTATTGTATGGCAGGTCGATGAATTGAGAAGCACAGATGCCCTGTCCTGTTTCTTGTCCTGTGTGACATGATGTAAAGAGAGAGAAGTCCGCCAGCAGTGTTTCAAAGGGCTGCATTATCAGACAACATAAAGGCCATCGTTTCTGAGGATGGGGTTTGCAATATGAACACTGCTAGGCAAACCCTTTTGGAGCCTAGCATGGTTAACATATTGCCCTCTGGAGCCCTGCCTTTTCACCTTCATTGTTATCCAGGGAAAATCTGATTCAGGTTAAAGTCACAGGAGGCCAAAGATAAGATAACCTCCAGGAAGACTCTTTTATAAGCAGCGACAGAAAGGAAAAAAAAAAAAGGTTTTCATTAGAAGACAGAAGCCAAATTATATCATTTTACATCATTGTCCTCAGTTGCTCTCTGAATTGTTTAAGCACTTTTTTTCCTTGATTGATGTATCCTGTAGGGTCTTAATTATCTAGAGGCATGATGTGATCATTTTTTCCCCTAAGTACAAGATATAAAGATAACTATATATTAAATCCCTACCATGTGTAAAGCAGAGGTATAAAACTTACAATTGCATGTGAGATGAATCAGATTAAAATATAACTGGGAAATATTGAAAGAAAGAAATAAAAATACAATAGAACATAGATAATATTAATTTGTGGTTTTCTAAATCAATATGAAGCCAACAGAGATTTGTTTCACTTTGAATTGTATACCATTGGGTTAAAGCACTGAGCTAGGAGAAATACAAAATTTAAAGAGGACCCCAGTTCTTACCCTCATGGAGCTTATAGTTCAGCACTTTCCTTGACCCTCATCATTGCCACATATGGGCTCCATTCCCAGAGAGGACAGGACCTGATATATTTGATAAATACAATCATTTCCTTTCCTTTTTTTGACTTTGTGTTTGACCAGCTCATCTATGAGAGAGAGGGAGGGAGGGAGAGAAAGAAGGCGAGAGAGACAAGAGACAGAGATCCCATGTAGTAACATATATAATAGTTATATATATGTATGTGTATGCACATATGTGTGTGTGTATCTCCATTTCACATTTATGAACAGAATTGAAATGTGACCCTAGGTTCTTTGACTCCAAATTCAGTGCTTGTCCACAAATATACCTCCCATGACACATTACAGAAGGTGCAAGTTTTAGAACCAGCAGAACTGTATTGGTCTCTCTCCTATATCTGCCCCTTGCTGCATGATCTTAGACAAGGCTCTCTGGGCCTCAGTTTCTTCAATGGTAAAAACAGGGAATTGGATTAGATGACTTCTAAGGATTGTTACTGCTCCAACTCTACATACATTCTTATCATTCCCAACAACTCTGGGAAGGAAGGCAGTGAAAGCATTATTTGTTGTTCAGTCATCTCAGTAGCTATGTCTGACTTTGTGACCCCATTTGGGGTTTTCTTGGCAAAGATATTGGTTTGCCATTTTCTTCTACAGATCATTTTACAGATGAGGAAACTGAGGCAAACAGTGTTAAGTGACTTGCCCAGGGTCACACAGCTAGTAAATGTCTGGAACCATATTTGAACTCAGAAAGATGAGTTTTCCTGACTCTAGGCCATTGCTTTCACCCAGATGCCTATGGAAAGTATCATTATCCCCATCTCAAAGAAGCTGAAATTCAGAGAGGCCACAGTTAATCAGTTAATGAGAGTCAAAGGTGGGATTTGACCCCAGGTCCTCTGAATGTGGCTTTAGAATCTTTCCACTACACCGCACCATAGTGATTTCTCCTTACCTTCTCTTCATGTAAGGACAGAGTGAGCATTGTAAGCTCCACCACACACTCTACAGACAGGTGATATCCTGTCCTCTTGCTCCCTTAGCAGCTGCTATTTTCACCTCCATCATTTTAACTCAGAAGCTAATCCTCCCACTGGTGGAGCCAAACTCTCACGCTGAACTTGGGAGGGCACACTGTCCCTATGCCACCGCCCTTTCAGACACGTTCTAGTCCTTCAAAATCAGCCCATTATTCAAAATGGAACCATCTCCATTAAATGCAAATGTGCATCATTTACCACCCTGTCCATAAGCAAGAAATGAGTGTTCCTTGTCCTAGAATACTAACAGTGCTATTCAGAGGATCATACATTTCTAACTTATTGGTGAAGAGATCAATATTTTGTTTGTTTGACCCAAACCTGTGATTTAGGATGTGCGAGGAATTCCCAGTATGAAAACTCCTTCTACCAACATAGATATAAAACTCCTCCATACTTTATAGTCTCAGAGAGTTGTCTAGGGCACCACAGGGTTAAGTGAGCTACCCTTTTCACTGCAGATAGGCTGTATTAGAAGTAGTCCTTGAATTCAGGCCCCTCCTAACTCTATGTGCCACTACGCCACACTGTTCTTCTAAAGAGAGAGCCAAAGACACACATGTTTTGGGTGTAAATATTGCCATAAAAGTAAGGCTCTCTGAGCAGCCATCTCTGTGTCTGATAAACAAGCAGACTCACCACATCAGGATTTAGCTCAATCCTCTCTTTCTAAGTCCTTGCACTTCAGAAATGCTTCAACAAAATTAAAATTCAGTAGGGGTTCCATTTCCACTGAATCACAGAATGTCAGAACTGGACGTCTCCATAGAATTGTAGCTCTAGAGTTGGAAGGCACAACCCTCACATTTTATGGATGGGTAAACTGAGGCTCAGGGAGAATAAAGAACCTGCTCAAGGTCATAGAGTTATTGAACATCAGAGGTGGAATTTGAACTCAGGTCCTCTGACTCTGGAGTCAATATTCTTTCCTCTGTACCACTAGTTCAACCTCTTCACTTTTCAGGTGGGGAAACTGAGACTCAGAAGAGTTTACAGCATCATAGGATTTAGAATTACAGCTTCATGATATTCTAGTATAGAGCTTCTTACCTTGATAGTTATAAACTCATTTTAAAATATAAATAGATATATTTACATAGAACTATGTCAATATAATTGGTTTCCTTTCTTATTCTATTTTATATTATGGATTTAAAAATGTTATTCTGGGAACGGGTCCATAGGCTTCATCATATTGCCAAAAGGTTCCATAAAACAAAATAGGTTAAGAACCCCTAATCTAGGTCAACTCCATTTTATAGATGAAGAAAAGAAGGCCTAGAGAGGTAGACTGATTTGAGGGATGGGGAACCTGTGGCCTTGGGGTGGACCTTCTAGGTCCTTGGCTGAAGCCTTTTGACTAAGTCAAAAGTTTTACAGTTTTTTTTTTTTTACAGAACAAATCCTTTTATTAAGGAGATTTGTTCTATGAAGTTTGGATTCAGTCAAAGGACTGCACTTGAGGACCTAGAGGGCCACATGTGGTCTTGGACATAGGTTCCCCACCCCTGAATTGGACCAAAATCACCCTGGCAATTAACAGATGATCCAAGATTTGCAGACACAGTCAGGATGTGGGATTCACACCTAGATAGTCTGACTCTGAGTCATTAGTTCCCTTCATCTCCGAGGGTCCTGTTAGTCGCCCAGAGTTCTTGGTGGGAGGGGGATCTCCTTTGTTTCATGATTTGAATTTCCTATCCCAGAAATTTCCCTGTGACTTGTTAGTGTGGAGCTGCCAGAGAGAAGCCCAGTCAGCACAACCTCAGGGCTGTCCAAAGCTTGTAAAACTTGTCAAAGCTTTTTGTGGTTTTCACTTCGAAGAACCCTAAATGGAATTGGATTCATTAGACCAGGAGTGAACCCTCCTTCCCAGACAAAACCCTAATTGGAGCAGACTAACCCCCACAAAGTTACCCAGGTTCCACCAGAAACAAATCCTCATTCCCTCCCAGCCCAAGCCCAGGCTCAGGCCTCAAGGTTCACAACCACAAGCCAACCTTTCTGCTGAATCTGGCCCAAGTTTGGGTTTTGAATGAAACCTGAACCCGTGTACATTTCTCCTGACTTCAGGTTTTGCTGTGAACTTTTCCTGCTTGAGATGGTTACAGTCATCTCTCCTCCCTCCCCTCTCAGCTTGGCCACCCTGAACCTCCCATACTCAACTCAAAGCCCTTGTCATGGTCAAACTTTCCATTTCAAGAAGTTTAAAGTTCAGAAATTCCCGTCTTACCCCAAGACTAAAACCATACCTGACAACTAGCTAAATCACTTCCTAATGAAAACTTGCCACATTCTTCAGTAATGTGAAATGTCAATGGATATGTGATCTCTTCTATGTGAGGAGTCCTTTCACCAGAGGCAATTGATGGTACAGTGAATAAAGCACTGGGCCTGGAATCAGAAAGACCTGAGTTCAAATCCAGCTTTAGACACTTATTGACTGTGTGGTCCTGGGTAAGACATTTGACCTCAGTTTCCCTATCTGTAAAATGGGGATAATACAGCATCTACTATGTTGTTGTGAAGATCAAATGAAATAATATTTGTAAAAAGCAGTTGTGACTGATGAGCTCATAGTGTATCTACTGTGATTCTCAGTGTTAGAGTTTCACCAAGGAGAAGATGTCCATGGTTTCTCCATGATTTACAATTTTGTTGGTAGCTCCTGCTACCCACCCAGATCATAAGTCACCTCTAATTTCACAGCTGAGTCCCCGGGAATTCTCCAAGGCTTAGAGAGGTCAAGGGACTTGTCCATGATGATGAAGGGATTTGAACCTGGGTCTTCCTATCTCTAAATCCAACTCCCCATCCACTACTCAGCTTATTTCCCTCACCAGGAGAATTAAAAAGAAACAAACAAACCCTAAGCCTGGATTTCGTAAGGTTGGGGGCTCCCTTTATTAATACTGATTAGTACTTTCCTCTGCAATTTATAGTCTTAGAACTAACTAGGGAGTGAGAGGCTAAATAATTTGCCCAGAGTCAAACAGTCAATTCATTAAATGTCAAAGACAAAAGTTGAACTTGGGTTTTCCCTAGAAGGCAGCTAGGCAATACAGTAGATAAATTGATTTAGAGTCAGAAGAACTGAGTTCAAACTCAGACTCCAATGCTTAACCTCTATCTGCCCCACTTTCCTCATAAATAACATCTATTTCTTCATTGGATGAAGGGGGAAAACAAGGCACAGAGAAGTCAGGTGATTTACCCAAGGTCACATCAATAGTAAGTATTTGAAGTTCAACCCAATGGTCCTTGGCCACCTCTGCCTGTGGTTTCCTGCTCCAATTACTGACCTCCCTGGCTTCCTTTAAATCCCAACTAAAATTCTGCCTTTTATTGGAAATTTTCTCCAGTACCATTTAATCCCAATGTCTTCCTTCTGTTAATTGTTCATTCTTGTTCAGTTGTTTTCAGTCATGTCTTACCCCTTTTTGGGTTTTTTTGGTCAAGGATACTGGAATGGTTTGCCATTTATATGGTTCATTTTACATATGAGGAAACTGAGGCAAACAGGATTAAGTGACTTGACTAGAGTCACACAGTCAGTAAGTATCTGAGGCCTGTTTTGAACTCAGGTCTTCCAGACTCCAGGTCTGGTACTCTATCCACTGTGCTACCTAGCTATATATATAGCTAGTTTTATTTGCAAGTTGCCTCCTCCCATTAGATTGTAAACTCCTTGAGGGAAGGGATTGTCTTTTGTCTCTTTTTGTATCCCCAGAGATTAGCACTGTGCTTTGTACTTAGTAGGAGCTTAATAAATGTTGATTGATTGATCAAAGTTAGGACTTGAACTCAGTGTTCTTTCTCTATTCCCTTCCTAAGTTTTGGTGAGGAAACCCCTTAAAGGAGACACAGGGCAACGTTAAGGAGACTTACTGGTCCTAGCTTCAGAGAACCTGGGATCCAAGCCCCATTTTACTTGTTCACTATCTGTTATGTTCTTGGACACGTTCCTCCTCCTGTTTGGGCTCTGGTTTCTCATCTCTCAAAAGGGGAGGGGAGAGGGCAGACTAGGTAACTCCTAGGGTCCCTTCAGTCCCTATGGAAAAGATATGAGATCTCTTCAAGGTCCTGGTAAAGGGCCTTGAGGCTGAGGGTGGGGAGCTTAGTGACAGCTTTAGGGCCTTGGCCAGGCCCAGCTGTGTTTTAAGAAAAGACAAGGACCAGACACCTGCATGCATGAAGAGATTGTAAAGTCCTGCTGGGACTACGGAAGACAAAGTCCACATGAAACAGAAAAACATCCAAGGGCAACTAGCCTTTAACAAGAAACAAAAGACAAACAAAAAAATTAAGGCCAAGCCAACAGCTGGACTTTTTCCTTCTGTTTTCATAAAGAATATTTTAACACTAGCCTTGAAACACTGTCAAAACCAGGTTAGCTGGAGCCAACCTATCATTCAATCAACCAAGATGCATTTATTAAGCACTAACTACATACCCTAGCATTTGGGGATACAAAAACAAAATGAAACAGGGCCTGCCCTCAAGGAGCTTATATTCTATTGGAACAAATAACATACATGCAAATAGGTGTATATAGAATACATGAGGTAATTTTTGCAGGGAAGATACAAGAAGTTCAAGGGTTCAGAAAAGGACTATGTATTAAATGGTGGATGAGCTAAACTTTGAAGTCAACTAGAGATTCTATGAGGAGGAGAAGGGTGTGTAGGGATTATTTTCCAGGTATAGTAAACAGGCAGTGCAAAAGGACAGAGGTGAGAGATGTATTGTCGTAGATGAGGGGCAGGAAGAAGGCTGGATTGACCAGACCAGAGAATCCAGGAAGGGGATTAATATTCAGTAAGGTTCAAAAAGCAGTCTGGTATCAGACTATGGTCCTAGGATCAGCCTAGCTAAATTCAAGTAGGCTTACATCTACATGCTCATTCCCAGGTTAGCCAAAAAGTGATTTTTTTTTCATTTATGATAGCTATGATCTATGAAATGGACTTAACCACACCATATTAAAATGCAAATCCTTGGTTTAAGCAGAACACCTTATCCTTTCCTCTTCCTTCCCTTCCCATTCCCTCTCCTTCACTCCCCTCCTGTCTTCTCCCCTCATTTTTCCTCTCCTCTCCTCTCCCCTTTTCTATCCCCCTCATTTTTCTTCTCCTCCACTCCTCCACTCCCCTCTCCTTTCCTCTCCTCCTCTTCTCTCCTCTCCCTTTCTCTCTCTTCCTCTCCTCTCCTCTTTTTTGTTTCTTCTGCCCTCCCTTCTTCTCTGTCTCTTCTCTCTTGTCTCTTTTCAATTCAGTTTAATTCAATGTCCATTTAGCACCTACTTACTATATATGTAGGAGAGGCACTGTGGATGTAAAGGCACCCACAAAGTAATGTCTGCCCCTACAGGAATTGGATTCTCCTAGGGGACACAGTAAGGATCAGAGAAGGCTTCATGGAGGAGGTAAAGGCTCCTGAGTTGATAAGAGTTAGATAAGAAAGACAAGTTTGGAAAGGGGTATGTTTATTCCAGACTTAGGACAGGGTTGTGCTAATGAACAGATGCAAGAAATGGAAGGCTAACTTCAGGAAGTAGCCAGAAGACCAGTTTGGCTTATGCAGAAAAAGGAAGATGTAAAATTACATCAGAAAAGTAGCCAGAAGCCAGATTATGGAGAATTTTAACTGTCAAGCCTCAAGGCATCTGATCTTTCCCCTCTGACCCAGCTGAAGGGAAGAGGGCCCAGAGGAGGGAGCCAAGAAGGTCCCACTTCCAGTCTAGTTGAAGAAAGGCATGGCTTGTGAGGATCATAATCCCAGTTCTTTTCCTAAAAGAGAATAGGGATTGAGGGGGAAAGAACGGGGATCAGCCAACCTGCATCCTCTTCCGCTCGAGAGGGAATCATGAAAAGTTTGGGGAAGAATATAACTTGTTCAAGCCTATGCCTTAGTAAGATTATTTTGGCAGATGGGTAAAGGATGGATTGGAAAGGAAGACTGGAAACCAGAGACCAATAAGGTCATTGCAACAATCTAGGCAAGGAGGAAAAGGAAGGGAATGGATTTCAGAGATGTTGTGATGTCAGAATCCACAAAATTTGGCAACTGAGTGAGGGAAAGGTGAGACTCAGTGACGACCAAGGTGTTTGAGGGACTGGAAGGGCAGTTGTTTGCTTTTCCTGCCACCAACCACACTGGTCCCCTAAATTCCAAGGATAGCAGTCAGGGTGGGATAGTCCTTTATGTAACGCACGAGTGGCTGTCTCATCTGGAAATGCAGGTGTGGGAGTGAAATGCTGAATACAGGAAAACACGTGCCTCCAGAAGGAGAGCATGGTTCCCTGCCTCCCTATGGAGCCCTGATGCATTCTGCTTGGCAAGAAGGACACTCTGAACCAAACAGTTTGGTGAAAAGAGGGACCCGGAGTAGGAAAGCCAAAAGAAAGAGGAGGTAGAGATCTAAGGTCTCACTAGAAGAAGCCGTAATTCCAGCAGGGCCTGGGAATGAAGCCATTAGCAGGTGGTAGCAGCCATTCAAAAAAATAAAATAAAATCAGGCCAATATAGCCAAATCAACCCAAATAAATACCCACCTAAGGGACAGCTGTGCCTGCCAAGGAGTGACCAACCATTATAAGCAAAATTAGCCAATTAGTGGGCTCTCCTGTCCGGTGGCTGGATTCGCTGCGCTGGCTGCTGCAGAGACAGCACGGCAGCTGAGCTGCAAACCTGCACCCCGCTGTCCTCAAGCAGGCGCTGAACCAGGTGAGCTAACAGAAGGGAGGAAAGGAGGGAGGGAGGAAGGAAAGGGGGGGGGTGGGCACCAGATGGCTGAGCTGGTAGGAGCTGTGCTAAGCTTTTTCTTTGCTAGAAGTTACTCTTAAAAGCCTGTCTTGAATTTCCGGAAGAAATTCAAGCCTTTCCATGTATACAGAAGCTGTGCCGGTGAAATGGTCTAAAGCGACGTTTCATTTTGTTTTGTTTTCACAAATGCCATTTTTGCTGTTGTTTAGTTGTGCCCAACTCTCTGTAACCCCATTTTGGGGATTTTCTTGGCAAAGGTACTGCAATGGTTTGCCATTTCCTCCTCCAGCTCATTTTACAGATGAGGAAACTGAGGCAAACACGGTTAAGTGACCTACTGGATAGTAAGTATCTGAGGCCAGATTTGAACTCATGAAGATGAGTCTTCCTGACTTCAGGCCTGGCATTCTATCTACTGTGCCACCTAGCTGCCCACACAAATGTCATATACGTTCTCAAAAGTTGTGCAGGCATGAATGTATGTGTGTTTAAGAAAGAGTACGACACTGAGCAATACTTAGGTTTCCTATAGCACCTTTGTCTTCTGAAGAATTGAAAATTCCAAGTTCTGTACCATGTCCTCTGAAAGTTCTTTCCCATCCTCTTTTATTAATGGGGTAGTGTGAATATCTGGAAGAATGGTCACTATTGTCCCCATTTTACAGATGGGGAGATTAAGAGGAAAAGAATTAAGTTTTTGTTATTGTTTAGTTGTGTCTTACTCTTCGTGAGACAGTTTGGGATTTTCTTGGCAAAGATCAGTGGAGTAGTTTGCCATTTCCTTCTCTAGATCATTTTACAGATGAGGAAACTGAAGCAAATAGGGTTAAGCTACACACAGCTAGTCTGAGACTATATTTGAATTCAGGAACATTAGTCTTCCTGACTGCAGGCCCTGCACTCCACTATATCACATAGCTACCCTATTACAGGATTGAGCTTGTGTTTGTCCTTCGTTTTCGAAGAGGACCATGACATCAGGAAAATGATGGCATGACTTCCAGTTGACTTTGATTTAAGTGAGGGAGGACTGTGCAAGGTCACCAGCCTCACTTTCTTCCCCAGAGCCATCTGGGTCCAGCGACCTGATATTCATCAGGACGACTGGAGATGGCCCAGGATGCAATGGGAGACCCTGGCACTTTTAGGCTGAAGTATTTTCGGGTTCTCACCTTGAGTGAGGTTTAAGCACAGGATTGAGCAATTTACACTTAATTAACCAAAGGACTGAGGGGGATAGGATAGCGTTCCAGGTGTGTAGTTCCTTGTACAAGGAGCCTTAGAGTGTCTGACTAGATATCCTAGTGTTTATCAAACAATTTTCAGGCCATCTAATATTAAGTTTGCCCTCTCCTCCTGCAGAAGCCTAGCATTTCCATATCTTTTTTAAACGAACCACTGAGGGCAAAGATCCTCTCATCAAACTGCCACCGATGAGGAGGTGGATTCACCCAATAGACATAGAACTTTGTAGTCTGCTGTGTCTTTTCTCCATCTTCATTCAACTTGACCTTTCTGCAGCTTTTTGATCCAGTCAGCCACCCCCCCTGAGGAGCAGTCTCTCCTCCCTCTGCATTTGTGACAGCTGCTTAATCTTAGCTTCCCCTGACAAACCGTTCCTCTGCCTGATTTGTTGGTTTATCGTGTATCTCGTGCCCACTGAGTGCAAGTGTCCTTCTGAAGGCTCTGTACAGGGGCCTTCTTTTCTTCTGACCTTCTAGTCATCCAGATTACAAATGTCTAAGACTCACCCTTGACTCTTCCCTCTCCCTCACCCCCTATTTCTAGTCAGTTGCCAAATCTTGATGGTTCTACTGGCATGACTTCTCTTGTGTCCATCTTCTCTCCATTGCCATAGCCACCACCCCAGTTCAGGCTCTCATCCCTTTTCATCCAAACTATTACAATAGTTTCGTCACTGATTTCCCTGTTCCCAGTATCTCCTCTCTCCAACTAATTTTCCTCTATTGTTAAATGGATATTATTACAACAGGTCTGACCATGGAAATCCCTTACTTAAAAATCTTCATTGACTCTAGAATAAAATAGAAACTCTTTGGCCTGGCATTTTAATGCCCTCTACAATCTGGTTCCAACCTACCTCTCCAGATGTTTCATTTCACTTCCCTCCAGGAACACTCCCAACACCTGCCTCCTTCCCTTTGCATAGGCTGTCCCTCACACTTGGAAGGGATTCCATCCTTATCTTTGCCTCTTAGAATCTCTGGCTTCCTTCAAGGCCTAGTTCAGGTGCCACATCCTATAGAATGCCTTCCCCTGAGCTTGCTGACCATTACTTCTCTCTTCCCCCTACGTTACTTAATATTTATTTATTAGTATGAGTGTCATGTCCTCCTTGGAGTCTAAGCTCCTTGTGGACAGTTCTGTTTGGTTTGTGTGTAATGTTTATCCATCACCTACTGCAGTGCCTTTCACTGCAATAAATGTTTATTGAATAAAATTGAATTTCCTTGACGAATCAATGCCATCTCTTAGGGATCAAACACACTTTTTCTGTTTGATCTCAAGGGAAGGAATTAAGAAAAATCGGTGGATGTTGGAAGCCAAATTTGGCTTAATATCAGGAAAACCCTCCTAATACTTAGAGCTATCCCAATGTGGTTTGAGTTCTTAAGAGGTAATTGGGACTTCACCTGACACACACTGGAAGTCATCAAATGGAAGGTGGATGGACACATTTTGGGGGTTCTATATCAAAAGGAATTTTTTATAAACCTCAGGTTAAATAGATGGCCTGTGACGTCCCTTCTAACCCAGAAATTCTATGATTCTATGAAATATTTTCTAGAGAATAAGGGTCATGAAATCTCAGATAAGATGAAGAAAAGCAAGAACAAGAACAATGATGTATCTGTATGTAGTACATTTCTAAAATGGTATTTCATTTAAAAGCATTTTCATATGCATCATCTCGAGCTGGTCACTTTCTCCTTCAGACCTCACCAAGCACTTTGTTCTTTTCCTCTGTAATGTACTTAGAAAGGTTAAATATCACAGATATCCATGTTTTATCCTTCTGCTAGACTTGAGCTCCCACATCCACTAAATTCTTCCATAGTACAGGGCTCTATATGCAGTAGGAATTTAAATAATTTTTATCAGTGAGGAAAATGAGGCTCAGAAAAGTTAAGGAGCCTGCCTAGGATCATGAGGTTAGGAAGCATCAAAGCTACAACTGGAACCTAGATTCTTCTGTCTCCAAGACCAAAACTCAGAGCCATTAATAGCAATTTTTACACTTGAGAAAAGGTATGTGGAATGTATGATGGGGGATGCCATGAGCTGGCTAAAGGAGAAAATCACCTCTAATATGGCCAACAGGATCTTTCTATTTTAACTAATTATTCTTGCTATAGGTTCTAAACTCAGTTGTGCCTACACTGTTAAAGGACTACACCATGTTACCCATTCCACTACTGTGGGACCAAGACCCCATTGCTCTAACCTAGTTACAGCTCAGACAGTATTCTTAGCACTATGGCATAGAATTTTCTTTATCTTTCTGAAAATGGAAAGCAAAGAACCTAGGTCTTAAATCATATCTAACTGTACAATGTTGTTGGGTGTAAAGTGCTTTGTGAATAGTCAAGTACTATACATATAAATTATCATTATTATGACAATTATTGCTGTGATTATTGCCTTCAAAGTCAGCATCACCATCCCTCCCGGGCATGACAGTCAGCCCTGTGTTTGTTTCCTTTTGAGACATCACTCTGCTTCCGTGCCAGGCTCTTTGCTGATTACACATGCCATCCTAGACTTGTTACCGGCGTAGCGGTGATTTGGCCATGGTTGACTTCAGAGATGACACTGAGCTTGTTCATAAGCAATTGATTTTCAGCCAGATCCATCAGTTGCTCAAGGCAGCCCCTTTCAAGCATGGCGCCAGCCTTTCAGACCGCTGACAAGAGTTTCCCTCTGTTGCCGAGGACAAACACTATGGTTGTCCTTTCCTAAGCATGTAATTTATCTCCTGCTGAGAGCAAGCTACCCATGACCCCATAGATTCAGCCACCTGTCTTTTCTATTGCAGCAACCAATATTAATAGACCACCATAGACACTGGAGAATGACAAAAAGTTTCAATTGGTTGAAATGCAGCGTCGTGTATTGAGCTGGAATAAAAACAAGACAAGTTGATGATGCCCGCTATACCCAGGGACCAGGACATTCCTTATATTCCTGCCCAGGAGACTAGATAGGCTCTTAGGACTGAAAGGGGGTCCTTGAGACACCATCAACTGTTTTCTTGTATTACCACTCCAGCAACATCCCAAATGAGAACCTTAAAAGTTCTAGCCAAAGAAGATTCCAGGACCTTTCTTAGTAACCTATTCCAGAATTTAAAAACATTTATTAACCCTCCTGTCCAGCTGGCTTTGGAGCCTCAATGGTTACATTCCCTCACAAGCCTAAAATCTATTTCTAGGAGACAGCAGAAGGCAAGAAATAGGAGGTAGTTGCCCTCAGGCAATTGGTAGGGCCATCCTCGATGCTGAAAGTTGTAACCCACAGCTGGAAACCTGCTACAGGTATACTCACCCTTGTTTACTGTATTTTTCACGATAAAGATGGTGCAGCTGTTAGAAATCTTTCTAGCACTTCTATTACTGACTTCACTGCCCCTATTCTTCAGGACAATTGGCAAGCAGACCCCTACCCGTCGGCCGACCCAGTCCTTGCCTGCTCATGTGACTATCTGGCTGTGCTAAGATGACAAATGAAATTACTGTAGGCCTGGGAGACACAGTCCCTGGAAACCATCAACATGATGACAGCTCCTTCCATTCTGCATGTAACAAGCCCTCCTAGTCAACTAATCATCAGTAAGGGTCTCCCACACAGAATGCAGAGTTCCTTAATCTTGTTTTGAAAAATGGATGGTGTGCCATCAGCCCCTGGATTATTCCTAATCGAGGAATTTCAAACTTGCAATCAGGCATAAGAGTGAATTCAGAAAAAAGGAGGTTGGGGAGGGAAAGGATGAAGAAAAGCATAAAGAAAAGGCATGCTTCAAAAGTAAGATGAATCACCAGAACTTGAACATGAAGACCAAATGCATCATTTCCAAAGATATTTCTGATCTTATTGTACAACACCATAAAGAGGGAAGTTAGGGTTGGGTGTCACAGATCAGCAGGTAAATTAAGCAACTCTCATGTGCAGGCCCCAGTGCTAGGGGTGGGGGCTTGGAATGCAAGGACAGAAGAGGAGCCCTTCTTGCCCTCAAGGACTTCCTGCCCTATCAGCCGGGATAGCACATCCAGGTATCAGTATGTGATGTTCACACACACACACAATTAATACCGTGTTTCCCTGATAATAAGACACTGTCTTATTATTTTTTTTGGACAGAAAAACACCAGAGGGCTTATTTTCAGGGGAGGGCTTATTTTAATGAACATTGACAGCAATTTTAATAAACAGGTAAATGTGAACAAAAAAATGTACCTTTATTCAATAATGATCATGTCATCTTCTTCAACAACATTGTCATAAGTGTCCATACCCTGAATTCCGTCCTGGATGTCTTGTGCCTCCATTTCCTTCAGAAGAAGTGGACCCAATCTGTCATGTCCAGCAATATAGCTCTCTTTAAATGAATATGTCTTGTCCAGGTAACCTGCTCGTAGTGCCTTGGCGACACAGCTGTCAGTAATTTTATCCCATGACTTCTTCACCCAAGTCACGACTTCTTGCAGACAGGGCTTCACAAAGTTTCCATGCTGATTTCTTTCCATTCTATTTTCAATGTAGTCATTGACTTCCATGCGCAAATGGTCCTTGAATGGCTTGTTTATTGCAATATCAAGGGTCTGGAGATAGGCAGTCATTCCTGCAGGAATCATTACTTGATCTATTCTTCTCTCTGCAAGGAAGTTCTTCATTTCTTCAGCGCAGTGAGTGCTGCCTGAATCCCAGACTATCAGACCTTTTTGGTTACCTCGCATAACAAGTGGCAGCATTAAATCAACCCACTTTCTTATAACGGCTTGTGTACACCAGGCTTTTTCGGTTTCAAGAACGTAAATGCCAGATACACATTCAATCTTATCTTTCTTGCCCTTACTGATAATTCGAGGTGTGGCTTTCTTTCCATCCAAACGAATTGCCAAAACACAGGTGACCTGTGCACTTTCATAGCCAGTGGTGGGAATGTAGATTGACGTTGCACCCCTGTGATGAATTGTTGTTTGAGATCCTTGTCCCATAAACACTGCAGTTTCATCCATAGCAATCATATTGCAGGTTTGGTACTTGGAAATGTCAATCCTATCAATAAAGGACTTGAATGCAAGTGCACGTTTAATAACTTCAGCATCTTCCAGCTTAAACAGTGTTGTTGATCTTCTTAGGGGCAGTTCATACTGTTGAAGGAAACCGTCCAACCAGTGTTGTGATGCTTTGAATCCTTCTGAGACCATTTCAAACTCTGGTGCCATTGAAAGGGCAAATGCTTGAATATCAGCCCTGCGCACAACCAAGGCCTTTGCTCTCCTGTCAGCAATCCATTCACCAATGAGGATCTCCAAGTCAGGATATAAGGGCTGCTGACCTGATCCAGACCTGCGCTTTTTCCCTTTTCCCTCATCCACCTGTTGATTGAGGTTATTATAATCTGCTCTCCATTTTCTGACCATTCGAAGATCCAAAAGTTTTTCTTTACAGAAAACTGCAAGATTCTTGCCATGTGACTCCTCTACAATTGCTTTCTTATACTCAACAGTTTAGCTCTTCCTTTTTGTACTCATGTCTGGGGGTCAAAACAGACAGAATAATAAAATTATGACCATCAGTCCTTCTTTTCACTCCATCATGCCCCCTGAGTTCTTCTTTTTTCCTCCATCATGTCCTTTTTATCCTCCATCATGCCCCCTCACTCCCACTTACATACCGGGTTTTTATGTTGTCCTGCCTCAGCTCTCCTCCGCGGCACTGCTCTCAATGGCGCCAGCAAGCAAATCACTGGGGAAGAACAGGATGACGCGCTCACTGCTGTAGCTGTGATTGGATGCAGCTCGGAGCGCGGCATGCATTTCACGGGGGGGG
>NW_027185799.1:13898433-13921909 GCF_028583685.1 Petaurus breviceps papuanus
GGGGGGGGGGGGGGGGGGGGGGGGGGGGGGGGGGGGGGGGGGGGGGACGGTGCATACAGAGGGTACCGTAATGTAGCGTGTAGCGCAGGGGATCACCTTCACTACAGTAGCAATCTCAATAGGGCTTATTTTGGGGGAAGGGCTTATTTTAGAGGAATCTTACACAGTAAGGGGAGGGCTTATTTTTGGGATAGGTCTTATTATCGGGGAAACACGGTACATGAATAAAAGGTAATTTAAGGGGGAAGTGCTAGAAGGAAGGCATAGAAGGTGATACAAGCTAAGCTTTGGAGGAAACTAGGGGATCTAAGAGGCGGGGGTAAGTAGGAATCATAAGGAATGAAGGATATCTTGTTAGTTGAATCAGTTATAAGGTTGTGGCTTAATATTTCATGGTAATGAATAAGGGTGTTTTTATTTATTGCATATGTCAGTGAGCCCTCTGGGACTGTCCCATCCTCCACCCACCTTACAGTGGGTTAGGTTCCTCAAGTGACAACTGTCCTAGGTATTGTTGGGTTCGTACTCCTAAGCAGTCAGCCAACTGACACAATTATCTTACACAAATGCATTTACTGAAATGACATGGCATAAATGGTAGAAATGAAATATTCCCCCCATAAACCTGGGGGACACATATATATGTCAGTGGAAAGAGGGAGCAGATCTGTAGTCTCCTCTAGTAGAGATACACAGATGAGACACCCACCTGACCATGTCTCCATCACTACAGAACCCTGGTGTCTTTTCTCGTTTCAGGGCATCCTTATGTTCCTGCCTTTGGACCCTGCTTCTCTATTGCGCATGTCACTCCTCTAGCTGTCCTGGGCCTGCAGGTCAGTTCAACTCTACAGCTGGACTCTAAGTCTGCTTTTGGCTTGGCAAGGAGTTTCTTTTTCTGTAAGATGCCATTGATGATGGGAAGGGAGGGAGGAGAGAAATATCCCTTCCTCTCCCTCTATACACACTTGGGAAAAGGAAAGAGGGAAAAGGCAGGGGAAGGAAAAGAGAAAAGGAAAGAAAAAAAGGTGAAGAGCAATCGCTCTCAAGAGAGGTTTGTCTATATCTGGCTTTTTACTTGACTATTAGCAATGATTCTTTTCAAGCTTGATCTTGTTTTTTTAGGACCAACAGGGGCATAGGTAATCCTTCATCCAACCAATGGCTCACCACTCTGTAATTGCATCAATTTGAGAAACATCTTGTTTTTGTATTTTTTGAAGAAGTAAAGTTGTAAAAAGTCTTTATAATTCCTTTACATTAGACCATAAAAATATGAAAGGGGGAAACCCTTTAATAGGTATGAATGGGCCGTTCCTAATTTTTCTAAAATTCCTAAATTTTAGAAATTTTTTTTCTAATTTTCCTAAATTCTGTTCCTAAATTTCCTAAAAAAAAAGTACCTTTTGCAATTTGTGACTAGGTCACTGTGGTGATCCTGTCCAAAATTTAATACTTTTTGTAAGATGATATTGAAAGCATCAAAAGTCTAAAAGGGGCAAAACTTTATCATCTGATTGTCTGTTATTTTCCCTTTTTATCCTATAATTTCATCAAGTGGGTTGAGGAGACTCTATTGATTAGGGTAACTCTTTATAAATTGTAAACTCCATGAGGGCACAGCACTTCTAATCTAATCTCCAACACTAGCAAAGTGCTTGAAAAGGGCCCTTGGATTTAGCAGCTAAGAGATCATTAGTAATCTAATAGGCAGGAAGACAAAGAACTCTCTAGTTTGTCTGAAGCAAAGTGTGAATGTTGGGGAATAATATGAGATACTCTAAACTCAATATGATGAAAGGGTCAGGAGGTGATCATTGGTGATTGCTGGAATGTCTCTTTACGTAGTCTCTTTCCAAAAGCGTATAACACAAATCTCAAAGCCCATTGGCATGAGACCCTCTCCTCATTGGTGGATATCAAAGCCCCATTCCTTATAATTGTGTCAATTTCTTCCCAGAGCCTTTTCCTTCACCAACCTTAAATGGAGTTGGCATCATCTATCTTCTCTATGAAAGCTGGAAGCCAGAATCTCCTGATGGCAGACCCCAAACAAGACTAGAATCTAGTTCAAAGACTTGACAAGAGTCTGCATCTCCAAGAGTATAAACTTCTCTTCTCTCTTCTCTCCCCTTCTTGCCCACTGCACTCCATTCCTTTCACTGCACAGGGAGGTCATTGACTGGTAATAATGGTATTTACATTTTGACGTTCCCTCACACTCTTCCATAGCTAACTTATCAAGGCCCGAGCTCAAATCCAACTCCAGAGAAAGGCTATCCTTAGAAATTCTACTTTGTTTCCTTCTTCTCTTCTTACTTGCTAAGTGAAGTGGACATGGGTATGCATCATTATCCAAAGGAGAGAGAAGGGGAGGGAAGTCATAGAAGGCACATTAGAGGATAAAGGTAACATAAAAATATAGGGCAAATTTTCAATAGTAATAAATTCGTAGTTCTCTCCCCCCCCCCACCAAAAAAACACAAACAAATCAGAGCGATGAAGCAGAATATTATACAATGACCTTATCAGAAATGAGGCCTAAGCTGCAGGTGAATTGTTCTCTTCATTAGAAATTTAGCCCTTACCTGAAAACAGACCCCCACCCCCACTAGGGAAAGTGCTAAGTGCTGCCCAAAGAATAAAGAGGACTGGGGGAAGGAAAACAGATATAATGCACTGTTCCCTTAACCTATGCGTATATCAGTGGGAAAATGACAGTCCTGCCCATGTCAGAGAAGCTTTGTAGGACCTACAGACAATAGAGCTCAGCCTTCTCTGAGCCCAAGAGGTTTACCTGGGTCCAGAGCAATAACTAGCGTGCGGCATCCAGGACTTTGCCCCAGGATGCCAACATTTGGGAGAGCAGACTTCCCCCATAAAATGTGGGTGTTTCCTACTGCTGATGATTTGCTAAGTCTTCACTTCACCTCACTTCTTTCCAACAGCCTCTGTTGACATTCTGCTTGACCCCTCTTGGGCCTCTGCCCCCAGTGTCTTGATGTAGTGGAAGCTCTAATCTGAGGTGCACTTTTGCTCCAACTCCCACAGGAGTACAGGCCAGAGTGTTGGGGGAGTGGGTAGGCCCAGCCTCATGATAGGACTATCTGTGGTTGTACAGTCCTCTGCCCCCCCACTGCCCTGCCCTTCAACCCCAAATGAATGTGTTCCGGGAGTAAGAAGCCCTAGTTACTTCCCAGGCTGGGTGTGACTCTCTGTCTCTGTCTCCATCTCCATCTCTCTCTCTTTTTCTCTGTCTCTGCCTCTCTGTGTCTGTGTCTCTACACCCTTACCCTTACCTCTGTCTATCTCTCCTTCCCTATCTCTGTGTGAACCATCTAAACCACCAGAAGTCACCTCCGTTATTGGTTTATTATCCACCAGCAAAAGTGAAGAGCCCTCCCAGCCCCTTAATGTGAATGCTGCCTCTGCAACAATACAATTACTCATGGTCTATTTCACCTGGTCCCAGTATCTCAGCAGGGCTACTCCAATTACTGGGCTAACATCTGGGCAGAAGTGCATCCTTGCTCTCTAGCCCTGGAAACACAGATCATTCTTGAATAACTCTAGTGAGTGGTCTGGACCAGAGATGAGAGGAGACCCAGTCTGGCCTTGTGCCCTCTCTGCACAGTGTCCAAAGTAAGTCTACAGTTTTTAGAGGCACACCAGAGGAAGCCTAGGTCCTGTGGGCTACAAAGCATTCCAGGGAAGCCTCCCCAGTAGCTTAGTGTGTTTTGGCCTTTACACCCACAGCCCAAGGTACAGGGCTGTATGCTGAGATTTTTTAACACAGATGCCGCATCAGTAAGATCTTAAGACCAAAGGTCCATCAGAGCTTGAAGGATCCTTAGATATTGTAGAATCGAAACTCATTATTTGACAGAAGAATAAAATGGAACCCAGAATGGGAAAATGACTTGCCTCCAGAGTCACATAGGTAATAAGTAATAGAACTAGGATTTAAACTCAAGGCTTCTAACTCTAAATGCACAGGTCTTTCTAGTACACCATGTGATCATCCTAGTACAAGGAAAGTTAAGATATAAGTAAATGGGAAGAGGTCACAGAAATTTCTTGCTAGGTTTTGGGTATTCCTAAATCATGCACTCTTAAAAACCCCAGTGTAGTGATTGGCCTGCACTGAATTTTTTAAAAAGTCAAAAGATCCGTATTTTCGTTTTTTGAGGTAGATAGCCCGTCCTCTGCCGATGCAGATGACAATCTCTCTGCAGTCTCCAGAGTACTTGAAAATCTCAAGAGTGACTGAAGGGGAAATATGACATCTGCTAAGACCCTTAGGAGACTTTCTGGGGCCAAAACTCCTTCATCCTGTGAGCCAGCTGGTGGGGAGTCCCCATCCCTGGCAACCTAGGGAGGCTGCTTCTCAGACAATAGGCATGAGGTCCATCACCAGGCCCGTACTTTACATCTTCCTGCATCGTGCTGGCTTTGGAAGCCAGGGCCTGCACACCTGCATGCCAGCACACCATCAAGAGGCATTAGAGTAGGACCTTGGCAGAGTGGTGGAGTTCTCAGAGTGAATAATACTATTTACTTAGTGTTTTTCAAAGCATTTTCCTCCCCCTGCCCCGTGTCGTAGGTAACATCAGTGTTATTATCCCTATTTTATGAAAAGTCTGAGCTAGAATTCATTCCTTCCTCTCCCCACCCCCATCTTCCTGTTCTCCCCACTACAGGAAGGTTCATATAGTTAGCAAAACTTGAGCCCACATCTTCTAATTCCTACTTATCACTTTAATCCTAGACCCACAGTTATTTTCCCCCTTAATCCTAGCATTATTTGTCCTAGTCCTGTGAGAGCAAAGTATTTCCATCCTCCTGGGTCTTGTGATAAGAAAAGAAACAAGCATTTATTAAAGACCTACTATGTGCCAAGCATATTAAAATATTATGTCATTTGATCCTTACACCAACCCCAGGAGGAAGGGGCTATTATTATCCCCATTTTACAGTAGAAGAAACTAAGACTGAGAGACTGTTAAGTGACGTGCCCAGGATCACAAGCTAGTGAAATTCCTGTACCAAATTTGAACTCTGGTCTCCCTGATTCTAGGCCCAGTTGTTGTCCCCTGTATCACCTAGATGCCTTATAACTGCAAGTTTCTATAGGGAAGATATAGAGGTAAAAGTGAATGAAACCACAGTCCTCATCCCTAATTAACCAGTTAATCAATCAATTCATTAGTATTTCAGAGTTGATGGTTCGCAGTAGCCACTGGGGCCAATGACTCCCCCAAGCCTTCCTTTTACTCTTCCCCTTCTCCTAAAAGTAGGACAGGACAGCACCATGAAAAGACTTGAAGTGGAAGAAGTTTGCCTTTAGGGCCATCAGACACTTTTCCTTTAAATCATTAATTCCCCTCCCCTACAGTGTTCCATGTTCTCTTGGTGCTCTCATGGTTCCCCATGGGACCACAGTTCTGCACTGTGCTGTCCCCCATCCCTTCCAGCCACACTCCCACCAACAACCCCATTCCTCTCCTTACCTTCCCTATAGACCTTTTCCCCCTGCTCTCCCTAGTCACTCCTCAGACACTACCTATATCTTTTCTCAATGTTCTCCTAGGTAGGGATGGAATGGATCCACACCTATGATTTCTTGGAATATAAAATGAGAAAACTAATTCTACTAATCAATACACATTTATTAAATGCCTACAGTGTGCCAGGAGCTGCGCTGAGCTAATGCAAACAGGCACCTTCTCTACAATTTAGAATCCAAGAGAGTCACCTAGAGCACTGAGATCAAGTGACCTGAACAGGGTTACATGGCCAGTATATGTGAGGTCAAGACTTGAATCCAGCTCCTACTGTCTGGGAGGCTGGCATTACAGCCACCTAACTCTGCTGATTCTATTTCTCTCTCCCAGGTGACCGAAAATAATTTAATAAAAGATTTCACACAAAGGAGTTGGTTGCTAGTAATAACTTAAAGCAGTTACTCTTTCCTAGGAATATTAATTTAATTTCACATATGAAATATTAATTTAATTAATAATTAAATTAAATATTAAATTCCCAGGAAAATTCCCCTCTAATGCCACTTGGAGTAGAGGTGATCTTGGATTCTGGAAGGTTATACCAACGGAACACATGTTCTATCAAGTTATATAATGTTGAAAAGGTTTCCAGCACAAATCTGGCAACCATCTAGGTATCCTTCATGCAAGGACCAGCCCAGCTCTACTTGGAGAGGCCACTAGAGCAACGGCTACCAGGGAAACTTTTTTGGCCATGACAACCCACAAAAACCAGTCTGTCGTGACATACTAGGGGCTGTAATCAGCCTCAGAGGGCAGCTAGGTGGTGCAGTGGATAGGGCAGCAGCCCTGGAGTCAGAAAGACCTGAGTTCAGATATGATCTAAAACAAGTCTCAACCCCATTTGCATCAGATCCCTCTTCTGAAATGAGAAGAAGGACATAGCAAACCACTCCAGCATCTCCACCAATAAAACCCCAAATGGAGTCGGGAAGAGTCAGACCCAACTGAAAAAATGATGAGCAATGACAACAAATCAGCATCAGTGAATGGAATACAAATACTTATACAACCACAGTTCTTCAAGTTACTGAAGTGTGGACCTAGAATGAAAAAATGAGGGAACAACCATGCAGTGCCTTGTAAACCTGGGTGTGCCATGCATATGTCAGTAATTAATACCATCGATCATCATTGTCATAGTCTTATTCATCTTCATCATCACCATCATCATCATCACCTTAATCTAGAGGAATAAAGCTCTTAGGCATTTTGCAGATGTAAAGTATAAGGCCCAGAGAGCTGAGCTAACTTATCCAAGGTGACTTGAGTTACTACAGCAATTTCAGAATAACAGAGCTGGGATTTACACTGGGGACTGGCTCAGGAATTAGGAGACCAGGCTTTTAGTCCCAGTTCTTCCTCTATCTTGGCCTTGATTTTCTAGAATCATGCAATTTAAAGCTAAGACCTGACCCCCATAGAAGAAACTCCAAGTCCAAATCCAGAATTCTTCCTATTACCAGTTTTCTGTTTATCAGCTACATGACTCTGGGTAAGTTATTTGCCTTCTCTGAGACTCAGTTTCCTCATCTGTATAAGGGGGATAATAATAACACCTACCTTTCAGGGTTGTTGTGAAGTTAAAATGAAGTAATATTTGTAATGTGCTTTGCAAACCTTAAAGCTCTCTATAAATGGAGTTATTACTATTGTTACAATGGTTACTACTACTACGACGACACACAAGACTGGTTCTTCACCTCAATTCTAAATGAAAGGGTTAGATTAGGTGAGCTGTATGGTTCTTTTCTATTCTAATAATTTATAAGATTCTATGTTTACATAAAATGGAGAGGTTGTACTAACCGATGCCTTAGGTCTTGTCCAGCTCTGCAATCGAGGAAATCTAATGGTGGAATTTCAGACATTGTGGCATACCAGTAGAAGAGATATTTAAGCCGTAATCTCTAACTGATGCCCCTCAACCAACAGAAGTCTCCAAACCCACAACAGACCTTGTGAGGTCTGCCCTGACTCTGATCTTTTACGCTTTCCAAGGGGGCTTTTAGGAAAAGTGGGCCCCTGAGGCTCTTGGTCTTTTCCAGCCCTCCCCTGTTGCAGCCTCTCAGACCATACACAGACCACAGCGCCTGGACCAGGACTGGGATTTTGCATTGCCCGCCCCTTGGCAGCCCTCTGCGGCCCTCTGCCTCCCCATCCCAGCATGCAGATGTTTTTCCTTGGCTTTTCTTCCCTGAGCCCTGATTTCCCTCTCTGACCCAAACTCCCAGGGAGAATTTTTTAAAAGCTATGCTTCGCCTCCAGAATCTCTTTGACTCTGTTATCAACACTAAATCATCTGAGTCATCAGCTTAGTATAGAACAGCTAACACAGGACAGAGACTTTCAAGGGCCAGCCCCTGCTTTCTCCCCCTGTTCTCCCTGGGGCCATGATTACAGCTCTGAGAACTGTGAAGAGAGACCCTCCACTCTAGCTAATTCACATCAGCAACCTACCCTGGGATGTCCCCAGGGTGCAGCAAATTGTAACCCACATCATTTTCTCAGGTCTCCCTGTTATCTGCATGCTCCAAACTTCTAGTTGGAATTCTATCATTAAATTCACCTCCAGTCCATAAGCCTTCACGATGCTGGTCCTCTGGGACTCTTCTCCTTTGACCTCTCCTTATGGCGACAAGAACAGGACTGTCTAGGAGACCATCAATGACATCTCTATCATCCCCACTCCTCTCAGCACTGTAGAATGGAAAGAGCATAGAATATGAAGTCTGGAGAGACCAGAGTATAGAATTCCTCTTCTGAAATTTGCCAGCTGTGTTAAGTTTCTGATCCTTAGCTTTCTTCATCTGTAAAATGGGCATCATAACATCTGTAGTATCTATCTCACATGGTTCTTTCAAGAATCACATGTGAAGAAGTATGTAAAAGGCTTTGTTAAACAAATGTCAGACATTTATTACATGTTAGGAGAGGTGACTTCACATTCCTATCTCCAACACTCAAAAAGCTCTCTGACTTTGAACAAGTCACTTCACTATTTCTTCACCCATAATGTGGGGATAATATGAGACTTTCAGGTCATGTGACTAATAGATGAAGCACTTGACATTTTCTCTGATCCTCATAGTCTCTCAAATTTCTCCAGAATAGTAATTTTGCAAATGGGAAAAAGCAATTTCAAATGTCTTCATAGTCTAGGACACCAAGAACCATAATGAGGTTAAAGCAAAATGAATTAAAAGTTGAGAAGCTGATCCTTAACCCCTAATTTAGTTACTCCCTACCCCATCCTTTACTACTCACCATGTTCTGACCGGGCTGCACAAGCTGACATGGGGCTTGCAATGAACCTAAATTCTACCAACCTCTCCTCTCTGTGCCATTGAAAACCAAAAGGCAGAAGCTTGCTCTGTCTGGTATAGCAGCATGGCCAAGCCAGAGAACTAAGGAACAGAGGAGACTGGAGTAGAACACCAGCTTGTGTAGGATGTTTGTAGTGGTCCACTAAGCCTGAGGGGAAGAGTCATCTGAAGCTAGTTCTGTCCCCCAAGAAATCCCCCCCAGGCAGAGATGGAGGCTGGTAAAATATGAATTGCCCAGTGTGGGAAGAGGCTGAGATGGCTTTAAGGTCCAGTCCCCAGGAAAGTTGTAATCAAAGGGAGAAGAGTCAGGTAGTGAGCAAAAGGTATTATATAAGGAAAACAGACTGAAATGAACCAAATATCTCAGGAAGAAGACGACTCAAAGACCTTGAGCATAAGCAGATAAATCAATGGAGAAGATATTGATAATAGAAGGGGATATAATCTCTAGATCAGCTAAACAAGTTCAGACATTTATGAATAAATATTGAAAGACAAAGGAAATTAAATCAACAATTCTTAAGGCAGAAGACTCTATGGATTCCCAAGGTAGCATGGAACAATAGCAGGGTGTTCTTGAATGGTATAAAAGAGAAATAAAAATTGTGAAACAAAATTTATGAACTGTATAGCAGAAATAATTAGCAGAATAGAAAAACTTGAATACATGGTGGGTAACTCACAGAAAAGAAATTAGAAAATGGTTGATTGGGAATAAAAACATATAGAAGTAAAGGGCAATCTGAAAAAAGAAACATATAAAGCAATAACATTAAAAGAAAACGTGATCTTAATACAAGAACAACATATTGATCTTGAAGATAGGATGTATAGAGACAACTTAAGGATTGTAGATCTCCCAAGGGAATATAAGAAGTAAAACAAAACAAAACAAAACTCTGAACATCATAAAGTAAGAAATAATACAAGAAAAATAATACAAAAAAAATACAAGGAAAATCTCCTCCGGGAAAGACAAAATCCTATGCTGCAAACTCCAAGATACATAGTGATTAAATTTATAATTCTAATGATAAACAACAAATTCTATAAATGGTCACAAGAAAACTCCTCATATACAAAGGAAAGGAAATTCAATATACAAGACAATTCTGTATCCACCAGAAACTACAGGAAGTAATGGAATAATGTGTTCCAAAGAGCAAAGATGCTAAAGAAGCAACCTAAGGTGACATACCCTGCAAACCTAAAACTAACCACTGATGAAAAGAAAAGATTGATGTTCAATAAAAAGAGGTAATTTAAGCATTCTAGAAAAAAAAAACAGACCTGAACAAATTGTTTGCTTTTCAAATACCTCAGACAAGAGAGATTTGAGAAAGGTAAACAAATATAGTGACTGGACACAGCAACAACAAAATAACAAAGAGAAACCACTAAGAGATTTACTTCTACAAGTACATAAGAAGACAAGGATGAAAGCAGAAGTCAAATAACAGTGATGGTAGAGAAATATCATGAACTGAACTTCACAACACTCCTACAAGTGAATTAATGTTTTGTGGGATGAAATAACAAAATAAGAGGGTACATAGAAGGGGAGAGGGGAGGAAGAAGATAGAGGGGAATGTGTAATATTTAATTTAGTCAAAGGTTAACAATGAAGAGAAAATAACTCTTGTAGTTTCTTAAAAAGAGAGCCTACAAGAGAACATGCAGGAGGCAAAAGGGGGGATTGAAGGAGGAAAAGGAGAAGGGAGAGAATCTTGTTTCAGTGGTGGGAAGGGGTATAACTTAAGAATGCTTAAATGGGAGAAGGGATATATTCTATAAAGGAAGATGGAGACCTTACAATGTGTAGAATCTGCAGGAATTTGGTATATAAAGAGACCATTCATCCTGCCTCAGGAGAAGAAATCAGATCTCCTGTGGGCAACTGATATTCAGAAGAGTGGGAGGTCATGGACCCAGGAAGGGGATTTCATGGCAAATGGGGAATAATGAGCAAGGGAGAGGCAAAAGTTAATAAAGATATACACAACAAGTAAATTCCTACCATAGTGCAACATCCTTTTTATCACCTGCAGGAATTGGTATTTCAGAATAAGGCATGACAGAAAGAAGGAAGTGGCAGAAAGCTCTATGAGGCAAAAATATAGAATATGTTTAAAAGAAGGAACCTGAAGCAATTACCTGAGAAACTTTAATTCTGTAGGAATGTAGAAGCTTAAAAAACCTACTAAGTATAAGGGTCATAAATCAAAGATTAAAAGTCTAGAATAGAGGGAAAGATCCTTTTCAGAAAAAGATGCAGAATATGACATTTAAAAAGAACTAAGGAAAAAAATAAATTGAAGAGGAGAGACAAGGGGATTTTACTTGCCTAATGAACTGAGAGGAAAAAAATTAAATAACTAGAAAAAAGGAAGAAAGCAATAGGAACTAATAAGTTAGGCAAAACTCCAAAACTAGAGAGAGGAGTAATAAATAAGAGGAAGAGGGGCTTAGGAATGAGGAGAAGAGATCCAGTGGGAATGGAACTACTTTAAAGTAGATTAAGCTAAAATAACTGAATAGATAAAATATTGTGTTTACAGAGGAAGAGAGGAAAATCTTAATTTGGGAAAAAACTAATATTTGAAACAAATGGAGGAAAATGTCAATCTAACTCTCATAACTTTAAATGTTAATGGATTAAACAACCCAATAAAACAAAAAAGAGTGACAGGTTGGATAAGAAAGCAAATCCCCACAATATGTTGCTTAAAAGCAATACTATTAAGAACAAAGAATAAAAATGAGTAACTAGAAAAGATTTACTGTGTATCAGATAAAATTTTTAAAAAGGGCAAGACTTGCAATTATACTATTAAGCAAAGAAAAAAAATGAGGCTAATGCTACTTATGTCACAAAACAATTGTGAGGAAGTGCTTTGAAAACTTTAAAACACTATAAATATATTAATTGTAAATATTATTCTCCATGTCTCTACACCACAGGTAACATTTACCTTGAGATTTTGTGCAGTTGCTTAATAAAATGACAGGACTGGAGAAAATTTAATTATTGGCTCAAGGACTTTGTAAGTTCAGTGCCTATATTGATTTTAACATAACAGTCCAATTATGTAACCACCACTTTCAAAGCTACTTTGCCATTGCCAGATTTTTACAGGACATTTCAAAGTTCCAATCTCCCACTCACTGTGGATGGTATAGGTCTCAGGATTGCTAGAGATAAGATGAGATGCTCCTCAGTTCTGGGTCTTGATTTAGGTCTTCACCAAGCTATCCCAGGACATGGGGGTTTGAAATCTCTAATTGACCACTGTAAGAAATGAGGATGGGGAAAAACAGCAGTAGGTTTCAATGGGCTAGTGAAGAATGGGGTTTATTGAAACCCCAGGGTTCTCAGGAAGGAGACCGGCAATGGTTTTCTACTAAGTTATCTAGGCAGCAAAGAAAAATCCCTATTGTTTCAGGTCAACTATTGGGGTGGAGTTGCAGAGAAGCTTAAAGTTATTCCCAAAATGGCTCACAAGTTTTGTACAAAAGGATTTCATCTCTAATATATATTAGAGATGTTTCAATTTTTCTAGTCCCTAGGGATTCGAATGCAGCATTGGTTAAAGGAAATACCAAGAATTGGATCAGAGAATATCCTCATCCCTGCTTAGGTTGTAATATCTTAACTATAACAACTAGGTTGCTACAAAAAATTTACTTTGCTTCAGCTAACTGAACTTCATCACAGTTTTGGAAACAGAAAGGTCAGCCCAACGCTTTGGGGCAAAATAGAGATATTGCTGCAGGTAATCAGGAAAACAATCAAAGGTATCCTAAGAAATTTTCTGTCTCTAATGAACTCCACCAATGTCAAAGGGAATGACCTTCAGGCTTGCTTCTCAAGGGTGAATGGTAAGTAGCCTTTTGTTTAAGCAATTTTAGCTTTTCCCAATGGATTCTATATGTGCATGCTGACCTAGATATGGATAGAAGTTTAAAAATTTCTCAAGGGGTCTAAGAAACAGGAGAAAAAGGCTTCAGTTTGCCAGTGTTGTTACCTATGCATGTATGTGTTCTCTAGCAAGCAATTTTTTTAATGCTTACAGAGGAAAGTTGGCACTTGCAATTGAAAAAAAATAGCAAAATGTATCTACTGTATTAACAAGGATAGACATGGGATGTGCTGGTAAATGTTTAACAATTGTCTCTCCAGGAGAAATAATGTACAAAGGACACACTTTTAAGCCTAATTTCCATTATTAACGCGTACCTGCCACTTTCTTAAGTCTAGAAAATCAATGGAACAATAAATCAAGTGCTGATTTGTAGTGGTTACCCATT
Organism: Petaurus breviceps papuanus; assembly: GCF_028583685.1. Lineage (NCBI taxonomy): Eukaryota > Metazoa > Chordata > Mammalia > Diprotodontia > Petauridae > Petaurus > Petaurus breviceps. The sequence goes on from NW_027185799.1 coordinate 13,911,632, forward strand.
TCTAAGGTGTAAGTGTAAATGCTGGACATTTAACAATCAGCTCTTTCTAGCCCATACTCCTCTCACACATACCTAGATACAGAAATACAGAGATCATACATCCTGGAAAGTACAGAGACAGCTAAAGCTTTGTTGGCCTATCACAGGAGGATGAAACAGGTAATTGCTGGACTTCCTTCCAGTTCTAAGTTTCTGTTCCTATGATGCTGTAACCCTAGTCAATAGTGAATAAACATTTACTAAGCACACACTATGTGCTAGGCAGGATGTCAAGTTGCAATGTAAGTATGAAAAAGAAAGAATTCTTATCTCCAATAAGCTCATAATCTAAAGGGAGAAGACAACACACAGGACAGTTGAAAGTGGGGGTACAGGACAGGATGTACCTGGCACAGAGGAGGGGCTCATGGTGGAAAAACCGAAGAAGTCCAAATTGAGCACAGTCAGTTAGGAAATGAGTAGATGTCTGAAAGTTCTGTGCTTCTGTCAGAAATGATAAGGCAGGACAGCTGGATAGCTCATGGAAATATCACAAGAAAAGGAGAGGAAAGACCAAATTAGTCCCACATTCATCTTCCACCCCTTCCATATGTTATGTGTTTAATGATTATGGGGAAATTAGAAATTCTATTTAGTGGATAAGATGCAAGCATCGCTATGAACTTAAATGTAAAGATTCCAAGAAGGAGCACCAAGGATGGAAAACATTTCACTAATCAAAAGTGACGCTAAGACATGCCTCCCCATTCGGCTGTGGGGAGAGGAGATCCCTGGTCGGCTGCCCTGTTGCTAGAGCCAAGAACTTTGCCAAGAAGACATGTCACCTTAGTTAAATGAGAAGGTGAAACCCTTAGGATCTTTCTGGGGTACTTAGAAAAAGAGGAGAAGTGGGTCCCCATGGCCCCTAAAAGCTGATCATGAGATGTCTCAAGAGGGTATTTTGAGAGGGAGTTTTGAGAAGCCATTTTATTTGGAGACACCAAAGGGCTGCAGATGAGGTCACTGAAGGGAAGAGAACAGTGATCTGCCTCAAGGGACAGAACAAGAGGGACATGCTATCAAATTGCCAAATAAGTCTGACATATGCTTATGATTAGGGCAACCAGCCGGCCTGAGAGAAAGTCCCTCCTGGGGAAAGAAGGGCTGGGTTCAAGTTTCAGTTCAAGAGAAGAATAAACCAGAGACTGATTCAGGAATCTGAATTTCCTGAGTTCACCAAAGTCTAAAGGATTGAGATGGAGATGAGAGCCAGAGTTGAAAGGGAAGTTTTGAGCCAGGGAAATCTGTATGAAATAAGGAAGCTCATATTACAGGAGCTGCTGACAAAATGATGTTTTGATGCAATCTTTCTTCCCAAGGATTCTTCCCTTTTATGGTGGCAATGGGCCCCCACTGGATCTGGTCACAAGATGACACCTGTGCCTTGCAAGTGATATTGTAGCATCAGACACCATCATACTAGAAGGATAAACACCACGGGACAATACTCAGCCAGGGGCTTGGGTTAGAATAACTCACTGGAAGAATGTTCAGTGTTTGCTGATTCTTCTTTCCTTATCAATAAGATTTCTTCTTTCCCATATTATTATCTCATAAAAAGATCTCTGACTCTCTTTGGGGGGATGAGGCTTTGCTTGAAGATGTCAACATCTGAGGTCGTGTGCTTCCCCCACAGGCAGCCTCAATCCCCGTACCTCACCTGACAGTCCTGACTGTGCCTTCACCCCACCATTGGGTACAGCTGTTACTGCTCCCCCACCCCACAAGGGTCCTATCTCTGTGGCGCTCCACCCCCAGCCACTGTAGGGACAAGGGACAAACCGTACAGCAGCAGCATTGTACAAAAAAAAGAATACCAGCTCTGGAGTCAAGGGACCTGGATTCAAATCCCACTTCTGATGTTTACTACATATTGACTTTGGGTGACCTCCCTGGGCCAGCTGGCCTCTGAGGTAATTTCTAGCTTTATGATCCTATTATCTCCTCATCAGAATAACCATAACCCACGTGGAATTGTCCTCTCCTAATAGTTTTAGCCTCCTAGGTAAAAAAAAAAAAACTTTCTAGTTACAAACTTCCTTGCAATATGGGATGGGTGACAGTTAACTGGGCCAATTAATTTTTTTTCCTGTGCCCCTCCTCCCTGCCATGAATGAGGGTTTGAGTCAAGAAAAATTAAAATGGGCCCCTTATGCCTTGAGTGCCACTGACATAAGGCTTGTACTTATAAAGGCAAAAGCTCTCCTAACTTTGTAGATTTTCCCTACCTCAATGTAAGCAGGGAGTTGATGGAAATGAATTCAATCCTAGGAGACAGTCTGGTAGGTAGCACCCACACATCCAAGCGCATACTGTCACCAACCAGAATTGTTCAAAAACTGCAGGAGGAACATAAAAGAGGTGAGTGTCCAAACTGGACCGTGGCCAATCTAAGTTCACAGCCTTGCTTCTCAGAAAATGTCAGAGGCTCTTTAAAGATACACAAATGGCTGGTGCTTAGACAAAGACGGAGGAGAGGAAACAATAGAGATGCTTAGAGCAGAGCCTGCAGGCCCTGGGAGTCCTGGGGGTCCTTTCCTAATATGTATTTCTGCTCTAGTCTATAAAAAAAATCAAGAGTGAGAAGTGCTGATTCGGGGAAGGGGGTTGATGCTACAGCTGAGTCTTAGGCCTGGCCTGGCAAAAACAGTCTGGCTCTCTGACTCTGTAAGTCAGCTTTTCACATCCCTCAGAAGACAGAGCCCCCTGTCTCCTTCCCCACGGGACCGATGAATCAGAAGAGGGGGTGCCAGGTGCTGACTCACTGGCCATACTTTCTCCGAGCACCTAGGTGTTCTTGGGAAGACTCCCAAGTAGGGCCTGATCAGGCCTGGCCCTGCTTAGCTTATGAAAATCCAAGGTGGTATGGCTGCTGTCCAGGGGAGAGTTCTTTTTTTCCAAAGTATGTTTACTGTCTAAACCCAACAGTAAAATTAAAAGCAAAGTGTCAGGGATAGTGCTGTCAGAGCAGAGGATGGGAGGGAAAGAGTGGGGGGAGTTAGGAGGGAGCAGGGCGGAGGAGGAGGACATAGCAGGAGCGGGATGCAGCTTTTCTGGCCATAGCTAGTCTTGCACTGACAAGTCATTCATCTCTGTAGTCAGAGAACCTCTAGATCAGACCAGATTGTCAAGCAGCTCAGGCCATCCCATCGGTCACCTGCACATAACTATTTAGAGAAGATTAAGAGAGAAAGTGGGAAGGGCTCCCATTAACCATCGGCTCTCTGGAAGTTTGTGGTCCAATTATCTTGCTCATAAAAATAATATGGCTTCTACCTACTGGTCATCAGATGCACACATATTCTCAGAAGTGTGCTGGTAAATGTTTAACAATCAGCTTTCCGAAAAGCATGATGCACTTTTGTGTCCCATCTGCATTATGAAGATTTTCTCCATCATTTTCTTAAATCTTGATGATAAGCAAAATAATAAATCAAGTTCTGATCTGCAGTTTGCTGATTTCTAAGGTATTGATGGCCACACTGAAAATTTAATAATACATTCTCATGAACTGGTACCAGCTGACTCCAGCATATTGCTGGGGTGCTCAGAATAATCCATCAGAGGCCCATGGTTGTGGGATTCAAAATTAGACTTAATGACTATAGTGGAATTCCCATCATCCAGGAAACTAAGTGGATTTGAACCATGTGGCCAAATGACCTGGATGTTAAACACTACCTAATTAGGTGTCTGTAAGTAAAAACAAGTGGCAAAATGGAATAATCATTTCTATGACTTAAGTACCTTGCTTTCTCATAGATTTAACTCAGAAAGGGACCTTAGAGGTCACTTAGTCTAATGTAATTTTTCAAGTAAGGAAAAGTGAGGTCATAGAGGAAATAACAGAAGTGGAATTAGAACCCAGGTCCCCTAGCACCCATACCACTTCTGTTGTACCATATTGCTTGGAGTTCTAAATTCAAATCCTGCCTCTGACACTTACTAGCTTTGTGACCATAGATGAGTCACTTAAGTTCTATGAACCTCAGAAAACTTTCTAAGATTCAGGGACTAAAGGTTTTGAACCTTAGAGATTTTTCTCATCCCAAACCCTTATTTTATAAGGGTTTATACTGAACTCGAGGAGGGACAATGACATGTGCAAGGTCCTCAGGCTACAATGGCAGGGCTTACCTCCAAATTCAGAGTACTTTAGATGATACTTCTTTGTCTCTTATCCTGTCCTAAGTGATTCAAGTAGCTCCCTGCACCCTTAAAGACACATTAGCCTGATAAAAACCTGGATCTTAGGCTAAGGACAAAGGTCTCACAACGAGCACCATGGTCTACCATTTGTCCCCAAGTAGGACATTTGCAAAACTTTAGTTCTCAAAGAGAAGGAAGAGTAGGAAAAGAAGTTCTGCAAAGGGTATGCTAAGTTCAGGCCCTAATTCAGATGTACTGTACTGTGTCTCTTCAGAAAGAAAACTTATTACTCACAGCTGCATTACAACAAACTCAGGGATGAAGCCATCGAGGGCCCCCTCGTATTTTCTTTGGCCTCGGCACAAGTTGTTGACATCATTTCAGTCTTCACCATTCATCCACTGCTGTTTAGAGCTTGTGGCTGTGTGAGGTTGCATTTCAGTCTGGGTAGGGTCTGTCTGGTTGAAGATTGGGGGGCAGGGCGAGGGACGGGTGACTAGAAGGGGATAGACTGAAATTTTGGAAATTAAAAAGCCATGTATTTAACCATACATTCCTCACTGGTATGAGTAGAGACAGGCTGAAACCCAAACATTGTCTACCCACACATCCAACTCCCCCCCACCCCAATGCATAGAAGCAATGCATCACAAGAGTAGCTGGTCCAGGTTCTTCGTAAAACTGGCAAACTCCTATTTCTCTTGCAGCATGTTCTTGGGAATGATGATGGATGTTAACTTTAGGTAAGCACAAACAGTGGTTCCAGTAGCAAATTCTCTTATATCCTTCCAGACTCCATGCAGGCCACTCTGGGCCAATCAGCATCTCACACAAATCCCTTGTAACAGGAAAGCCCTTTTAATGCTTCCCAAAGGTCTCAGAAAAGAAAATGGCATAAGGAGGAAATGTTCATGCTGGGAAACATGGCATGTGTGTGGGTACATGGAGTGCATGATGGAAAAGTAAGAAAGATAGCACTTTTCCAAGGCAGAGGTGGGACTATGGGGACTCCAGAGACTAAGCCAATCAATGATCATTTGAAGGAATGAGGAGGGTATATTCCTGAGTGTTTTGACTAGAGAAGACCTAAGGGGAACATGAAGGGCATCTTCAAATATTTGAAGAGCTGTTAAATGGAAGATGGGCTAAACATTCTTCTTGGCCCCAGAGTGTGTAGCTAGAGTGATGAGAAATTCTAGAGGCAAAATTTTCCTCCATGAAGGGACAAACTTCCAAACTGTCCTTGAAAGACAGTGAATTTCCCATTATTGCAAATGTTCAAGCAGGGACTAGATGAATGAATGAATTAAAAACAAATCATTAACCATTTACTATGTGTCAGACACTGTGCTAAATATAGGAGATTTGAATATAAAAAGTAAGATAGCGAGGGAGAGGTGTTATTGTCTGTAAAGTCACAGGGATAAATGGGGTCATAGACAATCAATTGACATTTACTTTGTCATTTCCAGAAGTGGTAGTATTTATTTGACTATTCTTCCCAGAGAGTAGAGGTACAAAATGGTAGGGAATAGGGTGGTGTGTGTGTGTGTGTGTGCTCGTGTGATGGCCTTGCAGAAAAATGATCAGAGAGCAATATGGTGGATTTAGGTTGGAATACGTATGGTGAACTCTCACCAATCAGGAATCCGGGGTCCCAGCTTAGGTGTTAAGCTATAGACAGGATTCCTGTTCAGGTACAGATTTGATCTCTGAGATCCTCTCCCCATGCTATCCTAATTTCTATGTTTCTATATGTCTGTGAAAAGGTTATAAAAAAAAGGTTCCCTGTTGGCAGAGTCAGGGAAGTCTTTCACCATTCTTACTAGCATTAAGAATTATTCAAGGCATTGAACACTAGACTTAGAATCGAGGTTTAAGCTCTCATTTCTTTCTTGGTGAATCATTTCTTCTCCCTGGAGTTCAGTTTTCTTCTTTGAGAAAGACTTGTCTAGAAAGGGGGTTCTTGCAGTCTGTGGATAGATTTGTTTTCCTCTCTATTTGTATATTTCAATATGATTGGATTCCTTTATAAACCAAAGGCTTTAAAACATTACTCTGAAAAGGAGTACACAGGCTTCAACAGAATGCCATAGGGGTCAATGGCATGAAAAATGAAGAGCCCATGGCCTAGCCAGGACTTCTTAAACTTTTTCCCCTCACAACCCTTTTCGCCTTTCTTCAGCCTTCATTGGCATTGTGTGGCCTGAGGGCATGTGCAGTGCAAAGTGTGCATGCCTTGTGCTCAGAACCAAGGCTACAATGAAGCTGCCCCATGCAACATGGGCAAACATTGCCAGAAACACCTCGGATTCATTACACATTTGATTCTGATTAATTTTTGGTCTTTTCGTGTTCAGAAACCTTTTACTGTTGCCAAAATTTTCATGATGCCACATGGCTTTGCAGCCTACAGTTTAAGAAGCCCTGGTCTACATGCACTCTAAGACCCCTCCCAGCTGGACATCCTATGACCATCAATGAATAGGCAGCTATTAGGAATCAAGGTTAGTGAGAATCAATCACCGGTGCCTTTAACCTAATGTATGTTGATGTTGAACATGTAAGCTCTTCCTTGGCAGAGATCATTTTTGTGATTTTCTTTATTACAGCCAGGCTCTACCACTCTGTGAGTCTTTAAAAGTAAATAGAACCTCCTACCTCAAGTTGTACTATACACAAAGAATTCCAGTCAGATAAGTCATTTCTCATTCTGGCTAGTATTCAGCGTTACTCAAAGCATTGAGTCCCAGACCTAAAGTCAAGGGACCTGGGTTCAAGTCCAGTAACCCACCACATTCCCCTTAAGTCTTTCTTTCTCCAGACGCAGCATCCTGGAATGTAAGCCTACAATCCCTTCAACTGACCCTAGGATAGTTTTGTCTCCAGAGATTCCCCGGCTTTACCTCTGCCTTAGAAAAGCACTGTCTTTCTCCTTTTCCCATCCTGGGCTAACTTTCATAATCCTCAACCTCTTCTTCCACTCATTTTCTCTCCATAACAATTATCACAGCGCTTAGATTAAAACAAACAAACAACAACCCAGGTGAGCTGGTGCCCTTGGCATAGCCGTTGGGTCTCCCCAGGACAATTGCGTGTGTAAATGGCCAGGGTCCCTCAGTCTAAAAGATGTCCCCTACCATAGGAAGCAGGCTTAACTAGTCAGAGTGAGGCAGTTATCCCCAGTAATCAGCTCTGTCCCCAAGGAGCTCAAAGGAAGCTTGACCATCTGCAGCTTCTGAGAAGATTGATAAATCGCCTTCAGGCTGCTGCTGTTTGGGGGTCTGGTGAGAATCATCTGCAGGACTTTAAAAAAAAAACGCCATGGGTATTAGGTAGTGCAGGACAGCTGGTGGACTAAATGAGGCCTCCAGCTGCCACCAAAACACCCTCCCACTCCCACTCCCACCCCCACCCCACCCCTGCTAGGGGAAGGAAAGCGGAGTGACAAGACAGAGCTAATAGTTGTGACCAAGAAGTTAGTGAAAATCCTTAGCCTAGAATCAGATTAAAGTTGCAAATTATTTCAGAAACAAGAGGATACTAAGAAATAGGACACTGACTTTAATCCTGCCTCACTCTCAGTTTAGGTCAGATAACTTATTTAGGTATGATAGATGGTTATGTACTGATTGAATATCTTTGGGGTGCAGTCCTCTATACAAGCTACTGGGGAGAGATAAAAATCATCTCACACTTATGAAATGTATGGTACAGTAGATGGAGAGCTGGCCTTGGCATCAGGAAGGCATGGATTAGGACAACTAGGCAGTATAGTGGCTAGAGCACAGGCCCTGGAGTAAGGAGGACCTGAGTTCAAATCTGAACTCAAACACTTATTAACTGCATGACTCTGGGCAAGTCACTTAACCCTGATTGCCTCAAAAAAAAGTCATGGGTTAAGGTCCTACCTCTGACATATATTAGATGTATGACTTGGACAAGATTTGCAAAGCACTTAATTTCATTTGATCCTCACAACCAGCCTGGAGAGTAAGTGCTATTATTATTTTCATTTTACAGTTAAGATAACTGAGGCAAATGGAGGTTAAGTGACTTGCCCAGGGCCACCTAGCCAGTAAGGGTGAGGCTGGATTTGAACTCAGGTCTTCCCAACTCCAGGTCCAGTGCTCTATCTACTATACTACCCAAATGCCAATAACGCTTCTGCTACTTGTGTTAATAATTCTTGCCCCACTAATGTCAAAGGTTTCTCTGAGGAAAGTGTTTTGTAAAGCTTCCTAAGCACCATGGGAATGGGAGCTGTTATTAGTATGCCTCTGGTCACCCCTGCTGCTGCTTTTCCTGGAAGGACCAGGAGGCCACAGTTTTCCATACTCCTTCTGCTTGCCTTCCCACGTATCCCAGATCTTGACCACCCCTGCTACTAGCTACTTCCAGCTTCCTGATGTTTCTGGCATGGAAGGAGGAAGACGGCTTGAGGTGCAAGTGAATGAACATAAAATGAGGATTTGCAAGACTGAATGAATATCTGGTGATTCTTGGAAATGCAGAATTCACACACCCTTCCTTTCCCTATATTCTGACCAGCTTCTAGAACAGAGCTGGCATTCAACATTCAAAGGCAAACTTCCAACAGCTTCATCCTTTTAAAACAAACCTGGTCCCAGAATACTGATCCCAGGCTGGATCATCTAATCCAGCAGTCCCTAATTTTTTTTGATAGTAACATTCCTATCAGTATGAAATTTTGAGCACATACTCTCAATATTATATATATTCCAAAATTTATACAAAAGCATAAATTATTTTAAAGTACAAGAAAAATACGAAAAAGTACTTTGAAAATTATCATATTTGTTGGAGACATCTAGATGGCACAGTGGATGGAGTACTGGCCCTGGAGTCAGATGGACCTGAGTACAAATCCAGCCTTAGACACTTACCAGCTGTGTGACCCTGGGCAAGTCACTTAAAACTCCAATTGCCTCCAAAAAAATATTTTATTTGTTAAAAGCACAAAACATTTTGGCTCTCACCAAACTATTATTATCAGTAATGATATTTTATTTAGAGCAATGTGATTGAATATGTTTGCTTCATTATTTTTTTTTAATCTAGGTCTAAAATTTTGGGATGCTGTGATGTCTGCTTCTAAGTTCAGCAGCTAAGTGGCACAGTGGATAGATTCTAGGTACTGTGCTTGGAGTCAGGAAAACTTGAGTTCAAATCTAATTTCAGATTATTACTAGCTGTGTGACCCTGCGCAAGTCAATTGACTTCTGTTTGCCTCAGTTTCCACATCTGTAAAATGGAGATAATAATATTGCCTACCTCCCAGGATTGGTGAGTATCAAATGAGTTAATAATTATAAAGCAATTAGTACAGTGCCTGACATTTAGTAAGAACTGTGTAAATGTTAGCTATCATCATCATTATTATTATTTCAATAGTGGTTTAATAATGCCATGACTGAAATTGATGCCTTGCAAAGAATTAGATCCAAATGGAAGGACTATGTTTCTTATACCTACTACATCTTTTTCAGTCCTAGCTAACAATTATGCTAAGGTTTTTCTTGAAATTCAACTAGGAAATTTCCATACTTTCTGATGTTAAACAGTTATTCTTACAAACCAATTGGAAGATGATGAATTCTTATATTTTTAACAAATGCATTCAAAACAAATTAAAACTCTTCATTTGGAAGATTTTAAACAGGTTTGAAAATTCTTTTCAAGTGCTTTCAGTACTCATATATGCAAGTTTTAGTAGGTGGCATACTTCATTTTCAGCAGACCAGAGAGGAAAGAATACATATCCAGGAAGAGAGGGTAGTGGTCCCCAGTGTCAAAGGCTGCAGAGAAGTCAAGAAGGATGAGGACTGAGAAAATTTCATTGGATTTGGCAATTAAGAGAGAAGTTTCAGTTAAGTGAAGAGTCAAGGATAATGGGGAGGTGGAGAAGCAGAGAGCCTTGAGGGATGGTGCTCTATTACAGTGAAGGAGAAAATGGGAGGGTGGATGATGAGCATCGTTTGAACCTTATTCTCATCTGTATTGGCTCAAACAGGGAATAATGTAATATAATATAATATAATATAATATAATATAATATAATATAATATA
>NW_027185799.1:13921919-13925926 GCF_028583685.1 Petaurus breviceps papuanus
ATAATATAATATAATATAATATAATATAATATAATATAATATATAACATAACATAACACAACATAACATAACATAACATAATAATATGATTATCTCAATAGATACTAAAAAACCTGGGACAAAATACAGCACCCATTCCTATTAAAAAACATTAGGAACCATAGGAATAAAGGGAAAGTTCCTTAAAATTATAAGCAATATCTAAAACCATCAGCAAGCATTACATGTAATGGGGATAAGAGAAACCTTCCCAATAAAACCAGGGGTGAAGCAAGGATGCCTATTAGCACCACAATTACTCAATATTATACTATAAGTGTTATTTTTTATCAATAAGATAAAAAATAGAAAGAATTAGAATAGGCAATGAAGAAATTAAACTATCACTCTTTACAGATGATATTATATATACTTTAGAGAACCCTAGAGCATCAACTATAAAATTTCTTGAAATAATTAACAACTTTAGTAAAGTTACAGGATGTAAGATAAACCCACATAAATCATCAGCATTTCTTTATATGACTAATAAAGCAAGAGATAGAAAGAGAAATTCCACTTAAAATAACAGTAAACCATATAAAATAGTTAGGAGTCTACTTGCCAAGACAAACCTAATATGAACACAATTACAAAACACTTTTTCACAGAAATGAAGTCAGATCTAAACAACTGGTAAAATATCAATTGCTCATGAGTAGACTGAGCCAATATAATAAAAATGACAAATATGCCTAAACTAATTTACTTATTCAGTGACATACCAAACTACCAAAATATTATTTGATAGAGCTAGAAAAAATAATAACAAAATTCATATGAAAGAACAAAAAGTCAGGAATGTCAAGGGGGAAAGTGCAAAGGAAGGTAGACTAGCAATACCAGTTCTCAAACTATATTATAAAATAGCAATCATTAGAACTATTTGGGACTAGTTAAGAAATAGAATGATGGATCAATGGATCAGTGGAATAGATTAGGCACACAGATCAATAGTCAATGATTATAATAAACTAGTATTTGATAAACAAACCCAAAGACCCCAGCTCTTGGGATAAGAATTCACTATTTGACAGAAACTGCTGGGAAAGCTGGAAAACAATAGGACAAAATAGATCAACATCTCACACCATATACCAAGACAAGGTCAAAATAGATGCATGATTTAGACATAAAGTGTGATACCATAAGCAAATTAGGATAGCAAGGAATAGTCTACCTGTCAGATCTATGAGGAGAAGAATTCATGACCAAACAAGAGAGAGAGAGAGAGAGAGAGAGAGGATTACAAAATGTAAAATAGATAATTTTGATTATATTAAATTAAAAAGGTTTTGAACAAACAAAACCAATACAACCAAGATTAGAAGGAAAGCAGAAATCTGGGAAACAATCTTTACAGTAAGTATCTCTGATAAAGGACTTATTTCTCAAATATATAGTAAATTGCATCAAATTTATAAGAATACATGCTGTTCCCCAATTGATAAATGGTCAAAGGATATGAATAGGCAGTTTTCAGATGGAGAAATCAAAGCCATCTATAGGCATATGAAGAAGTGCTCTAAATCACTTTTGCTTAGAGAAATGCAAATTAGAACAACTTTGAGATATCACCTTACACTTATAAGATTGGCTAATATGACAAAAAAGGAAAATAATAAATGTTGGAGAGGAAGGGAAAATTGGGACACTGATACACTGTTGGTGGAGTTGTAAATTGATACAACCATTCTGGAGATTTGAAACTATGCCCAAAGGGCAACCAAATCCTAGAACTAGCAATACCACTACTAGGTCTGTATCACAAAGAAATCATAAAAATGGTAAGAAAAAAAAAAAAGGACCAACATGTGCAAAAATATTTATAGCAGCCCTTTTCATGGTAGCAAAATATTGGAAATTGGGGCATGAGTGACAAACTGTGGTATATAAATGTAATAGGATGCTATTGTGCAATAAGAAATACTGAACAGGCAGATTTCAGAAAAATCTGGAAAGACTTGCACGAACTAAAGCAAAGTGAAACAAACAGAACCATAGAAACATTGTACACAGAATAAGTAGCATTGTGTGATGATCGACTATGAACGACGTGGCTTTTCTCAGTAATACAATGACTCAAGAAAAAAATACTATCCATCTGAATGTAGATTGAAGCAGATTGTTTTCACTTTATTCTTTCTTGTGGTTTTTTCTTTTTATCTGTTTCTTCTTTCACAGCTGTGACTAATATGGAAATATTTTTACATGATAACACATGTATAAACTATATCAAACTGCCTACCATTTTTAGAAGAGGGAAAGGGAGGGAAAAATAAAAATTTGGAACTCAAAATTTTATAAAAATGAATGCTTAAAAACTTTCTTGACATGTAATTGGGGGGAAATTACTATTAAATTTATTTTTAAAAAGAAAATCTATCCATGTGTGCACATCCTGTTCTATTCATTCTTTCCCACTAAAAAATGAGAAGGGGAGGGGTGGGAGAGGCATAACTACTCTCCCAGAGTGTAGAGCCCATCTGCTGAGGCAACAAGAATATGTGATCTTGAGATCAAGGTGTGAGGAAACTGGGGGAGGGGTCAGGGAATTTTGCCTGCACAGCACTTATGGGATCACAAGTGAGAGTTAAGTTATGATGTCCTGCACAAATGCAGCAGACAGAAGGCTAGAAGTGAGAGGGGGTCGAGTAGGTGTATGTTAAGCCATTATAATGGGTAAAGGGAATGCTGCAGGTCTTTTGAAGACAAGCCCAAATTGGCAAATGTGGAGAGGGTTGGGTAAGACCTATCTTCACACCTCTTCCATTGATCACACCCTCCTTGGAGACATATCATGACCTTTGCAGAGATCATAGATCCTACTTTAACTGTTCTAATCAAACCTCTTTGTTTTACAGATGAGGAAACTAAGCCCAAAGAGGTGGAATAAATGATTTGCCCAAAGTCACCCAGCCTTTTAGTAGCAAAGCAAGCCAGGATTTGAACCAAGTTGTTCTACTTCCAAAACCATGTTTTCACTACATCATACTGCCTTCATCTACAGAAAACATTTCTGATAATGATAACTGACCTGATTCAATGATAGCATAAAGAATCATTTTGGCAGAAGGGAGGAGTGTCAAGGCAATCTGTCTGAATTAGAAAGTCTTTGTGTCAAGACTCTTTCCCCCCAAGTCAGACCTGAAACTTAGAGTCTTAAAGAGGTACTTTCAGACAATGAAAAATCAAGTAACTTTTTCATGGTCACACAGCTAAGACATGCCACTTCTCATACAGAATCATAAGGATTAACCTAAAACCATATGAAAGAATTGTTTTTCCCAAATTCACCATTTCTGGCCACCATGCAACTTTACTCTGGTCATTTTCTTGTCCTATCACCCCTCTCCCTCCAACCTTTAGCTTGCCCCCCTTCCCCACTAACATTTTCCCTTATACAGCATGTGCTTAGAGAGTCAGGCAGATGGAAGGTGTATGCTTGCAGTAATTACAGAACGTATTGTCCTTTTCATTTATGTCTCCACAATCCAGTTTGACATCGTGTCATAAAAGTTTATGTACTGTGTTCTCTCAGCTCCTTACTAATATTCCCTGGCATTCTCCCTGGCCATCCAGAATCAATACCATCACTCCTCTCTCAATAAAGGAGTGAGCACTGAACAAGGTCCAAATGCACACACTGCCTATTTGCAGCAATTAGCCGTCATGCTAACAAATAGCATCTCTAAAGGAGTGTGGAAGGGGCCCAAGGACCAGGAGGATCACTTCTGTCACTCACAGAAGGGAGAAGATGGGTGTGTATGTGTGAAGGTGGCCCTGGAAATAGCTACACTAAAAAACAGTCTCTCTTCTCTTCTCTTCTCTTCTCTTCTCTTCTCTTCTCTTCTCTTCTCTTCTCTTCTCTTCTCTTCTCTTCTCTTCTCTTCTCTTCTCTTCTCTTCTCTTCTCTTCTCTTCTCTTCTCTTCTCTCTCTCTCTCTCTCTCTCTCTCTCTCTCTCTCT
>NW_027185799.1:13926026-13941280 GCF_028583685.1 Petaurus breviceps papuanus
CTCTCTCTCCCCCTCTCTTTCTCTCTCTTTCTTACACACACACACACACACACACACACACACACACACACACACACACACACACACACACACACCACTGATAGAAGAGGGAGGCATTGAAATTAGGAACCCCAGCAATCGATTTTTACTTGCAGTTGGTGGATTGTAATCAATGTTAATTAACCAGACTCTTTTTTTTTCCTCCAGAAAAGGTTGGGCTTAGAGAGTAACTACACAATAATTTTGATGATGACATTTGACTGCAATTCAATGCTATTCAATTCAATTCAACAAACATTTATTATGTAAATGCTGTGTAGAAGGCTCTGTGCAAAGATTTGGGGATAAAAGTTGAAACATGACATACTTCCTGCCTTCCAAGGAGCTAGGTGCTACCGTCTAATCTAATCTAGGAGAATTATTTAAATCTCTCATTTTGGCTTTCAAGGTCCTTCATAATATAATCACAAACAAGCTGTCCAACCTTATCTCATACTATTCTCTTTTACAAATAATTTCAGTTATAATGGATTACCCTCTATGCCCCATACTCATTCTATAAACTCACTGAGGACGGATCATCTTCCCTTTGTGGCCATCAAATCTACGAAAATCTCACTTTCTTCTCTTCAAAATGTCAACCCAATAGTTAAGTAGGTCAACTCCCTACTGTCCTCTACTCTCAAATTCCTTGGCCCTTGCCCCATCATGGCTCACGCCTTGCCAAAACCCCACCCTAGATTTCTCTCACCATTTCCTTTCTTCACTTCTATTCATAATCTGCTGAACAAAGCTGAAGGAAATTGTCAACTGGACCAAACTGGCCTCTAGCCTGTGAATGGCTGGAACTGAACAGAGTAGGCTAGAGACAGGAGAGTTAGGAATCAAAAAGAAGTTTAATTTCAAAATGCAAGGAAAGACACATATGCCGGTGCCCTATGCCTAGGGGCGGGATTTGAGGCAGTGTGGGGAGATCTCAGTATTTATACCAATGGCTACAAAATGAGCTGTAGCTCTGACAATGATGGGTAACAACAACAATGAGGCAGATTGGATTCATAGCAGGGCTTCATGACCGGAACATGGGTACTTGTCTGAGCTTCTCCAAGCTCAGAGAATACCTGGTGCTGATCAAAGAAATACAATAATTGTGGGATTTTGTCTGAAGGTGAGATTATCTAGAAGGTAAATGCAAAGAATTGTTGTTATGCCAAACTCAGGGCACAGCCTGCTTTCTGGACCTTAGCTCTGGAAATTAGGGTGTCTCCTAATATCCTAACAAAATCATTCGACTGATGTGACTGGTCCCACTACAAATTTATGTTATCCACCTCTTCCACCACCCCCAATATGTCAAAAGTCCTACCTCCTACCCTGCTTGCTTGCTTGCTTTAATCCAGTCTGTTGAGGAAGTGACCATTCTCCTCATCAAGACCAACCTTTGTCCACATGTTCCCCATTCTTTAGCATATTTTCCCCACAATCATCCCATCTCTATCTCCCTGATGGTGCCTTTTTTTCTTCCTACAACACACTCAAATGTCCTGGAAAAGACGCTATTAGACCCTGCTATCCCCCAAAGCTCTTCTCCCGTATTTTACCTCCCTTCTACAACCAAACTCTAAACTGTCTACCTCATGGCCTCCACTTCTTTTCCTCTCACTCTCTTCTCAACCTTCTGCAAACTAGTTTCTGACTTCTTTACTGACTGAAGCTACCCTCTCTAGAGTTGCCAGTGATGTCTTAATTGGCCAATCTGAGGGGCTTTTCTTAATCCTCACCCCTGTTGGCCTACGTGCAGCATTTGACAATGATGGCTACCTTCCTCCAAGGCACTGTCTCCTCTCTGTGTTTTCATGTCACTCATCTTAGTACTCTATCTGATGGCTCATTCTCAAAATCTTTTTAGCTGGTTCTTCATCCATACCATGCCCCCTAATTTTGTATGTTTTTCACCTTTTCACTCACTAAGCACATTCATTTCTATTGGTTTAAATATTGTATCTATCGATGGTTCCCAGATCAATTGCCATAGACCTAGTGTCTCTCCTGAGGGCCAATCATATGCTCCTCACTGTCTACTTGACATTTCAAACTGTATCCTCATAGGCATTACAAACTCACAGTGTCCAAAACAAAACTTGTTATATTTCTAGAGGCAGCTAGGTAGTATAGTAGAGTGATAGATTTTAAGTCAAGAACACCTGAGTTCAAATCCTGCCTCAGCTATTTAATAAAAGGTAGAATTTACATGGTTATTTAAGGTTTGCAAAATACTTTATACATGTTAACTAATATGATCCTCACAATAACCCTGGAAAGTAGATGCTATGATTTGTCTTGTTTTACAAGTGAAGATACTGAAGTTGCTTAGGGTCATGCCCTATGCTTGTGGCAAGATTTGAACTCAGTTCTCCCTGACCTCAAGTCCAAACCATGGTACCACCTAGCTGCTAACTATCTTTTGTGACATTGGAAAAGTCACAACCTATCTCAGCCTATAAAATGGGAATAATAATGGCACCTACTTCACAGGGGCATTGTAAAATGAGATAATGTATATATATATATATATAAGCTCGTTGCAAACCTAAATGAGCACTACTTTTTATTATTATTCCTCCCTAAGTCTATCCTTCTCCTCTACTTTCCTACTACTCTCAAAGGCATTCTTCTTCCCCCCCCCAGAATTTATTTATTTTTAGCTTTCAACATTCATTTCTACAAGATTTTGAGTTCCAAATTTTCTCCCCATCTCTCCCCTCCCCCCACCACAAGATGGCAAGCATACTGATTACCCCTTCCCGCATCTGCCCTCTCTTCTGTCCCTCCTATACCTCCCCTTCTCCCCTTGCCCCTTACTTTCTTGTAGGGCAAGATGGATTTCTATGCCCCATTTCAAAGGCATTCTTCTAATCACTCAAGTTTGTGACTTGTATATTATCCTCCCCCCAAATTTACCTTGTACTTATCTTGCATATATTCTTATTTAGGCATATGATGAGGCAGTCAAGTGGTATAGTGGATGAAGGTCTGGGCCTGGAGTCAGGAAGACCTGAGCTCAAATTTGGCCTGAGATACCGTGTTTCCCCAATAATAAGACACTGTCTTATAATTTTTTTTGGAAAGAAAAACACCAGAGGGCTTATTTTCAGGGGAGGGCTTATGTTGTCCTGCCTCAGCTCTCCTCCGCGGCACTGCTCTCAATGGCGCCAGCAAGCAAATCACTGGGGAAGAACAGGATGACACGCTCACTGCTGCAGCTCTGATTGGATGCAGCTCGGAGCACGGCGTGCGTTTCACCGGGGGCGGAGGGGGACGGTGCATACAGAGGGTACCGTAATGTAGCATGTAGCGCAGGGGATCACTTTCACTATAGTAGCAATCTCAATAGGGCTTATTTTCGGGGGAGGGCTTATTTTAGAGGAATCTTACACAGTAAGGGGAGGGCTTATTTTCGGGATAGGTCTTATTATCGGGGAAACACAGTACTTACTGGTTGTGTGACCTTGGGCAAGTCACTGAACCCTGTTTGCCTCAGTTTCCTCATCTGTAAAATGAGCTGGAGAAGGAAATGGCAAATTACTCCAGTATCTTTGCCAAGAAAACCCTAAACGGGGTCACAGAGATTTGGACAGGATGGAAACAACTCGACAGTAACAACAACAGCAAAAGTAGTGCGTCATCCCCACAGTGGAACGTAAGCTCCTCAGGGACCCTCGGCCTGCTTTTCATTTAGCCTTTGTATCCAGAAGGCCTAGCACATTTCCTGGCACATTGCAGGTAACTTAAATAAGTGTTGGCTGGATGGGATTATTTGGACTATGTGAGATTAGAAAGCAGAAATGACTGGATAAATAAAGACCCTGGAAAGCAGAAGGGACTTTAGGATTCTCTTTATTGTGGGAACACATTCAGACCTCGGAGTTTTTAAATGGAGAGAAGATAGAGGTTCCCAGGGTTCTGGCTCTAAATAAGCCTAGTGGCTTAGGTATGAAGTGCCTCCCACCTACCATTACTAAGTAGGCTTTCTTCACAGATGCCCATGCCATAGCATTTATTTGGAGAAAATAATATGTTATCATTCCCTCAGAGTAAGGCTCTCAAAGCCCTCATACCAATGTGGGATTGGAAGGAACATTTTTCTCTTTTTGCCAAGAAGATGATATCCAGGGTCAGGAGATTCCTAATCCCCTCCCAGCCATGATTCCCCTCCTTCTCAAACAGACTGCCCTCTTGATCTCAGCCAGCCTTCTTCAGAACTGCCTGGACAGTTTTCAAAGGAAGAAATCCAAGCGATCAACAATCATGAAAAAATTACTTCAACCCCCTAAAAGAGAAATGGGAATTAAAGTAAACTCTATAATTCCACTTCAAACTGATCAGACTGGGGGGAGGGAGAACAGTGAGGAGAGATAAATGTATCTGTATGCACATATGCATGAATATAAGCATATAGAGAGATGGATGGATGGAGAGATAGAAAAAGAGAACTGCCTAGAATGGGCCTCTTTGGTAGCAGATACAAGGCACGCCTTTCCCACTAAGTTAGGCAGGGATTCTGTCTCTAAATGGCTATTCATTACTGAGCAGACCATCTTACACTTGGTAAAGAATAACTAATGAACATGGCCCAAATATCCATCCTTAGAAGCCCCCGAGAGGACCTGGCTGCCAGATTCACAGGATTATGCCCCATTTACACTGTCTAGATTTTGTAGTACATCGTTCTTTGAATGTTGTCTCTCTTATTAAAATGTTAGCTCCTTGAGGGTAGTGATTGGGGTTTTTTTTACCTTATTCTAAAAGCAGTATTCAGCCAAAGGGCTATAAAATTGTGCATACCTTTTGATTCAGCAATACCACTACTGTGTCTGTATCTCAAAGAGATCATAAAAAAGGGAAAAGGACCCACATGTAGAAAAATATTTATAGCCGTTCTTTTCATGGTGGCAAGGAATTAGAAATTGAAGGGATGCCCATCAATTGGGAATGACTGAAATACTATTGTTCCATGAGAAATAGTGAGCAGGGGGACTTCAGAAAAACCTGCAAAGACTTCCATGAATTGATGCTGAGTGAAGTGAGCAGAACCAGGAGAACACTGTTCATAGCAACAGCAACATCATACAATTGGGCCCCACTTGGGTACTTTGTATACTTTGTATAACAGATTTTACATGTTGTAATTTTCTCCACTAAACCAGAAGACATCCAAAGAAGAGTCCTCTGGCTTCTGGATAATGTTGTCTATGTTATTGGAGAGCTGAAACAAGATACTCCCAGGAGCTCAGCAAATTTTGGGGAAGGATGGGGCTAGGCTGGGTTTGACTTCTGGGAGCTGTGTTTTAGCTCTTGGGAGTCCTTCTAGCTTCTCTTCTACTCTTATTGATTCCTTTTCTCATTCTACTCAACCATAGTGCCAACCTTTTTCCTTTGTCTTCCTGTACTTACCCCAACAGATAGAGGAATGTATTTATATTAATTACTTCCCAAAGGTGTATGAGATGAAAAGGATTTAACAGGAGTTCATTACTTGAGACAGAAGCATAAAATACACAAATAACCCACCAGAGTCCCCACCCCCACCCCAAGGAGGAAACTGAACTTGTGGTTGCTTTTAGGGCTTTGTCATTTTGGGAGTCCATCTTTAGAAAATCCATATTTCCCATGGAATCTTCCCCAAGATTTATAGTACAATTCTATGGTTTAGAAAGTAAATGTACTTTTGGGGAGTTGCTGAATAGACTTCTTCCACCAGATTTAGCATTGTTGGAATAACTTATTGGCTTTGATCTCCAAGTAGAACATGGTGTAGGAATTATGTATATTATCCCCTTATTTCTCTAAGAAGAATGTTGCACCAGGAAATCCCCAGAGATGCTAGAATTTATGAACATTGTTCATGAACTACCCTCCCAGGCTACATGCAAGCACATGTTCACCACTGCCATGTGCTTCTGCTGTAAATCAATATCACTTCTCCTGGGGAGGGGAGAGGAAGAAATCATGAGAAGTGTCCTTCAGCAACCATTGAAAAATGGCCCCAACCCTCTAATTTCAACAAATCAACTGGGGACCTCCTCAGATAAGTTGGTGATTTCCCTGGTCACCTTCCTTACACTAGTAATAACTACTCATAATACTTTCAAGTTTATAATACTTTAAATACTTGCATAATACTTTAAAGTTTATAAAATTCTTCATGAAAACCTTGTGAGATGCAGATAAGTATTATTCTTGTTTAATAAGCAATAACTAAAATGGGGGTGGGAAGAGAGTATGGGTTAGAGTCATACATTTAGTAGTTGTCAGAGCTAAGATTCAAACACAAGTCATCTCCTAGCCTAGCACCCTTTCTTCAATATGGTAATACCTCTATTATTAGATCTATCTTCAGGGGCGGCTAGGTGGCGCAGTGAGTAAAGAGCTGGCCCCGGAGTCAGGAGGACCCGAGTTCGGTTCCAGCCTCAGACACTTAACACACACACACACACACACACACACACACACACAAACTAGCCATGTAACCTTGGGCAAATTACTTAACCCCAATTGCCCTCCAAAAAGGCAAAAAAAAATCTATCTTCAGTCCTGACCTTTGTGCCCAATTTTAAACATCTGTCTCAACTGCCTACAGACATCCCTACTTTGACCTTAAACTCAATTTAAGCTTAAATTTTCTAAACTTAAACTTAAATTTTCTAAAACTAAGTATATTATCTTTTCCCTTAAACCTACTCTTTCCAATGCAACCTACTTAATTCAATCCAAGATGTATTGTTAATCACTATGTACAAGGCACTATGCTAGAAAAGGGGATACAAAAAAACAAAACAAAAAAGCAGCCTCTGACCTCAAAGAACATATAGTCTACTGGAAATGGAAATAGAATATGTAAACATATGTGTGTGTGATAATTTGATAAGAAGAAAGCAGGCATTAACAATTAATGAGATCAGAAAGGGCTACTACAGGAAGATGGCACATAAGTCATATGACTTCATTATTTCTTTCATTGGTACCCTGATTTTATCTTGTCTTCTAAATCTGAAAACTTAATCTTTCTCTATTTTATAAATGAAGTTGATGCTTACAGAAGTACTGTAATATGTCTCAGATGACACAATCAATGACCAAGCCAGGATCCAAACCCATATCTCCAGATTCCAAATCCAGTGTTAGTTCCTCTATGCTATTTTCCATCACTTGAATACTTTAGATTTACAATGTACATCCTCAAGAGTTTGAGGGTTTTTTCACCCTAAAATTTTATACCTCTCATGCTTAGAGCTGCCACCTAGAGGCAATCATACTGATTAGGGTATATAGAAGTACACAGGGTCTCCTTCTAAGGAGGTAGGATAAAGTTCATGATCCAGTCAGTCATATTTTTTTCCTACAAAAATATGACATCATTAAAGGAACAGAAAATATACTGATTAAACATTGATTATGTGTACATACTAATATTAAGATGAAATAGCATTTGAAGCAAGATTTAAAGACATGGTACCACTACGCATGAATAAACAAACTCTAATCATTGCTTAACTTATCCTAATTCTGTTATTCTCTCAAGGTAATTAGACCTCAAAGTGAAACTTTTAGATATTCAAAAGCATGCCTGGATTGATTGGCTTGTTTCATTTTATTTTTCCACAACATAGTTCCTAAAAGTCTCTTGCCTGTTTCTATTGTTCTGATGGTTCAGGATTTGGCATGAAATTTTCTCTTTCAGGAGTTGAAAACATTTCTTCCCTTAATTAGTTTTATTAACTTGAGTATCACTTCACCTTGGTCTTAGTGTCTTCATGTGTAAAATGAGGCTGAACTGATGATATATAAGTCCCTTTTAGTACTAAGAGTATATGGTTCTACTGACTTTAGACTTTTTAATGGTAATGGTTCTTAGTGAGAATTCTATTTATCATGTCTTCCCAGATGTTCTCCTTTGGCTTAAGCCTCAGTATTTCATTTAATAGTAGCTCCATTTATACCCAATCTCCAAATGTTTTGAGAATAAAACTGACACTGAAAAGATAATATGGCAGCCATGTACAAGCATTATCACTGCCACCTAGTGGCTGCTGCTAGAACTTCTGTAAACTTTTGTCTCAGGACAGAAAAACTAATTTTTAAAGTGGTATACCTTGTAAATTCTACTTATCTTATTGTTTTAAAGAAAATCACAAAGAGAGAAAGAATGAAAACCAGAAAAAATAAAAAGTATATATAGTTTTAAGAATCTCAATGCTGCTAGAAAATGCTTCTCAATAATTTTAACAACTCGTATTTCTTTAACACTTTCATATTTACAAATACTTCTTGGCATTTGCTCTGCAGAGTAAATAGTACAAATATTACTGTCCTCATTTTATATATAAGCAAACAAGCTCAGACAGAGTTAGTGACTTGTTCATAGCAGCCCACCTGAAGTGTTAGGACTGAGATTCAAACCCAGGTCTCATGACTCCAGGATTAGTATTTTCTCCCCTAAACCAGGGGACATCCAAAGAATTCATGCCTAATTGGCAAAAAGGACAAAAATTGTAGAAAGGCACACTAGTACACAACTTATCTTGTCTTCTTAGACAGGCTGGGTAAGTTTTCCTTCAGTCATTGGTGATTCTGATTTGAAGCTACATTATATACGACTCTTGGTGTAAACCTCAGTATTTCATTCACTGACAATCCCATTCACATCCAACTCCTCAAAAGACAATATGGCAGCCAGGTGCAAACATTATCACTGCCACCTGGTAGCAGCTACTAGAAGCTTAGTCATAGAGTATCAAGACAAAATGACCATTTTTTTGCATAGTTGGGGTTTCTGTTGTTGTTTTTTGTCTTCCTTCATTTTTGCTGGTGATTCAGTGAATTGCTACAACTGCTCTGGAAAGCAATTTGGAATTAGGCAAAGAAAGTGATTTTGATTTCCATCTCCTTTGCAGAAATACCACTCCTATGTATCTACTTGAAAGAAGTCAAAGGTAAAAAAGAAAAGTCTCGTATATGCCCAAGTATTTATAGAAGAAATTTTTGTAGCAGCAAATAACTAGATACAAAGGAGATACCCAGAAGCTGGAGAATGGCTAAACAAAGTGCGGTATGTGAATGCAATGGAATATTACTTTGCTGTAAGAAATTATGAATATGATAAGTACAGAGTATGGGAAAACCACTGTTAGAATAAAGTTTTTAATTACACAAAATAAAACACAAAGGATTACAATGGAAATAAATTATATTGAAATATGGTTATCAAAATATTTTTCAAAACAAGTTCATGGACCCTAGGTGAATAACAACTACCCTATGTAATCATTCTTCCATGCCATGCCACACCCTTTTCTCTCTCTACTCTGTCCTCTGTTTCCATTTCTGCAAGAGGCAGGAAATACAGCATTTGTGCCATTAAGTAGTGAGAGGCAGTGTGTTTTTTTTTCCTTAAAAAAATTCTTATTAACATCTTTTGCTTATCCATCACCTTTATTTTCCAATACCTCCCTCCCCTCTCCCCATCCAGAGATCCAGTCTGCAGTCACCAGGGCTCCAGTCAGGTGATTTCATTTTCTGAGCCTTTTACTGTGTTCCTGCAGAGCTCAAGCACCTTTTATAGAGCAGTACAGCTATATGCTGGTAAATGTTTAACAACTGGGCTTTCCAGGTATTCACACACATTTTAAGCTTAATCTGCATTATTAACATATTCTCAAGTCTAGACAATCAACAGAACAATAAATAAAGCCTGGATTTGTAGGTTTGGGGATTTCTGAGGTGTAGGTAAATGCTCATATTGAAAATTTTAACCATTACAAGTTTGCAGCCGGTTCCAGTATACTTCAGTTTGTACTTTACTTGAAAGGAAAGAGAAAGAACAGGGAC
This sequence comes from Petaurus breviceps papuanus, assembly GCF_028583685.1. Lineage (NCBI taxonomy): Eukaryota > Metazoa > Chordata > Mammalia > Diprotodontia > Petauridae > Petaurus > Petaurus breviceps. Next base: position 13,935,915 of record NW_027185799.1, read on the forward strand.
TGAGGGCCAGTGTGGGGCAACAAAGTTAGTACTGTAGTGGACAAAGAGCAAGAGGTGGGAAATGTTGGAAGAAGGGAGCAATTATCTCAGAGAAAGGATTAGATTCATTTTTCCTCCCATATAGACATCTTTTGTGTCTGGCCAGTCTTCTTACACTGGAATGCCTTGTATATCCTTTGTCATAACTGGAAACCAAACAGGGTACAGTTTATATGAGGTGATGGTATAATACTGGGCTCCCCTGAGCTAAAGATGGGACAAACAGAGTAGAAATCCTCTACATCTTTACAGGGGAGGAAGCTAGGGGTGATGGAGTCCTGCCTACTCATTAATAGAGTAAGAATCAGAAGCAGGAAGTAGGGAAAGCAGGGGAAAGCAGGACAAGGAAGTGATCTGCCTTAAATCACACAGTTCACTAGTGACATATCCTCATAGCCAGATCTTTTGCATATGTAAATACAATATCTAATATGGGATTGGAGATATGGTTATATGTAATATCTATTTCTGTTTATACATAAATATATGTATTCATAAAACATATATATATATATATGTGTGTGTGTGTGTGTGTGTGTGTACGTATATATGAACAGCTAGGTGGTGCAGTGGATAGAGTGCTGGGCCTGGGGTCCAGAAGACTCATCTTCCTGAGTTCAAATCTGCCCTCAGACACTTACAAGATGTGTGACCCTGAGCAAGTCACTTAACCCTGTTGCTTCAGTTCCTCATCTGTAAAATGAGCTAGAGAAGGAAAATGGCAAAACACTCCAGTATCCTTGCCAAGAAAACCCCAAATGGGATCACAAAGAGTCAGAAATGACTGAAAAAAACAATTGAACAACAACATTAAAAATACATGTATATATACACATATGTATATAGGACATTGTGTGTGTGTGTACACACGGAGATACATACAGATTTAATAAACTTTAATAGCTTAATACTGAACTAAGACTTTTTGAATACCCTATATGGAAAATATATCAAACATATATATATATATATATATATATATATATATATATATATATGCACATGCATATTAGATTTGGACTTGTGATTTCATTTGCTATAGGGAACTCCTAATGAAGACCACCCCTACCAAAGCAATATGGCAGCTTAGATAGCTTTCAACTGCTGTGGTTTTCCACCTAGTACAATGTCTGGCACATAGTGCTTATCTATGTATCAAAAATGTGACCCTGGGGCATTAAGAGGCTAAGTGATTTTCCATCGGTCACCTAGCCAGTGCGTGTCAGAGGTAGGGTACGAACTCATTTCTTCCTGAAGCCCTTTATAGAGTGCTCAGAATGCCAGCTCTCTCTTCATTTCCCTAATAACTGCTCTGCTTGATTTTGATTCCACTATCTTCATCACTATGCTCCCTCGCTGGCTACCCTGTCACCTCCCATACACACTTCCTCTCCTGTATTGTCTTCCTCATTTGATTGTAAGTGCCTTGAGGACAAAGACTGTCTTTCTATTTCCTATTTGTATCCCTTGCATTTAGCATAAGGCCTGGCACATAATAAATGTTTGTTATACTATATCAGTATTCATCACTATGCCGTGCTGTTTTATTCAAAATTAGAAAGGGAATGGAGAAAGGAGATAAATATATTAGAAAGCTATGGGAGTCATACCTAAAAGGGAAGCATTTCAGGTAATAAGCCAAAAGCTGGTTAAAAAGGATACACTGGAAGCAGAAATTCCAGTGCAGATCTCTTCCTCAACTCCAGCAAAGATTCAAAATCTCGAAGATGTCTAAATTGTAGTGACATGATTATGAAGTTTGGGGATTGTTTGGATTTATTGCTAGTAAAAGTAGTGGTTTAACTACCCATTCTGGTGGTGATGGGGTAAATTATCAGTCACTTAACTTCTACCTCAGTTTCCTCATTTGTGAAATGGGTATTATAATAATAGCATCTACCTCATAGGGTTGTTGAGAGGGTCAAATTAGATAATGCAAATAAGTGCTTTGTAAACCTTAAAAAGTACTATATAAATCCGATAATAATAAAGCTATAATTAGTAAAGTTAGAAAAGGAATTTAGCAAATTATCTAACTCAATTCTTTAATTTCACAGATGGGGAAACTGAGGTTCAGAAAGATTGAATAACTTGACCCAGGTACTACCTGAGTTGGAATTCAAACCCAGGTTCTCTGAGACAAATATGCCCTGTTGCCTTATGCTGTATCTTCTTTATTAAATTAAAAGTTTATAGAGAAAAGGGTCTGTGTGCTTTTTCATCTTTGCATCCTGGGGCATTAAATACAGTGTCATGTGTCTAATGGGTGCTAAACAATATTTGTTGACTTATCATTGAATTGATGAGATTGGTGAGATAGAAAGGCTCATATGTGAGAGAATAGGAGAGGTGCAGAAACAAAGAAGACATTGAAGTATTAAGATAGCAAGCAATTGGACTGTAGAGTGTGTGTATAAACCTGGAAAGATAACATGGGGAAATATTTTGGAAAACCTTGAATGCCAGGGTAGGTATTTTGGACTTTATCTTGTACGTAGTAGGGAGCCATAAAGGATTTTTGAGAAAGGGGTGAAATAAATCCCAAGTGGCATTGTAGGACACTTTTTTTCCATTCCCCAGCACCCTGTTCTTTCCAGGTTTTTTTAAAGCAGAATTTCCAGATTTTCTCCCTATATGCTTAGGCTGAAAAGCCTGAGTACAGATTACTCCTACAGGAAATGCCTGAATCCCTTTGGGATGGATTTAACCCTGAAGCCGCATAGATTCAGTAAATTGGGGGAGTTACCCCAGAGTCCCTAGGACAATCAAAGTTAGTTTCCAGAGCAGACAGGGTAAGTAGCAAGAAACAATTTGCTCTGAAATGAATTTGAAGAAGGCATCTGTATGGAAAGGTAGCTAACTGGTTTCTTCCTTGTCCAATGGAAATCTCAAATAGAATGATCTGAGATGAGAATTGGTGTAAATTCTGAGGTATATTTCCTAAACCCATTTTAATGGGCTAGACCTTCCTACTTATCTATAGTACCCCCTCAAATTACTGGTTTTCTGTTTTTTGGACAGTGGGGGAGAGTGGGTACAGATGAGGACAAGGGAGAGACACACTCTGAATATTAGATTTCCAAAGCACATGTTATTTAGAGCATCATGAAGCACTTGGCTCCCTGAAATGAGAAACTCTATCACCACCTTCTGTTTTTTATTTGTGCTCTGTTTGGCAAGCTCACTACCTAATAATATTTCCTTATATTTGCATTGCATTTAATTTTTTCTGAAAGAAAGAGCACTGCATTCAAAGTCAGGAGAGCTGGGTTCTAGTCCCCATTCTTGCCATCAAATAGCTGTGTGACTCTGGACAACACACTTTGTCTCTCCAGACCTCATCTATAAAATCAGAGCATTGGATAATCTCTAAATTCCTTTTTAGTCTCAAAATTTTATGATGCTTTAGAGGTAGTGTGGCTTTAATGGAAAGAGCACTGGCTCTGGGGACCCAGATGACTTGGTTCAAATCTTGGCTCTGCTATTTTTTTACCTGGATGACCTTGGGTAAGTTATTCTCTTCTCTGAGCATTGGTTTCTTAATTGTAAAAAGAGAAGGTTGGATTCTGCAGTTCCCAAGATTCCTTACAGCTTCAAATCTACGACCTTTCACTCCTTACATGAATCACTTTATTTGAACCTCCAAAACCACCTGTAAGGTGATCAGGGTAGGCATTATCATCTCTTCCTGACACATCTGAAAATTGAAGACCAGAGAGGTTAAAGCCATTTGCCCAGAGTTACAGAGTGAGTTAGTAGCAAGAACTAAAACTGTAAGACTAGGTGTCCTGGTCACCTGGAGTTCTGCTGGTTAAACCTGAGACGTTAAACTCCTGGCCTGTTGCCCACAAAATTACCCAAGTGGGGTGCAAACCAGTTTAACAAAATGAATAAAAATAGAATATAACATAGATAATGTTGATTTGTGGTTTTTTTAAGTCAATATGGACTCCAGAGAGCTTTTTCTATTTGACTTTGACACCAGTGGGCTAAAATACATTCTATTTACTATTCTACCTTCTAAATATTACCACTATAACAAGATCTGCTGGATCACAATATAATTTTTATTCACTTTTTTTTCTGAACTTAAACTCAAGAATTTGAGCATTTTTATATATAGCAGAAGATGAAAAGGAGCTATGTATAAAAACATGAATGTCTTTCATACTGCTTGCTTTTTAAAAAGTATTTTTAAAATTCCCTACATTACTTTCACAACTGTCTTGTCTATCTGCACATTCTTCTGAATTTCCTTTTGTTCTCCTGTGTACATTTTTAAAAAATGTTTGCTTATATTCATGTGCTGTTGAATTGCTCTGGAGAAACCACCAAACTGTGGTGACTGGGTCCACTACAGATTTATGCTGGATAATCTTACCTGAGCCTATAGAAGGCAATCCTTTTATATTTTCCCTAACAGATTTGCTCTCTCACCACAACGTCTATTCCAAATCTTTTCCTTCCTTCTTAAGTGTCCCAAGGCATCCCATTTCCCAACTTCTCATTTGAGTTCCTCAGCTCATACTTTACTGAATTTCATCCTAGAAGAAGGAGGGAAGAAGAGGGAAAAGAAAAGGGAAGAAAAAGAAAGACAGAAGGAGTTATTTTAGTTTCTTGAGGAGGGCAATGGCATATTTAGGAACAGCAGTTTTTCATATGTGGATGAATCATTAGAGAGGAGTGAGATATGTCTTCCTGAAACATTTACTCTCCCACTAATGGCTACTCTAAACCTCCTCAAACCTTCCACAGCACCTACTCCTTTAACCCTTTCGACTAAGAACCTCACATCTTCATATCATCACTGAAAAAACTGAGGTCATTTCATTAGATCATCCTCTTTTTTCCTCCTCCTCATCTCACAGCAGTCAAATATCCTCTCCCACTATCATCTTCTCTCCTGTTTCTCATGAAAAAGTGGGGCTTCACTTTGCTCAAACATATCCCTTTACATTCCTTCTTGATCACATGCCTTTTTTGTCTTCTTCAGTAGATGGCACTCTTTGTGATAATTTACGCCTTTCTCTAATCTTCAATGTCTCCTTGTCTACTGGCTCTTTCCCTGTTGTCTACAAACACCTCTGTTTTTCCCCATCCTTGAAAAAAAATCTCAATTCATCCTAGCTATTGGCTTATATCTGGCTTCTGATCTCATCATTCATTTGAAACTTCTCTCTCCAAAGTTACCAATGATCAATAGATCAGAGAGACAGACAGACAGATAGATAATAGATAGATAGATGATAGATAGATGATAGATAGATAGATAGATAGATAGATAGATAGATAGATAGATAGATAGATAGATAGATAGATAGATAGAT
>NW_027185799.1:13941290-14016875 GCF_028583685.1 Petaurus breviceps papuanus
GATAGATAGATAGATAGATAGATAGATAGATAGATAGATAGATAGATGATAGATCTCACCTAGCACCTAGATAGAAGTACATTAGCCATTCATGGGCCTGATCCCACAACTGATCAGCATGGAAATTTTGACTTGCTTCACTTTTCAGATCTGGATTATTCATCCCTCCTTCTTCTCAGAAAACATGGTGGCTCCTCAGACAACATGGTGGCTCCCTCTACACAGGGATTATGACTTTATTGTTGCCATATTTTGTGCAGAAACAGGATAGGCCTTTTTTTTAGGTCTACTGTAGCTCAGAGCTTCTGAGCTCAAGCTAGCCATCAGCCTCAGCCTCCCTAGTAAGGATGAATGGGAGAAGGAAATCATGTTGCCTTAGGAACCGCATAAGTAAGTGCTAGCTATTATTATTATCATTATTGTATCAAACTCTACATGTGGCAAACAGAACTCATGATCTCTCCCCTCCAAATCTTCCCATCTTCCAGACTTCCCTGTTATTGTCAAGGGCACCATCTTCCTCCCAGTAACCCAGGCTCACAATCTTGATGCCACAATCTGGTCTCTTCCTATCTTTCCAGTCTTTATACTTCACTTCCCTCCATCCATGTACTCTACAATCCAGGGGTACTGGCCTTCTTGCTCAACTCTGTGCCTTTTCACTGGCTGGAATTCTGGAATACTCTTTCCTAACTTCCATCTTCTGGTTTCCCTGACTTTCCTTAAGACTCAGTTGAAATCTAATCTTCTACAAGAAGTCTTTCCAGTTCCCTCTCCTGCCCTACACTAGTGCCTTCCTTTTGGAATTATGCCCCATTTACATTGTCTAGATTTTGTAGTACATTGTTCTTTGAATGTTGTCTCTCTAATTAAAATGTTAGCTCCCTGAGGGTAGTGATTGGGGTTTTTTTTTTACCTTCTTGTAAAAGCAGTGTTTAGCCAAAGGGCTATAAAATTGTGCGTACCTTTTGATTCAGCAATAACACTACTGGGTCTGTATCTCAAAGAGATCATAAAAAAGGGAAAAGGACCCACATGTATAAAAATTTATAGCAGTTCTTTTCATGGTGGCAAGGAATTAGAAATTGAAGGGATGCCCATCAATTGGGAATGGCTGAACAAGTTGTGGTATATGAATGTATATATAATGGAATACTATTGTTCCATGAGAAATAGTGAGCAGGGGGACTTCAGAAAAACCTGTAAAGACTTCCATGAATTGATGCTGAGTGAAGTGAGCAGAACCAGGAGAACACTGTTCATAGCAACAGAAACATTATACGATGACCAGCTTCATTAGACTTAGCTCTTCTGAACAATGCAACAATCTAAGACAATTCCAAAAGACTCATGATGGAAACTGCTATCCACATCCAGAGAAAGAACTATGCAGTCTGAACACAGATCAAAGCATATTATTTTCTCTTTCTTTTGTTGTTTTTTTTTCTCATGGTTTTTCCCTTTCCTTCTGATTCTTCTTTCACAACATGACTAAAGTGGAAATATGTTTAATATGATCATACATGTATAGCTTATAACAGATTGAACGCTATCTCGGGGAGGGAAAAGTGAAGGTGGGGGGAGAAAATTTAGAACTCAAAATCTTATAAAAGCAAATGTTGAAAACTAAAAATTATTTTTTTAAAGTAAGTCTTAGCACAATGAATGCTTGGCGCACCATAAACACTCAAAAATACTTCATTGTTTGATTGATGTATATCAATAACTTCAGTGGGCTTCTAACTCAGTGCATGCTATCCTTGTGATAAGTGCCCTATAATTCACAGAGATCAATTTGATAGGTAACTGGGTAAGATGGGAGCTGCCTCAATGGACTGATAGGCCAACACAGTGTATCCCCCCACCTGTGCCAATCCTTCTGTCTCCTAAAAGCTGTCCCTGGCATCTCCCACATGGGTGCTTCCATCTTAGGTGATCTGGGCATGCACCAAATGCTGGTTACCCTAGAACATGCACACAGATTATAGAATGAATGATTTAGGGCTTCCCAGTCACCATTTCCAAATCAAACTACCACATTTGAGATTCTTGAGCATCCGGACTCTGATTTTGTCTTTGAATCCCTGCTTGCTAGTGGAGTGCATGGCCCACAGTGGATGCTTCATAAATGCATATGAAATCAAATTCTTGAACCAAACTGCCCAAACTATACTGTGGACTCCTAGGGGGCATGGACCATGTCTTTTTCATCTTTGCATTTCTAGTGCCAAGCACAGAGCCTGGCCCCAGTACCACTGTGTAAATATTTGTTGAATATTGAATGAAGTACTTGAACAGGAATATTTTCATTGGCTGCTGAGGACAGGACAAGAGAGATCACATTAGAAAACATTGCTCTTGTATATGGTTTGTGTGCTTTTTACATATAAACACATATGCATAGTTGAAAACTTAAGGGTAGAAGGACATATCGGCTTTCTTCAAAGGAGGGGGGGGGGACTGCTAATCAGATTTGGCAACCGGAAGTAGAATGTTTAGACAAATAAAATAGGGAGGAAAAAATGAGGACAGATCTGTTGGCTCCAACCCAGTCACTGTTTTCTCTTGGTTTTAAAACTTTAAAATGCTGTCTCGGGGAGGGTACTGGATTAGAGGCAACTTCAAAATTCATCACCAAGATGGTAGGAAGGCAGTTTAAAGTGACAGTAAGGGAATGGGAAGGTGCAGGTTCCTCTATTTACTTCTCCCTGGTTGATTGTTGGGGATTTGTGTAAATAATTTAAACTGCTGAATTGTATTCCTGGAAATCCGTCTTGTTGAAAGGTGTGAAACACAGGAAGCTGCAGCAGCCTGTCAGAGGGCTTCTTAAGTCTTGGAGCTGTGCACCCAGTGAACTTTCAGCCAGTAACTATTTAAGCTAGTTACACAAGAGGGCAATTTCTCCAACACTGAGGAATGAAACAAACAGGTAGCTTTTCAAAGGACAGTTTCCAAGATGTCCAATGCACTGGAGGGCTAAACAAGGTCCTCTAGCTACCTGCAGTTTATAGTCAGGGTGCCAAGGTCATCATCAGTGAGAAGAGAAAAAGCTTCAAATAATTATATAAATGGCAGCTATTTCATATTACCCAATAAAATATAAGCTGGGGAGGGGACAGTGTAGGGACTCTGTTTTTGTCTTTGTTGCTCCAGAGCCCAGAAAAATAGTAGGTGCTTAATAATTGCTTTCATTCATTGAACAAATATTTGTCAAGCATCTTTTATGTACCAGATATTCTAGATAAAAACAAAATAAAAATAATCCCTGGCCTCAAGGAGCTTATAGTCTACATGAGGTAAATAAGATGTAGGTAGATTATGGGATCATGGATCTCAAGGTCCCGGCCACCATCTCCAAATTGTGCTCCATGTACTTGTGCCATCTTCATTCCCTTAGACCTCAGTCCTAGTCCCCCATTCTTGGTCTCAACCTCTGGGATACTGGTCTCTGATAGATGAGCTTTTGTCTTTATTTCCCCAAACCAGGCTTCTGTGTCATTTTCCAGGCATTTCCAAACCTTAGGCTGTTTCTCTCTTCCCGAGAGAAAGTAAATTCCTTCAGGGCAGGAATTGTCAGCACTTGTTGATATTCACATAGCACTTTGTAAACATTCAATAAATGAGTTGTTAATCTATCTGGAAGAGACAACATCAAATTCAGCTTCAACAGTTTAACAGGCAAGGAAACTGATACCTGTAGAGACAAAGTGATCTGTCCAAGGTCACATAGGGTGTGAATGGCAGAGATGGGATTTGAACTGAGGTCCTCAGATTCCTAATCCACTATTCTTTCCATTGTACCAAATTGCCTTTGATTCTATTAGTAGTAAGTCTACTGAAGGGCAACTCCATGCTTGGTACTAGGTGAAATTCAATCTTGCCTGCCCCAGAGGAGCTTATAATCTTCTATTATGGAGACCAAGCACAATCACCTGAAAGTCAGAAAACAAAATAAGGCAGTATGTGTAATTAAGTAGCCAATAGTCAGAGACTTAGAATCTGAAGGTTTAGGCTCAGGTCCTGGAAGTACCTCTTACCGTGTAGGCCTTTGGTCAAGTCACCTGTTAATTAAAGTTCATTTTGTGGATGAAAAAGGCACTTGTAAATGGAACAGGTTTAATGAAAGGAGGTTTATTTAGCCCTGACATAGCAAGAAGATGCAACAAGGATACAGTCATGGTGGCTTCTGTAGCTATGCCCCTTCCCTTACCCTCTGATTTTGTCTTCATAAGGAAGCAGGTCTGGTGAGCAAGATAGAGTACGGCAACTCTCATGATCTTCAGACATACTTCAAGTCAGAGGGGCCTTGACTAGTCTTGGGTGTACTTTAGGTGACCAGGAAACTTCATCAAGAAAGACTGGGGTCTATCAGGTCCTGGGAACAGCTTTGTCATCATTTAGGGAAAAGTGATCCCTGATGTAGAGGGAAGGGAGAACCCTGGTAGACATTGGTCCCACCATCAAGATTTTACAGTTGTTCCTTGGAGACTTAGAGTAACTTGAAGATAATTAAATGCGGGATGCTGTTCAGTTGCGTCTGACTCTTTGTGACTCCATTTAGGGTTTTACTGGCAAAGATACTGAAGTAGTTTCCTTCTGTAGCTCATTTTACAGATGAAAAAATGGATGCAAACAGGGTTAAAAACTTGTCCAGGGGTCACACAGCTAGTAAACATCTAAGGTCAAATTTGAGCTCAGATCTTCCTGACTCCAGGCCTGGTCCCCTATTCACTGTCACCCAGCTGCCCAAAGCCAAAAGGAGAGAAGCATTAATTTTTGTAGCTGGGATTCCAAGTGCAGTAAGAATTCAGAAAGGAAAACAATTGAGATGGTCTGAATAGTGGAGAAAAGCCTTTCCAGTCTCACCTTAGTATGTTTCTTTCTAGCAGCAGTTAATATTCCATGTAGAATTTGGTATAGTTTATCTTGAATATTTATTTAATAGTCAAAAGTAGTACTGCAACCTTGACTCAGTGTCAAGGTCAAGTTGTAAAAACGACAAACTCTTGCATGTTGTTGATGATCTCCAGAGGTTAGAAAGTTGAGTGACCCACTGAAGTTTGAGTTCAGGGTGCTTGATGGAGGCTGCTTCTTTGATGGGGACACTTCTAGACAGTAGCAGACTGGCATAGCAGTTAGAAATGGCCAGATGACCCATTCTGACTGATGTCTGATAAAGGGGTCCTAGATTCATAGATTGTTAGAGTTGGAGGGAAACGTGAAAGATTACTGAGTCCAATGCCTTCATTTTACAGGAGGAGAAAATAAGGCTCAGTCAGTACAAAGCCAGCCTTCCTCACCTGTAAAATGAGGATGAAGATCTTGCTTGCTGCTTCTGAGGCTGCTACATGCTTTGAGCTATTCCAAAGTACAAAAAGGAGGGCATTTTCTCATCAAAAGTTCTCTGCTTATTCAACTTTACAATAAAAAATAAGTTTATAAATAATAAATGAGAACGAATGCACAAAGAATCCTGATATGAATTTATAGAGGAACTGAAAAAGTGTTGAATTTCTTTCTCTCTCTCTCTCTCTCCCTCCCTCCCTCTCTTTCTTTTTTTCCCTCCTTTCTTCCTTCCCTATCCTCTCTTTCCCTCTCTCTCCCTATCTCTGTCTTTCTCTGGGTGTCTGTCTGTCTCTCTCTCTGTCTCTTCCTGTCTTTCTCCCTGTCTGTCTCTCCTCCCTCTCCATCTCTTCCTTTCTTCCCTTCCCCTCTCCCTTTCCTTCTTTCTCTCTCTCTGTCTCTGTTTCTCTGTCTCTTTCTCTTTATCCCCCTCTCCCTCTCCCTACTTTTCCTCTTCTCATTTTCTCTGTGTCTCATTCATTCTCTCTCATCTGAGAAGCAGCTGGTGGTTCAGTGGATAGAGTACTGGATTCATGCCTATACCTGTGTTTGAATAAATGTCCACATGCTGTCTCCCCTGTTAGTCAGACAGTCAATAAGTATTTATTATGTTTTATGTTCTCTATGTGTCAGAAAGATCTGAGTTCAAATTTGACCTCCAAAGCTTATCAGCTATGTGACCCTGAGCAAGCCATTTAACTCAGTCAGCCTCAATTTTTTCAGCTGTAAAATGGGGATACAAATAGCATGTCTTTCACAAGGTTTTTGTGAGGATCAATCAAGATAATATTTATAACAGCAGTTAGCACAATGCCTGGCACATGGTAGCTATATATAAATTCTTCTCCTCCTCCTCCTTCTTCTTCTCTCCCTCTCTCTCTTTCAATAGTTGCTCAACAAATGCAACTGTATTGATTTTGTTTCTAATAAAATATTTAATTAAAATAAATTTATACAGATACCAATGGTAACTTACCAATAACTTATACTGTAATTTCTTCCTGTCTTTATGATTATACATTAGATACTATACCAGGAAAAGGGTTGGATTTGGAGTCTTGATAGCTTAGTTCAAATCTCTCCTTGGACATTTACTAGTTATGTGATTGGGCATGTCTTATCACCTCTGAACCTCAGTCAGCTTATCTCTAAAATGGGAATAATGATATGCATGCTATTGAAACAACTGAACAACAACAAATGCCATCTACATCATGGTATTATGGGAGAGCTGTTGTTCAGTGCTTTTTTCAGTCGTGTATGACTCTTCATGATCCCATTTGGGGCTTCTTGGCAAAGATACTGGAGTGGTTTCCTATTTCCTTCTCTAACTTTACCATTTGCCTCCAGTTCATTTTGCCAACAGGTTAAGGGACTTGCCCGAGGTCATGTAGCTGGGAAGTATCTGAAGCCAGATTTGAACTCAGGAAGATGAGTCTTCTTGACTCTAGGAATGGCCACCTAGTTAACCCTAATTGTGGGGAAAGCACTTTGTAAACCTTAAAGTACTAGAAAAATATGAATGTTTAAAAATTAATTGTTGTTACATACAGATAGACATGTATGTATGTATATATTATATTATATTATATACATGCATAATATATTATCTGCATATTTGTATATACATATATGTGAATATATACCTATACACATATACATACATACATATGCTGGGTGGATTCTCCTTGGTTGATGGACAAGAATCTCACAGGACAAGGAGTTAAAATATTTGGTGGAAGTAGTACTTCCATTGATGAGATCACAGAGCTATCAAAGTATTGAATTAAATGCATATAAATGTGATGCCAGTGCCATTGGACAGGCCACTTGACATGTAGCAAGAGCAGAAGATTTGGGGTCGAAGGCCCTCTTCATGTATTTGAAAGGCCATTTTATGAAAGAGGGCTCAGATTTGCTCCATTTGGCCCTTGAGAAAACTAAGGACAAGTAGCAAAGAAGCAAATTTAGACTCTGGGAATAGCTAAATCTTTAAAGATTTTCACCCTGTGACCTCATCCTGCCTTTGCAGCCTCCTTAAGCCTCAATCCCCACTGCAGACTCTCTGGGCCACCCATACAGGCTACTTGCTGTTTCTCATACATGAGACTTCATATCTCTCTTACCTTTCCTCAGGATGGCCCCCGCCATACCTAAGTTCCCTCTCCTTGCCTTTATCTTATGGAATCCCTGGTTTTCTTCAAAACTCAACTCAAGTACTTCCTTCTGTATGAGGCCATTCCTGGTCCCTTTTGCTGCTGCTGACCACCCATCCAAGGTCATATTCTATGTGTTTTGAATAAGTTTATATGTGTGTTTGAATAAACCTGTATATGTATATGCTCTCTGCCCTGTCAAACAGTCAACAAGCATTTAAGGGATTGCTAGTAAGGATATAAAGCAAGGCCAAAACAGCCCTTGCCCACAAAGGGCTCCCATTCCAAAGGGGGAGAACTAACATGAAAGTTCTTATACCAAAGGAAGAATTTGAGCTGAGTCTCAAAGGAAGAATGTAAGCTCAATGAGGGTAGAAAGGAAGGAAAGGAAATAAGCATTTCCTTAGTGTCTACTATGTGCTAAACACTTCACAAATATTATCTCATCTGAGCCTCACAACCACCCTGCAAAATAGGTAACTATCATCTTCATTTTATAGTTAAGAAAACTGAGGCAAATAGAGAGAGGTTAAGTGAGTTGCCCAGGGTCACACAGCTTGGTAAGATTTGAACTCAGATCATCTTGAGTCCAGGTCCAATCATCTAGCTGCCTTAGGTAAGGGATCTTTTGCTTTTTCTTTGTGTCCTTACTCACCCAAAGCCTAGCCTGGAAAGTAGTGGGTACTTAATAAATACTTACTTGATGAATGGACATAAGGAGAAATTTTCTAACGTTAAAGCAATTTAGAAGTGGAATAGGCTGCTTCAGAAGGTGATGAGTTCCTGGATGTAATGGCAAGCAAAGAAGTATTTAACACCTTGTTTCAGCTACTTAAGTATTTAGCACCTTGTTTGAGTTCATGTGTCATTGAGCCTTGCCCTAATTATATCAAGTCTTTGTTACTAAACAGAACTTGTGAACCCCTGTTGCTGATGCAACAGGAAGGGGTAGAACAGGGAGGATCTACTTGCCATATATAAGGAGTAGCCCAAGCTGGGAAAGAGCAGAACTGAGAAGAGGGCACTTGTGGTGGTGGATTTGATAAGGGAACATTTGTGGTGGTGGCACTCTGTTTGTCTTTTCTGTCTGTGCTGATTTTTGTTTGTGATGTGTTTTGAGTTCTCAAACCTTGTTGGTAGGTCTGTGTTGATTTCACAGGCAGATAGTGAATTGATGATGGTGCTGGAAATGTGGATGAATGTTATTGTGGCTCCATTAAGCTTTGTCTTCTCAGAAACAAAGGCTGTGAAGGACTTGAGGTGGACTTCAATTCAAGGTGAATTTCAATATGGAAATGGAAAAGGAACTGGATGAGGGACTGGACAAGGAGCTGAGAGCTGCCTGCCTTTGAATTCAGGTAACAGTTGGATTCAGGCATGAGCTGGGACCATGGAAGAGGAACCATGGAATTTGGGAACCATCCTTGAGTCAAGATGAAAAAGACCTCTTCTTGGGTATTTGATGCTGACTGAGAAGATCATGATTTACTGTGGCCTAGGGGTAAAGAACTTTGACCTTTGTACTTTGTGTCCCTTAAGGAGGCTTGCTCCTTAAGGATGATTGAGTTAAGGACTTACTGAATGATATCTTTTGTTTAAAACTAGGTGGCCACTTTGGTGAAAACTAAGTTGTTATGTCATAACATTGTGAATGTTGTACTTTGGTTTCTGTCAATGTTTTGTCTGACTTTATTTCTGAATAGAGAGTTCACTATACTATGTAATCAGAACCTTGAAACTGTTCACAGCAGCAGTCCTCTGGAAAGCTGCTCATGCTTGGCTTTATACTAGACTGGAAGGTCTTCAAGCAAAGGTTGAATGACCACCTGTCAGAGATACTAGAGGGTCCTTTTCTGGTATGAGTTGGATAAATTGACCACTGGTGTTCCTTCCAACTCTAAATTCTGTGGTTCAAATCCAGGTTCTACCATTTCCTCCCTTTGTCACCTTTAACAAACCACTTAACATCTCCATGCCTCAGTTTCCTTATTTGAAAAATGAGAGAGGTAGCTTAGATCATCCCCAAGGTCATTTACAGAACTAAGTGTTTGAGTTCATGATGACACAGGTATAGAAATACCCATCATCACGGTCATCAATGTGTACTGCTCAGTCTTTTGCAGTTATTTTGTACAGACTTTTCCATATTGATGGACATTATTTTTTACATGACACTTTAAGGTTCTGCAGAGTACTTTATCTACGTTGGCTCATTTTATCCTTTAAACAACACTGAGAGGTATGTTCTACAGATACCTGCTACCATTTTACAGATAAAGCACCTGGGACTCAGAGAGGTGATGGCAATAACCTAAGAAATAGATAACTGGACTATGGAATATTAATGCAATTGCATTAATTACATTGCAATTAACTAATTACAACATTAGTTTACGATAGTCCATTTAGCCATTTCTTGAGTGAACACTAAGGTTGTTTCTAGTTCAAAGCAGTCCTTTTGCCTCTCTCCTCTGCATTAAGAAATGGAGAAGTCATTGCTCCCATTCCTTCTTCCCACACTCTCCCAAGGCCAAGCTAAAACTTGGCTCTGGAAAAGACCAAATCACCTGTAGAGTGATATATCAATTCCAAAGGCAACTCTGAGAAAACCATAGTAGCAGGTGTGTGGTGGTCATCTCAGCAGTCCTAGGAGACCACACATGGCATGTGGCCAACTGTGGACCCCAGAAGAACTAGTAGTAAAGGGGCTAATCCCGAGTCCTACTCTGCTCAGTGAGGGACTGAGACATCCTTCATGCTGACAGTCTCCTTTTTTCCTGTGAGGAGGGCTGTTCCATGTAAGTTCATGTGAACCTCATTACTAACCCATGAGTCAGACAATGAGACTTATGACTAATAGAATTTCAATCAGAACAATAATCATAATTTTTATACAGAATGCATGTTGGCCTGTATTTCAGTTTCCCTACAGTCAACACCTGAATAGGATTAGAAGATTAGAGAAATCAAATATTACAGCTCCCTGGACAGTACTTTTCCCTCTTCTCTACCATTACTTGAACTTAATGGTGAAAAAACAAACAAACAAAAAACAAGACAATTGCTGTTGCTGATGCTTGGGAGAACAGCTCTGTCACTTGAAGAACCCCACCAGGCAGGATACTCTGCCACTGGGGCCCTTGCTCACTCTTAGCTGCATCCCTGTGCTTTGGGCGAGCTACTTATTGTTTATTTGTTAAAGGACTCTAAGGATTTTGACTAATATTTATGCACACAAGTAGCTTTCATTTTTCAGAAAGGATTCAAGTAGCAAAAAATAGCCCATTTTGTCTAGGAGCAAAGATCACTGCCTGGTTCATGTCCTTTCAGAGAATGTGTTATGTCTATTGTCATCCCAGAGATGCAGCAAAAAACAAAATGGCCCTCGATGCTGTACTGATTAGGGGACTTTTGGTTAGGGGCTGGAGGAGTGGAGATGACTCATACACCCCTCCCCTCCTCCGTCTTTCTGCTTAGACAGAGGAATTTGGCATATTGTTTTGGGGAGCTTCACTGTAATCATTTGGGGTATTTCCCAGTTTGTTGCTTTTCCAGGACAACAGTTGGAGCAGATTGGTGAGAAAGCCTTGATGAGACATTTGATATCGTGTCCTTGTTGCTTGAAAAATACAAGTGCTGCAGTGAGGGAAGGTCATGTACTTCTTTTTGGCACAAATTCTCTGTGTGGTGTTTTCTTTGTCTTGGAGAATCGTTTAGGTTTAATGGGTGTTGCATTCAAAGAATGACGGGAATCTGGTAATCATTTCTTTAAAAAAGAGCAGGGAAATCAAGCAAAAACCTATTCAATCCTCCAGGCCACTGCTTTATGGGCATAGGCCAGTTGCTAAACAGTTTTCCTCACCCTTTCAGGGTAAGGCTCATAGACTATTACAGCTAGATGAGACTTTGGAGATTGTCCAGTCCATCCGCTTTATTTTACAGAAGAGGAAAAGAGGCCCAGAGACTGGCCCAAGGTCATACAGCTAACATGGCAGACAGGTCTTCTGTGCTTCATATGTTCTGTCCACCATATCATGCTACAGGTCGGTACACCGAGAACAAAAGATATCAAGTGACTTGTCCAAGACCACAGAGTTGTTAAGTGGGAGAGTCAAGACTCAAGCTCCTGCCCCCTAACATCTAGGTCATTGTTCTTTCCACTCTATCAGCTGCCTCTTCTGGTACCATGAGATTCAGAGAATCAATCATAGAATTTCAAATTCTAAAGTAACCTCAGCATCTAACCTAACTCTAACCTAAACCCCAAAAGAAATCCTCACTAAAACATATCTGAGAGACAGTCATCCTACCTTTGCTTGTAGACATCCAATGAGGTGACGCTCACCACTGCACAAGGCTGCCAGTTCCATTTTTGAAATTCTATTTGCTAAGAAGTTTTCCTCTATACCAAGCCTGAATTTACCTCTTTTTAACTTCTATTGATTGCCCCAAATTCTGTCTTCTGGAACCAATCAGAACATGCCGAATCTGTCTTCCATGAGACAGTTTTTCCAAGATTTGAAGACATCGTATTCCCACCCCCACCCCCCACCCCCAGTCTTCTCCTAGCTAAATATCCCAGGGCTTGAACACAATTAACCATGTTTCCCCTGAGTCCTCACTAAGCTAAATATTCCAATTCCTTCAACCAAACCCCATATGACATTAGGTCCTTTGTTATCCGAAATGGTCTCAAATTTACCAATGTTTCTGGTGCCTAGACCTGAATTCTTTAGATGTGATCCAGTAAGGACCAGTACAGTGGGACTATTCCCCCTTGGAGCCTGGCAGGGGATCCCCTCCACTCCTTCACTGTTTGCAATGACTCTATACCTCCTACAGCTAAATCAGAGGACCAGCTTGGGACCAGAGCCCTGGCAAAAAGATTGGAATAGATGATGTCTAAGTTCCCTTCTGCCTCTAAAATGTAATGAAATGTAATTAGATCATCAGTAGTCCATAACAAATACAGCAACATGAACAGGAAAGCTAAATACAGATTGTCCCAAGATTTCTGGGACATTAAAGCTTACAGTTGCACTGACTTTTTAGATTCTCTGTGATCTATGGTCCACTGGATGACTTCATTTCATTTGTTGGTTAAATTCAGACAGCAGAGGTTGAATGGAAAATGCCCTATATCTAGTCAGAGGTGACATAGTACACTGGAAAAATTATTGCATGTGGAGCAGAGACCCTGAATTTAAATCTCTATCTTATCTCTAACGGCCTGTGTGAGCTTGAGAAAAGCTAGGGACCGTATCACTTTACTTACATGTAAACTGAAGGAATGGGAACAGATATGCTCAAAGATCCAGTTCAGCTGGAAACTATAATATGATGACTTCAAAATCCTACCTAACGAACAAACAAACAAAAATCCACTGGAAACTGAAACAAATTCAGTACAGGAACTTTTGGAGATGTTAACTGAATTTAAGGAATAATGTTATCTGGGAGAAACAACATGTTTACCATTTAACATGATAGAAAGGATCAGTTTAATTAATGACCCCATTTGCACCCATGAACACCCAGCAGAGAGAGGAATCAGGACACAGGACTGAGAACCATGATGGAGTGACCATTTTGGGGAAAGGGCAGGTACATAGGGAATTGCCTAGGGTGTCACAGTCACAGTGGCTGGGATTAAGAATAACAACAGATTATGTAAACAAGGGTATTCCAAGAGGTGAGGTGAAAGAAGAGACAAATTTAGCTCAAGTCAGACTTGTGCTTCTGATGATCCTGCCTTTACCAAAAAAAAAAAAAAGTAATTTACTTAAGAATCTGGCAATTACCTGGGTCAAGAGATCTCAGGTTGAGAACCTAACAAAGTGTTCTCATATCACAGGCATTTCATGTGTTTGATTAACTGAACTAAATTTCTGTAACTGATTTACAGGGTAATCTGGGAATTATCACTGCAGTTTTAGCAACTCATAGTTTTAGAGCTGGAAGGAGCCTTAGAGATTTCCTAATCTAACTTTTTTATGTTACAGGTGAGGAAATCCCAAGAAAGTGACTTGACTAAAGTATTCAGCTGGCGAGTGGCAAAACCAGGTCCTCTAACCCTTCTTTCTACTGCTGTAAAAGGAGAAAAAAGGCAAGAAGACATTTTCTCTACTACTACTCCCAGGTTTGAGGTGAGATCTAATTGGAGGTCTCATCAAATGCTTTGATCCTCTAGAAGTATGCTGTATGAAGTATTCAAATATATGCAACCTGTTTCTTTTGAAGAATTGTAAACAACATTCTCATTTCACGAATCTTTCCAATTTAGCGATGAGGCTGCCAGGCAAAGCTTCTCCTGTTCAAAGGTAGAGTCTCTGAGGCTCAGATTAGTAAAGCTGGCTTCTTCCCGAGACCACACAGGGATTCACCCCATAGGATTAGACCTCATAGCTCCTGCTTCCACGATTTGAAGACGTGAATAGTTTCTGATGTGTATTTGCTGCTAATGAATGAAGGAGAAAGTACCAAACTATGTGGTGGTGGAAATTCACGTACAGATGCATACATTCATGCACACCTGTCTAACTACCCATCATTCCACTCCTCTACCCCTCCCCCCAAAAAAAACCCAGCTAATTCTAGGCAAGGTGGTTTGTCTTTGGTGCCCCTACCTCTTTCCCCAGTGCACCCCATGCTCCTGCAACTCCTATTTATACCAGACCGCTCCTAGCAATACCCCTATGATCCAAATTCTGATAATCCCTTTCTCCCATCACAATTTATGGGCCCTGTAGCATATGTAGTGGCCACACCTGGCAAAACCATCCTGGCAAATTGGCTAAACCAGGTTAAGGGTAACAGACAGGTTTCAAACCTGTCAATCAGTGAGTTAGGGGGATGTCTACCCTAAACATGTGACTTCTATCTTGCCACTGGACTTTGATGACTCAGGAAGAGATAGTGAGGCTGATGCCTTTGTACAAGTCTGCCTCACTTCAATTCACATAGAAGTTGACACACCATGATGTCATTGGTCCTCCTTGAAAATGAAGGACACACAACAACCTTCCCTGTATTTTGTTCCCTCAGAGTCTATTTTTGTTTTTTGAGGTTAATTTTGGACTTTTCTGTAAAGTGATACCCATTACTCCTGTAGCAAATGCTCTAGGGCTTCTATCCCATGGTAATCCAGAGCACAACCCTACGGCACTGCTTCAGGGTTCTAGGGGAAGCACTGAGGGGTTAGGGATGCTCCATAAGCCCTGACTAGTGTGTTTATCATTACAATTATAAGGTTGGGGGGGGGGGAAGGCAAAGCAATTGGGGTTAAGTGACTTGCCCAATGTAACACAGCTAGTAAATGTGTCAAGTGTCTGAGGCTGGATTTGAACTCAGGTCCTCTTGACTCCAGGGTCAGTGCTCTATTCACTGTGCCACCTAGCCTCCCCTATGATTATAAATTAGCCTAACTTAATTAGCTTTTAGAAATGGGCACTTATTGGTACAAAACATTCCCCAAATAGTCTGTGGTGCACTCTCCCAAAAGTAGATACCATGTTCAAGCTGTGAGGCTCAACAAGGTGTAACATGCAGCTCCTGGAAATCCCTTTGCTGGAGTCTTCAAGATATGCCCCACAGCTTTTCTATTGAGCTTTGGTAGAGTCTTAGATTCAAGTCTAGTATTGACTGCCAATTTGACTTGTGGCTCTCACTGTAGTCACTGCTGTCCCAGGGACACTGAAGGGATATGGGCAGGATAATGATGGGAAGATGGGAAATCCAAAATACTCTAGACCCTTCTAAGTTTACAAAGTTCCTCTGGTCAAAATAGGGGCGAGGAAAAGGAGACAGATGGAAACTGAGGCCTGGGGCTCTGCCTTCCCTCCACATTCAATTCTTTCTTAAGGGTTTAGCTGGAATTCTCTCTCCTTCCACTGACATTTAAACCTTTATTTCCAACCGGCTCCCTGGATTTTATAGGCTTCAGATGGTGTTACCAAGTCCCTCAGCCCATCCAAATGAACTTCCCTTTGGTCCTAAGAATATGTCCCAGTCTTCACACCTAGTGAAAAATTGAGATGTGTTCTCACCTCATAGCTATATCAGGGCTTAGCATTTTATCAATTACTTTAGGTGGGATTGATTGATTTGATTGATTTACTCAATGACTCCACCCTTACACTCCAGTAGTTAGTGCATTCTAATAGGGGCTTTAGATATCTTAACCTTAAGAAATGACAATAGAGGGAATTACAGACACCTTAAGGGACTTGGTTTGTGAGAGGCAGTTTTAAAATCAAACCATCTGGACAAGTAATCATTTAGCTTATTTAAAGGGTTAATCCTATATTGATCTATCCACAGGTATAAAATTCTAAAATAATATTGTCATTCAAGATCCTCCATAATCTGCTGGAAAACTACTTATCCAATGGTATTTTCCAACTACTGTTGCTGTTTAGTTGTTTTTCAGTCCCATCTGATCATTTGGGTTTTCTTTTCTTTCATACCAGAGTATTTTGCCATTGTTTCTCCAGATCATTTTACAGATGAGGAAACTCAGAGAGAGTTAAGTGACTTGCCCAGGGTCACAGAGCTAGTAAGTGTCTGAGGCTAGATTTGAACTCAGAAAGAGGTACTCTATCCACTCTATCCACTGGACTACCACAAAACCTACTCCACTAGGCTCCACTATTTGCTCAACACATTATTTGAACCACACTCTAGCCTTTACATCTTTATTCTCACTGTCTGTCTTAATCTGACTCCTCCTCAAAGACCACAGTCAAGCAACCTTCCTCCATGATGTTTTCTCCAATGACTGCTATTCAGTGTTCTCTTCTTTTCCAGATTCATAGAGTTTATTTTCTCTGCCCCCCCAAAGTGCTTCTCCTTTTGTTTTCTTCCCCTTCCAATCTAGACTGTATATCACTGTCAGAATAACATTTCTTCTCTATAGATCTGGTCACCACACTCTTCCACTCAAGAGTCTTCAGGGGGTCCCTATTGCTTATGGTATAAAGTTCAAATTCCCCCTTTTTGGGATTCAAGGTCATTCACAGTTTGCCACTAACCCTTCTTCCTAGTTTTAAATGTTTTGTTAATACCTCAATGTACTCTCTGCTCTAGTCAATACCCCAGAATATGTACTATACTTTTCTGCCTTCTTTGCTCAAACTGTTCCTTATGCCTGAAATGCCCCCAACACACAAACACACACACACACACACACACACACACACATACCCACACACACTTTGCCCATTGCATTCCTAACCAACCTCTAGGTCAAACCAAATACCACCTCTTTCCTGAAGTCTTCTCCAATTCCCCCTTGGTTTTACCATCTTATTACTCAGACCATACACAGAATTTTGTTTTATATTTCTTTGGTTCTAAACCTTCCTTCAGCAAAAGAACATCTTATGAGGTCTTTCAGTTGACCCCCCCGCCCAAAAAAAGGCCACCTCAGAATGGACATCCATTCACAGAGGATTTTTGCATTCTGTTTTTTCAGCAAAGTCCCTAGATTCATTCTGAAATTATATTCCTGGGTACCTGGAAAGATGGTCATACTATCATTAGAAAGAGAGAAGCAATGCTTCTCCTTGAACTCTTATGACATGTATTATCCACATAATAATATCTGTTATAGAGGTGGTGTTAGAACAAGTTTAGACAGTCAGTCATATATAGAGATATATTAAATATCTACTGTGTGCCAGACACTGCAGTAAGCTCATACCAGCTCATAAGAGCCATTGTTAAATTTTGTGTGAGTACTTAAATCTCAGAAATCATGAAATGCTACAAATCAGGCCTTGATTTACCATTTTATTGATTTCTAGACTTAAGAAAATGAAGAAAAATGTTAATAATACAGATTCAACTTAAAAGTATGTCATGTATACATTTTTTTCCAGAAACCTGGTTGTTAAATATTTACCAGCACACTCTTATGTTACCTTCTGTGATAGATCCTTTTAATAATAGCTAACATTTATGTAGTGCTTTAAAGTTTATAAAGCACTTTATATATAATGTGCATGTTCTTTATAACACTTTAAGATTTATAAAGCCTTTTCCTAGCAACAGTCCTGCAAGGTATATAGGGACTTAATATATTGAATGAAATAATGAACAACTGGCACATTTATCTGAAAACTAATAAATGCTGGTTGCATTGTTTTTAAAAGACATGAGATCCAAATCCTAACCATATTTCCTATTGGGCAGTAATATTCCTGGAAAGCCTGCCCTCCATCTGTTCACCTCCCCATCTCTGAAGCACCTGTCATGGCCCACCTGGGCCTCTCACCTTTGTATTCCACACACCTCACTTTTGCACAGCTCCTCCTAATCATTTTAACTGATTACTTACACCTCAGCACAGCCCTGCAGGAGAGCAATATTCTCAGACCCATTTTGCAACTGAGAAAACAAAGGGGAGGGAGGGGAAGGAGGGGGAGGAGAGGGAAGGAGAGGTAAGGGACTTGGCCACTGTTGTACAGGAAATCAGCAAGATATTTAAGGTGTGAATAACTACATCACCCTGTTTTTAACAGAACAATATAATCACCAAATCTGAAGCAGAATCACAGAATTTTATAGGTGGAAGGGACCTTAGACATGATATAATCCAACTCACTCATTTTAATTGATTTTATTTTCATATATTTAAAACCCTGTCTCTCCATTTCACCCAGGCTGAAAGTACAAAGGTAATTGGCACGGGAGCTTTGATCTGCTTTGTTTCCAACCTGGGCCAACCTGGTGCCTCCTGCCCCCACCATATTAATACCAAGCTGATTCAGACACCTGATCAACATAACCCCACTGCAGCTAAGAACTCTCATGATCAGCTTCCCTGCTAGCTGGGATTACATTTGTGCACCATCATGCCCAGCTTCACTTGTTTTACTGATGAGGAAATTGAGGCCTGGGAGAAAGGAAACAACTTACAGAAAGCTGGAAGCCAGGTCTCTTGACTTTCAGAGCATTTTCTTTTCATTGTACCACTCTGCCTCTAAGGATAACAAATCTCCATTACATAGTATATAAATGATTTGTTCTACTGTTGTTCAGTTGTTTCAGTTATTTTTTATGTGACTTTTCCTGACTCCATTTGGGCTTTTCTTGGTGAAGATACTGGAGTGGTTTGTCATTTCCTTTTCCAGCTCATTTTGCAAATGAGGAAACTGAGGCAAACAGGGTTAAGTGACTTGCTCAGGGTCACACAACTAGTAAGTGTCTGAGGTCTGATTTGAACTGAGGAAGAAGAATCTTCCTGACTCCAGGCCTAGCACTCTATACACTATGCCACCTAGCTGGCCTATATAAATTTTTAGAGAACAGAAATCAACAGGATTCTGTTTTGATATTCTTCAAATGACAGCAGTAAATGATAAAGAAAGAATATCAAATATGGATTCAGAAAACCATGCTTCATTTCCCTCTCCCTTCCTCCTAGCTACTCATGTCATAATTATGTGTGACCTTGGGCAAGTGACTTAAATTCTATGATTTTCCTTTCCTTCAGATGCATGGGTGGATAGATGTTCTCTAAAGTCCTTTTCAGCTACAAATCAATGCTCCTGTGAACTAAGCAGTCATAAGGGATCACATTTTTTTTTTAAGGAATACCCAGGGTACTTCTGGGTTGGCACAGATTAAGGCCAATTTATTATGCCTTCTGCACAGAAAGACAGAATCTCAAGGACCTCAGAGGACATCTAGTCCAATCTATATTTGAAGGATAATTTCCAGAATCATGCAAGGAGGATGAACATTTGGGATGAAGACCTTTCCTGATGTCCCTTCTGAATCCTCAGGGGAAACAAAATAATCAAAATCTATTTAGTATAGGGCTTATTGTTTTGTCAGTTAGTTGTGTCTGACTCTTCTTGACCCCATTTGGGGTTTTTTTGGCAATGGTACTGGACTGGTTTGCCATCTCTTTCTTCAGCTCTTAAGTGCCCTAGGCTAGATTTGAACTCAGGTCCTCCTGACGCTAGGCCTGGCACTCCATCCACTGCACCACTTAGCTGCTGATTGTATTTTGCTACATTTGTAACTAAAAGATGCAATGGAATATGCTAGAATAGATACTGTGCTGAGAGTCAGGGGAGCTGGGTTTGAATCCTGACTATATCACTGATTAGTACATAGTTGGTGACCTTGAGCTAGTCTCTACAGTTATTTGGCTTGCATTTCCCTATCTGTTAAAGAAAGGAATTGGACTTGGCCATAATTTCTAGGTTCTCTTCCAACTCAAATGAACTATGAGCTTCAGTCCTTGAAGGATTGATAAATAGATACGTAATGGTATTCTATATGAGTACAAATTAGAGTCCTCTACCTACTTATCCTCTGTAAGTCATGTCCATGACTGTTCCATAGAATCTTGTCTTAGAAGCTTAGAAATCATCAAATCCAATATAAATCCTCAATAGAGTTTCCATGTATCCAAGAAATTAGAAGCCTTCCTCTGGTTCATCTCATATTTTGTTGGGCATAAGCTGTAAAGCCAAGAATGAGCAACTTTCCAGAGGACAGCTGCTGTGAACAGCTTTCAAGGTTCTGATTATACAGTATAGTGAACACTCTATTCAATAACAAATCAGAGCAAAATATTCACAGAAAATCAAAGTACAGCATTAACAATATTACAACAAAGAAGTTATCTACAGAATAAGTAGGAATTTAATCAGCAGAGAGAAGACACTAGCATTAAGGGAAAGCAGGGAAAGCTTCCTGTACAAAGCAAGATTTTAGCCAGAGAAGCCAGGAAGCAGAGATGAGGGAAAGCATTCTCTGCATAAAGGACAACCAGTGAAAATTCCCAGAGTGAGGAGATAGAG
This sequence comes from Petaurus breviceps papuanus, assembly GCF_028583685.1. Lineage (NCBI taxonomy): Eukaryota > Metazoa > Chordata > Mammalia > Diprotodontia > Petauridae > Petaurus > Petaurus breviceps. Next base: position 13,961,605 of record NW_027185799.1, read on the forward strand.
GGAATAACAAGGAAGCCAGGATCTCTGGATAGCAGGCACACCAAGTGGAACAAGTTATAAGACTGGAAAGGCAGGAGGAGATCTAGGTTATAAAGGGGTTCGAATGCCTATCAGATAGTTTATATTTGTTCCTGGAGATGACAGGAAGCCACTGGAATTTAATGAGTCGGGGGTTAATATGATCTGACCTGTGCTTTAGGAAAATCACTTTGCTGGCTGAATGGAGGATAGACTGGAGGGAAGAGAGACTTGTGACAGGCAGACCTACTAGCAGGTTGCTACCATAGTCAAGGCATGAGGTGATGAGAGCCTACCATCAAAGTGGTGGCAGTGTCAAAGGAGATGACAGGGAGTATTGGTAATAGATTGGATGGAGGGGGTGAAGGAGGTCAAAGAGTCAAGAATGGTACCTGAGCCTCAAGGACTAAGAGGATAGTGGTGCTCTCAATAAGAAATGGGAAGTTTGGAAGAGGGGAGATGTGAACAGAGACTTGAATTCTGGGTCTATTGTTATAGTAATTAATCATCAGTCAACAAGCATTTATTAACTGTGTCAGGAGGTTCCCTAAAACTATCAATTGCAGAACAAATGATGCTCTGTATTGGTAGATGGAGTGTCTTCATTGGTAGGTCCCAACCCCTAAGTCTGGTCCAGAAAGAGATTAGGGATTAGGTAAGAATGAGATAGTGTCCACGTTCAAAGCACTTCCATTCTAGTCAAGAGAATACATCACATATAATGGTGTAGTGTCCAGAGAAGGGAATTTTGGTCTCAATAAGCAGAACAAGACGGTGAGCAGAGTCTTGGGGTAATAGATTGTCATGTCTTTTCTAGTAGCAATGATTAGATTGATTGGATTGAAAATATTGTATTGATTATTTTTCCCAGAGCAAGAACAAGAAATATGTGTGGTGGGGAGTCAAGGGGTGGGGAAGGAGGAAGGAAAAGACTTGGGGGTACAATTTGTACATGGAGTGGTGCAGGAAAGATGGCAAAATACTCTGATACCCTGGGGGGTAGGGAGGTGAGTAGTGAATGGATGAATCACACTCTTGGGCCAGAAAGATTTAGTGAGTTGAAGTGAGTTTTCACTTACCCACTTAGGAGAGAGACAGAGAGATATGGGGGGGAGGGGTGCAGAGAGACAGAGAGAGAGCACACTCATAGCTAAGATAGAGTTTCAAAGCTTATTTAACTCCCCCAGGAAAGTGGGAGTAGGGTCTCTGGAGACAGAGTCCAGATCATTGCTCTTTCTGTTAGACAGCAGCAGCAGGGCAGATGGCAGGATACCTGTCCTGGGTGGGCCCTGGAGTCCTGGTGGCTAACTGGAAAGTGAAGCATGAGCTGAATGCCCATCCGCCATCTATCACTCTTTCTTGATACATGATGGGCCAGAACAGTTAAGTTATAATATTCAATTAGCCAGAATACTCCACTCCCAAGTCATTCTGGACAAATGGGAATTTACTGGCTTGACTAATTTCCTACTCTCTCAGAGTCACTTTTCACTCTAAACTTGCAGTAGAGAAGAAGATGGGTCTAATATGTGGTTTATAGTCTTGGAAAGCAGTGGAAGGTGGAAAGTGCCATCCCATTAATTTTGCTATTAACCAAAGTGTTTCACTGGGTTGGTCAGGGTGCCCCAGGGGCAGGTGGAGCTCTCTTTCTTCAGCATAGGCTACAAAAGTAGCTGTTCCCTATGGACCAGAGCTGGACACTGAAAGTCAAGTAAGACTGCATAGGAAGAGTGATGACATTTTTTCCTTCTCATAAGGTCCTAAGATTTAGAATTAGAATGGACATCAAAAATCATTTTTACAAAGGAGGTAAACTGAGGCCCAGATAAGTCAATTTGCCTAAGGTCACATGGGCAGTAATTAGCAAAACCCAGATTTAATGGAAGTTCTCTGACTCTAAGTCCAGTGAACCTGCTGCCCCTCTCATTTCCATGAAAGTATTTCACAGAATCACAGAACATAGATTTTTGCAGACCATTCTAGTCCAATTCCCTTATCTTACCAAGAAGGAAATTGATGTCCAGGGAAATGGTGATTTTCCTAAGATCACAGAAGGCAGGAAATCACAGAGCTGAAATCTGGTCCTGGGTTCTCTGATTCCAAAGTACATAATTTCTTACTAGGTCAGTTTACTTGAAAATAGAAAGAACTGTATGAAAACAAAAGAAAATGCCCTTCTTCATCTCCTTGCTGTCTGGCTCCCATCCTCAGAGCAAATTCACTTCCTAAAAAAGAATGATTATGGACTTAACCTAGAGATGCACAAACATAAAATGTAGGTTTAGTAAATGAGGATTAGACCTATACCTCTCAGAGCTAACTTCAAACCACCAATTGAGGGAGACACCACCAGGGTTTAAGATTATAGTATTACGGGATTTAGAGCTGGAAGAAAATTTAGAAATCATCTAATCCAGCCCTCTTCCTTTTGCAGTTGAGTGTGGGAGGCCCAGGGAGGGAATGATCTGCCCAAGGTCACACAGGTAGGAAGGAGCTGAGTTAGGACCCAAACCTAGCCTCTCTGACTCCAGTGCTCCTTCCCAATGCACCTCGGGCTGGTCTGACGGGCCAAAAACCTGACTCCAAATACATCCCAGTCACAGAAAGGGGAAAGGAAAGGGGGGAGGGGACAGCAAGCACAGTGGAAAAAATGGCAGTTTTCTCTCCCCATGAAAGCTGTCTTTTGTTTTTGCAAAACACTTTGAAGGAAGAACAAAAACGCAATTCAGTTTGGTGCCAAGCCACAGAAACATGCGGCTGCCCTGCTTCCACGGGAGGAGCGTTTCTGTCACATGCTCTCCTGATGACCTGCCCTCTGGTCCTGGGGTGGGTGGGGGGAGCCACTGCGGAGGAGGGGGAGAGGCTGGTAACATGGTGAGCCCTAGATGCCTGCCCAGAGATGCTATTTCTCCAGGAACACTCCAGCAGACCGGTGGAATAGGGACACAGGGGATGGTGTGGTGAGGTCATCCCTTCGGTCAGGGCGAGCAAATCTGCAGATTGGCTGAAGAAGGCCAGGGTGGGGCCAGTGAACACAGGGCCTAGGGGAACGGCCCTCGGGCCACAAATTCCTTGATCCTGGGCAGGCTAGTCTCCTGTTTCCTTGGCCCTGAACAGCTGTAAAAAGAGCATGAAACATTGTTTCCAGCTCATAGCCCATACAGTATCCTCACATACATGCACACATACGCGCACTCCCCAAAACACACAAACTGCTTGTGATACGTCCGCCAGGTGCCAACATAAACAGGATTCTGGAGGGAAATTGTGTGAGTTAGCAATGGGCCAATGATTTGGTTGGAGCAGGAGTACAGCAAATATACCCAACCTTTATAATCCACACCCCCCTCCCCAAAAAAAAACCCCAAACCAACTAGAAGTCACCAATGCGTACTTCTTTTTTGTTTGTACCAGAGATTTCTAATACCTTGACTCTGGAAAAAATCCTTTCTCCAGAAAGGCTCAAGGCAAGTTTACCACGGGGTGAGTTCATCACCATAAATCCTTCCAAAGGCAGTTTCAGTTCCAGTAACAATCTGGAGGCCTCCAAGTAGAGAAGCCCAGTGACAGGTCTGAATTTGACCCAAGGGAGCCTGAGACGAGAGGGCAGCATTGGGCCTCCAGAGCAAGCAAGGCTCTCCAGCTGGCATTGGCTGGTTGCTATGGGCAAGACAAGCTTGGAGGTGCAGACCAAGCTGAGTTCTACTTGGGCTCAGGGCTCAGAAGCATAATCCCAAAGGGCTCAATGTTTGCATCCCTTTTCTCTGCTCCCTTTTGCCCTTTCCTGGGGCCTCCCACCTTTGATGCTCACTTTATTAAAATTTAATTTCAGAAATCACTTGATAGCAGGCATTTTCCCATGAGTTGGAATGTGTTCTTGTCCCTGCTGCTTCTCTCCTAGGGGTATTTTTTTTAAATCTTTCCTCTGTAGGTAGAACAGGGTGACTTTTGTCTTGCTATGGGATTTTAGGCATCAGCAACCACGAGGAAGGGGGAAAGCAAAGAAGGGGCTTTCCTTTGTCCCAGAAAGAGGATGTCACCTACTGCACCCACCAGGAAGGTGGCATTGCCTGCCTTTTTCTATTTCCTCCTTATTCTCTTCCTGCCCCCACTAGCAGTAAAACAGCAGAACAGCCCAGTCAATAGGTGATGGTGTCACTGACCAGTCAGGATGAATGATAGCAGTGGCAGCTGAGGAAAGGCCAAGAGAGAAACCAAAGAGAAGGGTCAGGAGGATGAAAGAGAGAGAGAGAGAAATAGCGAGGTCAAAGGCAGGCTGGAAAAGAGACCCCTGACAGTCAGAGGAGTCATACAGACACCTTTGGGGCCTGCCACAAAGTGAAAAGGGAGATGGAGGCTTGAAGTTGAGGTGACCACGTGCCCTTGCAATGGAGAAAGGAACAGGAGGTGAGGGGAGTAGAGAAGGAGCCCCGAAAAGGAATTTTGTATTAGCAGAAAGAATTTTTTTAAAAGTCAAGGGCATCTCTTCATGAGTCTGGGGGGAAAGGAGTGAGACAGACAACAGAGACACAGAGAAAGGGAAAGAGAGAGGGAAAGAGAGAGACAGAAAGAGGGAGAGAGAGGGGGGGGAAGAGAGAGACAGACAGAGAGAGAGAGAGAGAGAGAGAGAGAGAGAGAGAGAGAGAGAGAGAGAGAGAGAGAGAATATATGAGTCTTAGAAAGCCAAAAACGAGTACCCAGTACAGGAGAGCCAAATCCACAGGACCATTGCCAAGGGAGGTAACCTTAGGAGATGCCCCCAGCCAGAATCTGGAAGTCTGAGATTCTTTTTCCACCTTATGAGCCATAAATTGATCTATTCACTGAGAGAAACCTGGTTTTTATTGAGTAATTTCCTCTGAAAGACCAACGGTTTTGAAAATGTCCCCAAACCTCTTTTGGATTTCCCCACTCCGTCCCCAATTCTCAACACCAGTATTCTGTAAATCATTTCAAGGGAGGCTCACCTTGAAACCTCATCAGGTTCATTGGCTAAGAGATAGGGCAATGATTGCCCTTTTGCTCAGCTTCCCCCACCCCCCACACAACCATCAATCATTGAGCCCCTTCCCTCCCCACTCCCTCCCCCACCCCACTTCTCTTGTGGCTAGCTGTGTTCCCAGAGCTCAGCCAGAAGGGGGATTTATATCAAGGAAATCTCTCTGTTTTCCTTCTATCCCTGAAATCTGGCCCCTTGCAATTCCAAAACAAGGGACTCTTTATGGGAAAAGTTTGCAATCATTTGCTCTTACATTACATCTTTTATACCAGGATCTCTCAAAGCACTCTAGCAGACAAGTCACATTGTCTCCTTTTTACAGATGTCTCAGGAGGAAAAACATAGAAAGGTTGAGCACCTCGCCCAGGGTCAAGTCAGTGGCAGGGATGGCAAGAGACTGTAGAACCCCTGACTCCCTTCCCAGAGAGCACACATCTGATCCAAAGGGGCTCTTTTGCCATTACCTCCCCACCCCACCCCCACTCCCCTGCTTTTTGAAGCACTGTTCTTTGCCTCTTGAATCTGGGAACAGAAATTCTCAGTCCCCCTTCCCCTTGTTTGTTGTGTTACATGGACCATAACCCAGAACCATAGTCTAGACCCGGAAGGGACCTCAGGGGCCATCCATCTATTCTAATACTTAGTTTACAGATAAGGAAACTGAAGCTTACATTTGAGATCTGATCTTCATCCCAGGATCCTACAATATTGGAACTGGAAGGGACCTTAAAGTTCAACTATTCCAACTTCCACATTTTACAGATGAGGAAACTGAGGCCGTAGAGAAGTGGAGAAAAGCTTAAGGTTTGGAGCCCTAAGACTTGGGTCTTGCTACTCTATAACCACAACCTTAGACCAGTTATTTCACTTATCTTGTAGCAACTGGTTAGATAGAAGGCTGGAACTGGAGTCAGAACCTGAGTTCAAATCCAGCCTTAGGCGTTTATTGATCCTAGGCAAGCCACTTAACTTCTCTAAGAATCTGTCTTCTCATCTGTAAAATGGGTATAATGAGAGCACCTACCTCCCAGAGTTGTTGTGAGAATAAAACTACATATATGTGTGTAGACATATATATTGCATTATATATAATATATAATATTGTATACAATGTATTAAATTATATATTACCTATATAGACACATATTTCTACATATATAGTGCTTTGCAAACCTTAAAGTATGTGTATATAACACAAGTATTTTACTTTTCAATTTTTCCTTTGTTAATTATATATAAATATAATTTGCATGTGTATACATACATATATATTCTTTTTACTATTCACTTTTTCCTTTGTAACATGAGGAGATTGGACTAGATAACCTTCAAGGGCCCTTTCGTCTCTAAAGCCTGTGATCTAAGCAAATTTGCCAAGGGTCACTCAGCTAGGAAGTGAGAGGGGCATGCCTGAGCGTCAGCTTTTTTGAGGCAGAGTCCAGGGCTGTTTCCACTCTCCTGGGCTTCCTCTGGGAGCCTTCTTTGTGAAATGAAGTCACGTCTGATGAACTTGGTATGCCTCACAATGGGGACCCCTTGCAGGTCCTTCTTAGAAAAAGTAATACAGACAAGGTCCTGGAGAAGCAATTCCATTACCTGTGTGGCTGACATTTTACTGTCTGCTCAATAGAAAAGTTAGCAAAGGGGCAATCAATGGAAAGGAAATATAATTGAGAAGATTAAAAGCTGAGCGCAGATATGAACCAGAGGGAAGTGATTGCTAAAGAGGTCCATTTGTATAATTCAAAGGTCGATGCCTATTCTCATCTCCAGCCACCCCGGGGGATGGAATAGATAGTCATTGACCGACACCTAAGAATTTCCACATGCCTCTTAAAGATGGGGAGGTCAGGAGAAAGACCTTTTAGAGAGATTTTAGAAGACGGCAGAGACAAGAGTCAGAGACAAAGGGCCACTAGAGCAGTCTTGGTATATGAACAGGATTTCTGGTATTTTGGACCCTTTGTGATTCCTTAAGTTTCTGAGGTATCAGGAAGAGAAAAGTCACAGATTCCAAATGATAAACTTTAAAATAAAAAAAAATTGTTCAGTCATGTCTGACTCTTTTTGACCCCTTTTGGGGGAGTTTTCTTAGCAAAGATACAGGAGTGGTTTGCCATTTCCTTCTCCAGCTCATTTTACAGATGAAGAAACTGAGGCAAACAGGATTAACAAGTGACTTAGCCAGGGTCACACAGCTAGGAAGTGTCTGAGACCAGATCTGAACTCAGGAAGTCTTCTTAACTCCAGGTCCATTGCTCCATTTAACACTTTACACTTTACATATATGATCACATTTGGTCCTCACCAACCCAGCTGTGAGGTGGGTACTGTTATTATCCCCATTTTACAGATGAGGAAACTGGGAGTGAGAAAGTTTGTGACTTGCCTATGTCATATTGTTAGTAAGCGAAACAGGATTTGAACTCACATCTTCCTGACTCCAAGTTCAGTACTCTGTCCATGGCACCACCCAACTGACCAGTCAATCAATCAACAAGCATTTTTTCCATTTCTTTAAACCTGGGTTTGGATCCTAGTCCATAGCTTATTACTCATGTGGCCTTGAACAAACTGCTTCTCCTTGCCAAGCCTCAGTTTCCACATCTGTAGCAGGAGGATTAGACTGGATGGTTTTGAAGCCCTCCCACCCTCTACCCTGCCATACTTTCTGTTTCTCTGGCTCTTTTAGAAAGGTCACTGAATTACAGCTATAGGCCTTTTGGCTAACAATTTTGTCCCCTGGTTTATGACTGCATTCATCCATCCTCTGCATGCTTCTCCGTAGATGAAAAGGCATATGTTTCCATGGCATCAGACCAGCAATGGACTCTGCCTAAGACCACATGCTGACTTGCTGAACCAGCAACTGCATCTGTCTCTGAGATAAACTTATCCTACAAACTCCTCACTCTAGTGTGTGTGGGGGGGGACATGTGTGTTGGGAGAGACTGGAGTGGGTAAAAGGAGGGATGTTGGTCTAAGCCTAAGGGCTCCAAGAGACAACACCAAGTGTAGACTGTCCTAGAGAATATGTAAGAGGGTGGGTGAGTACAGACGTAGGAAGGGCCAAGGAACAAGGGCAGGCAGGTCTCCTTTCCCTGACCAGAGAGACCCAGTCTTTTCATATTTAGTTTGCTGACATTTTTCCATTAGACCCTCCTGTTAGACTCTCTCCTGTGTCTCCTTTAGCTAGGAATCACTAGACTAAGGAATTCAAAGTTGTTTCTCTCCATATTTAATACCTAGCCTATAAAATGAGGTTCCTTCCCACTCTAACCTCCTATATCCTTAAGCCCCTTCTGGCTCTGATGTGTTATTATTGCAACCATCTGGACTACCCTCCTACCTTTACCTACTCAAATTTTCAAGTTGAGCTCCCCAGAGAATAATTGGAGTTCCAAATACATTGCAGATTTATAAACCTAAAACTGTAATTCATGGGCCTCCACCAATGTGTTTACTTTCCAATAGTTAGGCAGCTTGGTGGTGCAGTGGTTAGAGCACCTGGCTTGGAGTCAGGAAGACTTGAATTCAAATCTGGCCTCAGATACTTACTAACTTTGTGACTCTGGGCAAGTCACTTAGCCCTGTTTGCCTCAATAAAATTAGTTTGAGAAGGAAATGGTAAACTACTCCATTGTCTTCACCAAAGAAATTCCAAATGGGGTCACCAAGAGTCAGACTGAACAACTACAGAAATAACCATTTATTAAGTGTATACTGCATACCAGGCACTGTGTAAAGCACTGAGCGTATACAGAAAGGCGAAATGCCCTTGGCATTTACTAGAATACCAGAGTAAGAGTCACAGAATGATGGGATAATAAATATAGAGCCAGAAGAGACTTCCAATGTCTAGACCAAACCCATCACTTAACAGGTGAGGAAACTAAGGCCGCAGGATACTAAATGACTTGTTTTAAATCAAACAGACAAGATTTGGACCCAGATCCTCTGTTTCCCAAGTCAGTGCTCTTTCTACCATAATTGTGTTTAATAAATATTTGAATTGCCATTTTATCAAATGATTGTGTGTTATAGAAAGTACACAGCAAATAAAGATTAATGGGAGAATTAAACATTTAAATTCCTATTTTATCAAATGGTTATATGTTATACAAAGTGCATAGCAAATCAGGATTGAGGGTGGAACCAAACTTGAGTCTTCCTGGGCTAGCACTCTAGCCACAGTAACAGGCAAGGTCTGTTCTATCCTATAGAAGAACTACTCCTCCTCCATATTGGCAGCTATCTGAGAACATTGGATATAGGGTCAGCTATGAGCCCATCAACCACGTGACCTTGGGCGAGTCACACAGAGACTCTAAGGCTGTTTCCCCTCTCTCTTGATTAGATTCCCCAGCACCACTATATTGCCATCCCCACCACAACCTATTAAATACTTTCTTAGCTTTCTAGATTTAGCCCATGTCCCATCTTCCATGATGCTTTCTGTGACACTTCGTCCCTTGTCTCTCTGGCCACTCTGCTTGACCTTTCCTGTGCATGTAATCATATTCTAATTTGTATTTTAGTTATTTCTGTGCATGTCTCATCCCCTATAAATCAAGGCCTTGGAGGAGCTGTCAGAGTTCCCAGCCTGACTGACATCCTTGGAGTACCCTAGACCTCCCCCAAACCTGGCCTGGCCAGCTGCAGACAGCTATGTACCCCCTCCAGGAAATAAGGTGGATTGTGACTTCAGAAGTCTGATTTTCCTCCCATAATCTTAGGGCCCACTCTCTCCCAAATAGACATCCCATGGGTAAGAAAGTAATGAGGTCTCCCAGAAGGGGAGAAAGGATAGATCTAACACAGTGGGGTCTCTGATGTCCTCTCACAATATCCCCGAGCTACTTCACACTAGGCAATGGATACAGTACCAGGCCTGAGGTCAAGAAGACTCATCTTCCTGAGTTCAAATATGGCCTCAGACACCTACTAGCTGTGTGACCCTGGGCAGGTCACTTAACCCTGTTTGCCACAGTTTCCTCATCTGTAAAATGAGCTGGAGAAAGAAATGGCAAGCCACTCCAGTGTCTTTGCAAAAAACCAAAACCAAACCCCAAAGGGGGTCATGAAGAGCCAGACACGACTGAAATAACTGAAAAACAACAACAACAACAAAAAGATGGCTTGCTAGGCATGCTAGGCATGCTGCTCCACCCAGCCCGCCGGGTCTCTCTTTGGCATACATCACTCTCACAGCTGGCCTTGGTCTCTGCAGCCTAAGTTGAAATCTTTGGCTAAGTCACCACTACGATCTTTCAGAAAGAACTACTCCTTACGCTGAACCATTAAGAATCCTCCTAAGAGGTTTTCCATCTCCCCAGCTATGTTTCCTTACATTATCTTATTTTTTTCTTACCTACGTTACCTTACCTTACCTTACCTTCCTAAGCAATGTTCTGAGGTCCCTTTCTCTTCTACCATTGCATGTTCACCATTCACGGGACCTTTCCATTTTTATCTTTCTATGGTCAGTGTTCTACTCTTCTTTTGAGCTATAACATTCTGCAACTCTGGTCCATTAAGCAAGAAAGCTTTTTTCCTGGTAGAGACAAGTCTTAGGCCCTTTACAAGCTAACTATGGGTCACTAAAGGCCTCACTTAGGGCAAGGAGAGGAGGAACTTTCTTCAGGATTCATTCGATCAGTGATATGAAAAAACCCTTTCTTATTGAAAGAATCTGACTTTATTGAAAATGATAGTGTGTCACAGCTAAAAGGAGCTTGAGGGATCATCTGGGCCAACTCCGTTTTATAGTTGAGACAAATAAAGTCCAGAGAGGAGAAATGATTGCAGATTTAAAGTTGGAAAGGACCTGAGACGCCATTTAATCCAACCCTTTCATTTCAAAGACGAGGAAACTAAATCAGAAAAGTTAAATGATTTGAGGCGCCTGGGGAAACAGCACTAGACCTGGAATCAAACTGGACCTCAGACACCCTAAGCAAGGGTCACTTAATCTGCCTGCCTGTGTTTCATCAACTATAAGATGGGGATAAGAATAGTACTTACCTCCCAGAGGATCAAATGAAATATTTGTAAAGTGCCTTACAAACTTTAAAACACTTCACTAAGTGTTTACTTTTATCGTCATCATCATTATTGTCTAGTCACACAAAAGCACTCTATTAAATGCTAGCTGTTGTTATTATCGCCCAGAATCACACAAACAAATAAGTGTCCAGGTGAGATTTGAACCTGGGTCTTCCTAACCCCAAGTCAAGTACCTTACTCACTACACCAGGCTCAGACAGGGAGTTAGAAGACTCCTAGATGGAGTCAAAAGGTCCACTCGGTGTCCAAGCTGTGGTATGTCCTTCTGCAGCTGTGTGATTCTGAGCCTGTTTCCTCATTTAATAAGACTTGAATTATTTCATCCCAGGGTAGTTCTGATACAAACTCAGAAATTCTATTTAAATGTCATAATTATCATTATTTTTATTTATGGAAATAACATTATTCCTATAAATCATTTAAATATTTATATTTATAGGGATTATTGTATTGCTGTTTATGGGTAAAGCTATAATCCAACCACCAACACCAATTTCTGCTGCATCCCTTTCCATGGCTCCCTTTTCAACTCCCTCAGTTCAGCCCTTGTCAACACCCTGAAAGTTCATTGAGAGGAATGCTGGTTCCCAAGCCCCAATGCAGAGAGTGAGACCCAGAGGTTAATACATAGAGACTTGTCTAGTATTTAACAGCTTATTGAGTGTGTGTATTGGGACAGGGAGGAAGGCATGGAGGGTAAGAGAGAGGGAGGGAGCTAGTTGGAATGGGGAGAATAAAACCGAAGCTTTTCTTTCTCATTGTAAGCCTCTCTCCCATCAGCCCCCTATCTCCAGGCTCCAGCCCTAGCAGGCACTATGCCCTCTGAGGTAGGTCAGGCAGGCTACTCAAACCATGAAAACCTCTTCTGAACTGGCAGGAGAGGGCTCCTTGTGAGCAATGCTTGGCTCTCTTTGCTTCTCCAAACCCCTTGCCAGCAACACTTTCAGGCCTGGCCAGCCCAGTGCTACATTCTCACTGGCCAGACCCCATTAGCCTGTTTCTGGGATGGGCTCTTCTTTCCAGTTTTCTCTAACAAAAATCCCCTTTTTTGCCTTGGACATTCAAGTGGCCTCTAGGAACTAGGCTTTCATTCAATGCCAAAAATGTTCTGATGCGGCAACATTTGTGTGTGTGGCCAATTATGTCTGTACCTCTGGGCCTGATCCCACAGGCCTTTCTCAGGCTAAACTTCTACGGATTTCCAAGAGACCCCCCACCTGCTTTCCTGAGTTCAAGCTGCAGAAGGAAGCCCCTTGTGACTGCCCCCACCGCTGGAGACTTTGTCTGCTACATGAAGCTTTGATTTCAAAACATGAATCTGAATGGGGAAATTGATTTATTAGCATGCTATTAAAATGTACTATTATTATTAATATTTTGATTAAGTTCCTGCCCCCTCCCTTTTTTTTTAGGTTTTTCCCTCTCATAAATCAATTGCCTTAGATAAGACAGGGTTGGACCAAGGTTTTGGTACACGGACACTGTCTTGTTCAGAGTACGGGAGTCCCTTCGTGGGGCCTGACAAAGTCTCCATTGTTTCTTGATTTATTGAAAGCTCAGGTCTTGTAAGCAGTAGAAGCTGCTGTTATATTTTCGAGGCTGGGATTAGTCATAGGCTTCACCTTGAAGGAATTTCCCACTGCCCTGGTTCCAGATGAGTATCTAATCTATTATAAGTTGTCTTTTCTTCACCAAGGTATTTCTCCTAGTACTTTAGCTGGTTATAGGCTAAGTAGGTGTTTTTCTTCATTTTTGCTTTCACGTCAATCATTTTTTTTATCACAGTCACTCTGTTTATAGAAGAGAGTCTATTCAAAGCTTTTAGTTTGGTTGACTTTTTTGGGGGGGGAGGGATTATATAATTTTTATCTATATAATGTACACACATTGTTTCCATTGACTGATAGTATCACAGATTTGAGCTAAAAGGAAGCTGAAAAATCATTTAATTCATCTGTCTCTCATTTTACACATGACCAAACTGAAGCACAAGTTAGAAGTTGTCCAAAGCCACAAGGAATAAGTGGAAAATCCATAATTTGGGGGTGAATAGGTGGCTCAATGAATAGAGCACCAGCCCTGGAGTCAGGAGGACCTGAGTTCAAATCCAGCCTCAGACACTTAACACAAAAACTAGCTGTGTGACCTTGGGCAAGTCACTTAACCCCAATTGCCCTACCTTCCCCCCTCCAAAAAAAATCCACAATTTAAACCCAGTTCTGCTGACTCCACCCTTTCCCCTGCATGAGAAGTCATTCTTATCACCTACTCATTTCTTCATCTCTTATAAGCTGACTTCTGATACCATCAGTTTCCTGAGACTGCTGTCTCTCAGAGATCTGTGCTAAATCCAGGGGCCATTTCTTAGGCCTCATCTTCCCTGACTTCCCTTCCTCCTGGACACTCTTTCCTTCCTGGGTTTTCTTGATACCTCTTTTCTGCTTCTCTGCTTACTAGTCTGATTGTTCCTTTTTATCTTCTTTGTTCACCATCCCTCTCTCATCCTTTAAGCACCTCTGTTTACTGATGTTCTGTTCTAGGGCCTTTTCTCTTTTTTTTCTCTGTGGCCTCTCCCTTGGGAATCTTAATATCTCACAAGGTGTCAATTATCACCTCTGCAAAGCTCACTCCTAAAGTTATGAATCCAGCGCCATTTCCACCTCCTCACTTTCTAGCTGGACGTCTCCACCTGGATGTCCCATTGGCAACTCAAAATGTCTCCAGTATTCCCCTCCTCCCCAGCACCCAATCTCAAACTAGAGGTTCTTAACCTTTTCTCATGTCATGGACTCCTTTCGGCAATCTTATGAAGTCTATAGACATCTTTTCACAATGTTTTATTTTTTAAATAACACAAACTTCACAGAATTATGAGGGAAATCAATTATAGTGAAAATTAGTTAGCAAAATATTTTTACGAAACAAACTCATAATTCCCTAAAAATTTATTCACTGACCCCTTGGGCTTCCATGGATTCCCCAGGTTAAGAACACTTGTCCTAATCTCATTTGGTCTCCAAATTTTCCTGCTGCTGTTGAGGGCGCTAATATGTACCCAACTGCTGAAATTCATGCCTTGGAGTTACCCATGAAGTTCCTTATTATAATAAGTTCTCCTTATTCAATCCATTGCTGAATAATGTCAGTCCCGACTCCATGGCATCTCTCAAATCCATCCTTTGCTCTCAGTTTGCAGAACTACCACCGCAACTGAGGCCCTCCTTCATCTCTTGCCTAGAGCACTGTAATAACATCCTAGCTGGGCTCCTCACTTCTCATTTTTCTTATTTCCCATCTAGTCACCATTCAGCTATCAGAATAATCTTTCCAAGACAGAGGCCTGATTACAATCTCCATTCAACCTACCTTTCCAACCTTATTTTATCTTATTGCCTTCACATATACTATGTTCAAATGAAAATATACTAATAACTATTCTTTGAATGCAACATTTCATACCTCACCTTCATGCATTTGCTGGTCTACACCACCTCCTTATCTCTACCTCCCAGAAGCCTTTTCTTTTTATCTTCCAAGGCTCAATTTAGGTGCCAGGTCCTCTATTTCATTTAATTCAGCAGACAATTATTTAGCACCTACTGTGTACAGGTAGGCAGTGAAGATACAAAGACCAAAATGCCCTCAAGAAACTTACATTATAATGGTAACTCAATTCTAAAAGGATTCCCTCCCCACCACCAAGCCCAGATGTCAATGCTCTCATAGTCCCCGAAATTGCATTGTAGTTACTGATTTATGCACTTATTGTATCAATATCGCACCCACCACCCACCCTTGAGGATATCCCATTGAGGGCAAGCATTGTTTTCTTTTTTTCTCTTATATTTCTAAGCTGTAACACATAGTAGGTAGATAACAGACAGGTTGGTGCACAGACTGGTGATGAATAGGATAAGCAGTTCGATAAAACGATGCTGGACTGAATCCTTTCCTCCCTACCCCCAAAACATGCATACTTCAAAAGCCAGGAAATACTGTCCATCTTTGGGAAAACCAAAAAGCTTTTTGCCAGTTGTGGGTACTTTTAGTTTTTTCACTACTAGAACAAAGTCTATTCGGTTTCCCCAACAGGAAAGAGCCTTCTTGGCCATTAAATCTTGACAAAGATAGGGAAACAGATGGGGTGGTTTACCTCTGGCCACCCTGCTTTCCTTCCACCTCCCTCCTAGTGGCCTTCCTTCAAATAGCCATTAGTACATTCTACATGGGCATGCTGTGACTAGGTAATGATACATGCTCCTTCCCCAAATAAAGGTGTTTTATAATTTCTCTTTTAAATTCAATTGTCATGTCTTCAAAGAACCATAGAATTTTGTAGCTGAAATAGCCCCTAAAGATCCCTTCTGACTCTTATAAGATTATAGGAACGGAAAGGACTTTAGAGAAAGAGCTAGTCCAGTGCCCTCATGCTACACATGGAGGAACTGAAGCTTAGAGAGTAAATTGATTTGCTCATCCTATGTCACACAGCAGCAAAGCTGGGGTCCTAGGATCACAGTTGGAATGGAACTCAGAAGTTATTTACTCTAACCCATATGATCTCTGAAAATGAATCTAATATCCAACTTCATCCTGACTTCAGATCCCAATGTTAGGTTTTATAGTCTAGACGTCTATTCCTAATGCTACTTTTTTCTTGTCTACTCCATCAATCTCACCTGTGTAGTTCAGCTACTTGTTTCAGAGGTCCCCAAACTCTACAAGATGGCCTTGACACTTGTTATATGACACCTTTGACCTTTGTTCTCTATAGTCAGAGAATTAGTTCTTTAAAAAAAATCACCACACCCAAGGAAGGTGGGAGCATAGGTTGGGGCCATCTTGTCCATTGTGTAAGAGCCTTCCCTGCCAGCCTCTTCCCAGTAGTGCAGAGCTGATATTTGATGAAATCTCTCTTCACTTTCCATCTGTTGTTCTGCCTTCTTGAGCCAAGGGAAGCAATCTTAATTCTTCCAAAAGACAACCTTTCAAATACTTGATTACAGTTATCATGACCCCCTTAAGTTTTCTCTTGAGTAGGACTAGGTCTACATAGCCTCATGATGTATATGTAGACACAGTAAAAGAAATATTCACATGCTAATGGCAAGTTTTTGCTCTCACTAGGCAAAAAGAGGTGTGGCATCCACAGTACACTGTTTATATTGGCTAGATGCTTAATAATTGTTTGTTGATTCCAATTTGATTTAACAAATATCTAGTAAGTATCAACTTTGTGCCAAATGTTAGTGATGTAAAAGCAAGGAGGAAAACAATTCCTGTTCTCCAGGAACTTACATTCTACTGGGAGTAAGGGGGAAGCAACATGTGGACAGATGTGTAAATATACACACACACATATATACATAATAGTTTTAGGGGATGCTAGCAACTGGGAAGAGGCCTAGAAAAGCCTTATATAAGAGGTGAGGCAGCTAGGTTGCTCAGTGGTTAGAGTGCTAGACCTGGAGGCAGGAAGCCCTGAGTTCAAATCTGGTCTTAGATGCTTACTTAGCTTGTGACCCTCAGCAAGTCACTTAACCTCTGTTTGCCTTAATCCACTGGAGAAGGAAATTACAAACCACTCCAGTATCTTTGCCAAGAAAACCCCATGGACAGTTTTGTTATGCTATGGTCCACAAGGTCACAAAAAGTAAGATGGGACTCATCAACAAGAGCAGACAAGAGCTGAAACTTAGAAGTGAACTAGGGATTCAGAGAGACAGGAAGGAAGGAGGGAAGAACATTCCATGGGGATCTCCTGTGCAAAAAGATGGAGGCAGGATCTGAATTGGTTGGAGTTTCCTGTTCTCAGAGAAGTCATTGAAAAAATGCCAAACCTTTCCAAATTAAAACTAAGTGCCCTTCTTAAATACAATCATGTGCCACACAACAAAGCCAGGAGTTCTTAAAGCAGTTCCAATCTGACCATTATGCCATATGCTTACATGCATCCAGGGCTGTTACTCCTCCCTGTTCCCAGTTGACACATTCTCTCTGTCTTATACCTTTACATGTCTGTCTCCTTCAGGAGGGGCATCGCAAAGAATGTGAACCAAGAAATTAATCTTGAAAATACTGACTTGGGGAACCAATTCTCTCAAGCTGAAAATCAAAAGTGTGAAAAAAAATTCATCAGCTGTGTTAAAATCCAGTACTGTAATTAATAAGCAGTTATTAACATCCACCATGTGCCAAGCACTATGATAAATATACAAAGAATGCTGAATCAATTGATTCATTAATTAGCTAATTAACTAATTAATAGATGGGGGCAGGTGTCTCTAGGCCTATTTTATAGATGAGGAAATTGTGGCATAAAGAAGTTGCCGACTTATCTGGATAGAATCAAAGGCGGGAATCTACTTCTTCTAACCTTCTGTTCTCTGCTCAACAGAGTCCTGACTATTAGACATGCCTACCTATACTGATGTAACCAGCGCTGTAGAATGAAGGATCATATTTCTTTGTCAATTTTCTTAAATGGGGATTATTTATCTGCTTTCATTTGATTTTGCTTAGATAGTGAGGGTAGACTGATTGGTTGCCTGTCAGGTTCGTGTTAAGGATCAGGTTTTTTGCCCTCATTTCTCATACTAGGCAACTTCCAACTGTCAGCCCCAGATAACATTTCCTGGTGTGAAACTGACTGGGGCTAACACGCAGCTGACCATCTGGAGTGCAGTGCAAGGGAATGCAGAGCGCAGGGGGGAAATGCAAGCTTTTTTTTTTTTCATTTTTGCCTAAACAGCTACATTTTGAGTTTCATCCTACTCTTCACCTGCTTGCCGAACATGTACTAATGATAAATAGATTTCATTTTTAAATTGGCCCAAGTGGTCTTTTTTTTACGTAGGCCCTCTTCTATTTCAGTCTTCAGAGGACTTATCTAGCTAATATTGGCCCAAACTAGAAAAGAATAGAGCACTGAGTACATGGGCCAACCAAGGAAAAGATGGTCCAGATAAATGGCATTTCTAGAGAAGTGAGTTAACCCTTTCGGCACAAGAGCTTTTAATCTAGTTGTGTAAGCCTGGCTGAGTCACTTTCTCTCTGGGACCCTATTTCTGTGATTTCCAAGGTCTCCCTCAGTTCTAACACTCTACAATTCCATGAAAATATTTTTAAATATTTCTTAAAGATATGTAATTTAATCTTTCATTAACAACAGGACCATTATTATGAGTATCGGTTCTTATATTGTGATGTTCTCAAAAGTTATACGACTAGGGGTTGTCCAGTGGATAGAGCTCAGAGCCTGGAGTCAGAAAGAGTTCAAATGTGGACTCACACGCTTAGTGGGTAGCCCTGAGTAAGTTACTTAATGTCTACCTCAGTTTCCTAACTGGAAGATGGGAATAATAATAGCACCTGCCTCCCAGGGTTGTGGTCTCTAATTTTCGAGTTTTCTTGCCCCTTTCTCCCTGCCAAATACTCCCCTGTAGAGTGACTCTGGCCTCCTGGTTGTCACATGAACAAGACACTCCATCTCTGACCTCTGAGCATTTTCTCAGCCTGTCTTCCATTCCTGGAATGATCTCCCAATTCCCCTCCACTTACTGACTTCACTTCCTTTAAGTCTTAACTAACATTCCATCTTTTCCTGGAAGCCTTCTCCAACCCCTTTTAATTCTACTACCTTCCCTCTATTATTTCCTATTTATTCTATATAGAGCTTGTTTTGTTTAGATTTGCTCATATGTTCTCTCCTCTACTAGATCAAAAGCTCCTTGAGGGCAGGGCCTGTCTTCTGCCTCTTTTTGCATGCCTAGAGTGCATAGTGCCTGGTACGTAATAGGTACTTAATAAATGTTTGTTGACTGATCAATTGTTGTGAGGATCAAATGATACAAAATTCGCATGACGCCTGGCATGTAGTAGGTGTTTAATAAATGCTTCTTTTGATACATCTTTAGAATGGCACAAACAATAATAATGTCAGAGGTTACAGAGACACAAATGAAGTAACTTCGTCAGAAGTTACAGTCAGAGCTCTGACAGACGGCCTACTCTTAGTCTGAGCAGCTGTAATGGGAACAGAAATTTGAAGACCTCCCCTGCTTTGAAAGTAAACTCTGCCTCCTAATAGGCTGAATGTGATCACATGGAGCCTGTGATGGGAGAAATTTGCTGAAGGGTAGAACAGAGCGTACAGGAAGCTGGGAATCAGAGCTAGAGCAAAGGTGGGAGAGGGAGGACACTTGGGTGAGAAGTTAGTCAGGTTAGTAAGCAGATACTGATCTTATATGGGTTTGTGGGAGCATGGGTCTCTGCTACATTGTGGTACATTAACTTTTGTATTGCTTTTATGGATTCCGTTTCCTGGTGTTGGGATTTGGTTTTCTGGTGTCTAAATAAATGTTTTGGTTCTGTCTTCTATATGGAGAATCTGTTATATTTTGCAATGGAGCACTATAAAGGAATATTTATAGTCATGGTCAGTGCTGTAAATATTACACTGGCACTACAGTGGCCCCAGAAAGTTACACTGCCCTACCAGATTCAGCATAACTTACTCCTTCAAGTAATAATCTCTGCCTTCTACTGTTACTGCATCTTCTTCTATCTACTCCCTGCTGCTACTTCCAAACTAGCCCTGTCCTCACCTCCACTCTTCTTCCATTTTATAGAATGCTACAGCTTTAGGATTTGCCTAGTCCAGGACCTTCATTTTACAGGGGAGGAAACTGAGGAGCAGAAAAGTCAAGTGACTGCAAGCTTTCATAGCCAGTAAGTAGCAGGGCTGGGACTTAGGTCCTTTGGTATGTAATACAAGGCTCTTCCCATTCTGCTTTCACTCTTTTTCCCTTCTTTTTGGTTTCTTCTGACTCTCTGAGCTGTAGCATCAATGGGACTTGGCTTTCATAGACCATATCAGTCAGTTGAAGTGTTCCTACTTCTGGTCAGTGAAATGCTTGATTATATAGTACCTTTTATAAATAAAAATCTTTGCATCTTCATCTCTCATTGGTTCTTTTTTGGCAGTGCTCACAATCTTATTCAAGGTCATGTGTAAGCACTCTGAAAACTTGTGAAATGCTTTACAGGTGTGAGCAAGGATCATTGTTAGTATTATTTCTGCTATTTCAGACTATCAAATGAATAGCTACACTCCAATTAATTGGAGTATTACTGTTATTTTATTTCCAACTTTCAAGTATATGTTATTTTCAATTTTCTTAACATTTTTATTCCTTATATATTTACAATAATTTGTCCATTCACTCATACAGCAAATATTTATTAAATGCCCACTGTAAGCAGGGCATGGGGTTAGGCATTGATTCAGTCTATTCTTCTTTTAAGTCCCTATTTCAAGAGTTCATGGGTTATTTTCTTGCCACATACTGGAAACAATCAATGTTTCCTTTTAATAATTTATTCCTTCATTAAATGCCCTGTGTAATTAAATAAAATATGAACAAATGTTATATTGATAATTGCTAAAGTTTTATTTCTGGTGAATGGTGCCTGGTAGTGGGCTAGAGGAATTGATTAGCAATGAACTACAAAGAAAACCTTGGCCACCATGAGCAACATCAAAATCTTTGGGGCGAGAAATATATCTGGAGCATATTAATATTAAGAAATGGACATTTTCCCTTTTTTAAATGAAAAGTAGAGCCTTATTGCAGGATCTGCCTAATACCAAAGCAGCTTGTCAAGTAAGTGTGTATGTAAGAGAAAGAGAGAGAGAGAGAGAGAGAGAGAGAGAGAGAGAGAGAGAGAGAAACAGAGAGAGACAGAGGAGAGAGAGAGAGAGAGAGAGAGAGAGAAACAGAGAAAGAGAGAGAGAAAGAGAGGAAGAAGAAGAAGCAGGAGGAGGAGGAAGAGGAGAAGGAGGGAGAGAGGAGGACAAAAAGGAGGAGGAAAAGGAATTGATTAAATTAATTAACTGAATCAATTAATTCACGTGTTTGGAGTTGTACAGGCAAATTAACTGAATTGTCTGGTCAGTTTGGGGTAGACACAGAGTGTCATCATTAAGAAAAGAATAGTGTAGGATAGTGGAAAATGTACTGGACTGGGAGTCAGAGGAGCTGAGTTTGAGTTCTGGCTCTCACACTTACTAGTTATATGACCATGAGTAAACTATTTCTCCTCTCTGGGCCTCAGTTTCATCTACAAGATGGGGACAATAATGATTGCGCTACAGTGCAATACTACTTTATGGCCTTATCAAGAAGAAAACACTGTGTAGACCATGTAAACATGAGTAGTGATTTATAGGAGATTGATGCCTCTGAAATATTCTCTGAAGTCTGACCTTAAGACAATGAAGGTAAGAAGGAAGACAATAGGTGTGGTTTGTGATGTTCTAATAAGCTGGGATTTATGAAAGTGAAAGCTTCCATCCAACTCACATCTACCAATAAGTATGAATCTGAAAGAAGAGAATAATGCAAAATTTTGCCTCAAATATCATAGAGACAAGTTGCCATAAAAGGGCACTTGTGTTTAGGTCTGCTGAGTCCCTAAGAATCACAAACATGCCAGAAGAGAATTTTAAACTGTGAATTGTGATAAGCCTTAGAACACAGATAAGAGCAGCAGAGTTGGGAATTAAACTAAGGAGTACTTCCCACTTCATCTTGTACCCTCCTTTATTTTGCTTTCTTGCTGGTATATAACCAAACTGTTAGCAACCATTTTCTTCCCTGGAGGAGCAGGGGAAAGTGGATGCTATGACTAAGATTTAAATATTGGGTACAGCCTTTTTGTCATTCTCTGAGGGGCCCACAAAGGGGATGGATGATCGGGTGACTAGGGTCTCCAAGCCTAATTCAATTTTGTTGGTAGTCCTGGGAATGTTATAGGTATAGGTTAGTTACCTGCCACAAATATACCCTCTCCATGCATACTCTTTGCTCTGCTCAATACCTATTCCTCTCTCATTAGGTAATATTTTTCTTTTTGAGCATGTATAATTAGGCATTAGCATATGTACCAACTTCTGAGCATAGAAATCTCTCCCATTGGGAGCTCCTAAAATTTCTTGCTCCATTTATTATATTTACACAGTCATCTTCCATTCTCTCTTTCTCTCATCTACTTTGTCCCAGTTAGCACCTAGTTAGGTCAAATTCCTCTTACATGTCCAATTCCTTTATAAAGGTGGAGTTTCCAATTAATCAGTGAGTATTCTAGTACTATGATAGATCTGAGATTTCATCAATGTGAGTTCAATGTCCAGTGTTACAGAAAGCAACTTGTTCGTGCTTGCCTATCCTATATGTCTTATGTCCATAAGTTTGACATGAAGACTGGTCTAACCCTCTTTGCTTTATCTTGACATTGCAAAGCTAGCTGTCCATTGGCCATTCCTCCCTCTCACCTCTCTTTTTCAATCACATATCCAAAAGGATCATTGGGACTATGATGATAGAGTCCAAGAGTAATGGTACCATTTTCCTTGATGGTGAAAAGAGTTACTTATGGGGTTGGGTATAGTAGTATCTGCATGTAATCTCTACCTCTGGGGAGCTGATATGGGTAGATCAACTGAGTTTAGGAATTCTGAGTTGCAGTGGACTGAAGCTGGGTGTCCACAATAAGTCTGGCACTGAAAAGGTGATCCCCTTCCCTAGAAGAGGGGGACCGCCATCTTCCTAAGGAGGGGAAAGCAAGCCCAGTTCAGAAATGGAGCAGTTCAAAGCTCCTTTACTGATGAGTAATAGAATCATGACTAAGAGACCATTGCACTTGCATATTGAGCATTGTAGGAAGACCCAGTCACAAAAAAAAGAGTTGTTATAAAAAATCTTTTCCATTTTATTCCTCTTTGTTGCTGTTGCTGTCCCTCTAGTTTCACCCTTAAATGCCTTTAGGATGACTTTGATCATTAATTGACTTTTTCACTCAAAGTTTCTTTTTAAAATTTTAATATGTTTTATTTTTCCCCAATTACATGTTAAAAACAATTTTAAAACATTTAAAAAAGTTTTGAGTTCCAAATTCTGTCCCTCTTTCCCCCTTCTCCTCCCTGAGATGGTAAACAATCTGATATAGTTTATTCATGTGCATTCATGTAAAATATTTCCATATTAGTCATTTTGTTAAAAGATTGTCCCTTGAATTACTTCTCACTGTTTTATAAGTGATGTCCTTAATAAGATGGTATCCTGATTCTTCCAGCATCCTTCTATAGTATTTTATAAACAAAATTATATTTTGAACTGGTATCATCATATCAGTTGTTTTGGCAAAGAGTTAAAGTATTTGCAGATCAAAACAGTTTTTAGGTTACTTTTGTTCCTTTGTTGTGGAAACAAATTTATTCTGGTTAATTGGTATGAAATTGTTGTAACTGGTAATGATATTCTTTCCTCTATATCCCTTTTTTCCACATCAATAACTTATTTAAATACATCATTTTAGAGTTGTTTTAATTATATGCCATATCTTTTTATTCTTTCCTTTAGCTTTATATTATTTCAATTTTTGTTCAAACAAGTTGGCAATATGAATGCATGTGTGTGTGTGTGTGTGTGTGTGTAGACAGAGACAGAGAAAGAGATAGACATATGCAGATAGAGAAAGAGAGACAGAGAGAGACAGAGATAAGGAGGGAGAGAAGGAAGAGAGAGAGAGAGGAGAGAGAGACACTCATTCAAAACTAACTCCCATACCAGTTAGTTTTTCTCTATTGAAATGGAATTGTAATGTTCCATTATTCTGTGAACTGATGAGACATCTATATTGTTGTTAGTGGGAACCACGATTTTAAAAAATATCACCAAGTCCGAGAACATCCACAGGATGTTCATCATGATGAAGGGCCTTGAATTCATGCCATATGGGGATCAATTGAAAGAACTAGGCATATTTACCTGGAGGGGAAAAGACTCGGGGAGGAAATGATTTTATAATTGTCTTCAAGTACCTGAAAGGTTGACAGGTAGAAGACCTTCCCTAGAGGGAAGAACCAGGGGAAGCAGTAAGAACTGCAGAGGCAAATTTAATTTTTCTATAAGGACAAACTACCTAACAATTAGAACTATACACAAATATAATGAACTGCCTAAAGACTCCCCCTTACCAAGATATCTTCAAGCACAGGCTGAATGAGGACTTATGTTGTATGACAGGATTCTTTTTCAAATATAGGTTAGACTAGATGGCCTCTAGGGTCCTTTCCAAATCTGATTCTGTTAAAGGAGAAAAGAGAAGGAGAGGGGAAAGGAAACAGGGGAAGGAGAAAGAGACAGGGAAAGGAAGCATAGTGGAAGAGAAGTAAGAAGGGGAGTTGAACTTAATGAATTTTCTTTTGAAAATAATTGTTCTTTCTCTATGCCTTTCTTCAACAGATCCATTCATAACGATAATGGAAGGAGAGCAGAAAAGGCCAAGCACTATGGTGATCAGTATAGATAAACTAGCATTTTGAATTGACTGACAATTGCCTGAGTTAGTTGAAGAAGAATCATAAAGGACCAGAATTATAAGGATGGAGGGATGAGGATTTCATTTTAGCCTCTCACTGAACATACGTTATTTATTTCATATAGAATAATCCCTGTGAAGCTGCTTCTTTTTGGATATGTCAGTAGAGTGCATATTCAAGGCAAAATGGTCATATCATTTGTGGCCTCTCTATTTGTGCCTGGTTTTTGTGGTTTGTTTTCCTGCTTTAAAAGTAAAACCATTCCCTTTTCAGAGACGGAAAGCAGACCACATTTTGTCAGCTGGACCATTTGTCATGGTCCACCAAAGGGGGAAAATGGGCTACTGTATCCCTAGTACTTTACCAGTATGCAGACCACACAAGCTGCCGCAGCAGCCAGATGGAAAGATCAACGTGAGATAAATCCCATAGTGCTAGCTCCTGATAAACAGTCTCAGATATCAAACCCTGGATGATCATTCAGTTCAAACCCCACCCTGAGCAATAAAGATCTGAACCACGGTAGGAGCAAGAGGGTCTCCCTAAATTGGCCAGAAGCTCTCTGACATAGTAGGAAGTAAATCAATTCCAAATCAACAAATTCAATAAAGATTTATTAAATGTCTACTATGTGCAAGGTTACACATGGCAAGGAGATGTGAAACACAATGGCCTTTGAAGAACTTAAATAAAATGAGTTATCACCCAAAAGACAATGAGTAATTTCATGGTTGGTATGAACCGGTCATAATTTACAACCCAAAAGGAACTTCATTGGACAATGCAGCACTAATTGGCTCAGAATTATTCACCCAGTCCACCACCAGCAAGTATGTCGGGTTCCCAGAACTCAGCTACATTTCTCCTCAGGGTTCTAGGGGTAACCCCTAAGGGGTTGGATGTCTCTCTACCACTACCACTCTGGCCTCCATCCAGTGTATTCTTCACAATATCAACTGACCAATTATCTCTTCAATATTATCTGGACAATAATTACTGCCCCAATATCAATTTAACTAGATATTGCTGATAACTTGTTAGCATCGATAACCTTTCCCAAAGAGATATTTACTAAAAAGATATAACAAGAAGACAAGTACAAAACATCCCCCTCCAAAATTAGGGCACACTCACCCACCTAAACTCTGATGATCCCTGGGAAGAGTGGGTTCAAACTTAAAGTGATAATTATAATGCCTTCCTGACCCTAAGCTCATTTCTAGATGCAGTGTAGCTGATAAATGAGTTGCTCTCTTACTTGAAACACATGATATCTCAGTTCCTGGGTTAACTCACCACAGACATGGGTGAAGCTGACCACCTGTCACATCTACCAGGTTTGGTTGCCCTACCAACCTCTAAAAGATCCACCAACATTTTGGGAAACACAAGGCTGTAGCCTAGTCTGTTTCATTTCTAAATACTCATTCACTTAATATCCATCAATCAACATTTATTAAGCACCTCCTATGGGCCAAGCACTCTGACAAGCACTGGGGATGCATAAAGAGGCTAAAGATGGTCCCTGTTTTCAAAGAGCTTACAATCAGGAATCAATAGGGACAGAAGAGCTGAGGGACAGAAGGTCTAGATGAGCAAAGTCTTTCTGAGAACCTTAGAAAGCATCACCAACTCAGAATTTTTGCACACCAGTGGCATTATGTGTATGTGGTATGACTATGGAAATCCCAAGGATCCAGAACTCTGGCCAAACAGCATGGAGCTAGTGGTTATGAACACCATCTTGTATGGGTGCTTCATAACCATTTGTTGAGTGAGAACTTTGAATTCTCAGGGCTACTTAACGCTTATGCAGTAATGATGAGATAGCTTTGTTTTTCAACATTTTTTGTCTGTTATATTCAAATTGGTTTTCAAAGGAATAATTTGCTGAATTTGAATTAGCAGAAGAGAATAGGGTCATGCCCCTTAAAAGCAAGCAAACAAGCAAAAAAGCCCTGATAGGAATCTTGATCAATCTTTAAATGCTAAGACTATGGAACGAGAACAGTTTTCACTAAATGGCAAGAAACTACTGGGAGAGTGAAGGAAGAGAAGTTAATGTTATATTGAACAATTGCAAAAAGACTACCGTTGAACTCAAATAGAAAGGGTGCTACTAAATCATAGGTATTATGGGTGCATATTGACTTAGGAAACCACATAGTAACATAGTTTTCTTCTTGTCTCTCCTATTCACCTGTGAACTCCTTGAGGGCAGGGACTGTCTTGCCTCATGTCATAACTACAGGGCTTAGCACAGTAACTGACACATAGTAGGTTCTTAATAAATGCTTATTGACTGACTGACTTGCCACCTTCTCCAATCCTACATGCATAGGAAGGCAGGCACCAATTTCCAAAGCCAAGTATGCAAATGATGCTTTTATTTCCCGGATAAAGGTAAGAAGCCAGTTAGAGGTTCATTTGCAGGAGCCTTTTGAATTAGGGATGGGTCATGACCTTGAGAATTCTGAGCACAGCCTTGGTAGCTTCTAATTCTAGGAAGAGATTCAGAGCAATTTTCTAGCTGAGATATGGGGAAATGTCAGAGTTAGATCAAGCAGTGATTGATAATTCTGGAGGTTTATTTAAGCTGAGCAAGACAGTGATATTTATCTGGTTCTAACATATGGCATCTCTTTGCATATTCATGTCTTGTGGTGATGCATATTATCAATAGATACCTGATAAAGAATTATATGTTTATGAAAAAGTACACTTGAATGTAAAAGCATGTATCATAGCTAGCACCTTTTGTCCATACTCAAGGGAAATACTAACATAACTTGGCTTATGCACCAAAATTCAATGTATTGAATTGCAGGCCTGACAGCAACAACCTACGTTTTTATAACACATTACATTTTACAAAGTACTTTCCTAACAAACTCTGCAAGGTAGGGAATGTCAGCATTATTATTCCAGTTTCACAAAGAGGAAATTGAGGGTCAGAGTGGTCACATGGTTTACTTAAGGTCACAGAGCTAGTAAATGTCAGAGCTAGGACTCATGCCAAGGTCACTTGACTGGAAGTCTTTTTTCCATTCTTTCACACTGCTGATTGGGAAGGACAGAATTTCATAAGATCATAGGATTTGGAGTTGGGAGAGACCTTGAGATAATATAGTACAACCCACTTGGATCATAAGTAACAAAAGTAAGATTAAAACATAGGCCCTTTTTGAACTCACTTTACAAATCTAAACTTGGCAACGTTGGCAAGCAGCAACCCCGGTATTCTGGACCCCAGATCATGTATGTTCTCAGAGAAAAACCAAAAATCGCTGCGTTAATGGAGAAAAAGAACTGCTTCAAATTTATAAGAATAAGAGTCATTTCTCCATATGATAAATTTGTATTTGAACAAACATTTTCCAAGAAAGAAATCCAAGCTACTGGTAGTCATGTCTACCTTATCCGAATAACTAACAATTAGAAAAACTCAAATTAAAGCAATTCTGAGGTGCAAGTTCACATCCATCAAATTTTCCAAGGTGACAAAAAATGACAAATATTGGAGGAATATTTGAGCCCACAGGCTCACTGAGACACTGTTAGTAGAGCTATGAATTAGTCCAGTCATTCTGGAAAGCAATGTGGAACCATGCCCCTGAAGTCACTAAATTATGCACATTTGTTGACCCAATGATATCACCACTAGACCTATGCCTCCAAACAATTCAAAGAAAGAGAAAGGGGACACTTTGTACAAATATATACAGCAGCTCTTTTTGTAGTGTCAAAGAACTATAAACTAGGGAGGTGCCTATCATCTGAGGAATGGCTGAATGAAGTTTGGTATAGGAATATAATGGAATACTACTATATGAAAAGAAATGACAGAAGCAACAATTTCAGAGAAACCTGGGCAGCCCCCTGCATCCACCAGCAAAGAGCGAAATTAGCAGAACTATGAGAACAATTTATACAATAACAGAAATATAAAAACAAACAACTTCAAAAGACGGTTCAATGGAATGACCAGCCACAATTCTAAAGGGCTAAGGATGAAGCAATTCTTACACTCTGAAAAGAAGTGGTGGAGTCCAATGAAGAATAGCACATAGATTTTTAAACATGGCTAATAAGGGATTATTTTTTTGCTTGACTATGCTTTTTTTCCCAAGGGCTTGGTCATTTTGGTTTTTCTATGGAAATAGAGGAAGTAATAGGGAAAAAAATAAGTACTTCTTAACTGAAAAATAAATAAGATAAAAGTTAAGAGAAGAAAAGACTAACCCCTAGACCAATTTGGTCCAAACCATTGTGCCGATGACTAATTCAAAGAGTAGTAGTATTCAAGGCTTAGTGATGAGTTGTTACTGGACTGACAACATTTAATCCTCTTCTCAGTTCACACGCTGGATGGGTGCCCTAAGTCCATTTTCCTGACTTCGTTATTTCAGCATGCCTGGACAAAAGGTTGGCTGTTGTGCTAGGGACAACTGGCTTGCTCTTTCTCTTGACCCTCATCTTGGAATTTTCCTTAGTAGAAACACTAATTTACAATTGCTTTCCCCTTTATCTCTTATTATGTGGTGGAGAAGAGGGAGAAGAGGGTAAAATGAATAGAAAGTTAGAAATTTCTAATCCTTGTCCAGGTATGGATTGACAAAGATTAGTGCTGAAGTTCCTTCTAATTCTGTTTCTCTGATTATGTGAAATCTGAATAAAAGAAATAGCTAATATCTTTCCCTCTGCATTATCTCTATTTTAAATCCAGTGGTAAAGATGTGTGCCAGAGACTGGGGTGGGGTGGAGGGATAAGGAGATGTGGGGGAGCTTTAGGAGGTGGATACATTCCAAGACCTATTGGCCCTACCAGTGGGTTAATCATTTAGTATACACAGATGATTTAATATTAATACAGTCAGGGTTTCCAGAAAAAAAATACCAACACTGTTTATCACTCTGTCTTGTTGGTGGAAAAACAAAGAAACCAAAGCACAGATGGCAAGATTGGGCAGGGGGGCCAGAGGGAGAGACAGAGACAGAAAGGAAATACAAGATCAGAGATGGAAACCAGGACACTCTTCTCTACTTTGCAAGAATATAATTTTTCTTTTCTCTTATTCAGGGATATCATTCTTTTATTTTTAAAAACAAAGTATTTGCCTTCATCACATTAATCATGTATAACTATCTTGGCTGGCCAAGTATGTTTGCTGTGTTGCTAATTTAGAACAGTTTCTCTTTGTATGGGACTAGGGCTCAGGTTCTTAGCTGATATCTGGAACACATGTCAGTTATGGTAAAGACACAGCATGTCTCTGCTACACTGTGTGTCTGGAATGTCAAACAAGAGTTTAAAAGGCTATATGCCCATTAATAAGAGGGATTAAAATGAGAACCACCACTGGTGCCATTTTTTTCATCTATTTCATTTTATATCCTTACGGTTTTAGCTGCAACTAATTTGTGTGTGTATGTGCATGCATGTATACATATGTGTGTATGTGTTTTATTTGTTGGTTATTACTTCGCTGGAAAAAAATGTAGAGTTGCTTAATCTAGACTCTAGACTACCACATTCAGTCATTTCCAAGCATTGTAAAGACTTAGCTGTTGGTTCCTCTTCTTATGGAAAGATAATTAGCTTATCATAGACTCATTGACTCCTAGAACCAGAAGAGACCTTAAAGATGATGTAATCCTACTCCTTCCCTTCACATGGTGGTAAACTGAGGTCCATAGAAAGAAAGGAAATGATTTGAGCAAAGTCACAAAAGAAGTCATCAAAACCCAGTTCTCCTAAATTCCAAACCCAAAGATTATCACTATGATTGGACCATTGGAAATTCATTCTTTTCATTTGAGATATTGTTTTCAGAATCCCACTTCTGATTAAAATGAAAATATCCCTACATGATACATTCAGCCATAATTGCCCATTAAATACCTAGTTAATAACATTAAATAATAACACCATTAAAGAACACCTTACTATGAATTGAGAATTAAATGTTTTCCAAACAACATCTGTTAGAAGCAATGTCATCATCACCAATATTAACATTGGATACAATAGAAAGAACACTGATTTTGGAGCCAGGAAACCCAGGTTCAAATCTTGTCTCTTATATTTACTACCTGGGTGATGTTGGACTTGTCATTTAACTTCCATAGGTCTTAGTTTCTTCATCCAAAAATTGAGAGTGTTAGATAAGATGGTCTCTAAGGTCTATCCTAGTTCTAGATCAATGATTCTATGAAAATCACTTTTTAAGGGCTTACATGTAACCATTTACATGCTATACTGAACACCCTTTAAGTTTATTTCTATGGAGTTTATGACCAATGAAGATAACACCTAAGTTCAACATTTTATTGTTGTTGTTCAGTCATGTTAAACTCTTTGTGATCCCATTTGGAGTTTTCTTGGCAAAGATAGGAGAAGAATTCACTATATCCTTCTCTGGCTTATTTTACAGACAAGGAAACTGAGGCAGTCAGGTTGAGTGACTTGCTCAGGGTCATGCAGCTCATGTCTAAGGCCAGATTTGAACTCAGGAAGACGAGTCTTCCCCACTTGAGGCCCTGTGCTCTATCCACTGTGCCACCTAGCTGCCTATAAATCCATTAAAGATATATAGAAAAGGATCTACTATGTAAACATAAACCGAACTAAACATATCCAGTGACTACATTTATGCAGTACTTGGGGTAGAACAGTGACCCTAGATGTGAGATACTCTGTGTCCACATCCATTCAAGAGTCCCCACCAATATTAGCAGAAAAACAGAAGACATGGAAAGGTGGCATGGAGGAATGGATCACCTACTTTAGAATTAGGAAGATTCTGGGTTCAGATGCTACCTCAGGCACTAACTGTGTGATCTTGGGCAAAGCTCACCCCTGCAAAATGAGAGAGTTGGACTTTGTGGCCTCTAAGATATCTTTTAGTTTTAAATCTATGATTCTATGAATCTGTGATTAATTCTAAGCAAAAAGCATTTAATCAAATAGCATGGAAGGTAAATTGTCAGCAAAAGATTCCCTCCCCTCCATCTGTGTATGGGGTGCATTGTCCCATAGACACTATGTCACCAGTAAGGAGGGGCACACATATAGATGATGTATGTGACCAGGACACACACAAAGGGAGAATGCATGGTCAGGAAACACGCCACAAAGAGACTTATATCTGAAGCCCACGTGACTAAGGCATACAAGCAAAGGGCACACATATCCAATCATATTTAGAGTCATTCACACATACAAACACTTAGTTACAAAAACAAAATGTGAGTCAAAAACAGGTAGGGGCATCAATCTCTCCTGCCGCTTTGCGTTTCTGCCTTTATTGTCCTTAGTTGTTAGCAACAAAAGCACTGGTATTCTTTGTAGTGTTCTGGCTAACACAAATCTTGTTGGTCGTCCTACATTTATACAGATGTGTGATCTCATTAGGAAGTCCTTCTACCAATATTAGCTGCAATTCTTCCACATCTTTCAATGCTATGATTGATTCTTTTGTGTCTTCCTATCTATACTTCAGTGATTTCCAAATGATATGTAGCAATATCACTTTTTTTAAATAAAAATATATTGTGCCCACACACACACACACATATGCCTTTGGAGATAATATAATATAGTATTTAAAAGAATCAGATTTAAACCTAAGTGTTCAATATTTCAAATGGCTATAGCTATTTTTGATTTATTTAATTTTTTAAAAAAAGTTATAGGCCTTTATTAAAATGAATGATATTGAGAAACGTAATAGATATTGTGATACTTTTAATGTCTAAGGAAAGATTAAATTTGTACTTGAACACTTCACTTTCAAGGGCAGCAGGCAGCACAACATAACTTCTCTTTCATGAGTTTAAACCAACTGATGGTGATGAGGATGGAGATGGTGGATGTGCACCATGTTAAAAAATCACAACTCCACATTCACTCAGCTGGATCACATTTGCCATGTTAGCCTCTTTTTTGTTGATTTTGATCTGAACTTTGTTTCCATGCAACAAGGGGATAGATGTGGGAGTAAGATCCCAACAGATTCAATGATTTCAAACATTGCTTCATCCCTTCCCCAGCCTCTCACCCTTCCCTCGTTCCAGGGGGGAGAGTTCCCACAGTTTGTAAAACTCGACCATACAGGATTCATTCCATCTTATGGAGAGCTCCTTCTGGTCCTCAGAACATCCTGAAGGTACCAACGGGTCACTTCATTCTTTGACTCATTCTTACTTGATGAACACAATTCCTTTTCTGGAATATAAACCCCTTGAGGGCAAAACCTGTTTCAATTTTATATCTGTATCCTCAGTGCTTAACACAATTTTAGCACATAGGTGGCATTTAATAAATGCTTGTGGATTGATGGACTTGCTAGTCATGCATACCTTTAATCATATCTACAATAATAATCATAATATAGCTAATATTTATATTGTACTTTAAGGCTTACAAAATGCTTGACATACATTATGTCTACATATATGTATGTGTATATAATATATTTATGTGTATACATATATGTGTGTATATATATTATATATATATATATGAAAATTTAATCCTCATTAGGATCCTATGAGTTAGTTGATATCTTCATCACCCACATTTTACAGATAAGAAAACTGAGGCTTAGGGAAGTTAGGTGACTTGCCTGGAGTCACATATTTAGCTGCTTTTTAATGCAATTCATTACATTTGAGTCCATGTCAATAACATAATTCAGCCTGATTATACACAAAGCACTCCTTTGTGCTACTTTTTAGATTAACTGAAATTTTGATTCTTTTGAGACTGCAGTGTTCCATGGTTGAGATCCATAAAAGATTACTAACAAAACACTAGTGCTAAAGATATATGACAAGTAGTTTGGTATCATTGGAAACGTTGCACACTTTCTCCAATGTAGGGCAATCCCATATTCTATTCATGCATCACAATGGGCCCAGGCCATTATTTATTTGTGTTGCCTCTCTATGACAGAGAGACAGAGAGAGAGAGAGACAGATGGAAAATGGGAGGGGGGTGGATAGAATAGATCCTTGATAGATAGAGGGACAGATAAAAAGAGTAATAGAGGGGCAGAAAGGTATACAAATGGATAGAGAGATATAGATGAATGGATAGATAGATTGATAGATTGACAGATATACAGATAAGTAGATAGATAATAGATAGAAGGATAGATAGACATAGATATTGATGTTCCAAATTAATGTACTAATTAATTACTTTCAGCCACAGTTCCCAGCAAGTAGTGTTTAATAAATACTTGTTGATTAATTAAGCCCACCAAATTAAATGAAATAAAAAAATATGTATACTGGCTGTATAATTCATTAAAATACTTTTTTTTTGGTATGATGAAAATCAGGTTTGAAAACGTGGTCAGTGAGATCAGCACCTTTATCCCTGTGGGCTGTGGAATACAGTTTAGATGAGATGGGATTTGAGGAGCTCAGATTAAATGACTAAACAAAAAGTAGTTGTGAAGCTGAAAAGGGGACTCTGAATATTAACAAGGAATAGTTCCTTAATCATCCAGAGTAATGGATTGTTAATGGTGGGATTTCAGGCATGGGATGCCCCAAATCATATCATGTAGACTTATGCCTACTTTCCTCTAAATGCCTCGCCTGGCAGAGTCGCCCAGCATGCTTCTTTCTGGCAGTGTGTGGGGGGCCAGCTCCTTCTTTTACAAGCAAGGTCAATGCTTGGAATGGTGAGAACAACACGGGCATGTCATCCTGGCACCACCTGCTCTCTCTAGTCCATAAAATATTTAATAATACACGAATGATTTAGCAGGCTTGCTAGCTAGGATCCCCCAAGTAAATCATCCCTATTTCCCACTGCAGGGGCTGTCTAAAATCTCCCGGAGGTAGCTTAAAACTACCAATGTCAGGAATAGCTGTGGCAGCACTATAGTTGTGATCTCAACATTGCATTTCAAACATTTGTTATTGTTGGGAAGGATGGTATTTCCAGTTAATAATTGGAATCTAACTACTTAACTTATGAATCACTATTCTTTGTATTAAATAAAATTTAAAAATCTATGAAAGGATCTAGAGAAGTGGGGGGCTAGGGATGTGGAATGTTGCATATGCTGTCAAACAACATTTCTTTTCTATTTGGTTTTGTTTGTTTTTCTTTGTTACAAGGGATGGTTCAAAGCCCAAAGGAGAAGTGTTCAGATACTGTGAAATGACTGTGCTTCAAAAACAAACGTGTCAGGGAAGATGGCAGAATAGGTCAGAAAATTCCAAGTGCTCAAGATTCTCCCCCACAAAAGAGTTATAATAGCACCTTAGGACAAACAAAGTGTGGGTGTTGATAAATAAGAACAGAAGCATAACTGGGGTCCTCCTGAGACAATTTGAGAAGATCAGAAGAAAAATCCCTGGGCTAGGTTTGGTCCTTGTGAAGAGTAGACACCTCCAGGCTAGGTTCCCATTTTAGCAGCAAGTGTTAAGGCTCTTAAACTACAAGTGGTAAGCCCTGGGGTTACTTGGCTTTAGAGGCTGCCTCCACCCCAGCCACCAGAAATTTTACCCTGGAGATATCGAGGGAAGTTGGGTTTCTGAGCCTGGGAAGATCAAGGGAAGATCTGCTGACCATGAACGCCAGCCAGTGGGGTGAGAAGGAACCAGTTTGGGTGCTATTAATGCAGAAGCCATGAGGCAGGAAGCCCCTAGCTGTGGGCACTTAAATGAGGTTAGAAATTTGGATTTGGTTTCAGGCTAGAGGGAAGAACCTAATATTTGGGGCAAGAGGCACAATTTCCCACACCCCAGGGCTAGAGGTCACTACAATTAAATTATCTATCACCACAAAATTAAACTACCGGTATCACCACAAAAAATGCACCGGCAAAGGAGAAAGAATCCAATCATAGAAAACTATTGTGGGAATGGAGATGACCAGGGTTCATCTTCAGAGGGGGATATTGAAATAAAGAAACACCAAAGAGTAATATCAAATGGTCTTCTGCCCAAAAAGGATTTATAGAAAATCTTTAAAAAGACTTTAAAAATCAAATGACAGAGATGGAGGAATAACTAAAAAAGAAAAGAATAATCCAAGAAAAAAAAAAGAAGGGTATAAAAGGAAAGTCAGCCAACTAAAAAAGGAAATCCAGAATCTTAAGGAAGAAAATGACACCTTGAAAATTAGAATTGGGCAAAGTGAAGTCAGTGAAATTATAAGAGATTAAGAAATGATTAAACAAAATATGAATAATGAAAAAATAGAAGAGAAAGTGAAACATAAGAAAAACAATAGATTTGGAGAATAGATCAAGAAGAGGAAATTTTAAAATAATTGAACTAACTGAAAGTTACTATCAAAAAAAGAATCTTGATGCAATAATACAAGAAATAATTTTTAAAAATTGTCCTGAAGCATTAGAACAAGGGGAGAAAGTAGAAATAGAAAAAAAAATCTATTGATAACCACTTAAAAGAGATCCTATGAGGAAAACTCATAGGAATATCATAGTCAAATTCCAAAACAAATATTAAAAGCATCAAGATTAAAGCAATTTAAATATAATGGTGTCACAATTAGAATTACAGAAGACCTAGCAGCAGAGACATTAAAGGACTGCAGGTCTTGGAACACAATGTATTGAAGAGCAAAAGAACTCAGACTCCAACCTAAAATATCATACCCTGCAAAGTTAATTTATCCTGAATGAGAAAAATGGACATTTGATAAACTCTCAGACTTTCAAGACTGTTTAAAAAATCCTGAACTTAATAGAAGATTCAACATATAAGAACCAAGAGAAATATAAGGCATATAACACAGACTGATTATAAGGGATCCTTAAGGACAGACTGTTTACTTTTTTATATATGTAAAATATAAAAATGGATGTCTAAGATTCTTATCAATAATTGGGTAGTTTATAAGAAAAAGGTAAACCTGAGAATGATATGAATTTAAAAAGTAAAACTATTTAGGAACAGCTTAAAAGAGTAATTATTTGAGATGCAAAAGGAAGAATTGATACAGAGAATTAGATGGGGAGGAGGGCTGGTAGTTCTGGTAACCTACTTTCATCAGGAACGAGTTTAAGAGGGAAGAATACATTTATATTTAGAAGAGTATAAAAGTCTTCTAAATTCAGAAGAAATAAAATGGTAGGGGCATACGGAAGGGGGAGAGGGCAAGGGAGAGATCAGGAAGGGGAGAAAGGACAAGGGAAGGATCTTTAGAGGGGAGAGTGAGGGGACAGGTAAATAGGAGTATAGAAATGTGTTTAGATTTATGAGAATGGAAGGATAGGGGAGGGATTCTTGGAAGGGGGTAGGCAAATCATAGGAGGACAAGGTAGTGGACAGAAGTAAAATAGAGGAGCCAGTAGGGACAGGAAATGAGATATAATCACACATAAAAAACAAAGTTCAGGAGTAGATTAGGTTTGGAAAAGTATATGTGTGTGTATATATATATATATGTACATGTGTATGCATATATTTATAGTTATAGAGAAACATATCTGAACTTTATTGTAGCCTTATGGGTGGAGGTTTGGGGGAGGGAAAAAAGAACAAAGTAAAAAAAGTGCAGAGAAAAAAAAGCAGAGAAAAAAACTCACAAGGAAGCAAAGAAAAAATGGACAATTCTCAATACAATGAGTATTATTTATCATATAGGCTTTCTTGAAATGAAAATCTAGTATTACATATTTTGAATCCTCTTATGTTCTGCTATGCACGCGATATGCTTTTTCTTTCTAACTTTGTATTTAAGTTTATGATGTTTTTGTTTCTTTTCTCTATTTTATATTTGTGTTCTGGCATTTGAGTCTAAAATAAAATTTTGAAAAAGAAATAAAAAACTAGGGGAGGCCAGGTGGCACAGTGAGTAAGAGTGCCAGCCCCAGCGTTAGGAGACCCAGGATTGGTTCCAGCCTCAGATACTTGGCACCCACACAAAATAACTGGCCGTGTAACCTTGAGCAAGTTACTTAACCCCAATTGCTTTAAAAAAAAAAAGAAGTAAAAAACTAAAAGTACCAATAAAGTTGTTTTGTTTTGTTTTGTTTTAACCAATCTGTGCAAGGTAGTTTCTCAGGGAGGAAAATGGGCAGCAATTTTGGTCCATTTGTACCATTTGATCCTTCTACTAGTTAAACCTTCTAAACAGTAAGATGTACACAAATGTGGGACATCCATAGCAAAACTGGTATGGCAACAGCTGGTCAGTGTGTGTCTGATCAGTGTGGACCGTGTCCTAACTAACAAATGTCAGCTTGCTGTGAATTCCTTGGTAAAACATAACCTAGAGAGAGACAAGAGGGAAAACAAAATCTTTTCTCAATGAAATGGAATCCCAAGACCTCAATAAAAGATTCTACCTGGAAATAATGATTTATTGCCTCTCATTCAAGAGGATGATGTATGCAATTTACCCAGTGATGACCATATCATGGAGGCTGTTGTTCATTTAGAAGAATGCAAACACATGTGTGTGCACACATATGTACACACATCTAAATAGAGATTCACAAGGAATTTCATTAAAACTCAAAGCTGAAACTCGGTTTTATCCCTGAAGTGAAACTAGAAAAATTAAATATTTTTTTAAACTGGCACTCTTCTCCTCTCAACAGTAACAACAACAAAATTAATTTTATTCACAGGCCAGATTTAAATGGAGAGTAGTTAGATACATAAGTCAAAGATCACTCCATATTTCAGGATCATAAGGTAAGTTCTTTCCTAGCATATGCATGGTATCATTGCAATAAAGAAGCTAGTTGTCCAAAATCAACAACTTATTGTACCTAGTTAAAAATGAATAAATAAATGTCTCAGACCAATGATGTACTGGGGTCAGCTCAAAATAACTTGTGAGAACTGATTGTTAAATGTTCATTATGAGCCTTTATACCTTTGAAATTGTCAAGTGCCACAAATCAGGACTTGATTTATTATTTTATTGATTTCTAGACTTAATAAAGTGGTGGAGAAAATGTTAACAATGTCAAAGAAACTACTAAATGTGTTGTGCACACTTTTTTTCCTGGAGAATGGGTTGTTAAACATTTACTAACACACTTCTGGTTCAGACCATACATAATTAACAGCAAGTTAAAATGGAGAGTGAACCAGATTCAAAAATCAGAATACCTGGGTCAAAGTTCCAGATCTTTGTGGCCTTGAGCAACTCACCTTTCATCTCTGGGTCTCAGTTTCTCCATCTGTTAAATGAAGGGATTGGCCCTTCATAATCAATCTCTAAAGTCCCTTCCAGATCTCAAAGTTGGTCTTTCATTTCTTTGTATATTACTTGATTTGAAACCCTGGAACAATGGTATTCTTTCATATCATCTTAGTCAATGTTTAATGTAGGAGGAACAATTGCATACTTTTATAATAGAATTATAATTAGTGCTTAAGGAAGGAGGAACCTTAGTGATGAACAATACTAACTCTCTCAGATTCCTTCTGGAAGAGGGAAACAGGCCAGAGATGGGCTTGCCCAACACCACAGTCATTAATTAAGTCATAGTACAGACTGGAATCTAGGTCTCTTGATTCTTAGTACAATTAATTTTTTTTCCAATGTGCTTCTTTTAAAGGAGCCAACCAAAACCTGAACTCTCTTTTTCACCAAAAGTATAGCCAGTCAGTCAGTAAACAAGCATTTATTAACACATTTTATGTGCCAGGCTAAGTTGCTATGCTAAATTCTGGAAACAAAAGGGCTACTTGAAGGAATAAAAGATGAAGATGGAGATGAAATCAACTATTTTGAATAATCACAATCTATTATAAAATCTGCACATCCCTATGTGGAAAACATCATGATTCTTCTTGATTATACACCAACTATCAGACTCGAGTGGCTACAATTCCTTATTTTTGTCATTCATAAATCAATATCCACCTTTCTTCTCCTCTCTCTTCAGGCCTCTGAAATAAACCCTATTCATCCATTCCTTGGACAATTGATCTTTTTTGGACATTGAAACAGTCACATAACAATTGAACAAATCATTATGTGATCAGTCCTACTTTAGCAGCAAAGGTGGCTGAACTCATTAGGACAGAATACATTTGATGCTAATGCCTTAGCTGTCATTGTCACTGAATTGGATTGACAGGGGAGTGATATACTTGATGGTTCAGTAATCAGCTATTTCTGCAGTTGACAAAAATTCATCAGCTAAGGAAAGGTCACATCAATTGCACTGTATGAGAATGGCCTATATTATTACTTCTCCTTAAGAGTTCTTCAATGGGCTGTGTTTACACATACTAAGTGAATTCAAGACTGAGTGTATGTATGTATGTGGGGGAGGGGGTGGCAGGAGGGTGTCTTGTCTAATATTATTGATCAGTTACACAAAAGCATGACATCATTCAGTCCAAACCAAATGACATTTATCAATCACCTACCACATTGTACTAGATTCTTGGGATACAAAAACAAAATAAAGCATAATCCCTGCCCTCAAGAAGTTTACTCTCTATTGAGAGGACTACAACATGTAAACAAGAAGGACATAAACTAGGAAGATAAAGCAAAGTTATAGGGGGCAAAACAGTTTCAAGTGGACAGATGCTTAGGGGAGTTAATGCCACTGGAATACAGTGCTAGTTTGAATTTTCCCTATCAGCTGAATGCCAATTAATTAGTTAATAAAATTGTCTTAAAGGCTAGTTAAAACATTAATTCTTTCCTCCAATCCAGGTAGCAAAGTGAATAGGAGCAGAAAGACCTAGTCCCCACACATATATTCCAGAAAATATAAAACAAAGAAGCATCAGACCAAATATTGATTAAGAAATGGAGAAACTACAGTTAATGCCTAGGTTAACAAAAAGTCAGAAGCCTATTGAGGGCAACGAGGTGACACAGTGGAGTGTAGGGCTTAATATCAGGAAGACATCTTTCTGAGTTCAGATCTGGCCTCAGAAAATTACTAGCTGTGTGACCCTGGGTAAGTCACTTAACCTGATTGCCTCAGTTTCCTCAAATATAAAATGAGCTGGAGCAGGAAATAGCAAAAGACTTCAAATGGGGTAATGACGAGAGAGAGAGACACATGACCAAAAATGACTGAACAACAATAACAGAAGGCTGTAGGCACTAAGGAGAGAACCTGGTGAAAAAAGCCAGGGTGAAATAAATACATCACAGGGAGCCCTTCCAGTTCAGATAGCCTTAAAGTGCTGCATCCAGGAAGACCCAGAGGGTTGAGGAGTTGGAAGACTAGCACTCCCACAAGGATGCCCTCAGGCAGTTGAGCCTTCAAGAATCTCTATTATTCAAACCAACATGGGAACTGGAAGGAATAAAACTCATACTGAGAGGGCAGTGATCAACCCACACACCCTCAGGACTTTGGAAACTTATGGTCAAGTTGACATAAATTCAGGACCCAAGACAGTACAGATTATCTATTTTCTACATTATTTTTTTTGTCCTATCAATTCTTTCAGATTAAGTTTTTTAGTCTAAAATCAATTTTAATCATTTCTTCAATACATTTTATTGAGTTCATTTTTATTATGTTGTAGTCAATAAAAATTTTATTTAATTTATTCTTTTCTTCATTTGTTTGTGAGGTTTTTATTCCTTAATACCTAGTCAATGTTTGTAAAAGTACTATGCACAGAGGGGAAATGTGTATGTATGTACATATACACACATATGTATATATATTTCTAATACCCATTCAATAGTCACCAGAGTTTTATCATATTTAACTTTTCTAAAATTATATTCAGGTCCTTAACTTTTTCTTGTTTGTATTTTGTTAGATTTGTCTAAGTCTGATTGAAGTACATTGGGGTATCAAGTTATTATAGTTTTATTATTTATTTCTTCTTGTAAGTGGTTTAACTTCTCCTTTAAATGTCATTCCATGTGTGTATCCATAGATACATATATTTATCTATCTATTTCTCTCTAGATAGACTACAAAGTAGTATTGTAATCATCAAAACTATTTGGTGCTGACTAAAAAAAAGAAAAGGTGATCAGCAAAATAAATTAGGTGCACAACACAAAAGAAAACAAACATAGTAATATGTTTGACAAACCCAAACACCGTTCAACAAAAAGTTCTAGCAAAACTAGAACCAAAACAAGATCAAAATGGAGGCATGATTTAGGTGACATCTTACACAAAGTAGAGGACCATGGAAGGAAATATTTTTTTTAACAACTATGGGTAAGGGAAGAATCCATGACCAGACAAGGGATAAGGAAGATCACAGAAGATAAAATGAACAATTTTTGTTACATAAAATTGAAATGTTTTTTCACAAATAAAATCAATGCAGTTAAAATTAGAAGAAAAGAAGTTATAACACTCAGGAAAAAATACTGTATAACATTTTACAGATGAGAAAACTGAGACAAAATAACTTGTTTAGGGCCAACAGCTAGTAAGTGTCTGAGGCCAGATTTGAACACTGGAACATGAGTCTTACTGACTCCAAGCCCAGTACTCTATCTAGTGTGTTTCCTAGCTGCCCTTGGAGGAAATATTACATTTCTCTTAATTTAAACACACACACACTCTTTTGCAAGGATTAAATAGTCTTTGTAATGAGGTTCATTTGCATGCTTTGGGGGAATATTTTTCTTGGGTTAGAAAAAATTACAAATAACTTTAAAAATAATAATAATAACAAAAGATGTTTATAGTTATGTAGAGAGGCAGCATGGTGTAGTTCAAGGGTTTTTCATCTTAGTTGTGTTACAGATCCCTTTGGCAGTCTGGTATAGCCCATGGATTGATTGTAGAGGGGACCATCATGCTCTCCACCTAGGAGTTATCCTTGACTATTTACTGTCTCTCACCTCTCATGTCCCATCTGTTGCCAAAGACTGTCAATTTCACCTTGCACTATTCTCTCCAATACTTCCCCTTCTCTCTGACACTGCCACCACCCTGGTCCAGTCCCTCATCACCTCACAATTAAACTATTGTAATAGCCTGCTTGTCTGCCCCAAGTCTCTCCCCACTCCGATCCATCCTCCATTCAGGCACCAAAGAGATTTTCCTAAAGCGCAGGCCTGACCATGTCACCCCCAACTCCCACCCCTTCAATAAACTCCAGTAACTCCCTATTACTTCCAGGGACAAACACAAAATTGTCTAGTGTTAAAAGGCCTTCACAACCTAGCCCCCTCCTACCTCTCCAGTCTTCTTATACCTTATTCCTTGCCATGTACATTTTGATGCAGTGACACTGACCTCCTAGTTGTTCCATGAACAAGACACTTCATCTCCTGGTTCCTGTTATTTTCTCTAGCTGTCCCCCATTCTTGGAACGTTCTCCTTTCTAACTTCCCCTATTGCCTTCCCTGGCTAACTTTAAGTCCCAATTAATATTTCATCTTCTATAGGAAGTCTTATCCAACCATCTTAATACTAGTGCCTTCCCTCTCTTATTTATTTCTTATTAATCCTATAGATAGCTTTCTTTGTGTAAATTTGTTTGCTTGTTTTCTCCCATATTAGACCTTGAGAGCTGGTTCTGTCTCCTGCCACTTTTTGTATCCTCAGTGTTTAGCATAGTGCCTGGGACATAGTAGGCAATTGATAAATGTTTATTGAGTCACTGGACCCTTTTGGAATGTTTTTTTTAATACATAAAATAAAATACTTAGGATTACAAAGATTTTTTTTAAGTTCATAGATCCCAGGTTAAAAATTCCTAGTGCAATAGAGTATTGCCTTTGGAGTCAGGAAGGTCTGGGTTTGAATCTCATATCACAAGTCACATAACCTCTCTAGGTCTGTTTCCTCATCTGTAAAATGAAGGTGTTCAATTCAATGACCTCTAAGATAGGATCCTTTCCAGCTCAATATCTAGGATATTGTGATCCTGTGAGCCTATAAATAAATATATACTCCCTTGGTCTACCATTATAGTAAACCTGGTTCATAAGATGACAAGATCCATCACTCTATCATTGATCAATCATTGATGAAACTGGTTCTTTGTCACTGCTGCTTCCATTTGTCATTAACCATCATTTAAATGTCATTAACCATCCTTTAAATAATATGCTGTAGAATTTTTGTAGGATTCAAATTCAACTTCATTGGTCTGTAGTTGAACAATTCCATTCTCTTCCTTCTTTTAAAAATGGAGACATTTGGCCTTCTTCAGATCTCCCACACCCCTCTCCATTCCCAATATCTTTCAATATATACACCAGTTATTTTAATACCCTGGGGTAGTTCTTTGGGGCCTGGTGTCTTGAACTCATCAAAGAAATCTAGGTCTTCTTTTATGACTTATCTTGGGTATCAGCAGCAGCTTGAAGAGACCTTTTTGTTCTTTCCTTTCTGGTCCAAAGATCATTTTTCTTAGCAGAGAAAACAGAAACAGAGCAAGAGTTGAGCTTCTCCACCTTTTTTTCATCATCCTTTATCATCATCCCATTCACCCTGAGTAGTGGTTCTATCTCGTCTCTGATCTTCCTCTTTGTTCCAACATAGCTTTTTTAAAAAGCTTATTATTCTTAACTTTCCTCCACAGCATCAGTTTATACAGAGCTTTTTGTTACATTCCCTTTGCTTCCTGGTTTCATTTATTCCTATTACCTGCCCTTGTTTCCATCTTCCAAGTGCAGCCCTAGGAGTCTATCTTTGACCACTGCCCTCTTGCTGGACTCAGCTTGCCTCCCCAGATTCATGGACACTACCTCTCTAAGGGCAGCTCTTTTTCTTCCTTGTATGGTTTTATTAAAACACTTCTGCTAGTCTAAGAATTTTGGGAATCCCGCCTGCGTCTAATGTACTCTAATTTACTAATGTAATCCAGCACTGTTTGCTTTCTCTCTCGGCTTGTTGCATTTTGGTTGGCTGGCCTCCAAAAAGCATAATTGAAAAGAACAAAAAAGCTATTTTGAAGATGATTATCCAAGTATCCAAACCATTCTCCAAGTCATGAGTCCATATGAAGCATAGATACCATTTGTATAGATGTATATGATCTATAGATCATAGATACCCTGATATCTTT
Source organism: Petaurus breviceps papuanus (assembly GCF_028583685.1). NCBI lineage: Eukaryota > Metazoa > Chordata > Mammalia > Diprotodontia > Petauridae > Petaurus > Petaurus breviceps. The sequence continues at coordinate 14,006,052 of NW_027185799.1, forward strand.
AGGGGAAAGACAAATGAAAAAATATCAAAGTAAACAAACTATCAAAACAGTCTTTGCAGGGCCACAATAAAGGCCTTGAGTCTGTTGTTGTGCAGTTGTGTCCAACTCTTTGTGACGCCACTTGGGGTTTTCTTGGCAAAAATACTGCAGTGGTTTGCCATTTCCTTCTACAGCTCATTTCACAGACGAGGAACTGAAGTAAACAGGGTTAAGCGACTTGCCTAGGGTCATACAGATAGTAAGTATCTGAGGCTGGATTTGAACTCAGGTCTTCCTGACTCCAGGCCTGGTGCTTTAGCTACCATACCACCTTGCTGCCCAGAAGGCCTTAAGAGGTTTAGTTATTCACATTTGGCCCATATATTTACCATATTTCTAAAGCTCTCATCTGAGACAAATTTGCCAGTCTCAATGATGCAATTATCTAACTATAAATTTTCCTGTTTGCACTGCCCTTGGTTTCCCTACAATGTGAAGCAAGAGGAACAGAAGACAGATGTAAAATTAATTCATGGAAGGAATAAGAGAAAATCCATATGAGGTTGCTCTGAGATGGGGCAAGAAGGGAAGGCTAATGGAAAATATTAGAACCCACATATCATATGGGTTTTTTTGTAGCTAAATTAGATAGATAGATAGACAGACAGACAGATAGATAACTTTGGTACTCACTTTGTGCCAAAGGAATTATAGTCACTAAAATGTTTATACCCTTTGACCCAAAATTATCAGTAATGACCAAGAATTATCAACAAACATTTATTAAGTGATTATTTACATGCAAGGCACTTTTTTCAACTCTAAGGATACAAAGAAAAATAAAACAGCATGTGACTTTAAATATCTTACATTCAATTAGGGGAAAATAGTATGTGTATAGACAAGAATATGCAAAATCTGTACAAAGCAAGCAAAAGTTTTTCTGGGAGAGGGAGCCACCCTTGATAGGGTGAGAATGAGAATAAATTTCATATAGGAGGTACCACTTGAATTGGAGGAAGTTAAGGACTGAAAGACAAAAAGAATGATATATTTCAAAATATTTTTAACAGGATTTTTTTTATGATAGCAAAAAAAAGGAAACAAAATAAGTACTCATTGATGGAAACTGGATGAGAAAATTGTAACAAAACCACATAATTTAATATTATGACACTGTAGGAGATAACGAATATGAGTTGAGAGAAATTTAGTGAGAGTGGGGGTCCATTGAGTAAAACAACCAAATCATCCTACCCCATTTAAAATAAGTGTCAAGATGTACACTCTGATAAATTTATTGGGTGAGAACACATCTGAATTATTCACTAGGTGTGAACAAGGTCTGGACATTTCTTAAATCAAAGACATTTCAATTAGGTATGACAAGATCAGGAGAAGGATTTGGTCTTGTTTTGATGAGTTTGTATAAAAGGAAGAACTACATGACCATAGAAATGTTTTAAGGATCCTGGTAGTATACTGAGAGAAAGAAAGGGGGATGTCAAGAGATGAGAAGTTAAAAATTAGAAGCATAACAACGACCAACAAAAGGAGAAAGGAAAAGTAGGAGTGAGCAATGGTAAACAGAGAAAGACTGAAGATATCTCTTGGACCAACAGGCACTTGGAGCAAAAGATACAGGCTGACCATATCAGTTGTATCTACTTCCTCAATAACTGAGAGATGCTCCAACAAGAAAAGGTCTGTTCTTTCCCCAACTCTTTCTCCCAATGCCTATATATTAACAGACACTATAATATATTCTGCTGCTTCTTTGTCCAAATATTTCCAATAACTTAATTTTGCTTCATCCACTAAGAATCCAGGAATTAACAAAAGACAAATATAAATGTTGATTAAGGCAGAAAGCTAAGCATTTGCCTAAATGTTAGGAATTTTCCTAACTGGGGGCTCAGAGCAATTGTGTGAGGATCCTAATTCTTTGTGTGATATAAACTTCCTAAAAATGTTTCTAAAGAGGTGACCAAATAGACCTGAGGGGCCATTATATTGCTAATAGGCTTAAAAGGAGCTAGTTATTATTATGGGTGTTATATTTACATGAACTGATGCAGAATATAGAAAGTAAAACCAAGACAGTTATACATATAATGACCACAATAAGGTAAGGGAATATAACACTAAAATAAATCAGACTTAAGGTTGATTTAATGACCTGTCTTGATACCAGAATACTACTGATGAAATAATTTTCTCTTCTCAGTAGAGGGGCAATAGATCAGAAATATATAATGGTGATTTCCATTGCCTTTATATAATCAGGCAAAAATCATCAATAAAATAATTTTTTTTGAGAAAATAACTTGAGTTCCATCACCTAGGGAGAATAAGCTATCGTCCTCAGGAAAGTAGGTAAAGCATCATGCTTGGAGTCAGGAAGACCTGTATTCAAATTCAGCCTCATACACATCCTGGCTGTTGACCCTGGGCAAGTTGCTAAATCTCTGTTTGCCTTGGTTTCCTCATTTGTAAAATGGAGACTTCCCAGGGTCATCATGCCCATCAAATGAGATAATCATCTTAAAGCATTTTGCACAGTGCCTGGCACATAGTAAGCAACATATATATTAGCTATTATTATAAAATTAAGAGTATTTATCAAGATGGTTATATGTCAAACACATTGCTTATAAAATGAAACAACATTTAGATAGAAACAATAGATTTAGAGCTAAAATGGGCTTTAGAGATCATATAATCCAATCCTTTCATTTTACAGATGAGGAAATTAAGGCATAGAGATAAAGTACTTTACTCAAGTTCACACAGTAAATGCAACAAAACAACCAGTTTTCAGGAGAGTCTGAAACCATTCCATTGCCTTTATACAACTACACTGGGGGGAAAAGCCTTGGTTTCATAGACAGTGGACAGACATAGGTTCAAATCCTAACCACAATACATAGTATCCCTCTGGCTTTGGGCAGGTTAATTTCCCTGGGCCTCATTTAACACACCTGTAAAAGGAGGGCATTAGATTTATTAGATTTCCAAGGTCTTTTCCAGCTTAGAGCTATGATCTGTGAATTGGTGTTGTGGATACCCTGCATTTCTTATTTCTTTACCTGAAGTAACACATAAATGATCCCACTTCCTTTTTTCTCTCTGTTAAAGCCTTGATCATCGGTGTTTAGAAAAATCACAAAACTTGGCCATCTTTATGGTGCTACTTGAGTTCATGGCAAGCAGAGTACTGAAGAGAGCTTGACATTTAGAGCCAAGAGATCTGATTTCAAATCCCAGCATGTATACTCACCAGTCCTATGATGGGATGGGTCCCTGAGGAATAGCTTACCCATCTGTAAAATATAGATAACAACACTTGCCCTCTCTACCTCACAGAATTGGGACAAGTTAAGTTTTTTGTATAGAAATCTGAGTTGTTATGATTATTATTCCCTTGAAGGATATTGCTTCTTCTCATGACCCTGTGATAGTAAAGGCAAAGGCCCAGTGATGGAGCCTGAGGGAAAGTTCTCATGTGGGAGGAGGAAGAGGAGCCAAGGGAAGGAACCAAAGAAATGACTTAAAAGATAAAAGGAATGGAAATTCCCTATAGACACTTTCTAGTTGTGTGGCCCCAGACAAGTCACTTAACCCTGTTTGCCTCAGTTTCCTCATCTGTAAAATGAGCTGGAGAAGAAAATGGCAAACCATTCCACTTTCTTTGCAAAGAAAATCCCAAATGGAGTCATGAAAAGTCAGATACAATTGAAATAATCGAACAACAAAAGGGGACGAAAACTATAGGGCCAATGGAAGGAGAAAGTCTCAGTAAGAAGTGTCTAACTACCAAATTTAATTCAACACTTACTAAATAAATCAAAAGTATTATATTGGCTACCAGAGCTATAGCTAGGCTAAAGCAATAGGGGATTTTCCCCAGATGCACCAAATTTAGAGACCTTTAACTTCACAGAAACAGCAGAGCTAACTTCTCTGTAGCAAGACGAATTTGTTAACGTGGGAAGCTACGTGAAGGCAGGCTAGAAAGATCCACTTTCTCACCTCAGCTTGCTCTTCCGCACCTCCCACCTCTGCTGCCTCATCCTAGCATCCCCCTACCTCCATAAAATAGAGGGAACACTCTAGGTGACTTTCCCTGGGATTGTGGCATTTGTTTCCCATACCAAACAGTACGAGTTATCACTCCGCTAGCTGCTGAGAGTGACCCAAGAAATGAAGGTTTTTGATAACAATGATGGCAGGGGAATTCCGCTCTCTATCCTTTCCCTCTGATCCACCTTTATACACAGCCAGCGAGCTCTTCACTCCCTCATGGTTTGGTGCCATGACCACCTCTGTTCACCCCTTTTCTCATAACTGGTACCTTATAATAATGACCCCCTTCTGATTTCCCAAAACAGCCCTGTAATGTGAGAGCCATATCCTTACTGCCAGGATTTTCTTTACCGCACAAATCATACGGTTCCCTCTTTCCCAGCAGGTAATTTTTCCAGTGAAAGACTAACCCCCTCTTCACATCCTTTGCCTCTGACCCATCAATTGTTTGCCAAGTTGTGACCAGTAACTCTTTTTGGCTGGACTTCAGAGTTCTAGTTCAGCTGGGGGTGCTGTGCTGAGCTTTCACCAGCGACCCCAAGGGTGTTGTCCTATATGAATCGTCTCCCCGGCACTACAAGACATCAAACCAAAACCTCTCCCCATGCTCTCTCTTTCTCCATTGCTTCAGCTCATTGGAGTTAAAAGCAACATCCCTGGCAACAGCTCATCTGGCACATCCTGGTGAGTACTTCTCTTTCTATAATAACTAATACTCTTTACCTTTGAGAAACAGAGACAGAGAGATAAAGACAAATAAAGACGGAAAAGCTAGCCAAAGACAGACAGACAGACAGACAGAAAAACTATTAGACAGGCATGCAGAATTAATATGAATTTCACTCTTGGAAAAGAAGAGGAACAAAAGAAAATCTGGCTGGGCACTGAGTCAACAGTAACCCTCCTCCCCCTTGGAAATCTGAGCAGGTTATTTTTTGTAGTTTTTGAAACATGTCAGCATTCCTAGGCCCCGTCAGGCATCTTTAAATGACCAAATCTGGGGGAATGCAGATCCAACTCTCACCGCCTGGGGCAGTTCAGAGGAAAAATCTGGGAAGAGTGTTCCCAATGGTTTCTTTTTTCTGTGAAAATCATAAAGGAAGACATGCCTGATCTCCAGCTCACCCAGATACTCTCAAAGATCAAGGGATAGATAAGCTAATCTATTATATGTTCTAATGAAATACATACAGTTCCCTGACTGGGGCATCCTCTCCATCTGTGCCCCAACCATTAGCTGATATTATATCAAAATCAGCTTACCAAACATGTGCCAGCCTCTCCTTGGGGCCATGAACCCCACAACACACTTACAAAATATTTTGGGGGGATCTGACTTGCAGAAGCATATGTGTACACATATATGTACCTACATACACACAAAATAGCATAGGAAGACTGAACTCAGTGTCAAAAGACCTGAGTTTGAGTACAGGGTCGTATACTTCCTGGCTACAGAACTATGGGTTATATCACTTAATCTGTGAGAGCCTCAGTTTCCTCATCTGTAAAATAGGTACAATAATCCATGCACTACTTGGTTATGTTAAGTGGAAGGTGCTTTGCCATTCTTAAGGCAGTACATAAAAGTGAGTTGTTATTACACACACACGTGCACATTAGTGAATGACCCTTGTTTTTATCAAGATGGGTAAGCCCTCACAGAGCAAAACTACCCTGAGAGTTAAAAGATGGCCTGGGAGAGTGGCTGTGACCAGGAAAAAAAAATGGGGGCATTTCATTCCATATATTCATTCCCTTCATTCCATGTATTCATTCCATAACCAGGATTATTCTAAAAGATTTTTCCAGTTTGGTAAGTCTTGCTAGAACTTAGGCTTCCTTGGCATGGGCTTCAAGAACCTGGGGTCAGCCACAACCATCCCATGAAGAGGCAAGACACACATACACACACAAATACACATATGCCTTGTATAGAGAGCTGAATTCTGGCCTAGACCAACTAGAAATGCTTGTTTTTCATAATGAGTATCTATGTATGACCATATTCAAGACACTATATTTCACTGGTCCTCAGTCTGTAAAATAAGGGAGTTGGATTAGATGACCTCTACGATCCCCCCACCCCAACTCTGAATCTGTGATCCAGTGATCTTACGTGAAGTCCACAGAAGAAAGCACAGGAGTCCAAACTATGAGATTCCCAAAGAGTTCATCAATCCATCAACAAGCATTTATTTAGTACTTATATGCCTGGCTAGCACTCTACTAGGTGCTAAATATACAAACATGAAACAGTTCTAGCCCTCAGAGAGCTTATAATCTATCATAAGAAAGATAAAGAATTTTTTTAAGCCAGGAAGTACTTATAGTTGAGGGTTGATTTTTTTTTTAATTTTCACTTAGCTTTCTGACTTAGTCTTTGTTCATACTAAACATAAAACACAATTTAAAAGAAGGCACCATAGCACCAAGCTGACTATGGCTAGTACTTCTCATTCTTTAGCAAGTAGGAAACCCTCTGGTTCTCTCTACTTTTGTTGTTCAGTCCTTTTTCAGTCATATCTGATTCTTCGTGACCCTGTTTGGAGTTTTCTTGGCAAAGATACTAGAGTGGTTTGCCATTCCCTTCTCTGGCTCATTTCACAGATGAGGATACTGGGGCAAACAGGGTTAAGTGACTTGCCAAGAGTCACACAGCTAGTAAGTGTCTGAGGCTGTATTTGAACTCAGGTCTTCCTGACTCCAGACCCAGCACTCTATCCATTACACCACCTAGTTGCCTCTCTCCCACCTTTGGCAAATCACTTGATTTTTTCATCTTTATTCTCCTACTTACAAAATGGGAATAATAAAACCTCACAAATACCCTCTTGGGAGTCACATACTAACCTTTGCCCATTTCATTGGAAGATCAAAAGGGGTTGGGTCACACAATCTTCATTGTAGCTTCTGACCATTCTAGTCTATTTCCATTAAAGCGGGACTTCATACTGACTCCTGGGCCTTCCCCAGTGTCCAGTATTTCCATATTTGGTTTAGTCTAGAGCATGACCCTCACTAAGGTTCCATAGGCCCTATTAGTGATTAAAGGGAAGGTATAATAGAATGAGAATCAGAGAACCTGGGTTCAAATCTCGAGTTCTGGTACTAACTAGCTATGGTCCCTGGTCAAGTCACCTTACCTCTCTATACTCCAATTTCCTCATCTATAAAATGGGGATAATCATTGTGCATTATGAGAAAATCATATCAATCCTATTTTGTAAGTGATTCTATGCTATACCAACACTAGCATCTTGTATAACTGCTTAAGTCACATTTAACGTTGTCTCTGGGCTAAGTTTAGAAGTCCAGTTTTTCTATTAATCATTCCAATTCAAGGAAGTCTGGTCTGTTATCTTTATACCACTACCTGGCCTTGCAGGTTAACGGAACCAACCAGAATTTACGAGTGAGAGGTGTTGCTACCTCTCCATTTCCCATTGCTGGTCAATCATATTGTCCCCCACACCTATGATGCTTCTAATCTTGTAAATGATAGTATTGTCTTCCTCATCTATGGTGATGCCTTGAATGCTCTTCCTTTTGTCTATAAAAATGATCTGTCAGCCCTTATTCAGGGTCTTAGCTTGCCCAGGAGGCTCCTTGGCAAATTCACTCTTTGCTAAAAAAATGCTCACGCTCAGAACTTGTGCCTCAGTTTACCTTAATTTTAATCACAACAATTAACTACCTTACTGGGTTGTTATAAGTGTTATTTGACTTGTGTCTGTGAGACAGATTAGTCAATCAGGGTCTACATTCATAATAATTCTGCACTTAGAAGGGTAGTAAAGAAATGGCTTGTGCTTCTCTCTAACAGTGAGCATGGCCAGACCAGTGATGGAAAAATTACCCTCTGCCGACACCTAGCAAAGTAAGGACAGGACTGACCACAGGTGTTTATGAAATCCAACAAATATATTCTTTAATATAATAAATAGGAAACATCCAAATGGAAATAGATCTGGGACAGGACAGAGATCTCCCATTGCTCAGGTCTGGCAGGTTGGTTTCTCTCCATGTCCATCCCAGCTAGTCATTTGAATAGAAGTCATCTCTCACAGAGCTGTGACAGCCACCATTGTACTGCTGCTGTAGGAAAACCAACATCTCTCCCTGCTTCTCTCCTCCCCTCCTCAAGACTCCCCTCAATTCCTCAAAAACTATGCGTGTATAGAAAAATCTCCACACTGACCTTGTCCAACACTTCATCTCATCTTCCTAAACTGGGAAGAGCTACAAATCCCAGGGGGATACGTAACCAGCCACCCCCTTGTGAGAGCTCCATTTGACAAGTCTGCTTCACAGACACAAGCCAAATTACATTTCTAACAACCCTGTGAGGTAGATAATATATAATTATTCTCCCCATTTTACAGATGAGGAAATTGGAGTATAGAGAGGGGAGGTGATTAGGAACACAAAACTAGTAAGTATCAGTATAAAGAAAGCCCTTTGCAAACCTCAAAGTGCTATGTTGATACAGGTTCTCATTATTTTATGGTGAGCAAGCGAAAAACCAAGGGTCCTTGGTATTTGCTATGTGTGTCTCTAATTCTAGAATTTCTTAGAACTTTTAACTAACAGTGATTAGCAAGTAATGTTTTGTATAAGACTGTTGCTTTAGATGATCCCATAAGCCTAATTCCTGAAGGAAATTTGAATGACCTAAAAGGAATTAGCCCCTGCAGGTAAAATAACCCTTTACTAAGAGCTGAAAAGATGTCTCATAGCACCTGGGTCCTATTATGGATGAATCAGCATTAGGATGGCAAGTGAAGGACAGAGTTACTAGTGGATAAGCAATGGGGGGGAGTGAGGGGGCAGAATGGGCACTGGACTGGAAGACACTTATGCCACTATGTGACCTTGTGAAAGTTACTTAACCTCTCATGGCCTCAGTATCCCTATCTAGATGACAGAGTTGAGCCAAATTTAATTCAACAGACATTTATTAAGCATCTATGTATATGGCACTGCAAGTCTTTGGGGAGATAAAGTCTAAATAATTCCTACCCTCAAGGAGCTTACATTCTATTGAGGGATAGAACATGTACACAGATATGAATACAGTGTAATTTGAGGAGGAAAAGAGCAGTCACAATAGAGGGAGAGGAGGGGATCATGGAAAACTACATAGAAGTCAGGATAGGGAGGTGATTAATTCTGCTTCGGACACAATCTCTAAGGTGCTTGCTTATGATCTGTGATCATTCTGAATCTATTTATTAGGCTAATCTAGCTTCCTGTGGGACTCTTGACACCATATTCCAAGTCCAGCATTCCCAAAGAAAAGCAGTCCCTTACATACTCTTAACCTAACACACTGCTTTCTTTGGTATTCATTTTATGTAAAGTGTTTGGCACTTCTTACTCTTTTCTAGCTCTGCCTTCAGCATCCCTGCTCATCTCCTGCTCAAGTCTCCTGGGTACCCCTTCAGCATCCTTCCTCTATCTCTTCATCCTTCAAAGGTAAAAGGTTGCTGGTAGATTAGGAATTCAGTCCGCCTCCACTATTCTGTGCATAAGGCAGACACACAGAGAATCTCCCAGGTTCTTCCTTTTTCAGCTCTTCCCAGAACCCGACAAGAGGGGGCTTCCACTGTGACCCATCAGCCGGCTACGTGCAGGCAGCAATAATGGAGGAGAATGCAATAAGCTGTCACTTGAAGACAGACTTGATGCCCTGCGCCTTAATGGGAGAATAACACAATAGGGTCAGACTAAAAAGGTTTCCTTATGAAAATTTTATCAGCAACTTTGGTAAATTGCTAAGGGAAAGGTGCCTTGCTCTCAGGCAAACCTGGGACCTGTTTTTACAAGGTGCAGCCGGCCTGCATTGCATCACCCCCCACAAGATATTAAGGGCACTCAAATTGAATTAACACCAAATCAGTCCGGTGCACTTAACAATACAAATGCACTTAAGGGATGCCTCAGAATGATTTGTGACTAAAGAAAGCAAAGAAGAAAACGGCCTTCAAGACCACAAGGGTGGTGTTGTGTGTCATCTACAGGAAAAGCCATAAGTAGAACTTAGAATACCGGAAAACCATGAACTTCAGGGGCTCTCAAATACCTTAGACCCAGCCGTAAAGTAGATGGCCGCTCTTGTGGTATGCAGAAACAATTGATAAATAAATTACAACCAATTTTCTTAGTGGCACGGTCTCCATTACCTCTGACAGCAGTGTAACTGCTTGGCTAAAATGAGACGAGGCGAATAATGGCATATCGGATAGCACAGGGCGGAAATTCTTTGCCAGTTGCCAGGCCTCCTCATGACAGCAATGACACTAAGATCCCCTGTAAGAGCAAACTGATGGGACATGACAGCTTATGGGGTGAACCGTGACATGTCCTAAAAGGAAGCAGCTGAAAACTTCCCTGTCAGAGATCAGATTTGTAATCACTACTTTGAGGGACTTCCACACACATTTTCTACTATTTACATATATGCCACTTCCTAGCCTTTTTTCTTTCCCCCATCCCCTCCTTTCTTTTTCTTTCTTTCTTTCTTCCTTCCTTCCTTTCTCTTTTTTTCTTTCTTTCCTTCCTTTCTTCCTTCCTTCCTTCCTTCCTTCCTTTCTTTCTTTCTTTCTTCCTTCCTTCCTTTCTCTTTTTTCTTTCTTTCCTTCCTTCTTTCTTTCTTTCTTTCCTTCCTTTCTTTCTTTCTTCCTTCCTTCCTTTCTCTTTTTTTCTTTCCTTCTTTCTTTCTTTCTTTCTTTCTTTCTTTCTTTCTTTCTTTCTTTC
>NW_027185799.1:14016885-14025545 GCF_028583685.1 Petaurus breviceps papuanus
TTCTTTCTTTCTTTCTTTCTTTCTTTCTTTCTTTCTTTCTTTCTTTCTTTCTTTCTTTCTTTCCCTTCTTCTCTCCTCTCCCTCCTCTCCTCCCTTTCTATTTCCCACTCTCCTTCCTTTCTTCCCTTCCTCCCTTTCTCTCTCTCTCCCTCTCCCCTTTCTTTCCTCTCCCCTCTCTCTCCCTCCTCTTCCTTCTCTTTCTCTCCCATTTCTTAATTTCTCCCCCTCTTCTGCTTCCTCCTTCCCTCCCTCTTCGTCTCTCCTTCCCTTCCTCCACTCTCTCCTCTCTCCCTATCCTTCCTTCTCTTTCTCAATCTCCCATCTGTTTCTGTTTCTCTTCTTCTTCTTTTTTCTCTCTTTCCCTCTTCCTCTCTCCTTCCCTTCCTCCACCCTCTGCCCCTTCCTTCTCTTTCTCTACTTCCCATCTTCCAGTTTCTCTTCTCTCTCTCATTCTCTTATCTTCTTTCTCTCCTCTCTATTTCCCTCTTTATCTCTATCTCTCTCCCCCTTCCCTTTCTCCCTCCTTATCTTCTCTTTCCCCTCTCTCTTCTTTCTCCCTCTCTTCCCCTCTTCTACCTCCCTCCTCTCTTCCTCTTCCCAGCTCTCCCTACCCTATTTCTCACCCCCCTCTCCATTATTTTTTTTCCATATCCCACATGTGCCCAGCTGGAAGAAAGTTAAGTCCTCTTCTTCCGTGAGCGACCTTGGAGATGATCTTGGAAACTTGAATTCCCTTCTGGACATGGGAAACTTCAGGAGGAGAAATAAAACTCCCTAGGGGGTTCCTTTCAATTCCATGAAATACACACATGGAGAAAAGGCATGCTTTTAGGAAAGAGCTGACTCCACAGGAGTGTCTTATTCTAAATAGGAAAATCCACTTTAAATTGGGAGTGCCCTAATTTTTACAGAGATTGCTTAAGAAAAACTGGGGCAGGGAGAGCCTGATTTTATACTACCTCTCTACAAAACAAGAAAAGGCAACAGGATGCTTTTAAACAAGGAGGCCTTTTTCCACATGCTAGTGAAGCAGAAGGAAGATGCTGAGTCACCATCATCATCACCATTGGGAGATATGTCTCGCTGACAGCAGGCCATACAATTTAGAGCTCAAAGCCCTCTCTGAGATCATTTAGTCCAACTTCCCCATTTTACAGATGAGGTAACTGAAGTTCAGAGGAGTTAAATGACAAGATCTTGACTCTGGGAAATGAATCAAAACAGACATCAAGTCCCCACCATAGTGCTCGGCAAACATAGGCCATTGATCAATATGTGCTGTGTTTGCAGTATCTATGGGACCTGGCAACAGTGCATGGGTCATTATTTGGATATTATTCCATCCCCCTCTCTGTAAGAATGATGGTGGTGAAGGTTGGGTGAGGTGGACTAGATGATCTGCAAGGTCCCTTCCAGACTCAGATGCTGGTGGTGTCTATCTTTATTTTTTGGTGAAGACCTGTTTTTCAATATTCCATGATATGGAAGCTTCCTCCATCAATGCAGATGGCAATTAGTCTGCAATTTCTAATGTTAGAAAGCTGCCTAGGGTAGTGAGAAGCTAACCACTTGCTCAGAGCTCTACAGCTGATATGTGTCAGGGGAAAGACTTGAACCCGTATCTTTCCAGTGCCAAGGCTGCACCTCTATCAGTTACATGATGTCTCTATTTTTCTCATTAAATAAAGAAAAATAATTTCTCCCTTTGGGATGATAATAACTCTGTTTTGAAGGAACCGACCAATAGTTGATCTAATTTTAGCTGTTTGGTTCACATGTCCTTCCCTCAAGCATTACCTGAAGTTTTCCAAGGAAAATACTAAGAGTACTATATATTTTTGATACATGTAACAAGCCATCTTGGCATTTTGTTTTCCAAGTTTCTTAAACTTGAGCAATACAAGTCAGTATTATTGATACAGATGCTCTGTAATAAAATGCCACCGAAATTCTTTACCTCCTCAAAAAAGTAAGAAAAGTCGTCCTGTAAAATATACCAACATATTCAGCTTTCTTTGTAGTAGCAAATAACTGGAAACAAACTAGGTGTCCATCAACTGGCATAAGGGAATGTGGCTTGGACTAAATTATGGTATATGGATGTAATGGAAAATCTTAGTCAGGTGTATATTCTTCATCTGTGTCCCAAGAAATTATGAATATGAATAATTCAAAGAAAAGCATGGTAGAGTGGGTTGATTTAGTTAGTCAATAGTTACCCACAGTCTACTTAAAATAATTGGTAAGATGTTCAATCAATTAATCACAGTTGTAGACTTTGTATTACATGTGAAAAAAGTCATTGAATGAAGTGAAATAACACAGAGAGAAGCTCATTCGAATTGGTTAAGGGATTTTGATGCATCCTCTGGGTCTATATAAAAGCATAGCGTTAGCTTGGGAAGTTCTACCAAGTGGCAGGGCAGGAAAAGAGAAGCTGGAGCCAGCCTGGCTTTCCAGGAAAACCCCCGACATAGAAACATTTGGTACAGAAAGAGAAGCCTGGGTTTCAGTGTCAGCCAGGTTTCCTTCAGCCCCCACCTTGGCCAGAAGACCTTGAAAGAAACTTTTGAAGGGATCTGGAAGATTTTGAACTTCCCATCTACCCATCAGTATCCTAGTGATATCTTCAGATCAGTTAAGGGAAGTATCTGTACTAGGAACCAAGGACAAAATAGGTGCAGTTTTATGGGTCTACGAGAAGCCCAGCAGAAGTGAAGGGGAACTTCTTGAACACCCCCCAAATGGGAGAAAAGGACTTTCAGCAACCAGAAACTATGGTTTACCCCTTTGTCACATGTGTTCTCTAGGCTTCAGCCTACTTTTCCCTGTATTCTGTATGTACTTGTGGGAGAGTGTCTCACAGAGTTTTAGAGGAATGTTTTATAACAAATATTTGTATTGAATTTACCTTATTTTAAATACTCTTTTCTAAAAGTTGCTTAATGCTTATTGACTAGAATGATTCCCAATCTATAATCTTGGAATAGGAAGCACATCAGCTCGAGACAGTTGGTATAAGAGATTCATTACTGAATCCTCAGGGTACCTCTAGAACCTTGAGAGGGAAATTAGCCTTGCTTTGGGACTACTCAAGACTTATTTGTGAGAGTGGAAATTGGGATAAGGATCCTCAGAACTTATATGAGCTACCATAGGAAGTCTAAAATTAACTAATGAAGAAAGAAGGAAAATATTTAATGAACCAACTTGCATTTATTAAGTGCCTACTGAGTGCCATGCATTGTTCTAGTAACTGGGGATATAAAGATAAAAATTAAATACTCCCTGCCCTTAAGGACCTTGTATTCTAATGGAGGAGACAACATGTACATAAATACAAAATTAAATTTTGGGGAGAAGGGAGGATACTATTGTTGGAATCAGATCTCTCATAGAAGGTGGTACTTGAACAATGCTTTGAATCAAACAAGGGATCTAAAAGGTAAAATCAAGGCAACTGTATATACCGTGCATAAAGGACTATCAGTACAAAGTCATGGAGACAGAATATGAGTGAATATAACAATGGAAATGGAAAAAATAACAAGAAAAGTGAAACTGAGTGCTACATAATAATAATAATTGAGCTTGTCCTCAAAGAGATGAGAAAATGAGAAAATGGGAGACTCTAAGTATGGAACATTACTTTTACTGTGAGGCACACACTCTAGCTCTGGAACCTTCTGACTCCATTTTACAGATGAAAGAACAGAGGCCACAGGAAATTAAATGACCTGCTCAAGGTCACACAGGTAGCAAGCATCTGAAGCTGGACCTGAACCCAAGTGTTCTGACTCCATTGCTTCTGCTCTTTCTCTGTTGGGATGTCTGTTGGCTTTGTTGAGCTGCTCCCTCCCTCCCCGCCTCTCCATTTCTTTTTTATTCTTTGCTACAAGCGATTACTGTCTGGGTAGGGGAGGTGAGAGAGATATTCTTGGAAATGAAAGTGATCATTAAAAAAAAAAGAAGATATAAAAGTTTAAAGCTTTTAAATTATTTATCTTCTCAGAGGATGAGGAAAAAAATAGAGGGGAAAGATCCGTGTGAAGAAATGGCCTGATGCTATGTACAACAGGGCACTGTGACTCATGGCCAAGTTGAAAGTGGAAACTGACATGTCTAGGTGTTGCAAAGGAACAGGAAAAAGGTGAAAAATGAAGAGCTGTAAAGAGTCAGTCTAGTGTTCTCACAAAGTCTATGATGAGGGGAGAATGGAAGGATGTGGTCATGGTGAGAGGGAAAAAAAGATGAATGGGGTCTGAGTCAGTCATAGGCTAAGGCAAACAGGAAGGTTTTAAAGTGAGATTTGAAGAGAGGAAGTGGTTCCGAGTGAGGGAGGGAGAGTGTTCCAGAGATCTGTCTTGGAAAAAAAAAAGTTACTCTTCATTTTTTGGATAGTCCTACACGTGTGAATGGTTTGGGGTGGTGCAGGAGGATGGGGGCGGGGGATCAGTTTCTTTCTTTTTTTTTAATCAGCACTGGCTCAAACCTTTATTCCAAATTTAAATGGGAAATAATTCAGTCCTTCAGGTTTGAAAACATTCCTTGAGTCCATTTAAATTACCTATTTACTCGATTTTTCAAATTGCCCGTGCACACTAACCAGCTGATGGCTTCAATTCATAGCATCCACCCAGGCCCACCCAGAATCTGAGCAGAGTGCCAGGGCCATAGCAGCTGTGTACTCCATCCTGTGATTCTGTGGCTATCTCTTTAATGCTGTGTGCATTTGGGCAAAGCAGGCTGGGGAATGGAATCCAGAGAGAGGGATTGTTACCTTTAAAAACTACCAGATGTGGGATTACGGTTGGGTAACTCCCCACCTCAGTGGGGAGACCCTCCTGGTGATGTTCTTAGCCAACTCTTGGCTATGGACAGCCAGTCGCTGCCTGTGGCCACTGGAAATATGAATGAGCAAAGCCAGAAAATAGAGGACTTTCTGCTTTCTGCTTGGTCTGGCACTCACATTGAAAAAAAAATGAGTACATATAAGTGAAAAATGACAAAGAGGATGCCTATCAGAGCAATAACATGCTGTCTTCTGAGAAAGACATCTTAAGACCTTTATGCAAGTCACCAGTCCTTATTAATCTAAAATAGTCTCATCTGAATGATTCCAAAATAGAATAGACAGGTCTTAAAAGCTCCTTGGGGAAATCCCTTTTTCAGAAGTCAGTTCCTCAGTTTCCCCCTCTCTCAGGTCTGCAGAATGCAACAAATATTTTGGGCACTGAGTACTTGAGTTTTTGCTTGATGTTATGTGACTTTGGGAACTGAATCTCCCTGAGCCTCATTTTTTTCTCATCTATAAAATGGAAATAATAAGCCTTTCTGGTTCTTCAAAGTTCTTCAAAGTCTATTAGTGAAGTAGTTTGAATTTCTTGTGTGAAAGACAAGAACTGCAGACAAGACAAATGTGATTCATGGCAATATTAGTAATAGTTGTTGCAGGACCAACTGCTAATAAAACTATAGTCAGAAAATTAATTGGGGTGATTATTTGTCTTTCTATCTAAGACTACAAAGGGAAATGGGGGAATTTTAATTCTCTGTTTTCATACTCTGAGGAAAATACACATTTGACCAAAAGAGTCACCCAATGCTTTCTTCTATTATACATATTTCCCATTGTAGAGAAGGTGCAGAGTCCAGAATACCAACTCTGTCTATTGCTAATACAACTTCAAAATCAACTACTTAAGATTAAGAGTTTACAGGAGAACATGAAATACTTTACCTGTAGGATTTATGGAGACAGGAAAAATTTATGACCAAATAAGGGAGAGATAACATTATGAAATGCAAAATGGATGATTTTGATTGCATTAAATTGAAAAGGTTTTGCACAAAGCCAATGCAACCAAGATTAGAAGGGAAACAGAAAGGGGAAACAATTTTTACAGCTAGTATCTCTGATAAGGACCTCATTTCTAAAATATATGGAGAACTGAGTCAAATTTATAAAAATACAATTCATTATCCAATTGATAAATGGTCAAAGGATGTGAACAGGCAGTTTTCAGATAAAGAAATTAAATCTATCTACAGTCATATGAAAAAATGTTCTAAATCACTATTGATTAGAGAAATGCAAATTAAAATAATTCTGAGCTACCACATCACACCTATCGGATTGGTTAACATAACAAAACAGGTAAATGATAAAAATTGGAGATGTGGGAAAACTGGAACACTAGTGCATTGTTGGAGGAATTGTAAACTAATCCAACTATTCTGGAGAGCAATTTGGAACTATGCCCAAAGGGGTATAAAACTGTATATCCTTTGACCCAGCAATATCACCTCTAGGGCTGTATCCCAAAGAGATCATAAAAATGGGAAAAAGACCCACATGTACAAAAATATTTATTCCAAAAAAATATTACAATATTTGGTCATAAATACTTTTTGTGGTGTCTAAGAATTAGAAATTTAGGGGATGCCCATCAATTGGGGAATCGCTGAACAAGTTGTAGTATATTAATGTAATGGAATATTATTTTGGTCTAAGAAATGATGAGCAGGCAGACTTCAGAAAAACCTTGAAAGATTTACATGAATTAATGCTAAGTGAAGTGAGCAGAACCAGGACATTGCATATAGTAACAGCAATATTGTATGATGACTAACTTTGATAGACTTAGCTCTTCTCAGCAATGCAAAGATATAAGTCAACTCCAAAAGACTCATGATGGAAAATACTATCTACATGTAGAAAAAAGAACCATGGAGACTGAATGCAGATCGAAGCATACTATTTGCTCTCTTTTTTGTTTTGTTTTATTTCTTTACTCATGTTTCCTCCCATTGATTCTAATTCCTCTTTACAACATGATTAATATGAAAATGTTTAATATTAATATATATTATATATATATATATGTAGAGACTATATCAGATTGTTTGCTGTCTTGAGGAAGTGGGAAGAGAAGGGGGAGAAAATTTAGAACTCAAAATCTTATTGAAGTGAATATTGGAAATGAAAAATAAATTAATTTTTTAAAAAGATCAACAGCTTAAAAAATCTTTAGTGGAATTCAAGATTTGGTAGCATTTGACAGTTCATGATGTCAGAAAATTTGTTTTCAAATTTAATTCAGTAACTTTTCTTAAGCACCTAAGGACTATGAGAGGATATGTGGGGTTGTATAAAGAATGAAGAATAGGGGCAGCTAGGTGGCGCAGTGAATAGAGCACCGGCCCTGGAGTCAGGAGGACCTGAGTTCAAATGTGACCTCAGACACATGACACAAAAACTAGCCATGTGACCTTGGACAAGTCGCTTAACCCCAATTGCCTTCCAAAAAGCAAAAAAAAAAAAAAAGAATGAAAAATAAAGTTCATGGCCCCTGCCCTCAAGGAACTTACAGTCTTATAGAAAAGATAAGATAAAGTGGAGAGGGTTGGACTGTATGTCCACTAAGGAAACTTTCAATTCTATATCTATGATCCTCCCTATGTAAATAACTAAAATAGATCATAAATACAGAAGTGAGGTGTACAAGGAGGTCATTGAAGGAAAAGATTACCTCTGGCAGTGGAAATCAGGATACTGCCAGTTTGATCTATCACCTGGTCACAAATTTAAAATATAGACCTACTCACCCCAAACAAAATTTTACAAAACAATCCCTCACCCATAGTCTACTGTCTCCCAAGAACTATTTCCCTGCTTATTAGTGAAAGTTGTATTTTTTTAATGAGAATTCCTAAGTTCTATGGGGGCTTGGTGGGTAATAGCTACACCTCCAGTATCAGTCCAATACATTGACCAAGTTATTTGGAAAATTAGGCATATATCTATAAACTATGCGACTTTCCATAGACAAATCTACAGAACTTAAACACAAAGTAGTAGCAACATATTGCAAAATATTGATAATCATAAAAAAAGGAATTAGGGACTGGATTTTATCAGTATAGGAAAGCCCCAAATGAGAGAACTTTTTCTTCTAGTTCAATTGGCACCTTCTCTGTAACTCTGAATCTTTTTTTTTTTATTCTTTTGTAACTATGAATCTTAAAATGCTACTTATAGCTCTGAGTGGTTAAGTAATTGTTCCATGTCACATAACTTGTCAGAGGTGGGACTTGAATCTGTGTCTTCTTGTCTGTGAGTCCAGCTGTCTATCATTGTGCTGTCATTCTAATCATAACAATATTACATGTTAACCTGCAGACAGCAGAAACAAGATCGTATTTGTGGCAGGTATTGCCTTTGCAATAAATATGATTTTCCTGAAAGATTTTTCCATTATGATAGATGTAATCACAGAGATAACTTTGTTCAATGATCCTCTGAGTATCAACATGGAGCAAAGTACATAACAAGGAAACAGATGCTCATCCAAGATGCTTGCCAGTGTCTTGGAGGATGTTCTGCAAAGGAGTTTAAAAAAACAGGGATTCCCCAATAATGAATGAATGAATGTATAAAAAGGATTTAGCAGATTCACAGAGTGTTTCTTGATAGCATCTCCTCACGTGGATAGGCTAAGGGAGCCTGGGAGAGTTGTGTTCAGGAAATACTGGTGCTTTCAATGATCCCAAGCTGTTTACAATTGAAAAGAGGAGAAAGAAAGAAAGAAAGAGAGAGAAAGAGAGCAATGGAGAAAGAAAGAAAGAAAGAAAGAAAGAAAGAAAGAAAGAAAGAAAGA
>NW_027185799.1:14025945-14070747 GCF_028583685.1 Petaurus breviceps papuanus
AAAAAAGTAAGTAGGGAGAAAGGAAAGAATAAAAGAAAAACAATGTTTAATGCCAATTCATAGTGACACTATATGTCTACAAGTCAACACTAAGTTCCCAGGACACTAGTAGTTGACAATGGCCCAAATGAAGATAAAAATATTTATAATATCCTAAAACTTACTTATGCCCACCATTCATCTTTCCATTTCCCTCAGTCATTGGCAATTTTGATTTTTCACATGGTTATGCTCTGGTGGGATGATATATATCTCTATCTCTATCTATCTATATGGAATAGTACAGTAGAAAAGAAATTGAAATTGAGGATTGCCCAAAGGGTTATGGAGAGGCTCATGATGAGCTTGAGTAGGTGTAACACATTACAAAGAATTATAAAGAAGCAATGGCGTACATATGCCAAAATCAAGTCTAAATGGGTGCATGATCTAGGTATAAAGGGTGATATTGCAAGCAGTCTCAGAAAACAAGGAATAGTTTACCTGTCAGATTTGTGGAGAGGGGAAGACTTTTTGACTAAACAAGAATTAGAGAGCATTATAAAATGCAAAATGGATAATTTTGATTACATTAAATTGAAAAGCTTCTGTACAAACAAAGCCAATGTAACCAAGATTAAGAGGAAGGTGGGAAATTGGGAAAGAATTGTCTCTGATAAAGGATTCCTTTCTAAAATATACAGAGAATTGAACCAAATCTATAAGAATACAAGTCATTCCCCAATTGATAAATGGTCAAAGGATATGAACAGACAGTTTTCAGAGAAAGAAATTAAAGCTATCTATAAGCACATGAAGAAAGCTCTAAATCACTATTGATTAGAGAAATGCAAATCAAAACAACTCTGAGGTACCACATCTCACCAGTCAGATTGGCTAAGATGACAAAACAAGAAAATGACAAATGTTGGAGAGGATGTGGGCAAATTGGAACACTAATGCATTGCTGGTGGAGTTGTGAACTGATCCAACCATTCTGGAAAGCAATCTGGAATTATGCCCAAATTGCTATAAATAATTTCATACCCTTTGACCCAGCAATACCACATCTAGGGTTGTATCCCAAAGAGATCATAGAAGTGGGGAAAAGACCCATATGTACAAAAATATTTATAGCAGCTCTTTTTGTGGTAGCAAAGAATTGGAAATTAAGGGGGTACCCATCAACTGGGGAATGGCTGAACAAGTTGTGGTATATGCATGTTATAGAATACTATTGTGCAATAAGAAATGAGGAGCAGATGGACTTTATATTTACCTGGAGAGGCTCATATGATCTGATGCTGAGTGAGAAGAGTTGAGCCAGGAGGAATTTGTACACAATTACAGACACAACTTATGTGTGACGACCAACTTTGATAAACTAGACTCTTCTCAGCAATCCAGAGACATAAGTCAAACCCAAAAGACTCATGATGGAGAGAGATGTTTATATCCAGAGAAAGAACTGCGATTGAACCCAGATGGAAGCAAACTACCTGCCCTTTTTCGTCTTCTTGTTTGGTTTTGTTTCCTCTTTCCCATTCCTCATTCCATCTGTTACAATCCTTCTTTATAACCTGACTAATGCCTAATGTGAAAGTATTTGCAGATACTATACTTGATTGTATGCCGCCATGGGGGGAGGGGGAGAGGGAGAGAAAACTTGAAACTCAAGAAGTTGTGGTAATGAATCTTGTAAACTAAAAGTAAACAAATTAATTTTAAAAAAAAACCTAAAAAAAAGAAGCAATGGTGTAAAGGATGTAAAAAAAGATGCACTGCCCATTCAGAAAGGGTGAGGTATATCTGCTGGGTAGCTCATATGCTCCATTCGCATCTGCTCAGAATCAAGAGAAAGCAAGGAAAGTTCTTTCAGCTTGATGGGTAGAACCCACAGCAAATGGAATATGGAAAAGACCTGCATAAGATGAGATCTGGATGAATTGCTGTCTGCACCAGAAGAGGGAGTGTCCACACTGACAAGATCATGGCTCCACTGAAATAGAAAAAAAAAAAAAACATTGCAGTTCCTTTGGAAATATGAAATACAGTGGTTTCTAGGGATGGTCAGCTAGAAGAGGGGAGTAGGCAGAGCCAAGATGGTGGATGGAAGGAAAATATTTAACCAAATTTCCCCCCCAAAAAAATCCTCCACAAAGATCTAGAAAATATACCAGGTTAAATCTTGATTAGGAAAACCAAGAAAATATCATAGTGAATCATTTTTCTAGCCCTGGTAGGCACAGGCAACAAAAGGATTCAGAAAGATCTGCAGCCAGTGGAGACAAAGTCTAGTGGGCAGTATGTCACATGGAACTAAAAGAGGTCTGAGGCTGTACACCAAGGAAAGAAGAAGTCCCAGACCCACAAAGAGGGGCCCAATCTCGTGAGACTTTAAGAATAGGTGTCAATTTTTAGCTATCACTCACTGCCCAGTTCTAGGTCAGTGACCAGGGCAGGATTGAGAAGGGGACCTGTGGCTACAGTGTGGAGTTCTATAGAGGGCAAGAAGCAGTCATGAGTCCTAAACTGTGATTTGAGCAAGAAGCAAGTTCAGAAGCAAGCAGCTGCTGCATGGTTCTGATCCCAGGAGTGGAGTGGTATCTCAGTATCCAGTCTCTAGTCCAATCTTAAGCTTGCAAGGGAATAACCAGGGCAGGCATCCTATCCCAAGGGGGAGCCTGAAATTATGTCATGATGAACCTATAGTACTTCCCAGTCATCTGATAGTGGTTGACCCCAGTAGTAATCCACTGTAACTCCAACCAGGCACAAGTCTATAAGTATGTTGCTAAGACCCAACCCAGGAATTTGCAGAGTTCAAACCAGGAGGGAAGTGATTAGACTTTGCTCTGAATTAAACCACTTTGGGAGCAAAATCTTGCAAGTCCCCTGCCTTAGCTGTCTCTGAGATCCTGGAATAACACAACACTCACTACTCAAAGAAGTAGCCAAAGGACTCAAGAGGATGAAAGCTTAATCTAGACATTACCTTAAAAAGTTTATAGAAACCCTAACATGAAGTTTAAATCCATGAAGAATACTTGAAGAATGAGCAAAAAAAATTCCCACTGTGAAGATCTTGATGGGTGCTCAAGATATGATCGAGGAATGTGCTGAAGCCAGCTTGTAAGAGCCAATTGTTAAATTTTCATTATGAGCATTTATACCTCAGAAATAAGCAATCATGACAAACTAGATCTTGATTTGTTGTTCTGTTGATTGTCTAGACTTAAGAAGAGATTGATAATGCAGATTAAGCTTAAAAGAATGTGCATGTACATTTTTTATTCTGGAGAGCCTGGTTGTTAAACATTTACCAGCACACCCATGTGTTACTCTGTAATCATTGCTTGAGCTCAGCAGAAGCACAGGAGAAGGCACAGGAAATAAAGTCATCATCAGACTAGAAGACTGGTGATGTAGATTAATAATAATAATTATAATAATAACTGGCCTTTACATAGAGCTTTAAGGTTTGCAAAGCATTTTATATTCATGATCTCATTTGAGCCTCATGTACCATCCTGACACAATCCTAGAAGAAAAGAATGATTCCAAAATGTCTGCAAGAAAGGCCTCTAAAAACAAAATACAGCTTGGGCACAAATTCAAATAGAATTCCTGGAAGAAATAAAATAAAAATTTTAAAAAAGATTTTTTAATGATTTCTAAGAGAATAAGTGGGCAGATGGAAAAAAGAAACAAAAAGTAGGGAAGAAAGAATTGGAAACAGAATTAACAGCTTGGAACAAGAGATACCAAACCTTGCCCAAAGGGAAAAAAAATTATAGTGGTTTGAAAAGATGCTAGCAACTTCATGAGACAATACAAAACATTAAAATAAAGTCAAACAACTAAAAATTATTGAAAATAAAAGTCATCTCATAGCAAAAACAACTGACCTAGAAAACAGATTAAAGAGAGATGATTTAAGAATTATTGCACTACATGTAAACCATGACCAAAAAAGAGCTTAGACATCATGTTTCAAGAAATAATAAAACTGTCCTGATCTCTTAGAACCAGAGGATAAACTATAAATAGAAAAAAATCCAATGGTTACTTCCTGAATAAAACTCCCAAGAACACTATACCCTAAATCCAGAGCTTCTCAGCCAAAGAAAAAAATCATTGTAAGAAAAGTGAAAGAACTCAACTACGGAAGAGCCATCACTGAAATCACATAGAGTTTAGCAGCCACTACTATAAAGGAGCAGAAAGCTTGGAATATGACTATTTCAGAAAGCAAAAGATATAAGCTAACGACCATGGATAATGTGCCCAACAAAACTGAGTATAATAATTTTACAGGGGAAAAATTGACTTTTAAGAGAACTTCCAAGCATTCCTGATGAAAAAAAGACAGAGCTGTATAGAAGTTTTGAAATACAAAAACAGAGGAATCAAGAGAAGAATAAACACAAGTAAGCAATCATAAGGGTTTTAACAAAGGTAAAATGTTTGCATTCTGATATGGGGAGAGGATGCATTTCTCCATTTGGATCACTATTATGATCAAGGATCATAGAAGATGCAGTGGATACAGTGCTGGGCCTGGAGTCAAGAAGACTCATCTTTCTGAGTTCAAATCCAGCCTCAGACACTTACTAACTGTATGACCCTGGGCAAGTCACTTAACCCTGTTTGCCCATTTCCTCATCTTTAAAATGAGCTGGAGAAGGAAATGGCAAATCACTCTACTATCTTTGCCAAGAAAATCCCAAATATAGTCACAAAGAGTTAGACACAACTGAAAAACTAGACAACAAATAAATCAAAAGAATTGGGAATTTTTTTATGTTTTGATGATTTTAAAAGGATGGAGAGGGAGGGGGCGGCCAAGTGGCACAGTGAGTAAGAGCACCGGGCCCAGAGTCAGGATGACCTGGGATCGAATCTGGGCTCAGATACTTAGCACCCCATCCAGAAAGAACTGGCCATGTAACCTTGAGCAAGTTACTTAACCCCAATTGCTTTAAAAAAAAATGGAGAGGGAGGGGGAAAGGAGTACACTAGGAAGGAAAAGGGGAAACAAAGGGTGGAGAAAATTAGCTAGAAATGTGAGGCCCATTTAGAAGGCTGTATGTCAACTGTTTATACAAATAAAATAACTTTTTAAATGCCATTATGCATAATGTAAGAAGAGATGATGGCCCATGCCTTGATTTCTTACATATACTTCACTCCAAAGAATACTTATTTTGTCAGTATGGGAACTCCCTCCTGTAATACAGATCATAGCCCTTTTATAAATTAGTAATGCTCTATGAGAGTTGTGCTAATGAATAGGTAAAGTCAAGGTGCTAGAGTACAAGATCAGGGTCCAGTTTTACCAGAATGCAGAGTGAATGAAGGAAGTTATTGTGACACAAGTTTGGAAAGACAAATTAGAGCCAGAGCTAAAGAATGTGTATTTTATTTTCTGTGCAATGGGGAGTCATTGAAGATTTTTGAGTGTTAAGGTCAAACCTGTGCCTTGAAAAGAATTCTGTCAGCTGTGTGGAGATTGACTAGGAGACTGGAGAAAAGGAGAGCAGTTAGGATACCATTACATTGGGTCCATATAAGAGGTGTTGAAGACCTGAACTGATGGTATTGGCTCTGGGAATGGAGAGAAGGGGATATACTTGAGATACGGTGTAAAGGCAGAATCAGTAGGACTTAGAAACTGATAGACTATGAACAGGTAAGGGAGAGGGAAGGATCCAAGATAACCCCCAAATTTTTAATAAGGAAGACTGAGTGAATGGTGGTGTCCTGAGAGAAATAATGAAGTCAGAAGAAGGAGCAAACTTAGGGGGAAAAATAATTAGTGAGAGACAGGTAGGATTTCTAGGGAGGGTGACAGAATTCAAAAGGCTGGCTAGGAAACTGACAAGGAGAGCTGCGATAAGTTGGTTAAGAAATAAAAAGTTCTCACTTAACATAACATAATCTAGCTATAGTTTTTCCTGTGTCCAGCAAAGAAATGATGCAAAGGGTAATTCATGGCCCATCAGCTTTCTAGGACCAGGGCTGGCCTTGTACATGGATGAAGGTCATCTATTATAGAGTTTGACATCTGTGCTACCCAGAAGGCACTGCTAGCCTCCAAACAATATTTCTCCAAACTACTCCCATGAAATAAATGGGAGGAAGAAAAGGGAAATTAAGATGCAGCCTTTTGAGCCTCAATTAGAAAACAGGATGAAAATGATGATAACGCCCATGGGAGAAGAAGATAACATTTATTAATCACTTACTATGTTATGTATTAGGCAATGGATTAAGTGCTGGAGGTACAAAGAAAAAATAAAAACAGTCCTTCCCTTTAAAGTGCTTATATTCTAAAGGGGGATGAAGATATAAATGTCTAAGGACATACAAGATATAAGCAGAATAGATGAAAGTAGTCTTAGAGGAAAGGCATTAGCATCTAGAGGGATCAGGAAAGGCCTTCAGGAGAACGGGGCACTTTAACTAAATCTTAAAGGGAGTCAGGAATTCTAAGAGGTAGACAGACATCAGAAGGAGGAACACTCCAGACATGAGGGAAAAGCATGGCGATGGGAAATGGAGAGTCATGAGTGGGGATCAGCAAGTAGACCAGTACGGCTGAACTATGTGTAGAAGAGAATAATGCATAAGAAAACTGGAAAGTAAGGAGGTACCAGGTTAGGAAGAACTTTAAATGTCATATAAAAGAATTTATATTTTATCCTATAGGTAATAGTCATTATAGCTTATGGGGGGAGGGTGATACGGTCTGACTTAAGAATTAGGAAAAACAATATCTTCAGCAGCAGCATGGAGGGAAGATTATAAAGGGAGAAGACCTGAGGCAGAGTTCAATAGAAGGCTATTGCAACAGTCTAGGCAAGAAATTTTGTGAGGGCCTGAACAGACATAGCAGGTTCTGATGGGAAAGAAGATGAGGGGAAAAGGACACTATGCATGTGGAGTTGAAACCAAGCAGAGCAGCTGATGGGAAATGCAGGAGGCTCGAGCATTAAGGTCAGCTCTAACGCCATGAGTCTCTCCATGACTTACGGTAGTTTAGCCAGCTGTCTAAATAAATGAACAGCAAGAAATTCAAAGGTTCTGCCATTCTAGGAGCTGGCATCACCTTGGAAACTAACCTGAGGCCCAGTCTGAAGGTGTATGGGTTGTTCAAGGAGGACTAGTGCCTCTGGTGTGAGGGCTTGCCAAGCACTTTTCAGGGCTGCTCATTCACCTTTGGTTTCTATCTCTCAGCCACACCTCAGTAAAAACATCTCAACAGACAGCTGAAATCAGTTTGAAAATAACCAACAGGCCTCAAACCCATCAGTGAGTTAGGGAAAAGCTATTCCAAGCATGTGAAGACTTTCCCCAGAAGAATGGGTGGATGAGAACAATTTGTTCCAATTGCCATGCAGGTGGTTGAAGCAGGCACTGTGGAATGCTTAGAGCTTGGTCAGACACCAAGCTCATCCGCTATCATCCTGGGATATCACCAATCATCTTAGCTTCTGTTTTGCATCGGATTTAGATGACTCTGGAAGAGAGAGTGAGGCTGATGACTTTGTACAACTTAAATCCAATGCATGTGCAAGTTAAGTCATCACCCCATGATATCATGAGTCCTCTTTAAAAATGAAGGATGAACAACAGGCCTGGCCTACTCCAGGACACATAGATCTGTCAGGAACTAAAAAGAAATGTTATAATTTCATTGTATCAAGGGAAAGTTATACCATCCCATTCACAGCCAAAGGACAAACCGACCAACTATCTGGGGGGTGGAGGAAAGGAGTATTGTGGTGGAAAGTAAGTATACAACAATAGCAGAAACAAGAAATTGTGGAGAACCAAGACGAAGTAGGATTGTGGCATTGTGATGTGGAAAGAACACTGGACTGGGATACCAGAAACCTGGGGTTAGCAATGAATGTATGTGAAAAAGAAAGTGGAGGAAAATAGTTGGGGCTTACCACTAGAGATGAAATCTAGCTGCTCTGCTCACTCCTTGGTCAGAGAAGGAGAACTGTCAAATACTTTCTGGTCTCTGTAATTATCCCAGGTATATCATTGTCAAGCTAGCCCATCTTTTCTGAGCTTCCTGAAGCAGTGTGTGGGAGAACGCAGGAATGAATAGCCAGAGACCTTAAAAAAAGCTACAGTGCAGTGGGTAGTTCCTTCTGCTTTCTTTAGTCTTGTGAGAGTCCTAGTCACTGACCCTCTCTGGAAAAGATTATCAAGGAAAGAAGACGGGGCTCAAGAGTCAAAGGACCTGGCTTTGAATCCCATCTCTACCACCTATATGGCTAATGGTCATACATTTCTCCTCTCTTGGACTCAGTTTCCTCATTTGTAAAATGAGGGGTTGGACTAGATGACCTCTGACATCACTTCCATTTTTATATCTATGCCTCTGTGTTCAAGGAACTTATATGGATTGTTTATGTTTCCCCTAGATGGGTATTAACCTGCATCAGATCCTGAGCTGATCCAGGACACGAAGTGAAAATCTGAGCAATGATGACCTGTCCTGCAGATTGGTCCCAGAGCCACTGATCTAACCCTCTATGCCTTGGTTCATTCCCTATCCCAAAAAGAAATGTCCAGTCATGGGTCTCATAAAATGACACTTGGGTTATATTTCTCATAAAATGACACTGCTCCGAACTAGCTAGCTCCATGACCTTGAGCAAGCCCAGTGACATCTCTAGGTCTCAGTAAAATGCAGGAATTGAACTAGGAGAATTCTAAAAAAAACCCTTCAAGCTCCTCTTTTGAACTTAGATCCCATGAGTTTCAAATGGTTCAATTTTAACTCTAGCTAGAACTCTCCCCACAGACATGAGAGTTTGTGAATATAAAACTTTGTAATGGTTACAGTTCAAGCAACAAGATACGCCTATAATATTCTTGGCTGGCGAGAGAATTATTTGGGAAAAAGCGGAAGTCTGTCTGTCAGCAGAAGGCTTAAACTTAGCTGAATGGTGTGCTAGGGTGATTGGAGGAGTGATTCTGGAAAGGATCACAGGCTGTTTGAAAAGAAGTAGGATTTTAATGGGATACAATCACTCACTGAGGATTTTTAACCCTTAGGGCCAAGCCAGTGAAAGGGGTTATAAAAGATAGTTTGTGAGAGGAAGAGAAAAGACCCATTAGGGTCAGTGCTGAGTGGGTAAAAGGGGATCTAAGGAAAAAAGAAAACTAGGAAAGAAGTGGAGGAAACACTGAGAAGGGGAGAGAATGAGAAGGGCAGACAATGGATATGTAGAGTCAACATGAGGATAAGAGGAAGACACATTGAGAAGTAAAGGTCTGTCACACATAGCAGACACGGCAGCAGAAACAGAAGCTGAAAAATGAAATTTGTTACCAGAAGCTGTCATTATCGATCAGGCAATCTGCCCCAGTGTAAGTTGCTCATCCTCTGTGGAGCCTGGGCATTTCACTGTGCTACTCCCCTGCTCAGGGGTGCCCATTGCCCCCCAGGATAAAATATGAATGCTGCATCTTGGCATTAAAAAAAAGACCTCATATTCTGACTAAAGCCCACCTCTTCAGGTTCATTGCACAGTAGTCATCTGCATATCTAGGTCCAAGACTCTCAGAGTCTGTTTCCTTGTGACTTTTACACACGCACACACACACACATACACACACGTATACTTTTTAGCCATATCGTTGAATGGAATTCAGCACTGTCGTCTGACTTCCCACCTTTGCACAGTTCATCCACCATTCCTAGAATACACTCCCTCTTCCACTGGGACTCCTGGAATCCTTAGCCTCCTTCAAGCCTCCACTCATACGCCATATTCTAGTGGGAGCCCTTCCTGATGCCATTAGTTGCTAATGCTTAGTCTCTCTCCCTCATACTCAGATTACCATATATATGTAAATGTCTAAATGCATTTTACATATGTGTGTATGTATTTATATATGTGTATATATGTCATGAGGAAACAGACTCAGAGAGTTGAAGGGGTTTATCCTGGATCACTCAGCTAATAAATGTCTAAAATGGAACTTGAACTTGGTCTTCTTGTCTCCAAGGCTAGCACTCCACTCTTTCTACCACGTTGCTTTTCTACCCATAAGCTCCTCAAGAGCAAAGACTGCTTTCTGTTTTGTCTTTGCATCCCCAGTACTTAGCATAGTACATGTGCACACAGCAGGCACTTACTGAAGGTTTTTTGGATTTCCTTCAGTCCTCCATTATTCTCCTTTGGATCAATCATCATTCTGAGCTGACATTTCATTTGCAAGTATGCTTTGTGCGTGGGGTTATGGAGCTCAGATCAGAATGGTTAGCATGTTTGTGAAAATGGCTGAGAAGCTGACTTAGGGTCTGGAGCCTGATCAGGGTAATTTCCACTTCTTTGGCTGAGTTTTCAGTTGGCCTCTTAACCATTTGTAGCACCATCTGTATACAATCAGGTCTTCACATGTTTGCTTTGTCCCTCAGAGTCAATTAATCAAGCTAACTATCCTTTAATTATCCTATAAAGGAGGCTACAGGACAAAACAAGATGTTTGGGAACAAGAGGTAGCAGTAGTTTAGCAGCCAAATGCCAAAACTTGCTAAGTCAATTGGTACCCTGCCTTACTAATAGCTTACCACTGGAGGAAAACAGTCCAACACAAATTCATATAGTGTTGTACTTTATAAGACCTGCCTGTCTTTTACCATGGCAGAGTAGAGGGAATAATGAACTTAGAATCAAGAAGACCTGAGGTCAGGAAGACCTGTTCAAATCAGACCTCAGACACTTACTAGCTGTGTGACCTTGGGCAAGTGCCTTAACCTCTGTTTACCTCAGTTTTCTCACCTATGAAATGGAAATAATAACAGCACCTACCTCTCAGGGTTCTTGTAAGGCTCTAATGAGATAATATTTGTAAAGCACTTAGCACAGAACCTGGTACATTATAGATGCCGTATAAATGCTCTTACTATTGATATTATTGCCTGGGGTCAGATCTTACCTTGGATGCTTACTACATGACTATGCTAGGTTACTTAATCTTTCGGTACCTCCATTTCCTTATTTATAAAGGAGATTAATACCTATAATAATATCATTAGATTATAAACTGCTTGAGGGCAAAGACTCTCTTTTGTCTCTTTTTTGTATTCCTAGCACTTAACACAGTTCCTGGAACATAGTAAGTATAATAAATGTTTATTAATTGATTGACTATAATACCTACCAAATAAGGCTGTTGGGAGGCATGCGGCAATTTGTATAAAGGCACCTTGCAAACTTTAAACATGATTCAATTCATTTCCTCCAATGTTGTGTCCACTCATTGGATGAAGAGCTGACAGTACCAAGTACAAAGCTGAGAGAATGTCTGAAAGCAATGTGATTCTTAATGCACGCACACATCCTCCCCTTGCCCATCTTTCCCACCATTTTGTCACCATCACTGCCAAGTGCCATAGCATTACAGAGGGCTATGCACTATGCATACAGGTGTGAGAAGCTCAGTGGTGGGAGAACAAGGAAGGCTATCATCATGTTGGTTGGACTCCCTATGGAGAACTTGGGAGAGGTCATGGACAAGAGACAGACAGGATGGGCAAGCATGAAGGGGTTGCAATGTGAATCATTGGAGGAAACATTCACATCAATGAGATTAAAGGCTTATAGTTCCTTGCCTTTCCTTCCTTCCTAAACACAGACCCTTCCCCCTTTTCTGCAAGGAATTAAGGGCAAGTGGGGTTAAGTGACTTGCCCAAGGTCACATGACTAGTTTTTTTTTTTTTTTAGTGTTAAGTGTGTGAGGCCGGATTTGAACTCAGGTCCTCCTGACTTCAGGGCCAGTGCTCTATTCACTGCACCACCTAGCCACCCCTGAAACTCTTTATAACCTTTTAAAATCAGCTATTGCGAGCTGGAAGGATCTCAGAGGTCATCTAGTACAACACTTTCATTTTACACTTGAGGAAGCAGAGGACCTAAGAGGTTAGGTGTCACACCCATCATGGTCACAGGGGCAATCAGTGGCAGAACAGGTGATTGAACTCAGGTTCCATGCATAATTCCAAGTTCCTCAGTCCCCATTCTCTCCCAGGCCTTTTTCCTGCACCACCTTCCCAGGGTGGCTAAATATTTTCATGCCTGTTGGCTTTCTTTACCTTCCACTGTGCAAAAGGTTATCCTTTTCTTTATATTTACTGTGCCCACATTTGTTAACCAATATTTTCAACACTCCCAATTACTAATGCCAGTTTAAAGGGAAAAGAAGCCTTGAAGACTGATGAGTCTGGATAGAGTCATCTGTAATGACAACCACACTGGCATACCCAGGATGACTACTGGCACAGGTTCTTAGATCTGCTTTACTAGGAGAGATAGTTATTTAAGAAGTCAACAATCTTTTAAATTACACTCATTAGTTCAAGGTGAAAGTTAGCCCCCTGAACTTCAGAGAAAAGAAAATACAAGCAGAAAAATAAAGACCAACAGACAGTGCTTCTAACTGCCTGAGAAATTAGCACATTTCAAGACATGTCAAATTGTCCTAGCAATACATACATATTTATTAGAGAGAGAAGCACCAACATCTGGGTTTTTCAAAGCCAGGGGGGCTCCCTCCTTAACAGCTATCCAGAGTCTCATCTGGTCAAATCACAAGAACACTCTTCCAATGAGTGACCCCAAAGCAAAATGCTAACCTTGGAGTGTGTATACCCTTTTTAGAGCCAGAGGGCATCACTCTCATGACTCAGTGCCTAATTAGAAATTAACAAAAGGTGTGAAAGCCTCCTTGTAAGCAAGCTTCCCTTAATGAGCTCCACTTGTGGCCTATTAATGGGCAGGAAAAATCTTATACCCCATTAACATTACAGTATTCAGACAAGTCAGAAGTTGAACAGAGAGTGAAGAATGAGATTGGTTCTCCAAGGAGCCTCTATGTCAGTGCCTATCACAGTGCTTTGTACAAAGCAGAAACTTAATGAATATTTATTGAATGAATGAATAAATGTATATGTGGCCAGTTCTCTCTGGGATCTGAGTAGTTTGTGCATTCTTCATCCTAAATGTTCCATTATGGGTGATAGAACAAGAAGACCTTCAAAACTCTTATGGAGGGAGGGACAGAATGAGTAGGGAAGTGGCGTCACCAAGTGGGCAGAAAGGGTCTGTTAGAATCACTAATTTCATGCTGATTCTATTCATTATCAGGTCATCACATGTATTGAGCATATGCTTAATAAAAGAGCTCTCTACTGGGATCTATTGGAAAATACACCAGAATTCTTGGCTAATGTTTCAAGTAGCTCACAACCGTTCTGTGCAGGCAGCAGACACACAGGGAATGACTGAGGACAAATTGGCAGAGAAACATAGTAATAGGTGGCAATCTGCCTAGAGAAGGCAAGGAGAGCATGGAATTGGATCAATTATGAGAGGTTTCCAGGAGCAGGTGACTTATGCAGTCTCATTTTGAAGGATCAGAGAGATGTGCATAGTTAATGTTGGGAATGTCTCAAAGGTCTGCCATCTTCTGTGGAGGTTTGTGAATGAAGTAGTACTATGGGAACATTTTTGAGAGGGAGTTCTGAAAAAGGAAGACCAGGAAGAAAAATAAAACATCAGGGAAAGAAACAAGCCATATTATCCCAGAGGAGGTTTGGTGAGCTTTGGAGATATTTGCCCTTTTGAAATCAGAGAAATAGGTATTGAAGCAGTAGCAGCAATGAAGCTATCAGAAATTTAATCATTCTTGAGGATGTCTGCCTTAGGATTCAACGACTCTGCCAGTCGTGGGACTTTGCAACAGTGATAGGACCAGTGTTTTCCTTCCCACGGTTTTCAAAGAACTTTATATACATTATTTCAATTGAGTTTTATAATAATAACTATCATTTACATAGTGCTTTAAGGTGTGGGAATTGAACCCAGATCTCTCTAATCCCAAGTCTTAGGCTTTAACTAGGGCACCACCCAGCTGCCTATGAGGTACTGTATTGTCTAGTCTTACAGCAACCCTCTGAGGTAGATTCTACAAGTACCATTAACTCTATTTGATACAAACAGATGAAACTGAGGGCCAGAGATGTCAGAGGGAGGATCTGAACCTAATTATTTCTGACTCTAAGCCCAGAATTCTAACCATTATGTCACAGTGGTTCTCAACATAACTGAGGTGGCCCCTCAATGCTAGAATAGTAGAACCTCTCCCAGGCAGAAGGTATACAACTATGCAAGGGTATTTCAGTTCTTGGTTCTCCAATGGTTTACATTTCCCTTCAAATAGGGTAGCTCCTGCCGAGCAAGGCTCCCACTGTTTCAATCTGGGCTGGAAAAATAATGAATGCAATTAGCAATGTACACACTCCCAGATGCTTCTCCACCGCATCAGCTTTCAGTATGTGGCAAGGAACAAAATGGTGGCCAATTTCTTCAATGTGAATAGGACTAAAAGGGAAACCTTTTTTAATGTCGTGGCAAGAGGATTAGATCTGCCTACAGTCACAGGATGTATCACTTATAGAAAGTTTCTTTTACAGCATACGCAAAGAAGAAAAACACATGCAAAAAGAAGTATTAAATATCTGGACATATTTGATCTACATTTTTCATTCTGCTTTTATTCTCTTGTGGTTTTTTACCATAGCCCACTTTGTCATGCCATTAAAAGAAAACCCTACATATACGAGCAGTAGATTTTTTTTAAGCTAAAATATTGAACAACCCAACACAAATGATTTGGAAGAAGTAACTGGATCTGTTGCTCTGGCAAGCTGTAAACTGGGAAATGGAGGGAGGGAGGGGACAATGTTTTTCTTTTGGCCATTCTGCCAAGTTAAAAAGGAAGTTGGAGATTAGAACAAAATATTTAAATCAAAAATGAATCCTTCAATGAAAGTTGCTTGATCCCTTACCATCTCCCTTCCCCTCCTCCCTTATTGGAAGCATATTTCTTTTTGAGAAGAAACACTACATTATTGCTGAATAGATGGGGGACAGCCCATTAGGGAAATACAGATATTTCATAATTTTAAAAGTATACAATAAGTGACTTAAGCACGCATCCCCAAATTAAAATTGTATTTCTATTCATTTCAGGATGGGGGGGAGAGGAGGGAAGGGAAAGAAAACACACTAGACAGAATCTCAGAGTTAGAAAGGACCTCAGAGGTCATCTAGTCTAACCCATATCTGAACAGGAATTATCACTATACTTTCCCCTTCAAGTTATCATAAAGTCTTTGCTTGGAGACATCCACATATGGGTAACTCACTCCTTACTAGGGCAAACCATTTGTGTTGTGCCCAGTTCTAATTATTAAGAAGGTTTTCCTTGTATTGAGTCAAAATCTATCCCTGTACAACTTCCAGCTCTCTCCTTTAAAGCCAAATAGAACACATCCAATCCTCCTTCAGGGCAGCCTTTCAGATATTTGAATAAAGCTGTTATACTCTCCTCCCACCTCCAAGTCTTGCCTTCTTGGTAAATATCTTCAGTTCCCTCAGTCTATCTTTCCATGGCATGGTTTTCATTCATTATTCTGGTCAACCTCCTGTGGATGCATTCTTGTTTGCCAATGTTAACAGAAGAGGAGATGGCATGGCTTTTTGGTCTAGCTCTCCTATATAGGCAAAGCATTACATCTCTGGGACAAAGGTTTCATGTATGTAAAAAATGGAAGGCTACATTCTAAATACAAATATTTTGACTTTTTTAAAGGCAGCTGAGAATGGCTGCTATGCTAAGACAGAGTTTAGATTTTCATATGCTCATAGATTAAGTTTCTCCATAAAAAATATTAGCTAGAAAGCAATATATAACTTTTTGTTCCACCTGTGTTATTACAGAAAAGAGTTAGGAAACATTAAATGACAAATAGGACAATGTCGGGGACCTCAGAGCTCCCAGGAGGCTGAGACTCATCCTGCTGGCCTCTCCCAAGGATTGATTTTCATCTTGCATGTAAAAGTGAGGTCTCATTGGCACTTTGCCCACTTAATAAATGCTCAACAACAATAACGAAAGGGAGATAATGCAGTAGAACAAGATGATACATTACCCATCTAAAGCACCACTTACTAGAAATGTCACACAAAACCTATGTGGGAAGAAAAACAAAAATCATGTGGTTCTGTCAGCATCAGGGTAAATGTGGAGACTGAGAAGCATTATGCACACAGCTACAGGCAGGACAGCTTGCTGCCCTAGTGACCTCTCATTCTTTAACACTAAAATGATAGAATTTTAGAGCTGGAAGGGATTTAGAGTTTATTTAGCACAAGACCCTCATTATACAGAAGAGGAAACTGAGACCCAGAGAGAGCAAGAGCCTAGCCCAAGACCACCCAGAGAGTTCGTGCTAGACTGAGGAGGAAGCATGAAAAGATCACCAGATTTGGACACGGAGGACGTGGATGTGATTCTCTGGTCGGCTGTTTGTCCAGGTTATCTCTTACCTCTGGGGGCCCAAGGAGGGGAGAACCAGTCCAGGTCAGAAATAGAGAAGGCCAAAGCTCCCATAGAGGTCAAAAAAGTGCGTGAATAGCCTCAGCACTTCCAGTCTGGGCAACATAGGGAGGCTCCATCTATTTTTTTTTAAATCAAGCTCTAAATTCCATTTTTACAAATTCTTTTCATTCCTTTACTGACTTTCTCGGCATTCTGGAGGGGCTAGTGGCTATTCGATTCTCACTTCTGGAGGCCCAGTTGTTATCAAAGTAGTGTTCCTTCCCTCTGGAGAATTCACCTCACTTTACTTTACCCCTTTTTATTTTGTAATGAATAATAACATTTATGATGCCCATTGTGTTCATTACATAGATTTCATTATTAGAACTCTCGCTTATTCACTTAGTTTCTCTTTCTATTATTTTTCTGCAAGGTCTTCCCTTTGAATGAAAAGAATGCTTTGCTTTGCTTTTCTTTCCTTTTTTATTAATGTTTCTTCACTTTGTTTTTCTTCGGTGAACTTCTTGCAGAGCTAACTAAGTTTACTCGGACTCTTAACCATAAATATCAATCATTTGTTAAGGGCCAGCTATGTATGACGCATTATGCTGTGCTAGGTCTACAAAGACAAAAAACTAAGTAATGTCTGTTCTCAAAGAGCTTATATTCTGTCTGTGGAGACAATGCACAAATACATCATAAATGCACAGGCAGCCATGTATATATTATATACACACATACACATGTGGGGGGAGAGACAGAGATAGAGAGAGACAGAGACAGAGAGAATATGCAAAATAAATACAAGGTAGTTGAGGGAGAGATTAGCAATGAAGGGGATCAGGAAAGATTTCATGTAGAAAAGTAATGCTTGAGACATCATGATAATGGCCTACATTTCATTTAAGGTTTCTAAAGTGCAGCAGATAGAGTACCAGGCCAAGAGACAGGAACACTCATCTTCCTAAGTTCAAATCTCACCTCAGATCTTTACTGTGTGACCCTGGGCAAGTCACTTAGCCCTGTTTGCCTCAGTTTCCCTGGAGATGGAGAAGGAAACAACAAATAACTCCAGTATCTCTTCCAAGAAACCCCCAAATGGAGTCATGAAGAGTTAGACACGAGTATAATGACTAAATAACAACAAATTACATACATTATCTCATTTGATCCTTACAAAAACTCTGAGAAAGATGCTATTATGCATATGAAGAAACTAAGACTCAGAGACTTACATATTTTGTTTGTAGCCCCAAAGATCATAAAGGTAAGGGGCAGGATTTTAATTCAAATCTCTTCTGACTCCAAAACAGCACTCTCTCCATCAGGCCACACTTGCCTCCTCTAGTCCAGCAAGGGTGAATGTCTCTCCAGGTTCCAATCCCACCCTCCTTTCTCTCCTCATTTTATCCTTTGATGAATTCATCAACTCCATGCATGCGATTACGAACTCTTCTCATGCTGCCTCACAATGGTAACTAAGGCCTCTTCTGTTTCTAAAGTCTACGATCCACCTCCCACTGGAGGCCTATTTCCACCACATCATGCTACCACTCAATTAAAAAGGAAATATTTCTAGATACTTTCCACATTACCAAGGAGATTTCTATTACACAGAGAAGTTATTGTTCATTTGATCCATGATTCAATCAATCAATCAACAAGCATTTATTAAGTACCTACTATGTTTCAGGCACTGTGATAAGCCCTGGGGATAAGAAGTAAAAATAAAAATTAGTGTTGCATTCAAAGAGCTTCTACTGTAACCCAGGAGATAGTATATACATATATAAGTGTGACAGGGATAGACAAATGCACAGAGGAGGCCAGGGAATCTGCTCTCAAGAGAACTGTGATGACAGGTAATGGAAGTCCCTTGGAAAGACTTTGGAGCATAGGAAAATATTCTGCAATTGACTTCTGTCTGCAAACTGTGCAGCAGACAGTAGTCTCTTAGATTGGCTGTCATTGAGGAAATGGAGCTGGTGCCACCTTCCAAAGGCCTTGGTTGCCTCCTCTCTCTCTCTCTCCTGACTGGCCCAAAGGGAAACAATGGCACCCACTATAAAGAAAATGCCCACTTTCCTTGTGTGGACTGTACACAGAGGAGATGCAAGGTAAAGTGTCTAATCAGCTGCCCTCACAAAGACATGAACCCAGAAGACTTAAACATTAGCTTCTCAGCTGACAGCAGTGATGAAGCTTGATTCTGTTTTAACCATGTTATGATCCCTTATTCCTTAGCATTCTCTTTTTATGTGGGAATAATAACAACAACAATAATAAATAGCTTTTAACAGTTTGCAATGCCATTTATAAATATCTCATTTTATCCTCACAACAACCCTGGGAGGTAGATGTTATGTGAGCCCATTTTACAGATGAAGAAACCAAAGCAGATAAAGTCTGTGACTTCGCTAGAGTCACGCTAGGAAGTGTCTGAGTCTGGATTTGAACCCAGGTCTTAATGATTCTAGGTCCAGCACGCTATCCACTGAAGCACCTCGCTGCCTCTGGGGCAGCTCCCTGTCCTATTCCTGATTCATATTAAAACTACCTGCGTTATTCCTGATTCGTATTTGTGCTCTGGGTATTTTTACTTCCCTTCCTTGCTGGGGAGAATTCCATAACAATTTTTATGATTAGCATCTTTAATAAATAATTATTTTCCTCAGAGGAGTGAGCCAGTAACCATGAGATGGAGAGCCTACTGTCCCTATGGAGAGATCAGGCTCCATGAGTTAAATCTGTACAAAACACAAGAGGTAAAGATCAGGTTGCCAGTTGCCAAAACTTGGGCCTCTGCCTACAGGTAAGCTTCTGTGCCACACAGGCACGGGGACAGATGGATCAGGCGCAGCAGGCAGGGCGATGTGGTTGGGCAATGCAGTGTGGGGAAGATGAGTAATATGTTGGAAGCCTGAAGCCAGGTTGTATTATACCAGGCTTCCAAAAAATATTTGTATGTGATAGTTATGATGGCAGCAAACAGTAATAATATAGGGAATTATAGCCATCCCAATTCTCTTCCCAGCTTCTCTGATTATTCCTTCCATTTTCCTCCCTAATAGTTCTCTCTACCTCCTAAGTATACCTTCCAGATTTAGTCATCATGCCTCAACTTTTCTCTGTTTCCTCTCCCTTGATAATAGAATTCACTCCTAGGGTTCTATTAACATCACCTAAGCTCCAGCCCTGAATTTCTGATATTGTTCTTTTAGAAGTCCGACCATCACCTTAAACTCAACATGTCAAAAACAGAACTCATTTTACTTATCAAACTGGAGGAGTCATGTCCTTAAACATTCACTAGGAGGGCATCACCTTCTTCCCAATGACTCAGGCTTGAAACTTCAGTCATGATTGATTTCTTTCTCTCTGGTTTCTTAATCTAATCAGTCATCAAGCTCTGTGCATTCTTTCTTTTCAATGTTTTTCATATCTGTTCCTTCCAAAATCATTTCCCATTGCTACCACCCTAGTTCAGACACCAATAATATTGACAGAAATACTGATGCTAATACTTTACATTTATATGTCATCTGAAATATACTAAAAGACATGCTATTTGTATGTGTCTGAAACATACTAGTCATGTGACCTCAGGTGAATTATTTAAACCCTCAATTCCTCTAGTAAACTCTCTATAGGTTTGCAGATTAGTTTCTAATTACATATAGATAATTTCCAGTACTGGTGAAATAACAGAAGAAAGGAAGCATTTACAATAATTCCATGAGAGAATCTGAGCAGGAATTATTCTCAAGTAATAATAATCTTGACCATCCCCTTCTTGGCCTATTGTGATATATCTCCAAAGAAGGAAAGGCCACATCTTACAATCCAACTTGTGATTTCATGGGAATTTCCCCTGTGTGGTAAAAGAAATCTATTCTCTCCATCATGAGCACTAATTTGATTTTCCTCAAATATAATTTTAAATGTTACGTTGGGTTTTGTTGGTTTTTTTTTTTTTGCAGGGGGGAAGGTAGGGCAATTTGGGTTAACTAGTAAGTGTTAAGTGTCTAAGACTGTATTTGAACTCAGGTCCTCCTGACTGCAGGGCGGGTGCTCTATTCACTGTGCCACCTAACCCCTTAAATCATTTATAGTTCCATGTGCAACTCCTTTCGTTGATTTTCTTATGTTTGAACATTTGTGTCTGTTGATGGTTATTAAATTCATTTTTAAAATTTAAATATTGCTTTGATCATGCTTCTCTGTTCAAAAATCTTTTGCAGCTTCGCTTGGTGAAGCACTGTGTACAGTAGTGGTGTCCAACCCAAATAGAAACCATATATAAGAATCCTTGCTGGCTGAATATTGACTTAGAAAACCACATATT
Organism: Petaurus breviceps papuanus; assembly: GCF_028583685.1. Lineage (NCBI taxonomy): Eukaryota > Metazoa > Chordata > Mammalia > Diprotodontia > Petauridae > Petaurus > Petaurus breviceps. The sequence continues at coordinate 14,046,683 of NW_027185799.1, forward strand.
TACATTCTCTATGTTCTATTTATATTTTGTTAAATATTTCCCAATTACATTTTAATCTGATGGAGGTAACACCTCTGGTCTACAGGAAAAGTGCAAACCCCTTTGTCTGGCATTTAAGGTTTTCTACAGGGTCTTTGCAGAATTGTTTTCCACTATTTACAAATTCTTAATCAGACAGATCTACTCATAATCCTTGAAACCTGGCTTCTGGGAAAGTACAATGAAACCCCCTCCATACTTCAGCTAATACCATTTACCCTACCTCAACTTACCTAATCCCTTATGAAGGACCCCACATTTCAAAATCTTGCCCATCCTTTAAGATTTTTCCATGAAATCTTTTCTGACCACCCGAGTGGTAAGTATACTTTTTCTTCTAGGAACTCATAGGATCATAATGATGGAAGGAACTTTAGAAGAACAACTATTTAATAAATTACTTTAAGACTTGCAAAGAGCTTTACATATATTATCTCATCTGATCCTTACAACCCTTTAAGGCAGGTATTATTATTATTATCTCCATTTTACAGATGAGGAAACTGAGGCTAAAGAAGTTAAGCTATGTGCCCAGGTTCACACAGCTAAGAAGTATCTGAGGGAGAATTTGAGTTCTGTTCTGACTAAACTCCAAGCCCTTCATGCTAGCTACTGTGACACCTATGTCATCTAGTCCAATCCCCTCTTCAGATGAGAAAAATGAAGTTACTTGTCAAAGGTCACACAGGTAGTAAGTGGCCATAGCACTTCTTATTAATACCATTTATTTGAAAATAAATGTTGTGTTTCCTTGTGATTTCTTTTATTGTTATAAGTCCCATAAGACTTATAGCTAAAATGAACATTGGAGTTGAACCTCTCTATCCACCCTCATTAAACATCATATTGCTATTTAACCTTTCACATACTTGGGCCTTGAGTCTCCAGTTAGATTCTAGTGCCTAGCATGGTATATAAATATTCCACAATAAATACTTGTTGGTATGAATTGATCAACAGTCATATTAATCCATACTCATCAGAAGAGTAACTTTGTAATGCATTGGGATTGATGAAATGCATGGTTTAGAAACATCATCACAATTAGGGCGAAACAGAAAGGATTGTTTTCCTGGATTTACTTATAGAAATTAATACAGACATGCACATATACATGTGTGTCTGCTGTGTGCATGTGAGATTGAGAGAATATGTCTGTGCATGTGTGTGAGTGTATGTGTGTGTGTGTGTGTGTTCTGGGTGAAGATTAGTTGGAAGCTCATTAATTTTAAAGCCACATACCATATTTTACTAAGGATGTGACTCTATTTGTGCATTTCACCCACGTAAAATACACCCTGGGATTCTGGACTGAAAAAACTGGCCATATAAGGAAAAAGCCAGGCATTCCCTAAAGCCACACTTGTAAAACATACTGTGATTTAACCCTCTGCTTGAGGCAGATGGGAGAACTTGCATTTTACAGCTGCAGATTTTCATATTCCTGGAAGAAACACAGTGTGTTGTCTGTGCCAGTGGTCATGAGGGATCACAACACAAACCCGAACCCACTCCCTAAGTACAGAATGACCAAAGCTTTGTAGCCTCCTGCCTTTTCATCAAAGAACAGCAGAAGCAGGCACTGAGATCAGATTAAATCTAACAAAAGTGACTTTCTCTAGCACTTTTAAAGTTTATTTACAGAGTACCTTCCTCAAAACAAAACTAAACCCTGTAAAAGTAGGCAATGTGAGGATTTTTTTTTAATTTTTTTTTGACCTGCGATTTACTTGGTATAGGGAGTTAGTGTCAGATCAGCATGCCCTTTGCAGCTTGGAGGTTAGAGAGGTGACTGGTCCAAGGGTGAGAAACTCAAATCCAGGTCCTTCTTGACTCCATTGCCAATTTCTTCTTCACTATGCTTGAATGCCTCTTGGTGAAAAAATTATGACATTTATTTTATAGAGGAGAAAGGTCCAGAAAGATTAATTGACTTACTTCTCAGAGCCTCAGATCCTCATCAGTGAAATGAAAAGGTTGAAATAATCTCTGAGGTCATTTCCAGTCCATCTCTTTGAAGTAGGTTGTCCACAGTAAAGTAGCCGGTATGCATCAGACAGGCTGACTGACTCTAGTCTTTCAAAGCAATGAGAACTCAGAGACACAAAATCAAAGACTACAGGACACCAATCAGGACATCAGTTTAGAAGAAGACTAGTCAATATTTTTGGCCCATGACCACTAACAAGGCAGGTCTCTTTAGTAACATTATTCAGGATTAGCCTTCATGCTCCATCATGGGTCGTTCAGCACTGTACAAAGGAGGAAATAACTAGTTCAGTGCTTCCAAAGTACACTCAATTCCTGGGGCATGGGGAGAACCATGAAAGGGCAGGACATGAAGGAGACAAAGGAGATAGGAAGGTAATTGGGCACTTGAAAAGGCTACCAGGTAGGTGGAGTTGGGATATAGCCCTAATGACAAGAAGGAAAAAAAAAAGTCAAGGCCCCAAGAAGACTAGTTGAAAATGCCAAAGGAAAAGGAACTTGGAATAAAGAAAAATAATATGAGGTTGTTCAAAAAGGCCTGGACTTGGAATCAGATGATCTGGGATTCAGACCATTTGCCAGTGGTCTGGCTATCCCACTTACTAGCTGTGTGATTTTGGCAACAAGGACAAAAAAACAACAATAGCAACAATAATAAAGCACATTCAAGTTTACAAAGCAGATGACAACTAAGAGAAATAACAATTGGTGTGGCTTTGGGAGGACCGCTACACTAAGGCACTATTAGTAGAGCTGTGACTTGGTCCAACCATTCTGGAAAACAAACTGGAATTGTACACAAAAAGTCACTTGTTGACCCAGCAATGCCACTACTAGGTATATAACCTAAAGACACAAAAGAAAGAGGGGAAAGACTGTAGTAGCAACCACACTGGCATATCCAGGTTGACTGCTAGCACAGATTCTTAGATCTCCTCTACTAGGAAAGATAGCTCTTTAAGGGGTCAACAATCTTTTTTTTTAATTATATTCACTAGTTCAGGGGAAAAGTCAGCACCCTGAACTTCAGAGAAAATACAGAGAAATAAAGACCAACAGAAAGGGCTCTGACAGTCTGAATCAGCTATATACTTTACATATATCCCTGGATGGAAAGAGCCTTTACATCTGAGCAGTTGGGGGAATGGGGGGTGAACAAACCACCACTCAGAATCTTGACCACAGAATCATAAGCTCCTTCTCATAAGTGAGCCCTCAAAGCAAAATACCAACTCAGAGTGCATGTATGTATGTGTGTATAGATATAATATATATATATATATATGTATATATGTATACACTTCTCAGAGCCAGAAGGCATCACAACCCTCATGACTCAGTGCCTAATTAGAAACTAGCAAAAGGTGTGAAAGCCTTCCAACAAGCAAGCCTCATGACAAGCAAGCACATGAAGCCTATTAATGGGAAGGGAAGATCTTATCATCCTATTCACATTGCAAAGACCCATATTGACAAAAATATTTGTAGGAGCAGTTTTGTCATAGCAAAGCACTAAAAATAGAGCATCTAGCTGGTGTAGTACCTTGAGTTCAAATCCAGCTTCATACACTTACTTCTCATATGACCCTGGGCAAGTCATTGAATCCTGTTTGCCTCAGTTTCCTCAGCTGTAAAGTGAGCCAGAGGAGGAAATGGCAAACCACTCCAGTATTTTTACTAACAAAACACCAAATGGAGTCATGAAGAGTGGGACACAACTGAAACAACTCAGCAACAATAACACAAATAAAGTGAGATCCCCCAAATTGGGGGATGGTTGAACAAAGCATAGCATATGAATGTAATGGAATATTATTACACTAGAATGATAAAAGGGACAGATTCAGATAAACTTGGAAAGACTTACATGAACTGATACAGAATGGAGTCAAGTCAGAATACTTATAAATATGATGACAACAAAAATAACTATAAAACAACTGCAAAAGACTTAAAAATTCTCATCAATTGCAAATACAGAATCTGTATAAGATTGTTTACTCTCTGGGGAAGGTAGAAGAGGGGGATAGAATTTAGAACTCAAAACTTAAAAAAAGTTAAAATCATTTTTACATGTAATTGGAGAAAAATAAAATTTTATAAAAAAAAGAATTCTATTAATGCAATGACCAATTATGACTCTAGAAATCTAATGATGAAGTGTGATTCTCACTTCCTGGTGGAGAGGTGATGGATTATAGGTTCAGAATGACACATATTTCCAACACAACCACCATGACAAAAATTTATTTTGCTTGGATTTACTTCTTTTACGAGAGAATTTTGGTGGGAGTCGGGAAAGAGAGAAAGAGGTAGGGATAATGATTATTTTTTAAAAAGATGTAAGAAAAGAATGTTAATATAGTCATTAAAAAGAATGTTAAGGGGCAGCTAGGTAGCTCAGTAGATAAAGCACCAGCCATGGAGTCAGAATGACCTGAATTCAAATTTGACCTCAGATACTTACTAGATTTATGACCCTGGGCAAGTCACTTAACCCTGATTGATTCAAAAAAAGAAGAATGATAACATTTTAAAAATGCACAAGATGACCATAAGAGAGTTTAGGGAAGGAAATTCTCTCTGCCAGTGCAGATAAACAACTGTTCTGCTTCTTACAATCCTGTAAGAACTGGGACAGGCACTAGGGGAGGGGACAGCCAGGGGTTACATGATTTGCTCAGGGTTACTCAGTCAATATCAGTCAGAGGCAGGATTTAATCCAGGTTGAGCCAAGCCATTTTGACTCTTCAGGTGGCCTTCTATTCACCATCGCACCCTGTTATATCGTCTACTCAATACCTCCAGTGCCACAGAGTGGCACATCATGGTGGTGATGGGGATGGGTCCTTGAAGGCTAAGCTGGTGGAACAGAAACCCTGGCAGTTTCTCCCAAGCTGGGAAGGCTTCAGTGACTGTCCTTAGAGAACCAGGATCATTATGTTCATAGAGACTCTTTACCAGAAGGTTGCCTATGAGTTAATGACTTGTTCTGGACATTGCAACCTAGAAACTTGTCTCCTAAGGCCTGGAACGATTCCTGTCTGCCCTTGTGAAGGTCATACCCACACAAAAGTAATCATGGATGCCTGAGGTGCTGTAACATACAGTAATGATACAAATTTGAGCAAAATTATTTTTGGTATTGGTGACTGAGCACATGTATGTGCCATCCTCCATTTATACAGATGATTTATTTTGAGTTGATTTCTTTTTATCTATCCATATTATTTTACCAGCTGTCTCTAGCAGCACACTCTTGTGAGACGGATGGCCAGAGTGAAGGCTGTGTTGAATAGCCTGGAACAGAACAGAAGAGGTCCAAGAGGACCCTAGATCCCAGGGTCATTGCTTCATTAACATCACCAATAAGGTTGACCCTCCACAAAGATACACATCTAGATATACATCAAGATGTAGCCTCCACTCCCACTAAATGAAGTTCCACATAATTAACTTTTGAAGACAAAATCACTAACCTCCTATTTTGCAACCACAATCACTGAAGTGTACATTTAGGGCTGGAAAGGGAGTCCAGAGGTCAAGTAGATAAGAACTCCACAGTAATGTGTGCATGCTTACATGGGTAGTACTAAGCAGCAGAAATTTAATTTCTTTCCACAGAATTCTGCCCACAGTGTATTCTTAATAAATGTTGAATGAATTTAAAAAAATCATTCTTTGGCAATGTACTCATTCCTGTGTGTCTGACTTGAATTGTGGTACCTCCATCTCTCTGAATTCTCATTTTACCACCTTTCTTTTGTCTTAAGACAAAATCAAGGCTTAGGCATGGATAGGTTGAAATCTCTTCCATGTGGACTTCCTGGAATACCCTTCCTCGGCCATGTAATTGAATTCATATACCAATGATGTACGTGTAGAAAACAAAGTCCTTGGAGCTCCCTTCTGCCTTGTTTAGCTATCATTTATTTAGTGCTACTGGGTATGTTTTACATGCTGGGAGCCTATACCAGTGAGGGCACTCTGGGGGAGGTTCCTCCTGTGCCAAACTCTCCATGTCTGACCACACAGGAAAATCCCTGGTTATATTTCATACACATTAACACAAGGGCTAAGAGAACTTAGCAACACCCTGTTCCCAGGCAATGGATCATGGTCCTGTATGTCCTCAGCCAAAACAAGTTCCACCTAATTGGACTTCATCAAAAATGGCCCTGTGTTGGCAGGAGAAGGCCTCACCCACCTTGGCAGGAAGTGTTAATATAGTGGAATTCAGGATACCTCTTGCAGCTGGAAAACCCATTCAGCCAGATTTTCTCAGGAGGCCCATAAGGAATTCACACCTGTGATTAACCTACCTGGTCAACGGATTTCCCCTGCAGTCCCATACAGACACAGTTGAAAGAGCAGCTAGCTGGCACTGAATAGTTTGATTTCTTAAGGAGGAAAATTCGAGTACAACATCTTCATGTAATTTGGCATATCATTATAAATACTGTGGATTTCTTCAGGTCAGATATTTTTCCCCTCTCGGCTCCTGTTCTCTCTCTCTCTTACTCTCCTCCCCCTCTCTCTCTTTCTTTCTCTCTCTTCCCTTCCCCCTATCCTTTCTCCTACTCTTCTCTCAACCCTTACTTACTTACCTCTTCTTCTTCTCCCTCTCCCCCTCCCCATTATCCCTTTCTCTTCTCTCTCTCTCTCTCTCTCTCTCTCTCTCTCTCTCTCTCTCTCTCTCACACACACACACACACACTGTGAATGTTCATAAATGGCATGGATAGAATGCAAGTCGTGTGCATAAATAGTAGAATATGTGTGTTTTAAAATGAATTCTTCCTGACTTGAAATTCATTTAAAATCAAGTCAATAAAAGAGCATCCTGAGAAAAGTCGATATGACCATTTGCATAACCCTACTTAGCCTGATAAGTTCTAAGAGATGAACTCTGCTACAAGCCAACTATGTGACCTTGGGAAAATCACTCCCCCTCTAGATCTGTTTCTTCATCCACAAAATGGTGGGGTTGAACTAAATTAGCTCTGACATCCCTTCCAGCTCTAACAATATATCAATCTAAAAATTCTTCAAACTCTAGACACAAGCTTCCAAACATGATTGGCCCTGATCTCGGAGACATCAGAATCTACTCTTGTAACTAGCAGAGCTAACCAGTTAGCCAGGATGGTGTAGGAGAACTACACCATCCATCTCTAGGGCTTTACACTGCTCTCTTCCAGGCATGGAATGGTATTATTTCCTCACACCTTACTTGAAGTCTCAATTCAGTCATCACCTTCTACAGGAAGCCTTTCTTGATCCTCCAGCTTCTGGAGCCCTCTGTCACTAAACTACTGTACTTATTTTCCATTTCTTCTGTATATATTTATATAAGCATATGCTGTCTCCCACAATAGAATGTAAATGCCTCAAGATCAGCGATTATTTTTTTGTCTTTATTTCCCCAGTGACTAGCTCAGTATTTGACATAAAATAGGTGCTTAATAAATGCTTGCTGATTGATCAAACTTTTAAAATGATATAGAAATTAGTTAACTTGTTTATTTCTAGTCAAAGACTATGTGTACATTCATCAAGAATAGTCATTATTGTACATCCATTCATGGTTCATTCTTTATTAATTTGATTTAATTAGCTATTTCATCAATCATTTATTAGGGACTTATAGAGAAGTGTTTACTGTTCTAGATCCTGGAGAAGATGCAAAATTTGGATACGGCTCAATCCCTGCCTTCATAGAGTTTACAGTCTAGTCATTTACTCATGTGACCTTAAGCAAATGACTTAACTTCTCTTTGGGATATAGTTTCTTCATCTGTATAATGAGGGATGGTTAGACAAACAGCCTCTAAAGTCCCTTCCAATTTTATATGATCCTATGATTCATTCATTCAATTAAATTCATAAGAACCTAAATCCACTGTATGTCATTGTTATAAATATGTACAAATATGTATTGTTGTTGTTGTTATTGTTGAGTTGCTTTTAGTTGTGTCCAATTCTTCATGACTGCCTTTGGGTTTTCCTGGCAAAGATACTGGAGTGATTTGCCATTTCCTTCTCCAGTTCATTTTACAGATGAGGAAAATGGTGCAAACAGGATTAAGTGACTTTCCCAAGGGTCACACAGCTAGAAAGTGTCTGAGACCAGGTTTAAACTCAGGAAGATGAGTCTTTCTGATTCCAGACTTGGCACTCTATCCACTGTGACACCTAGCTGCCCCACATATGTGCATATGAATATGCAATAAATATATACCATAAATATGCCCTACATGAAAATGAATGAGTTAGTCTAACACATTACTACATGAAAAAATTAAATGCTGTAGGAGGATACAGAAACAGTTGGGGAAATACAGTTTCTATCTTCAAGAAGTTTCCTGTTTGATTCAGAGATTCTACACTTATAGATATAGGTACATAACAGTACTCAGATGACTCTGTGTTGTCATTGACATTATTCCTTCCATAAGTAAAAATTGTATCCCCTCCATGTCTTCCCATACTGTGTGATTATTGTCCATGTTCTCCCATAAAAGACTCCATAAGTGATCTACGTTTAGACAACTCTAGATCTTTGTGGAGAGCAATTCAACACTGAGGTTATTCATCTACTATACCTTACTGTATTATCTGTCTACTTGCTTTTCCAATTATACATGTCATTGAGTCATTGACTCTACTTCCTGAATGCCAGTCATCAATAGGAATATAATGCTGCCTTTTTACATCCACCCTGCACTTTCTTAGGGTAGTTAGGAGTCTTTGTGGATAGAACATTGGACTTGGAATCAGGAAGACCTGAGTTCAAATTCCAGTCTCAGACCCTTATTTAGCTGTATAACCTTGAACAAATCCCTTAATCTTGATCTCAATTTTCTCATCTATAAGTAGAGACAATAGCAGTACCTACCCTACCTTACAGGGCTGTTTTGAGGATGGAACTAGGTAAAATGTTTCACAAACCTTAAAGTGCTATATAAAAGTCAGTTGTTATTATTTCCATTGGTCTTTCATTTATCTGGAAGTTTGATTGCCTTGAAATCGTGGTGTTTCCTGATTAGTAGCCATATAACATCACTAAGAGACTACTGTTATAAAAGAGATAAGCTTTTGTAGCAAAGAACAGTTTGAGTTCCATTTGCAAATATTGTACAGAACATTCCATTGCCTGTTAACTCTGGGTTTGGCTCGTTGTCCTCTACTAAAAAAAACCAAACACATGTTGATGGATTAACTCAGAGGGTGTCCACCCAACTTCATGTCACAACCTCATCAAATTGGTTTCTGTAAAGTGAAGGGTGTCCTCACACCAATGAAGTCATTCATTGTTTAAATAAGAAATGTAAAATATCAAAGCAGTACATTGTAAGTAAGAGTTTACAAAAGAGAAAGAGAAGGAAGTTCTAATGAGTTTTTGTAATCCTGTTTTGGGAGGTTTCTTATGATTTGTTTTAAAGGGTTTATGAGGGGAGAAATGAGGTAATTATGTAGTCACCTTACTTTCAAGGTTACTTTCCCAATTTGTTTATTCAAGCAAATTCAAGAGGCAAGAGGACAGGTCAGATTGGGGAATGGGAAAGTTGGAAGTCAGACCTAGAAATCCGGCTTGATAGGAGGGGAGCTGACAAGTAAGCTGGTGGTCAAAGCCAGGGAGATCTAGGAAAAACAGCCTGTGGGTTCAGGCAAATGCAAATATAACTATTCCAAGTCTAAAGGGGACAAATCCTTAAAATTTCATTGTCCCTGTTACCCTTCCCTCACATGGTGTAGTCTCATCAAGTGGGCCGGGGGATTCAATTGGTTAGGAAACCCAACCAATCCCTTGCCCCCAACAAAATTCAAGAGAGAGTGCTAATAACTGAAAGAACCAGGAAATGTCTCAAGCAGGATGTATTATACCTAATAATAATAGTTAATAAAAGATATAGCATTTTCTATACCATGCACTATGCAAAGTGCTTTACAGATCTTATTCAATCGTCTGAAATGTACTTTAAGGAAAACTGGAGAGCCTTTAAGATAGAAATGAGGAAGGAGCACATTCCAGATAGAGAAGACAACTTGTACAAAAGGTACATAGTCAGGAAAAAGAATAGAAATTTCATTTATATGAAAATAAAGTAATAATAATAACTAACATTCACCTAGTCCTTTAGTTTCACAATATGTTTTACATATATGACTTCATATGATCTTTCCAAATACTACTTGAGATAGGTACTATTCTTATTTCCATTACACAGATAAAAATGTTAAGTCTGAGAGAGGCCAAATGACTTTTTGGTCATAGATATAGCAAGTGTCTAATCTAGAATTCAAATTCTGGTCCTCCTGACTCAAAAATCCAGTCTCTTTGCTAAGTTGCATCTTAGCAGCTAATAGGCAAGTTTGATTGGGATAGGGATGCCAAGCCAGACTTTCAGTCAAGAAAGGATTTGGTCAATGGTAATTCTCAACTTCAACTTGTGGCATTAATATCTATAAGCATTTGTAAAACCATCTGAGTAAATGCGTTTTGTTTTGAGCATTGGTACATATGTTTAATTAATAAGGCCTGCCATCTTTTACCCTTGACTGGGTTTCACTGATGATTGCCCACTGGAAAATTAAGTCCTTTAAGGCAAACCATATCCTGATTAATGTTTTCATGCTGTGCTCTAGGTTGGGGTGTGTGTGTGTGTGAAAGAGTAGTTAGTAGTTAGTTCCCTTGTTAGTGAATTAGGCCTGGGCTCTATTATTGTTCATTTCTGAAATTCAAACTTAATTCCCAACACATTTGCATTTCTCTATTCCCGTACACCAGGCCTTTTCTTATCCTTCTTTATTCCATTCTCCCAACTTTGAGTTTTGGAAAATAAATGGGCATGATATGAAGTATAAATTTCAAATCATATAAGATTTCAGGTTATTCTGACTTAAGCATGGTTATGAGACTGACAATGAAAAGGATTAAATGATTCATTCAACAAACACTTATTAAGCACTCACTGTGTACAAAGTACTGTGTTGGGGGATAGAGAAAGACATAAATTTTAGATGTCATAATCCTTGCCCTTGTATATCTCACAGTCTGGTAGACAAATAAGATTCATGCAAACAACTAATTAATACACTCCTAACTGTGGGTGTAATTCACAGCTCTGTTCTGGGCTCTCTTTCCTTCTCCTTCCACACTCTTTCTCTTGGTGATTTCATCAGTTCCCATTGGTTCAATTGTCAGCTCTATGCAAATAACTCCCAGATCTATACATCCAGTCAGTCATGGTCTCTCTCCTGAGCTTCCATACCTCTAACTACCTATCAGATATTTTGCATTGGGAAATCCTATAGAAATTTCACACTCAAGATTCCAAAAACAAAACTAACTCACTGTCTTTTCCCCAAAGCCCCAGTCCTCTTCCAAAACTCCATAATTCTGTCCAGAGAACCTCCAAACTTCTAGCCACTTAAGTTCACACCATTAGAGGAATCCTTAACTCCTTACTCTCTGACACCCCACATAACCAATTAGTTGCCAAGTTTTATTGATTTTACCACTAAAACATCTCTCAATTTTGTTCCCCTCTCCACACCCACCTTCTCCCCACATCCTCACCTGGTACTGCTCTCCTGGACAATTACAATAGCCACCTATTGGTGTTACTGCCTCAGGTCTCCTCTCCAGTCCATAGTCAACACTGTCAAGTAGATACTCTTAAAGCTCTGCTTCTGTCATTTCCCTGCTTGATATAACTCCCTATTCATTCTGGGATAAAGGCTATTAAGGACTCTGAATGCCAATAAATGGGTCTGTATGTACACCCTTTCACATTCCTGTGGCTAAATTAAATTGTCCCTCTTGCTGTTCCTTACTAGTAGAATTGCATCTCCCATCTCTGTGCGTTTGCATGGACTGTTCTGGAATCCCTCCCTGTTGCACCTCATTCAACACCATCTACGTTTTCTTTGAATCCCTAGCTTCAATGGAAGCTTAGCTCAAATGTTACATGAGGAGGTATGTCCCCTATTCTCCCTTAATCACCTTCAATTCATTTTGCATAGAACTATATGTGTACATATTTTTCTCCTTATATACTGTAATTTCTTTGAGGGTAAGGACTGCTTGATTTTTTACTTTGTATCACTCAAAACTACCACAGTGTCTGGCACATAGTAGGTGCTTTATAAATGCTTGCTGATTTATTGATTGATATAAAATATCATAAGTGCATGGGAAGGTATAAAATAGGGTGCTATGAGAGATACAGGGAGAAAGGCTGTTACCTACTGGAGTGGCCACAGAAATTCCTCCTTCATATAGAGGGTAGAATTTGTGTTAGACTTTAGATGATGGGTAGGAAAAGAAAAGGAAGGATATTCCACATGTAGCAGACAGAATGAACAAAGGTTCATTGAACAAAAATTTGTTCATTGAACAAAGCCCCCAAGGGACTGCAGGTCTTTTTGGAAAGAAGAAAGCAGACCAGTTTGGCTGAAGTATAGAATGCATGGAAGGAAGTAATATAAGATAAGGTAGGAGAGGTAGAGTGGAACCAGGTAGTAGAAGGCCCTGAATGCCAAGTAGAGTATGAACTTTGTTCATTAGCCAATGGGAGGCACTAATGATTTTTATCAGAACATTGAAATGACTATATACATACATATATGTGTGTATATATTCACATATCTATATATCTATATTTAAGAAAAATTATGAAACCATGGCATTATTATTCTTTCCTAACCTATGGAAATACTACATGAACACACTCTTTTGGTTGGTCACAAGGATTTTCTTTTTTTCTGTCAGTCAATGAAAGAAATCAATCAGATGATGAAATGAGCCCCTCTAAATAAAATATCATCCATACAAAATAGAAGAAGTTTCCTCTGGGTCATCATCAGTGAAACCCAGAGAGGGGATAATAAGGACAAGAGGCCTAATTAATTATACATTTTTGCTCTTCATGTACAATTATGCTTGGGTGAATCAACTCAGGGAAATCTGTTTACTCAACTACCAAACTAACCCTAACTTTGAATCTCAACCAGAATGAAAGGTCTACAATATAAGAGATCGCATTCCCAAGCATTGTTTCCTCGAAATTTTTTTCAGTTGTGATCCCAGGATCATTCTATATAAGTAACAATTTATATGAACAACAGGCATAATCTATACTCTGTGGTTTTGATTAACCAGTTTGGCTATATTCCAGTCAACAGATAGTACTTGCCTTACCTTATCTTGCATTGTCCCTTTTCCTTGACATTGAATGCACTTTTTTTCTATGGCCTCAATGGCCTTCTCCTCTGCCTCCACTTGTTATGATCCTACCTGTCATTTAAAACCCAGTTCATATGTTATTTCCTCCTGGAAGTCTCACATAATCCTCTCAGATAGAAGCAATATTTCTTAAACCCACTCCCACTTCCCATTGCCCTACCTCTGGACTCAGCTTGTATTTTTTATGCCTTTAAACACAGAATTCAAAATTCAATTATAGCCCTGGGCTCATAGGCCCCCAAATAATTATAGGCTCTTTTGATACTCACCAGATGGGTCTATGGTTGACTGTATGCTTTGAGGTCATCATCTCTCTAGAACACAGCCTCAGCTCTGACCTTCTGTCAGGCTTACAAAAAAGTACATGAATCCAAAGGTAAAAAGGCTGTGACTGAACAAGAAGGTAAACAACAAAGAAATGAATTAGGTAATCAGGTATTCTCTATGCCAATGTGCAGGCTTTCAGGGGAATTATAATCAATTTACCCTCTAATCCCTGTTTGTTTGCCTTGGTAGGACAGACAGTTTATACTTGAGGCAGTGTTAGGGTGTGAGGCTGTCTACCTAAAAGGTGGTCCTTTACTTCATGGCATTTAGAATCTAATAAAATTGTAATTATTTATGTAAATAGCCCTAATAGAAGCTGAACTGTATGAAGACAGAAACTATGTATTTTCATAAGGGTCTCAAAACTGTAGATAAAACATTTCTGGGCATAGTGACTTGAATTCATTGAGGGCAGTTTCAGCTCTTGAGGAACTCATATTCTAAATGGGGGGACAACAAATATGAAAAATCAACTGCAGGGTGAATATAAAGGCCCAGAAACCCTTAGAGTTCAGTGGTGAAGAAGATGGAAATGCACTTTGAAACACTTAGCTGCCCTTTTTCACCCACTACTGAAATATTTCTAACAGCCATTGAAGTGTGCTCTTTAAAAGCTACAACTTTTATAGAGTTTCTTAGAATAACAGCCATTCTTAAAAATCACAGAAAAAAAAACAACAAAAGAGAGCAATAAAACATGTATGTATGGCATGAAATTCACTACTTAATTGATAAATAAATAACCAAAGTTGAAGAAACCAGTTCAATTTGGTTTTATCCATCTAAGGTAAGACATTCTGAGTCAGATTAGTGTCAGCAGAAGTACACATATATGACCTCTATTGTCACAACACGAAACCATATTAAATTATTGCTTCTTCCAAGTAATTTGCACACCACAGCAGACTTGTATATTCTCCATTTGGGTCATTAGTATTGCCTTTCTTTAGATCTATACACTGGATACAAGACGGTCTCCCAAGACTTGCCAGACAATGAGCACTACCCATTTCTGATGATTTATGCAATGATAAATGATATCACCAGAAGAAAGCTAGAAAGCCTCACTGTAAATATTATGTATGTGTGTGTGTGTGTGTGTGTGTGTGTGTATGAGAGGGAACCTTTCCATCTGTCTTTGATCTACTTGAAGTATGCTTTTTTAAAAAAAAATTCCATTTATTTTCTAAGAATGACTACTAGACCAATTCAAAACTCTATCAACTGAGTATCAATGTGCCAGTGTTCCCAAAGAACCAAATTTATAATTTTTGTCAATTTAGGTATAAGGTAAGACTTCAGCTTTGTTTTAATGTTCATATCTCTTATTATTAATGATTAGGATAAATTTGTCAAATGGTCAATCATAGCTTTCATCCTTTCTTTTGAAAACTACCTATTCCTGTGGTATAGGAAATGATGAGTTGATGGATTTAGAAAAATATGGAAAAACTTGGACTTATGAAGTAGGATGCTATCCACCTTCAGAGAAACAGAGCACAAATAAGTATAGTATGGTCTTATATAATGCATATGAATGTATATATGTAAATATGCATATGATTATAGATATGTATGTAAATATATAGATTACATCTATATGTAGAAAATCAACAATTTAAAAGACCATAGCTATAAAAACAACAGAAATTCTGAAAGTCAAAGAGATTTAAAATTAAAAGCAAAAAAATGAACTTATAAATAAAACTAGAGGGAAAAACGAATCTTGAATGGAGCTAATGACTTCTAATTATTCCTGTTGAGAAAACCAGACCTGGGTAGAATCTTTTTTTAAAATTTTTTTAAATTCTCAATTTAATGAATAGTAGAAAAGATAGAAGATTTTCATATACAAAAAATACAAAGCATAACAGAAAAGAGGAACATAATGAAACAATGAATCTCTATTACACACACCTTGCACTTTTGAAAGTATAGAGTTATCCCTTCCACATTACAGATATTAGGTGCAGGGCACCCCCATAATCTGGAGAATCTGCATAAAATATTTTGGTCCTTCACATCAGAGAAGAAATCTGAATTTTTTTTCTTTTTCTTTTATGGGATGTTTGGAGTATCTTACTATAAAATTTGGGTTAAGTATTTATTCATAGACTCTGTGTCATCTGCTGGCCTTCATGTGTTATCTTCAGTTTCCACAAAGCTCCCCCAAAATTCCCATTTAATTTCTTAGGCCAAGCCATAATATATTGAAACAGTGATAGGGAAAGTCATGATGAGGAAGGGATAACTGTATTATATTTGGCATGTTAGCTTCAAAATTGTCCTTTTTTTCCCTAGAGGAAATCCTAAGTATGTCCCTATAGCTCCTTGCACAAATTTACATGATCTTCACTATGGTTCCTTACTTCCTGATCTCTTTCTTCCTTGCTACTTGCAGTTATTTATTCTTTGACCTGAAAACTTTTTTTTTTTGCTTTTTGGAGGGCAGGGTAATTGAGGTTAAATGACTTGCCCAAAGCCACATGGCTAGTAAGTGTTAAGTGTCTGAGATCAGATTTGAACTCAGGTACTCCTGACTCTAGGACCAGTGCTCTATTCATTGCACCTCCTAACCGTCCCATGACCTGAACTTCTGAACTGTGACAATCACCTTTCTTGGGGTGTAAAATCTGAGGTTCCTTTCTGGTGATGACCTATGAACTATATTCATTTTGTCCTTTGGTTCTATAGTCATAGACAGTTTTATGTTATGACTTATTGAAATAAATGATCCAGATTTTCTGTTGTATTGTGACTTTTAGTTATTACAATGATTCCTAAAGTAGGTCCCTTCATTCTGTTTTCTGGTTCAATTATTTTCAACAGTAGATATATCATGTATTTTCATTTTTCAGTCTTTTATTTTTATTCTAATATTTCTTCTTGTATCAGTGAAATTTTGAGGTCTGCTTCGATCTTTCCATTTTTCACTATTTGGGTACAGTTTTCCACATTTCATTTTCCTTCTAAGAGCTTTAATTTCATTTTTAAGATTTCTTTAAACTCTTCTTTTATTTCTTCCAACTACTTTTGGGATTTCTTGTAGCCAAGTCATTCTTTATTCTGGGATGGTATTTAAAATTGTTGAAGCATCATTTTCTTCTGGAATTTTATCTTAAAATCCTTTTATACATTATTTCTTATGTTTTCTCATATCTTCAGCCTTTCCAATTGGCAAAGCAGTAAAAGATCCCACTTGCTGTTTCTTTCCAACTTCTCTTGGCTTTACAATTGCTGGAGTTACAGACATTCTAGTTACTTAGATTATAACCCGAGTTAAGTAGAAGTCTGGAATCAGCCCCTATGAGATCTCAGTCCTAGAGCGAGAGCAAAGTGGCACTAATCTAATACCAGTAGCCTATTTACCAATGGCTTCATATCCTTCTCTGTATCAGTAGCCTTGGTCTGGGGTCCAGAGGTAGATATTGCTGTCTGGGATGGGTTAGCTGAATTCTGTGATCTTTAGTCCTTGTTTCCAGACACTCTTGCCCAGCCCTCATTGGAATAATTGATCATAATAGTCTCCAGTCTTCTCAGTCTTTTCACTGCCACAATTTCATACTGCAGTGTGGTTCTGAGTCAAGTTTTGTTCTCTGCCACAGACCCTGACTAGGACGTTATTACATTATGGGGTACAATCTCTTTTCCTTCCCATAGACCTCTACTGGTCAGAGGAATTGAGGACCAGGATGCTGAGGCAGGCATCCTCTGTGCTTTGCCCCTTCCCATGGTTCTAGATGAACCCATAAAAGGGAGGATATTAGTCTCCACTTAGATTTGTAGTTTGTGGTATAGCCCTTTGTTGTTCTTGGGTTTATGTGCTTTCCATTCTCTCTCTCCCTTTTTTTATGTGGACTATCTTACTGGTATTTCTCTTAGCATATATCTCCTGTTTGTTGTTCATCTGCTTCATTTGACAATATTTTCATAGTTTCTGAACTGGTTCAAGAGCAAAATTCTTAACCTATTTTGTGTCATGGGCCTTTAAGCAGTTTTACAAAACCTATGAGTTCCTCCGAATAATTTTTTTTAAATACATAAAATACATAAGATTACAAGGAAATCACCTATACTCAAATGAAGATGATTTTATCCCCTCCCAAGTTCTGGATCATCTGAAACCTATATGTAGACCCTTCATGGATGGGGGGAAGGATTTGGATAGAGGATTTGGATCCTAAGAATTCTTGATATAGTAGAAGATGCATTCATCTGAAATCTTTCATTTTGTCATCTTTGCCAAGTCCCTCCTTTTATTTCTGTAAAAAGTATTTTGTAATTGTATTTTTACAAATTCTGTGTATCTTGGTAGTTTGATGTTCAGTCACTTACTTGGAAAAGGAAATACAAAGCAGAAAAGATAGCTGGGGAGTGAGGCGCAAGTTTGTCTAGTGGAGCTCCTTTTTTCTAGCTGTCACATGAGAATGGTTATCATGATTCCCCAACTGTCACCGGAGGTTTCAGAGTTACATGATGCTACCTGAAAGGTCAAAGGAAGAGAGAGTCAGATGTCTCTCCTATGAACTAATGTAGCATCCTACTTCTACCATCTCACACATCCCTTGTCACCGTCATGGGGACTGAGGAGATGAAAGGACCAGGGTTTTCTACATTATACCAAGTCTGTGCAGTGCTGGGTCACCACAGGACTGGAAGCAGCCGAGAAGTTCATCTATAAAAGGCTTGAGTCGAATCATATGTCATTGGAGTCCCCAGAAGTTTCCAGAAGGGCTGCTGGTACCGTTGATCCCTGGGATATCTCCTATAGGCCAATCCAACTTCTGCTATGTAAGCATACTCTTTTTCTCCATAAAATTATTTTTCTTTGGTTTTTATGAATTTATTAGAAAATTGCAATGGATATAAAAATTGTGTGTGTGTGTGTGTGTGTGTGTGTGTGTGTGTGGAGGTAGGGGTTGGGGGTGGGGAGAGGCAGTAATGGTGATTTTTATTCCAAGATGGTTTAGTAATTTGCTAAATTTCCTTGTAACTCCTACTAATGATTCATTGCATTAGAATGAAGGATGGGAAGCTATACATTTTGAATGGAAGCTAAATTTGAAGACAATGAATCTACAATGTCTCAGTGGACAAACTGTGACATGCATCTGATATTAGGGAAATGGTACAGACACCAGTAGCCTGGAAGAGTTCTGAATGTGACAGAAAAGACTGAGTGAAGGAAAGGGGGAAGAAAACCATGACAAGTAGATTTTGTGAGGTTTACTGAGGCTAGAACAGCCTATCCTAACACCACTCACAATCACACATGTTTCTGTCACTCACATTTTCATGGCGGGAAATTTATTATCAAATACTTCTGCTATCATTTGGTAGTGGCAGCTTATCACAAAACCCACTAAATCCTCTATTTATGTAACATCCACATTTCCTTATAACTAAGTAAGCTAAACACTTAAGAGTTTACTAAAGGTAAGTATTTTACTTAAAGTAAACACAATAGTGTACCAGCTGCATTATCAAAGATGCTGGGAAGGTCTGTATGGCCAAAAATCTCCCTCTTGCACATTCCAGAATTTTCACCATGAGACATTCATTTCTTTAGGTTTTTAAAAGGCTGTTCTGTCTTCAAGATTGCCCCCAACATAATGCAAATGACCTTGAGAGGGAATACCTCAGGGAATTAAGGTTCTAGAGCAGAGATTCTCCACTTTTTATTGGTGTGTCCATTATTTTGACCCCAAGTCTATGGAACTCTTCTCAGAATAATATTTTTAGATGCACAAAATACATAGTATTACCCCCCCAAAATCTAATTATATTGAAATAATTATGAAAATATTTCTTAAAAAACAAATTCACAGACTATAGGTTAAGAACCACTGTTGTAGAGGAAGGAGTCACAGGGCAGAGTCTGGCTGAGAGAGGATCCCAAAGCCAAACCTTCTAATGGTGTTATTTTACCCTGAATCTTATGGGTAGTATCAGAAAACCTGGGTTCAAATCTTACCCCTTATACTTACTGTGACCACAGGTGAATGATTTCACTCCCCTGTGTCTTAGTTTCTTTCTCTATAAAAACAGAGATAGTAACACTGGTCCCCTCTCTCTCATACAGTAATTGTAAGAAACACATGGCTATTTTATACTTAGTGTATATTCCTTGAGGCAAATGACAGGGTGTATTATTTTTCATCCCATTCAGAAAATCCTGTCAAATGGATGTTATGATAAAAGGAGGTGATGGAGCACAATGGAATGAGTGCTGAACTTGTAACCAAAAAGACCTAAGTTCAAAAGTTTGACTCAAGCCCTATGTGACAATGGGCAAGTCACTTAACCTTGATTTCTCCGTCTATAAAATGTTGATAATAATAGTTGGAGTGTTGTACTTGCAGTCAGGAAGCCCTGAGTCAAGAAATCTTGCCTCAGATATTTTGGAACTATGTGACTCAAATCAAGTCGCTTAACCTCTTTCTGCCTCAGTTTCCCCATATGTAATAATAAAAGTACCTCTCTCAGGGTTGTTGTGAGAAGCAAATGAGAGAACACATTTAAAGCACTTTTCAGACTTCAAAGTGTTACGTAAATAATAGCTTTATTAGAATTATTATTATTACCTAACTCTCAGTGTTGTTATGAGGCTTATGGGACGTTATGTATGTAAAGTGCTTTGTAAAATTTAATGTGCTATGTAAATGGCCTCTACAAAGCTACCTAGAAAAAGATCTAAATATGTTTGGATTGATAGGACATTAAAGTTGCACATAGTCAGAAATTAATGAGGGGTTGCAATCTGCACCATGGGAAAAATTACTCACATCAAGGAGATCACAGATCCATGGACATATAAACATGTTTTCCTTGTTCTTTCTTTCTTTCTTTCTTTCTTTCTTTCTTTCTTTCTTTCTTTCTTTCTTTCTTTCTTTCTTTCTTTCTTTCTTTCTTCCTTCCTTCCTTCCTTTCTTTCTTTCTTATTATTATTATTACAAGGACTAGTAGGTAATCAAATTAAAAACAGACAAAGAGAAACCAAAATATAAGGACATTACTTAACCTAGTAACCTCCCTGGTTGCTTCTCTATTGGCTTTGTGGCTAAACCAGGAGTTGGTTGACTTGGGTTCCCACCTAAGAGGCTCTCAGAGCCTCCATTAGATTATGTTTATGGACAGCCTGAGAATTTCCAAGATAACTATACCTTGAGGAGATTCTCATGGTACAGTATTTGGTCTTCAGCAAAAACTTTTTCTTTTTGAGTGTATGTTTTAACCTGTAGTGAGAGAAGGAAAGTTTCCTGCCATTGGAGGTCTTCAAGCATAAATTACCAGTTGTCAGTATAGGAGAGATTCCTTTCAGGTATGGGTTTGGATAGGCAGTCACTAAGGACCCTTCAAAATTTAGAGATTCTGTGATTCGATTCTGTAGGTTCGGAAATTCAAGGCTACCAGTTTACCTATGTGTGATCAGGTTCTAAGAAATTGTTTCATTCAAACTTCACTCATGAGAGACTGATTTATAAACCAGATTTCTAATGTATTAATTTTCTCATGGGGTAATATACTTTTCTAGAAACTGAAATACTTTCATCTCCTTCCCAAGATAGTTTTTTCTTCCAGATATCTGGGAATGGAATTACTGGTCAGAAGTTTGCTTCAATGAGCCTAGACCCAGAAGAGAGGGAGTTAGATGGCCAAGAGGAAAGTTATATCTATGCTGTGGCAGGATAACTGTAACTGACAAATTATCCCCACCTAACTCCAGAGTAAACCTTTGCAAAGGCTAGAATACTCAGGTCTGTCAGATACAGAATTTCTCTCTCGGTCTCTCTCTCCTTCCCCTTTCTCTTTCTTCCCCCCTTTCCTCTTCCATCTTCCCTCTTCTCCTTCCACCCATCTTTCTCATCTCTTCCAGCTTCTCCCCTCTCTCCCTCCTTCTCCCCTCTACCTCCCTTCCTCATCTTCCCCTCCCTCCCCTCCTCTCTCACTCCCTCTCCTCCTAGCTCTTTCTCCTTCCTTCTCCTATCTCTTTCTCCTTTCCCCTCTTCCCCTTTCTCCTCCCTCCCTTCTCTCTCCTTTCCTCTTCCCTATCTCTCTATCCTCATCTTTCTCTTTTTTCCTCCTATCTCTCTCTTTCTCTCTCTCTGTTTCTCTCTCTCCCTCTCTTTCCCTCTCTCTCTCTAACCTCCCCTTTTCCTCTCCCTTGAACAGTGCTATAATCACAATGATCTCCTAATTTGTCACCCAGTCTCTAAAGTACTCCCTCTCTAATCCAAACTTCAACCACCACTGCTGAGCCAATCTACCTGGTGAACTGCTTTCATCATGGAACTCTTCTGTGTTGGGCATTATGGCTACAAGGATAAAGAAAAAATACTGTCATCTTTTGCTGAGGAGACCCAGGCAAAATGTTGTTAGAAATTCAAGGGAGAGATCACTTTCCTCCAGGGAATTAGTGAATGGCCTCATGACAACAATGTAAGCCCTTTACAATTTAATAGGTTTTTATTCTGTTATCTATAGAGATTTCATGTTTATTGGTTGATGTAGCCCATCTTGATATCTGTTAAAAACTAACATTGTGCCTCTGTAAATATTTTTAAGCTATCTTAATACTATGCTAATTACCTATTTAATAAATACATTTTGATGACAGCAATGGTGACATTGCACTTAGAATTAATTATAATATGTTATCATTAATAATAATCATTTAAAGTTTTTTAGCGCTTTAAGGTTTACAGAACACTTTACATGCATTATATCATTTGATCTTCACAAAAGCTCTATTAGAAAACTGAGGCTCCAAGAGGTTAAGTGAACTTTTTTTTTTAAAGCAATCAGGGTTAAATAACTTACTTATTTTATAAAGAATCATCATAACAATAATGATCATAAACAATAAGGCAACCTTCTGGAGAGGATTCTGACTTTAGCCAGGGTAGTTCTCCAACAGCAGACTTTCCACTATCTGCAGTTCTGGCACAATTCTCAAGAGTACAGGGTCACCACCAGGCACCAATGATGCAGTAGAGGAAAAGAACTCTAACAAAGAAGAAATGAGAAAACAAGGGCAAAGTAGAACATTTCATGGCTTGCCACCCCCCTCCAAGAACACGTCAAATTTGGAAAGTTATATATAACCAATACATGGCCAGTTATTTCTGGGTATGGTGCTGAGAATCTGAGTCCGGGATTCCATCTCCAGGTCATTCCAACACTGGAGCCAGTGCTCTTACTCGCTGAGCCACCTGGCCACCCCGGTTAAGTGAATTTTTAAAAGTTCACATGACTAGTAAATGGCTGAGCTGGTATTTGAACTCAGATCTCTTGATTCTGTATCTAGTGTACTTTCACCTACACCACTCTTGGAGGGAAATAGAGATTCCAATGATTAAAAGAAAAGTTAACCAAATAGCAAGCTTTGTGGGTGAGGATGATATTCTGGGACATCAGAATCCTGGGTTCTATTTTCTGCCTTTTACACACTCTACATGTCGGAATTTAGGTAATTGTTTTAGCTCGTTATGCATAAAACCCAGACAGAGAGTACTGACCTACCTGACAGAGTGTCAAGGGGACTTAATTAATATCTGTAAAAGGCTTTGAAATGCTTGGATGAAATGTACTATGTAAGTACCAAGTACTCTAATAGGGCTTTTTCTGTCTGATTATCCTACAGTGAAACTAATCCTCCTAATCTCTGAATAATGGTTGAATTTGGAAATAAAGTTCCACACACAGGAAAAGCCTAGCATTCACCCACTAATTGTCATTTAGTAGACCTAGAAGGAGGGAAATTAGGTATTTTTATTTTTCTGTCATTCTGGGAGAATGAACCAGAAATGTTCCTTTGAAGATTTATCAACAAATGCAATTTAGCTAAAGAGATCATTGCCTGTGCCAGGCCCATGAGTAATAGGGCTGAGTGGTGTGTGAAAACAATCCATGGGGAATCCTACAGGGCTTATGGTAAGAACTGCAGCCCATGGGGAGTGTATCCTTTCACCTCGGACTGGGAGATGCTGACAGCGATTAGGTGATGCAGCAACAGAAATCAATGGAATGACCTAATGAAGGCTTCACCTAGGGCACAAGACAAATGAGCCATTTTTTGCAGTGCTGTTGTCTAGGGAAGAGATACAGGTGAAAGACATCCCAGCCACAGGGGCTGATTCCATTTGGCCTTCACCATCAGCATGGGCAAAGCCTGGGGAATGCAAGGCAGCAGTTGAGCTGGAGGTCAAATACATTCAGATGCTATTAGTCGAAATAGGTACTTTTGCCTAATCTCATGGTTCCCTACAGTAAGTAAGGCTCAGGGAAAGGATGAAAACAGACTCATCAAGAGTTCATGATTCCAATGGTGTGGGTTCCCTCTGCTGACACAGAGCCCAGATCTTCCATGCTCTGGTAGCTTTGTGAGTTACTGTGGTGGCCACACATTTATCACTTACTTATTTTATAAAGAATCATCATAACAATAATGATCATAAAC
>NW_027185799.1:14070757-14252271 GCF_028583685.1 Petaurus breviceps papuanus
CAAGGGCAAAGTAGAACATTTCATGGCTTGCCACCCCCCTCCAAGAATACGTCAATTTTGGAAAGTTATAAAGATCAGTGGGGCAGGAAAGATAAACTGCTTCTAGTGGTGTCTCAAAATAAATAATAGCTATCATCACACACCAGATACTATGCTTCTGTTTAAACTATCATTGTTCCATAACAAGGATAGCTAATGGTGGGCAAATTAGGAGAAAGAAGTATCTACATATGGAAATCAAAATTTCTTTGTGAAAGTGGTTAAAAAATGGAATATGTTATCAATGAAGGTAGTACAATCTTCTTTCTCCAGAAGTATTTAATACTAAAATAGATTTTCATCTACACAGAACTGGCTGTATTTTTTAAATCTGAAGGTGAAAGGTAAATTAGGTGACCTTTCAAGGCCCTTTCTAGTCTTGTGAATCTTTCATCAAAGATGATCACATTTGCTCATCTTAGATTCTATTCCAAAGTCATCATTTGGACAATGTTCCCACTAAGAATGATTTAATTCTAGGAGTTTTATCTATGTTTTCTAATCATTTTCCCTTATGGTTCTTTCTGCTAAATGAATAGGAGTTGCTTAACTATCTTTTGAATTGCTATACCAATACATAAGTGCTATCATATACATTAATTGTAAAAATACTGGAAGATAAAGAAGGTCCATATATCTTTGAAGGGAACAAATGTATATATGAGTGACATGCACTCATTTAAAAAAAACATTCAGATAAATTCCAGAGTTATTATGTCTATGATTATTTTAGAAGGAAATTGAATTAATTCTTAACAAAACATATTTTACTGAGATGCTCTATAAGTAAATTTGAAAAAAGAATAAATCTCATAAAAAGACAGATGGTAGTAATAATCTCTTAGACCTGAAATTGTATTATAGAAGACCTGAATGCTGCAACTATGTTAAAAATAAATAATACTCATTTTATTTCACAACAAAAATGGTCCTTCTTGATAATTTATTATTAAAATTCTGGAAACAAATATAGAAATATTTCATATGCAGAGTAATTTTAACTCCTCTCTTGGGTTTGCAGAAAGTTGCATATTCCAAAGTGTATGTATTTGCTTGGCAGGGGTTAATGAGGAAGTGAGAAGAGAAGGTAGAGGAAAGTACAAGGAAACATATCATTACACGTGCTCATCAGGGGCAGAGCTTTTATTTTATATGTTGTTAGGGTTTTTCTTTCTGCATCCCTCACAGCATCTGGCATAGTGCTTCATAAACAGAGGCAATTCAAGGAATATTTGTTTTTTGACTGGAAAGGATCTCATTATATAGATTTCACCTATTTTCTCCATTTTATATAAAAGCATGGCCAACTTTGCTACATCAAATAATTTCAATCACCAGATTACTTGCATTATTAAACACCTTACAAAATTATATACACAACCCAAGAAAGTATCTAAGTTATAATAAATAAATCACAAAATTAGGAAATGCCTGATGGTTAGTGAGGGCCCCTATCTCCCCCTCTCCTTGGCTTCTTCACTGTGCCACTAGGGGAAGAGTTGGGATGACAGTAGCTCAACAGTCTAATGCTGACCACACTATAGGCCCAGAAGTAATCAGCACATGCTTAGGGTGGGTTCCCATGCAGATCGTCAGTGGCCTTCTGATAACCACAGCATTGACTTTTTGCTAGCCCACATTTTCTCTGGCCTCTCTAACACTTGATACCAATGACCGACTCTCTTCTCTAAACTCCAAACTCGATTTTCTTGATGCTCTTTACTCCCTTCCATTTCTCCTACCATTCTAAGTATTTCTATCATTTTTGCTTCTCCAAATGAGGGAACTGTTCGAGGGATTTTCATTCTTATTTTCTTCTCTAGCCATACCTTCACCCCAGGTGTTTGTATTAATTCATTTCCCTAGTTTCAACTATTGCCTCTAAGCAGATGACCTATCTAGATTGTATTTATAATCTAAACTTCTCTGCCTAGTCCCAAGATTGAATTTTCTGGGACAGGCAGGAAATGGGTATTTTACATGTTCAGTCCACAAACATCTCCAACTCAAAAATGTCTAAGACCAAATTTATCATCTTTCATCAATCCAAATAGCTTCCCCTGACTTTTTATCCCTACACTGTCCTCTCAGTCACCAAGGCTTAAAACCTTATAGCCATCTTTTACTTGTCTATTTCTCTTACTCCACCCTTCCTTTCCCCAGCTGAATCAGTCATCAAGATCTGTAGATCTTTCATTCTCAGTGTCTCTTGATTTGTCCCTTCTTTTCCACTCCTATTTCTCAAATGGATCAATGAAATAGACTCCTCCAACATCTTGCCCCTCCAACCCATCTTATATATAGTACCAGATTAATCTCCCCAAAGCATTGCTCTGATCACACTATTCCCCAAATCAAAAATCTTGAATGATTCCCCATTAATTCCAGCCTACCTTTCTAGGGTTTTCTCTTCCTAATGCCCTACATATAAAATGTACTGATGGCACCAAATGGTAGAATTTGATAGATGAAAGTTCTCTGAAGTTCTTCCATCATTTCAACACTGGCAATCGGCTGAGTTTTTCCTCCAGCAAATCCAGAAGATTTCCAGTCCAATTCATACCTGAAAAAAATAATCTACAATATCAAGGCGTGGCTGGAAAACCACCAATGAGAGGGAGTCCTCTACCTCCTTATGCATCTAGTTCCATTTTGCAAAAGTTCTTATTATTTGAAAGCTTTTTCTATACATCAAACTTTTATCTTGCCCTCTGCAGTTTCTACTCCTTATTCCAACTTTTGGCCTCTGGGGTCAGGAAAAACCAATTTAATTTTTCTTTCACATGACAACCCTTCAAATACTTGGAAATATCTATCATGTCCCTTATAAATTTTCTCTCCTTAAAGCTGAACCTCCACAGTTCCTTAAATGGACCCTCCCTCATCTGGCATAGCTCTGCTCATCACCTTCCTCTGGATACTTTCTAACTTTTTAATATCCTTCCTAAAATGAATCGAACTAAATGCAATGCTATAGATGTGAACTAGAGAGAGTCAGAGACACCAAAATTTTACGAATCGGATAAGGAGTTAACCTTGTATTTTATTTCCCCTGATCTCAGGGATTGACCTGATTACAATCCTGGCATGAGAGTGTAAGTCTGGTTCCTGCCTAGTAGCAAATCTCTTCTGGGTCAGAGGCTTCCCAAAGGCTAAATGCACTTTAGCCTGTAACCTGGAGTTTCTTCAGGTCCATAATAAGCCCTTACTATGTGCCATGCATAACACTTGGCACTGCGGACACAAATACAAAAGGTGAAACAATTCCTCCTTGTGACTCCTTCCTCCCCCCTCTCTCCCTTTTCCATCTCTTCCCCATCTCTCTCTTTCCTCTCCCCCATCTCTCCTTCTTTCTCCCCTCTCCCTCCCTTCTTTATCTTGAAGTAATGTGACTCATAAGGCTATACTTTGTCACTCTCAGGAGACTCTTCCTCCAATAGGAAAGAAACCTACAAATACATCTCAAAAGTCTGTTCCTTAAAAGTTTCAAGATACTGATAGGTATATATTTCATGTATAACATCAATCTGTGGGATATCTCTATTTGCATATCTACTAAACAGATGGGGTTAGGTAATCTCAATTGCATTAATCAGTAATAATGCTTAAATTAATCATAAATAAACAGATACATTTTTCATAAATGATTTTAACAAATGTTAGCTAGACCTTTAATAAATGTTTTGGAAAGTGGTTTTGACCACACAGGCTCATATGACCCCCCTGGGCAGGGGCTGGGATAAGGTGGGAAAAGGACTCGAGTTACAATCAGAAGACCTGGTTTCAAACCCAGACACAACCCATGTGACTGTGAGCAAGTTCCTTTAACCTCTTTGCCCCTCAGTATCTTCATCTGGACAAAAAAAAAAGAGTTGTTAGATTAAATGACCTCTGAAGGCCCTTCTAGCTTTAAATCTCTGGTCCTATGAAAAGATCTCTGAAGTTCTTCCATCATTTCAAGACTGGCAGTCGGCCGAGTTTTTCCTCCAGCACTCCCAACAGGGCTGGACGTCTTGGAAGGGAACACCACGAGTCTGAAGTACTTCCTTGTCATATTTTTTCATTATCAAAATTCTCACTTCAGTGCAGATTTCTGGTGCTAATCTGCATTGCTTCAAGTAAGAAGGGAAACCAAAACACCAAAGAAGAGGCAGCTCTTTCAGGGAATGTGGGCGTTTGCCTACATATAGAAGCGGGCTACAAGTCTCTTCATGGTCAGGAGCCTTCCTCCTATAGCCTGCTGTCTCTGAAGGTGGGTAAATGGCCTGAGTCTTTCCAGCGGATGCTTCACAAGTGTTCGAGGTGGAGGTTGCTGTTGCATTTACTATAAAGTACTCCTCTATCCCAGTCTGTAGCTTCTAGAAGGAGGTGTGTGTGTGTGTGTGTGTATGTGTGTGTGTGTGTGTTTTAATGAGCATCACTTCAGCAAATCTTTGTTCTTCAAAGTCTATTACTCTTGTAGCCTTTGCATAAGTAAGGTAAGTAAGCAGATCAGCTGTACCCTCAAACTACGTGTCTTGTGTCCCTCAGCAGCACAAAAAGGAGGCCTTTCTGAAGGTGATTCCTGACATCAGATCTTTGAAGTATACTCAATCCAGAATCAATTCAGGAACTACAGATACTTGTTATCAGCTTGTGTTGATTCACTTCCCAGAGAAGGATTTAATTAATGTAATACATATTGGTCAATTCTTTGCTTTTAAACTTTACGTTTGGCCCACTAGCCAATCAATAGATA
Source organism: Petaurus breviceps papuanus (assembly GCF_028583685.1). Taxonomy (NCBI): domain Eukaryota; kingdom Metazoa; phylum Chordata; class Mammalia; order Diprotodontia; family Petauridae; genus Petaurus; species Petaurus breviceps. The sequence continues at coordinate 14,075,535 of NW_027185799.1, forward strand.
TTTTAATCTTCTTCACATTTTAGACTTGGTTTTAAGACTCACAGAACAGAGGCCCAGATTTCACAATCATTAATTGCTATTATCAGCCCTTTCATTTTCTGAACATCAGCAGTTTCTAAAAATTCTGCTTTTATTCATGTGTTAAATTATCCCTTCTTATTCGCCAGTCACTTGCACAGTGTCTTTCAAACAAGTACAAAGTTTACATCAAGCCAATAATGCAAAGGTGAAAAACTTAGAAAAAGAACTCCCTGCAATTCTCCATAGACTAAAATTTCACTTTCCAACAACTGTGCAAGAAACAGCATGATTACATCATGTAAGTGTTCAGAGAAATGAAATGCATTTCCAAGGTTCAAGGTGGAGACTGAGGCTGAGGTAGAGGCTTCATATAACTTCTTCCATTTCCATCAAGGCCTTAATTGTCTGGATAGATTGAATCACCTGCAAAGTGGCCAGTTACTAGAAATATCAGGCTTAGTATCTTGGTTTTGGTTTCATTTTTGTTTTGGATTTAGGTGAGGACAGAGCCTAAGGCCCGGGTTTGAGTTCAAATCCAGCTTCCCAGCAATGTGGCCCCGAGCATTTAACTGCTGCCTGCCTCAGTTTCCTCAATTTTAAAATGGGGGATAACAATAACACCTATGTCATAGGGTTGTTTTGAGGACCAGATGAGATATCATTTGTAAATCACTTAGCTCAACAGGCTTATTCCCCTCCCTTTTCCTCACCTAACCAGGGCATGATGCTAATTAAGCGGTATGCGTTCTGGTTTGATGCCTATTTAACAGCATCCTGACAGAGCTTCTCTCTGTAGTCATATACATGGAAACCTCACACCAGGTATCTCACAATTATGTTCCATTTTTCACAAGGGAGGAAAAAGTAAAAGTAAAAAACATGGGGAGAAAAATAGAAATCTATCAACTTCAGGGGGAAAGTAACTAGATACTATCTTGGGTCTGTAGTATTTTCATGAACAAAAGATACACAAATATAGGAAAATCACTTTCAGGAAGTTCTAGAAGGCCTGTTATCTACTTGCCTTTTTTTTCTTTTTTTGATATGGATCTGTGATTCCATCTATGTAGAGCACTCCTACCATGGAAACCATCTTCACTGATCCAGATTGACATCTGGTCTTTAAGTCATTGCTGTCCAGTTGTGTATGACTCTGTGACCCCTCATGGGGTTTTCTTGGCAAAGATACTAGAGTGATTTACCATTTCCTTCTCCAGTTCATTTTATAGTTGAGGAATGGAGGCAAACAGGGCTGAGTGACTTGCCCAGGGTCACATAGCTAATAAGTGTCTGAGGCCAGATTTGAACTCAGAAGATGAGTCTTACTGATGCCAGGCCCAGGACTCTATCCACTAGCAGCCCTCTTTAAGTCATAGTCTTAGGTAATTGCCAAGGGGCACTGAAAATGCAAGCCAGACTTGAACACAGGTCTTCCTAATCCCTGGTTTTCCTGACTCTATCTGATGTGCTACACTGCTTCTGTATCTACCTACACACCCTCCTACCTTAAAGCAGTATGTACAAAGAATAAAATGGCTACAAAATGACCAATAATTAGAGGTAGAAGACTGTGAATTCTTTTGCAAGAAGAGGGTTGTTCTCCATGAGTTTCATTCAATTTGCCGCAGTTCACAACTTAATAATGAAAAGGAACTCACACTTAGGTTACTTCTCCAAAACATAGAGTTGTCCCATTTTATAACTTATTTTATAAGTTTCTGTTACTTATTCAGCAATAAGAAAACCTCTGGCAAATTAAGACAATCAAATATAGAGGCTCTGTCACTATAGTCAAATAGATAAAGGATCATGGTCATATATGTGTGTGTATGCATCTATACACATACCTATATATACATACATATGCATATATATACACATATATATACATATTTGTGAGGAAACTGACGTTAAGTGACTTACCCAGGGTCCCTCAACTACTAAGTGTCAAGTGTCTAAGGAAGGATTTGAACTCAGGTCCTCCTGACTCTAGGGTTGGTGCTCTATCCACTGTACCACCTAGTTCCTTCCTCAGTCCTATCTTTTAAGCCACTAATTATTTAGTTTAAGTTTTAATTTTAGTTTTTAAAAGTTATATCCCAACTTGCTGTTTAGTCCTGTCCCATTTTTATTCACTACCACACTGGATGTATAAGAAATAAAAGGTTAATGCAGAGATAACTAGGTGGGCAAACACAGTGAGTAGAATGCTCAATCTGTAGACAGGAAGAACTGAGTTAAAATCCAGCCTAGCTTTGTGACCCTGGGCAAGTTATTTAGCCTCTCCATTTGCCTCCATTTCCCCATCTATAAAATGGGGTGGGGCAGGGCTAATAATAGCACTTACCTCCCAGGGTTGTTGTGAGAATCAAATGAGATAATGTCTGTAAAGCACTGCTTTGCAAACTTTAAAGCATGATTGAAATGGTAGTTATTTCATTTTCCTAAACTTCTGGGTTCCTACATGTGCTTACCATAAAAAAAATCAAATCTGTTCTTTTAGCTTCTTTTTTCCTCTTAAAGAGGAGGAGGAAAATTAGAAAGAGAAGGAAAGCAGGAACATAAAGGAAAGCAAAGAAGTGTCAGAAAGGAAATGCAAAGATGTGAAAATAACCAAAGTGGAAATTAAAGGATTTTAATAAGATTAGACTAAACACTATCTCTTATTTAATAACAAAAAAATTTTTTGCAAGCACTAACTAAAGTTATAGTTATTAGCTTTCCTTCTCCTGGGCAATCAATAGATGTTTTTCAGTGCACAAATTATTACAGTTCTGGGCACAGCTTTAGTTTGGGCAATAGCTCAGGGCTAGCTATACAAATATTAAGCACTTGGTAACACCTCATAAGGGGACAAATGCCTGCAGTGCTGCTCTGAGGCCATATGTATCCCTCAAGCCTATTCTAAGCACCCATTAGTTACTTTGCCTGAAACTCATGTCTGCTCTTCTAGACTTGTTTCATAGGGGGAAACTTCCCCCAAAAGCCCAAAGGAAAAAACAAAGCCCCCCAAAAAAACAAAAAAAGGGAAAAAAAACAAACCCCAAGAAATGATAGCAAACAGTTGGCTGCTAAAATTCTGCATCTTAGCTAGAATTTTTTTTAATGGTACCAATGTAAAATATGATTTCCTGGCCAAAGGCAAGACATATTTCACCAAGAAAAAGTGAGGTATAAGGAAAATTAAGAAAATATGGTACAAATCCTATTACTAATGACTAGGGTGTTATCCATTACCTTATATTGAACCACAAAAGTATAGTTTAGTTCTAATTACTTATCCATCACCATAAATATAAAGCAAAATGTTGTAGCAGAAAGAAAACAACACTGAACTTAGAGCCAGGGTACCTTGGCTCAGACACTTCCTCCCTATGTATAAATGGACAGTCATTCAACATCTAGAAGCCACAGTTTTCTCATCTGTAAAACAGGTTGTTAACACATGCACTATCTACCATAGGATTGTTGTGAGGAAAGTGTTTTTGTAAACCTTGAAGTGTTATATAAATGTAAATAACATATATGCAGAATTCTGTAACAGGAGTAGCATTTCAAGGAGAATCTGATGGAATATAAAGGAAGTTTTGGTTGTATGAGTTCATGAAATTAGCTCCAAATACAATATGAAATTTATGAGTAGTTCTTATATACTCTGACAGAAGTATATGCTTTTTCAGATATTAAAAGAACTGAACTCTTTTGTTGAGCATGAAAAAGAGGAACTCCTCTCTTTCAAATTATTCGACTTTATAGTACATTTTTTTTCTGGAGAAGAACTTCAGATACTTCTCAAATAACCCCAAACATTTAATCTGTACCCCTTGGGAGTCATGCTGTGAGCACATAGGAAAAAGTGCAAAGGGGGTAGGGGTCGGAGTGGGGAATTGGATAAGAGAAAAAAACGAGAGAGATGTTGGTGAAATACTAATACTTTCCCCTTTTTTGGGTCTCCTTTAAAACAAAACATAGATCTCTCTGTCACTCATAAACCCTTCTGTCACCCAGTTTAGTCAGGACTTTCTCCAAAGCAACAATTCAAATGGCACAAATAAAAGACTATTTAAGTTGCACAGGTATTTATTTTGGAAGTAAGTATTCTTTATCCACTCAGAGCAAACCGAGTTCTCCAAGACACACATGAAAAAATACCAATGTTCACTGATACTCTTCATTTAAAACATGGAACTTTGGAATGAATCATGAAGACTGCATGCAGGTGATGGGCATAGCCCATTTACAAAGAGTGGTGAAATGGAGGGTTGAAGACACAAAATGACTCTGCATATCTATGCACAGTCAATGAGCTGGACAGCAGCATGATACCAATCTCATCATGTTCGTCTTTGTAAGCAATACTGATCACCACAGTAGAACTGCTTGTGCTTTGAAATGGCATCACTTGTTGTCAGTTCACCGACATGAACAAATTGGCCAAACTGCGGGGGATCTGTTCGATTTGCATGCAGAGATGCTGCCAGGGAGTCCAGGACAGGCCTGAGAATGAGCCTTCAGTCCTCTGACTCACAGTTAAGTAGTCTCATGGCTAAATCATCCTGTCTCTTGAAAATTTCATACAATCTTTATTTATGTCATGATTAATTTGCCATTAGGAGCTCTCTGAGACCAAAAGTTCATTCACTTTCAAGCTTTATTTACTTGGAATATGAGCAAATAAACTGAATGGGATAAAGTATAGAGATTTCACTAATTTCTCTAATCTTATGGGTCACTAAATGATTGTGAAAGAGAAAAGAGAACTTGCCCTTAGAAATAAAAATGATGTTCAATGTATCTTTATTACCAAAGAAAGGCATTTGTAATAAATATCTCTCACATTCAAGTTGGACAGTATATTCTGAAACATATGCCATCAGATTAAGTACTACAATAGTTCTAGCATTTTGTATTCTTCTAAAGGCACAACTACCTATTTTAGGGAAATTATGCACTTCTCAGGATATTCAAAGAAAAAAATGATTAGAGAATATTTTTCAAATTTCTTGCTTGCTGAATCCCTTACTCTTCCTCTTCTCTCACCTTTGTTTTTCTGCCCTTGTCTAAGATAGTCTCTCCTCTTCACAGATAATAGTAATGAAGACCTAAAATGTTGTCACAATCCCTGCCAAGCAAAGATTGGGAAGAAATAGAAAAACTGTTATTACAGTTTCCCTAAGCCCACCATGTACATGATCAGACTTTATGCCCTTGAACTTGAGCCAATTTTAACTCAGACCTACTTTGTTTAACCCAGCTCTCAGTTAGTTTAACCTCCTTTGCCACTATAGCAAGAGTGGTCTCCAAAGGAAAAGCTTTCAAGTGATGTGGTGTACTTGAGGGAAAGCCAGGTTTCACTTAAAGGTAGGAAGTTGAAGTAATGTTGGTTGAAAAGTTTGAGGATGTAAAGGATTTTGTTGGAAGTAGAACAGGAGTTTTGAAGGGCACAGTATGAATGAATAAGAGATAGGTGAAATGAGATTGGGATGGACCTAGGGAGGAGTAAGACTGATCAGAAGTAGGAGAACTTGGGAGGAGATAAGTGAGCATGAGATTTTTACCTAAAGACAAAGAGAGCATCTTGGTAGTACAGTTGGATAGAGTATTGGCCCTGACATCAGGATAACCTGAATTCAAATGTGATCATATACTAGTTATATGAAGCAAGTCACTTAACTGCTGCTTGCCTCAGTTTCCTCAAGTGTAGAATGGAGATCATAATAGCATTTACCTCAAAGAGCTAGGAAAATCGAAAGAAATAATATTTGTAAATGCTTAGCAGTGCCTGATATATAGTAGGCAGTATGCTTATTCCCTCTCTCCCTTTCCCACCCATCTATTGACCAATACTGGATAAGTAAAATAGGGTAATAAATACGGTGGGGGATGAGGAGACAGATTTTTTTTTAGAAACTTGCCACATCAATCATTCCCTCTCACTCATCTTCAGTGTATCCAAATCCACCCATTTCTTCCCTGCCACCTACAAACATACCTGAGTCACTATTAAAAGAAAACAAAACAGAATGGATCAATGGAATAGATTAGGCACACGAGATTCAGAAGTCAATGACTATAGTAATCTATTGTTTGATAAACCTCCAGACCCCGGTTTTTGGGATAAGAACTCACTATTTGACAAAAACTGCTGGGAAAAACTGGAATATAGTATGGCAGAAACTGGGCATAGACCATTATCTAACACCATATACCAAAATCAAGTCTAAATGGGTGCATGATCTAGGTATAAAGGTTGATACTGTAAGCAGTCTCCTAAAACAAGGAATAGTTTACCTATCAGACTTGTGGAGAGGGAAAGATTTTATGACTAAACAAGAATTAGAGAACATTATAAAATGTAAAATGGATAATTTTGACTACATGAAATTGAAAAGTTTCTGTACAAACAAAGCCAATGTAACCAAGATTAAGAGGGAGGTGGGAAATTGGGAAAGAATCTTTACAACCTATGTCTCTGACAAAGGACTCATTTCTAAAATATACAGAAAACTGAGTCAAATTTATAAGAATACAAGTCATTCCCCAATTGATAAATGGTCAAAGGATATGAACAGGCAGTTTTCAGAGAAAGAAATTAAAGCTATCTATAAGCACATGAAAAAATGCTCTAATTCACTCTTGATTAGAGAAATGCAAATCAAAACAACTCTGAGGTACCACATCTCACCAGTCAGAGTGGCTAAGATGACAAAACAGGAAAATGACAAATGCTGGAGAGGACGTGGGCAAATTGGAACATTAATGCATTGCTGGTGGAGTTGTGAATTGATCCAGCCTTTCTGGAGAGCAATCTGGAATTATGCCCAAAGGGCTATAAATATTTTCATACCCTTTGATCCAGCAATACCACTCCTAGGGTTATATCCCAAAGACATCATAGAAATGAGAGAAAGACCCATATGTACAAAAATGTTTATAGCAGCTCTTTTTGTGGTAGCAAAGAATTGGAAATTAAGGGTGTGCCTATCAATTGGGGAATGGCTGAATGAGTTGTGGTATATGCATATTATGCAATACTATTATGCTATAAGAAACGAGGAGCAGACGGTCTTCATATTTACCTGGAGAGGCTTAAAAACTCTAATGCTGAGTGAGAAGACACACAACGTATGTGTGATGACCAACTTTGATAGACTGGACTCTTCTCAGCAATGCACTGATACAAGTAAATCCCAAAAAACTCATGATGGAGAAAAATGTGTGCATCCAGAGAAAGAACTAGAAAGAACTAAGTTTATATACAGGTGGAAGCAAAATACCTGATCTTTTTCCTTCTCTTATTTGGTTTTATGTCCTCTTTACCATTTTTCATTCCAGCTGGTACAATCTGTCCTTATAACCTGACTAATGTATATTGTGAAAGTATTTACAGATCCTATACTTGACTATAAGCTGCCATGGGCGGTGGAGGAGGGAGGGGGACAAAATGTGAAACTCAATGAATTGTGGAATTGAATCCTGTAAACTAAAAGGAAACAAACAAATTAATTAAAAACAAAACAAAACAAACCCTTTCACTAACACTGACATTCCCACAAGCTGTCCTCCTAATCTCTTCTCCCTTTTAAAGCAAAATTCCTAGAAAGGTTTCCTACACTTGTTGCTGTGATTTCCTTACCTCCCACTCTTCTGCCTTATGCAATTCCTTGGCAGTATTATCAAAATCCCTTAAATAGTAAATCTCCAGCCTCATTTGCATGGACTTTGCTTATGCTTTAAACATCATCAGTTACCAAGTTTACTTGGATACTCTCTCTGTGCCCTTGGCTTCGGGGAATGGCTCTCTTGGGTCTCCTCCTACCAGTCTGACTATTCCTTCTGAGTCTTAATGAATCACCATCCTGCAGTTGCCCCCTAATTTGGCCAGTCCCCAAAGCTTTGTCCTGGGCTGTCTGCTTTTTCCAAGGGGTTCTTAACCTGGAATCTGTGAAATTTTAAAAAATGATATTTTGATAACTGTACTTTAATATGATTGTTTTCCTTTATAATACAGCATATTTGATTTTATGTATTTAAAATATTGTTCTGGGGGGGGCAGAGTCAAAAGAGCAGAGTAGAAACAGGACTTCCCTGGGGCTCCAGATCCCACCTCCTCCATTCATGTAAAAGGTAACTCTGAACAAACTTTGGAGCTACAGAACCCACAAAAGGACACAGAGAAGCTAACCTGCTGAGGACAGCTCAGCAGGCCGGCAGGAAGTGGCCAGCACAGAGATCTGGGAGCTGACCCTGCGCCAGTCTGAGGTTTTAGCTTCAGGGTGGGCCTGACCAGCTGCTGGCTAGAGGGACTTCAGATCACCAGCTACTACAGCAGTTTCCAGAATTATCAATCCATAGATGGCAAGGACAAAGTGAGAGGTCAGTGCAGTGTGTACTTTGGGATCCAGTAGTTTGGGAGAGTGGTTGGCCTTTGCCCCTGGGGTGAGAACCCGCTGAGGTGCAACAGCCATTCATGGCAGCTTCAGCTCCTGGCCTGCAAATTGTAGGGGGACCAAGCAACCAGTCTGAGGGGTAATCACTCTTGCTTTAACCTGCTTGGATCTGGATTGCAGTCTAGGGTGGAGGTCCTGGGGTGTGCAACCAGCTTGCCAAAGCATGTGGAGGCTTCATAGAGGGAACGCAACTAATACTTTTGGCAGCTGAGAAAACCCCAGCACTTGGGATGAAGCTCCCCTGTCTGGTGGCAGAGTCCTACTGTGGCAAAAAGCCCAAAAGTCAAGTAATTGAGTGGCAAAATAAGCAGGCAAAGAAAGCAAAGCCAACAGAGCAACCCAACTATACACTCCTATTTTGGGGACAAAAAGGATCAAAGCATAGAACAGGAGGAAGGCAGTTAAGTCAGAACTCCTGCACCAAAAGCTTCCAAGAAAAATATGAATTGGTTACAGGCCATAGAGGATCTCAAGAAGGATTTTGAAAACCAAGTAAAAGAAGTGGAGGAGAAATTGGGAAGAGAAATGAGAATGATGCAAGAAAATCATGAAAAGAGAGTCAAAAACCTCACTGAAGAAAATAACACCTTAAAAAATAGACTAACTCAAATGGTAACAGAGGTTCAAAAAGGCAATGAGGAAAAGAATGCCTTAAAAAGCCAAATTTGGCAGATGGAAAAAGAATCTCAAAAGCTCACTGAAGAGAATCATTCCTTCAGAATTAGACTGGAGCAAATGGAAGCTAGTGACTTTATGAGAAATCAAGATACTATTAAACAGATCCAAACAAATGAAAAAATAGAAGGCAATGTGAAATATCTCATTGGGAAAACCACTGACCTGGAAAATAGATCCCAGAGAGATAAGTTAAAAATTACTGGACTACGTGAAATCCATGATCAAAAAAAGAACCTAGAAATCATCCTTCAAGAAATTCTCAAGGAAAATTTCCCCGATGTTTTAGAACCAAAGGGCAAAATAGAGGTTGAAAGAATCCACTGATCTCCTCCTGAAAAAGATCCCCAAAAGAAAACTCCTAGGAATATTATAGCCAGGTTCCAGAATTCCCATATCAAGGAGAAAATATTACAAGCAGCCAGGAAGAAACAATTTGAATATTGTGGAAACACAATCAGGATAACTCAGGATCTGGCAGCTTCTACACTAAAGGATCGAAGGGCTTGGAATATGATATTCCAGAGGTCAAAGGAGCTGGGATTAAAACCAAGAATCACCTACCCAGCAAAACTGAATATCAAGTTTCATGGGAAAATATTCAGTGGAATAGAGGACTTTCAAGCATTCTTGATGAAAAAACCAGAATTGAATAGAAAATTTGACATTCATATACAAGAAGCAAGAGAAGCATGAGAAGGTAAACAGGGAAAAGAAATCTAGGAACTTATCAAAGTTGAACTATTTACATCCCTACATGGAAAAATGATCATTGTAACTTATGAAACTTTTCTCAGTATGAGAATAGTTGAAGGGAATAGAAATGCATACACACACACACACATATACATATATGTCTATATAGGAGGGTATATGGGTGTATGAATACATATGTGAAAGTGTGTATATATGTGTAGAGGTATACAGAGATAGAGGGCACAGAACCAATTTAATAGGAATGGATGATACTTAAAAGGTGAAATTAAGAGGTGAGAGAGGAATATAATGAGAGGAAATGGGGAGAGACAGAATGGGGTAAACCACCTCATATAGAAGAAGCAAGGGAAAATAGTCACAAGGGAGTGGAAGAACAGGAAGGCAAAAGGCAATGGGTCAACCTTATTCTCATTGAATTTGACTTAGGGAGGGAATGACATACACATTAAATAGGGTATCTCACCCTACAGGAGAGTAGGGGGGAATGATGGAAGGGAGGGCAGCCTAGTGGGCAGGGAAGTTGGAAGCATCCACTTTTGAATAGGGACAGGATCAAAGTAGAGAATAGAACAAGTGGGAGGTAGGATAAGATGGAGGGAAATGTAGTCAGTCTTTTACAATATATCCACTAAGGAAATGTTTTGCATAGCTACACATTTACAACCTATATTGAATTGCTTATGTTCCCAGTAAGGGTGGGTGACAAGGGAGGAAGGGAATGAATCTAGAATTCAAAGCCTTAAAATCAAATCTTTTATATATATACATATATATATATATGTATGTATGTATGTATGTATACATAATTATTAATATTATCTTACATGTAACTGGGAAATAAGATATACAGGCACTAGGGTATAGATTAACCGTGCCCTACTGGAAATTCAGAGGGGATATGGGAGAAGATATGGGAGAGAACAGATTGGAGGAGGGGATATCCAGTGGGATTGCTATTTTGGGGTGGTGGGTAGGCAGGAAAACAAGGAGAAAAAAATTGTAACTCAAAATCTTGTGGAAATGAATGATGTGAACTAGAATAAAGCATTTGATAAAAAGAAAAATAAAGACCACATATTCCAAAAAATAAAATAAAATATTGTTCTGAAGAATCCATAAGCTTTCATTCCATAAGCCAGGGGGGTCCATGATACCCAAAAAAGTTAAGAACCCTTGCCATATCTTCTCTTGATGACATCAATTCCCTCTGATTCAATTACTGTCTTTCTATATCCCAACTCCATATATCCCATCCAAATCCCTTTCCTGAATTCCACCTCTCATTTCTAACTGATAAACATCTCAACCTGGGTGTTCTATAGGTATCTCAAAGTGAACCATTCTGAAACGAACTCATCATGTTTTCTCCAAAACCTGCATCTCCAAATTTTTCTGTCTCTGTTGGGGATGTTCCATCCTTACGGTCAGCCAGGTTTGCAACTTTCAATCATCTTTGACTCTGTTCCCTCCCTCACTGCCCCCTATATGAAGTATCTTGTATTCTTGTTAATTCTACCCCCCAGTACCTCACATGTTTGTGTCCCCCTCTTCACTCACTCAATTAACCACCCTAGTATTCTATTCCCTTTGCTCCTTGTCTCTGCCCTCTCTCTCTATTCCATCTTCCACATGGCTGCCTGACTTACATTCCTAAAACACAGACCTAAACATATCACTCTTGTAGTCAAAGCTATTCAGTGACTCTTTTTTACCTTTGGGACAAAACATGAAATTCTCAGACTGGCATTTAAGGTCCCTCACAAAAGGCTCTTACCTACCTTTCTAGTCTTATTTCATAATAGCCCTCTACACACGCTGCTACAGTGATCCTGGTCTCCTAGCTGCTCTTCCTATATGACATTCATATTCCTACCTTTGTGACTTTATACAGGCTGTCTGTTACCAGGCCTGGTATGACTTGTTTCCTTCACTCTGCCTCATTGACGCTCTAACTTCCTTCAAAGTGTAGCTCCAGGGCTATGAAGCCTTTGCTGATTTCTTCAGACCTTTCTTTTCCTTTTGACATCCCATTATATTATGCTGTATATACATGTGTTCGTGTCATATTCCTCCTGGTAAGATACAAAAACCTGGAAGGTAAGGAGTTTCAATTTTTGTACCTGTATCCCTAGTGCCAAGCATAGACAGTGCCTTAAATAGTAGGCATTTGAAGAACTTAAACAGAGTGCAGCAACTTGACCTAATGCCCTATCCCAAAGTCTGAAAGGGAAGGTGGAATAATGGTATTTTTCTGGTCCTTCTTGGCAGTGGGGGCAGAGAATGGCAATTGATTTGAAAGCTTTCCAGCCTTTTAACTTCAGTCATATTTTTCCAAATAAAGCCTCCAAAAATTCTGTAAAAATCTGTAAAACTTAGGGCAAGATGACTCACCCTCTTTCCTTCTGTTTTCCTCTGAAACCAAAATTTTTAAGGGACTTGTTTATTACCCAGTGGATTTCTCATATACTTAGAGAATTTGTGGCATTCCCTGTGAAGTATGCACAGTTCTAGAGAAAGAGCAAAAAAGGGAGCTCACCAAATCCCAAGCTTCATTGACCCAATTGAGTCAGACCCTTAGGCAGGAGACCGGTGAAGTCATCACCAAGTAAGTTGTCAGGATCAATCCAAAATCACTCAAAAAGCAGAAACTGGACTCTCATCAGTTCATTTTCCATACGTCTCCCCCTCCCCGCCCCCATGCTGCTCTTATAGCCACCATAGATCTGGATGCCTAAGAACCACCTTTTTAAAGTCTATGGCTTATGATGGTGCCAATGTAGTAGAAATAGGTTAACTCTTTTAATGCTTTAGCAGCATCTCAAGGATTTTAAAAAGACTCTTGGTTCCATTCTGGTTAATTGGCAGTAAGGTATACTGACCTGGAGAAGGGAAGAAAAAAGTAGAAATAAACTGATAAAAGGAAGATTATAGTTCCAACTTAAAAGGGAAGGTGGAATCCAGAATGAGACTGACTTCAAAATCTACTATGGTAAGGTTACAGTTTAATATGAATGCATGGTAAAGGGGATTGCTGCTACTGTCTCAAGCTCCAAAAGCATGCCTCCTCTCCTTATGACTGATAGCTTAGTCTCCTGTTCCATAGAGAAGGCTGAAGAACTCTCATGGGCAGTCCCTCAACTCTCATTGTCTTCAAAATTTTTCATCATAGTCATCTACTATCTTCTCTTGCTTTTTTTGCAAAGGAAGAAACATCTCTATTCCTCACTGAAACTAATTCCCTTTCTCTTGCCCTCCTTGGAAATTTTAGAACAAAGTGAAATTCTAAGTCCTTGTTCCAACAATAATACCCTTTCTATCATGCAGCTTCAATCTCTCCCCATCATTCCACTGCTCCCCTTCTATAAACATTCTTATATATCTCCAGTTCTTTTTTTTAAAGCCCTTCTTTCCCCTTCTATCTAATCCAATTCAATATACATTATGAAACACCTACTATGTGCAGGGCATTATGCTCCACACTGAGGACATATAAACAAAAACAAAAGTCCCCTCTTTTAAGGAGCTTACATTCCGATGAAAATACATGTTAACAGACAATTAAATACAAAATAATTTGAGGAGGAAGGAGAACTAACAACTAGGAAAATTGGGGAAAACTCTTGAGAGAAGCACCTCCTTAACTAAACCCTGAAGAAAACTGCCCCATTCACCTAGTGCACCACTTCTGTCTTCTCTTTTACTGCTGAGCTTCATGAAAAGTGATCGCTATTTAACAGTTCGACTTCCCCCCCTTCCTCTTCTCTTGATCCCTTCCTTTTCATTTATTGCTCCAGTCTTTAAAGTTCAAATAAAATGTACCTCCTTCATATCTTACTCAATCCCCTGACCCACATACCCTTGCTCTCTAGGACCTCACAGATCACCTTCCTCTGCACCTCTCTAATGTGCTTCTTTGTATTACTGTCCATCGTAGTTTCTGCATGTTCCAGATGCTCCTAATATTTTGTATACCAGATGACGGCAAGGACCATGTCTTACTTAAACTTTTCATCTCTCCAGCTGAGCCTAGCAGTTTTCTGCACGTAATAGCTGATGAATGGATAATATTTTTAAAAAGGACAATATATTGCTACGGCACCATATATCTAGAGGACTGGCTTCTAAGGGCCTGTGACCTGCCAGAATCGCTGCCACAATGTCTGAGAACTAAAGCACATGAAATTTACTCTCTAATAGAGGCTTCCACGCACTGACATTAACTCTTACTTACCCCATTCTCCTAACAAGTTTCATTATCTGTTTTTCCAGTTCACGACCAATTAAAAGTAAAGGGTACCAAAGGAGCTGCTGGAGGTTACTACATTGAGAAGTGAAAGCTCATAGTCTGACCTTGAGGGAACAACAGACAAACCAAAGCAGACCCAGAACTGGGAAAGTAACTCTTAGCAGAGACTTTAATTCAGCATGTTCTTTTTAATAAGGCAGGGAAATAGATAGATGTCAATCAAAATGGTTTCAGAAAATTTTAAGTATACCACTATACTTCTGTTACCTGAAAATCCCTTACGTGAAATGAGGTATTCCCTCTGGATGCAAGATAAATGAGCTGTGACTGTACACAGGGGGTGGCTCCATTCTAAAGAATGACCCAGCAGCAGTAGTAGCCTTCTGGGTTTCTCAACCAGCTTGTGTGGGGTATGAAATGCTGAACATCAATTTTGTTCTCAAGATTCAGGAATCAGGAATATCAGGCCCAAGTTATAAAGCGATGATTGGAATTGCTCTAGAGCAAAGATCACATTCTGCTTTTCTTATTGACAGCAACTATAGGAGCTTTATTCCTAAATGTCTAATTGTTGAAGTGACCTTGCCTTCTAGGCACTAGGTACTTCATAGCATCTGCTTCTCAGGAAAGATCTTCTTAGACTTCTACTAGAACCTCTCCTAAGTAAAACTGAGATCCTTCTCTGAACAAACATTATATTCTCCAAGGTCTGAATAAGGTAACAGATTTTTTTTTAAATGGCTTTAAAATCAGGGAATTTCTTCATAAAAAGGACAAAGCATTGATCTCTGCAAAAATATTCTTGGAACCAGGAAAGATTTTAAAAAATAAATTTAATAGGAACAGTGCCCCTAATTTTCTAAATTAAAAGATAAAGTCTGCAAATGTTTTAATTGTGGTTTTGAATGTGAACTTGACTTCATAGGAATCCTGCTCCAAAGCCCTTAGAGCAATCATTAGGAGTGTCTCTCCTCTCCCTTGAGGAAAATTCAAGTATATTCACAGATGGTGCTTCATGTCATCATAGAAGCATTTACAATAGGTTCAATAGCTGGCTGTACATGCTGCACACTATAGTGAACCTCTGGAATCCTAGTTTCTAAATAATTTGTCAGGGAGTGTCCAGGTTTTGGCACTTTTCAAGCACAGATTGCCATAGGCGCCTCTGTTATTCCTACCAGAAGGGGGCTTAGAAGGACTCAGAGGAAACACATTTTGCTTATTATTTGAAGAAACAGGGAAACAGTGAGACCCTCTTTTTACCCATTAAGAAGAATCCATCACACTTGCCCTTCTTGTGTATATTTATTTCATGGAGCATTTCACTAAGGTATCCAAATGCTAAGGAAAAAGTTATCACATTTACAAGATGTGGTTCTCTTCATTTTGGATCCTGATACTTATATTTCTCAGACAGATGCCTAAATCACAGAAGGCAAGACCTACAGAGGACAGAGAGCCTACCTTAAAATCTTGCCTCTAGTGAATATTTATAAGCATCTGATAGGTTGTCAGATAATTCGTCTTCAGATCTGAATAAGACTTTTTCTTCTACAGTATTTTCCTAGAGCAGTGTAACATTTCTAGGGATGCTTCGCTAGGAGGACTCTGTCAACAATCAGCTTTTCACTGGCATTAATGTGCTATAAAAGACAATGAAGCATGACTCAATTAAACCGCAAAAAAACTGCCTTCAAATAACACTAACCCGGTAAGTTTTCAAAGCTTTGTGTGGGTTGTCTGCTGCATGACTAACATTAAGGTCAATTCTTTGAAAATATATCCCAAAGAATCTGACAAACCCACACAAATAAGATACTTTAGAGTAAAGGCCAAAACCTTGGGTTGATTTTCCTACCTCCCACATCATATTTTGCTATTACAGCTTGTAATATATAAGATCATTTAAGATCAAGGAATCTTAGATTTAGAGCTGGCAGGGCCCTTAGGGGCCACCTTGTTCAGTCCCCTCCCTTTTTTCCAGATGAGAAGACTGAGGCCCAAGAATGTGACGTGACTTGCCCATGGTCACACAGATAGTAAGCATGCAAGCTAGGGTATGAATCGAAGTCTCTTTCTGCTGTACAGTTTAATCTTTATTAACTGTGGAAAATAACAACAGATATTCCCATTGGGTTGTAAATAAAAGCTTCAGCACCTCCAATGGAAGAATACCTCCTGTCTTCCTGAATCAGCCCATTTCATACCAGGACAACTTAGATAGTTAAGGAATTTTCCTCTATGTCACACAGAAAGAAGATTCCCTGAAATGCTCAACAATGTCATGTTACTCCAAGTTTGTCCTCTGGAGCCAAGCAAAAAGACTAATTACTCTTTCATACAAAAGATGCTCAAACAGTTGGAGTTGGCATTCATACCCTCTCACTTAAATTTTCTGTCCTCTATATATCCCCAGTTCCTTCAACTGATCATCGTGAGGCAGAGTCATGAGACTAATCTGCTCATCCTTCTATGGATGTGATCCAGCTTCTCAATGTCCATCTTAAGATGTGGATCCCATTATTGAACATAAAATTCCAGATGTGAGTCAATCAGGGCAGAACATAGTGTCATCATTCTGGAGGCTATGCTCTCTTCAGTATAGCGTTAAATTGTGGCCACTAATTTCAAATAAGACATAGTTTTAAAATATACAGGGGCAGCCAGGTAGCACAGCGAGTAAGAGCACCGGCTCCAGTGTCGGGATGACCTGGGGATCGAATCCCGGGCTCACTTAGCACCCACCCAGAAACACCTGGCCGTGTAACCTTGAGCAAGTTACTTAACCCCAGTTGCTTAGGGGCGGCCAGGTGGCTCAGCGAGTAAGATCACTGGCCCCAGTGTCGGGATGACCTGGAGATCAAATCTGGGCTCAGATACTTAGCACCACACTCAGAAATAACTGGCCGTGTAACCTTGAGCAAGTTACTTAACCCCAATTGCTTTTAAAAAAAAATTAAATAAAATATATAGCTTGTTTCCTTTTTTTTTTTTTTTGCCTTTTTGGAGGGCAATTGGGGTTAAGTAACTTGACCAAGGTTAGTTTTTTTGTGTGGGTGTTAAGTGTCTGAGGCCGGAACTGAACTCAGGTCTTCCTGACTCTGGGGCCAGCGCTTTACTCACTGTGCCACCTAGCCGCCCCAGCTTGTTTCCTTTTACATATTAATACTATCATATGACCACTTGTAATGAGCCATGACTTTGTCAGAAATCTCCCATTAAAGACTTATAAATTGAATTGTCTTTTGTTTTTAAGAAATTGCTCCATTTTAATTGTTCCACCTTCTCCCTCCCAACTATCTGGTTACAAAGAATAATTCTAAGCTCCTGGTTTAATGTAGTAAAGGGATTTAAATATTTCTTATTACATAGTGTGAAAAACATTTACTTACTTGGAACAGTATTAATCTTCACTCACAAGTGAAACTGTAGGTATGGATGAGTAGTAATCAAGGATGTAATATTGCATTCATAGTAAAAGAAAATGGTATATAGAGGATTCACAGATTTATAGAGTTGGAAAGTACTTTTGGCATCATTTAATACAACTCATTTTACAGATGAGAAAACTGAGGCCCAGAAAGGTGAATGACATTCCCAAAAATCACATAATGATTAAGTGGCAGAACTGAGACCTGAACTCAGGTCTCTTCACTCCTAATCCAGTACCACTGTGATCAGATCATCTACTCTCCATCTACAGTATGACTTACAAATCCCAATTCATTATCTTTCAGCAGTTTAGTTCAACATATAAAATAAGCAACTAGTCCAAAGATTAGGATAAATGTGAAGTCATTTGAAGTTTGTTTTTTTTTAATCATCACTTGTGTTTTCTTTTAAAAGACATGCCTTTTTTAATTGCAGAAAATAACATGAAAAATGTAATAAATCTGAAAAACCTGTCATAGTAGAGTATGATATGACCAACTGCTAGTCATATGCATACAAAAGAACTGTGAATCATTTTCAAAAGCTAGGGACAAAAAGTGTCCATTATCCAGGGAATTTGAATTATGCTGATATCTAACTGGGATAATTAAAAATAAGAATGCCACTTTTCAAAAATTATAAGCATCTTATAAATAAAGACAAAAAGTTTCCCAGTCAAGGATTTGTTTTTAAAAGGCCTTCATTAGCATTTGTAATTATGTTCACCCCCCATAAATCTTTACTTTGGGAAAGTGGCAAATGACCGCATAGGTCCAGATTAGGAGGAATAATGAATTCCATGAAGTGGGTGCACTACTCTAATTCATGCTGCATATTTTCATGGGGCTGGAACCAATTACCCCTATTTTAAATGATTAAAATTTCTAATAGTGCAAATTCAAATACATGCTATTCCTTCTAGGACCCAGGCCCATTATTCCCACTAATGATTGGAAGGCTGGATGAATTACTAGTAGTCCAGTGTCAGGTTGGGGGGAAGCTTGCGGGGGAGGAGGAAGGGGGGAACTACCACCTGCTGAGAGTTTTGGTTCCTTTGCAAGAAACTTTCCAACTTAATTTGTGAGCAATGGATTTAAAAGTCTTGGATTCAAATCCCATCTCTGCAATCTATTAGCTTGGACCCTAAAGTTTCCCTTTATCAGTAAAATTTGGATGACAATGCTTTTACTCCCTACCTCAAGCAGTTGCCAACCTTTTGCAAAAATTTTAAAAGACTATATAAGTTATGAGTTACTATTATGTAATGCTAAAGCACTTTGAAAATTATAAAGTGCTTTAAACTGTTAGCTCTTTTCCTGTCTGGTCCTACTGGTTTTATGAGAATTCTTTATTTTTTGAGGAGAAAGAAGGTTTGGGTTTCATATAAAACTCTTTAAAACAACTTTTTCTGATAACCCATCAATCCATATAACTGAAGACAAAAAAACCCTATAAAATGTGTGGGTTTTCTTCACATTTTTTGCATTTAATGTTTTCATCATTTCTAGATTACAGAATTGACTAATATGCAGTTCATGGGAAAATCTGAATAATTTTCTAAACCTATAACATAATGCAGAGAATTCAATTCAATTAAACCTTGCTAAGCACCAGAAACACAGAGACAAACCCCAAGAGTTCCTGGCCTCAAGGAGCTAATCTTATACTGGTATGAGGATGGGGGGAGAGAAATACATGTACAATAGGTAAGTAAATACAAGGTACTTTACTGAAGAATCACTGCCTTGGGGGGAATCAGAAAAAGGCTTCACAAAGGAAGTGGTCCCTTAGCTATATCTTTAAGGACAATAAGAATTCTTAGTCAGTAACATCTATTAAAGGCCTACTTTGTGCCAATCACTCACGGTACCAGAGATAAAAGAAAAGCAAAAGACTGACACGGCTCTTAAGGAGTTCCCAACCTAATGCTTAAACACAGAGATGAAGAGGGATGGCATCCTAGGTATGGGAGAGGGCTTGTGGAGATGCAGGGACACTGAGTATAGTAATCTAGTTAGAGTAGAACACAGAAGGAATGAAGAATAATGTCAGATAAGACTGTGAAGTCAGACTACAGAGGTCAAGTCAGATTGTAGATTTTATGGGTTGAATGAATCTGGATGTTCGAGGTTAAGAAATCATCCTGGAAATAGTTTTGACTTTATTATGTATTTCATTATAAAATGATTTGCAAAAAAAAAAGATTATTAAATTTAATGAGGGCCAATCCAACTTAAAATGACTATTCTTGAACTAAAAAACAATTAATTAAGCTTATAATTAAATCATCTTTAAGTGTCAATTTTTGCAGATTATGAATGTGTTTGAATTTGAAACATGTCCTTCCAAAATAAGAGTTTATAATGAAAATTCTGGCAGGCACATCTGTAAAGAAGTATGACTTGGGTATCAGAATAGTTTCTTCATAGTCCCTTTCATGTTGATGGTAGATGTAGAATATTTTTCTAGATCACAGAAGGTCAGTAACAAATCCACATGTTGACATGGAAAGTAAAACTTTCTTCCCTCTACAAAAATATTTGAACTTATACCCTTGAGAAAAGGCTACTCTATAGATCATTCTTAAGAAGGTTAGGAAGCTGATATAGCTGTAGTTCTTGCCAATGCAATACAGATCTCAAATATGCAGCAATTGGTCACTAAGGTGCTCAGAAGCAGTCTAGAATTTCTCAGATCTCTATAGGATATGCCATTAAATCTTTTCCTCCTGCTGCGTCTGACTTTTTGGGGAAAAAAGCATATGGTATAAATATAACAGTACATTTGGTAGTGAATGCAGTGGTATAATGATGGCTCAAATCCATTTCTATGGCCTCTTAGTAATCGCTATATGGTAAATGTGGACATGTTTACTAGTAAATTAGAAATCATTTTGGAATTCTTCTTCTCCTAAGATATTGTGTAGAATATTAAAAAGGGGGAAGGTATGTCAGAAATAAGGTTTTAAAAAGTTCAGCAATTCTTATATATACACAATATCTATCACCTATACACTAAAATATAACTTCTTGCTAAACTATAAGGCTGTTGATTATACAAGTACAAAAATAACAAACACCAACATCAGCATCCTTCTTAGCATTCAAAATGTGAAATTTTTTAAGGTGAAGGAAAAAACTTTCTATTATTTACATGAAATAGACAAAATAAATTATTTACCTGGGTTGTAATTAATTTGAAAGTTGAAATTGTATACATGCAAAAATGCAAGATGAGGATAATGGTGACAGTGATAATGAAGATGCTAAGAGACATTTATATCGTGTATCAAAGTTTATACCAAACTTTCCTGAAGAGGGAAGTAGTATAAGCATCATCTTATGGATAAGGAAACTGGCCCCAAGAGATGAAGCGACTTTCCCAAAAATCACAAAGGGACGAAGTATCAGTGGAAATATTTGAATCCAGGTCTTTGGACGTTGAGTCTAATGTTCTTTCCACTCTGCCATACTACTTCTCAAAATATGTAGATAAAAAAAAACAGAAATGGAGGTTTGGGGAAAACTCAAAAGTAAAGAAATTGAGAACTATTCGATAGAAGATCCAGTTTAACAAAAAAGTATTAAGAAAACACTAATATACAAAACTTCCCATTATGCCCTTATAAAGGATGTGCATTGATTACTATGGAAAATGTTTGCTTTATTACCTGAGATGAGATAAACATCACTTGGTTAATTTGACTAATATACATATTTGTACATCAATTTTATTTGCCATTAGTAATAAGCCAATTTTCAGTCATCAGGGACATTAGAATCAAATGCTACATTGAATGAAGCATAAGACATAACAAATTCCATAAGACATAATGTTATTTTCTAATATATCACTACTTCATAACGAAAAACAATCTAATATATGGATTTTGTATCAGAACACTATTGAAAACAATAGTGCCCATCAAAAGTTAATAGCACTGGGGAGTACAATGATTAATACAAAAGCAAATTACAAATTACAAATTTTCTTTTGTTCTTCACTTACCACGATGCAAACTGTGAGGATTTAACCTTTAAGGGTTAAAGAGTTTAATCAATGTCAATGTCTGATCTTCTGAAGGCGATAAAGAACAGTCTGTCTAGCGATACCCAACAGAACATCACTTTGTCAAGCCACAAAGCACCCAAAAGCTTGTCAAGTAAGTTACCAGAAACCTCTTTGTGGTTAGAACTCAGCTCCTTCCTGCTTGACCTATTATTTGATATTTGACCACTTGGTTGCAAGACACTTGCTCTTTCCAGCTGAAATGTCACTGGGGCATCTTGTCAGCTCCCCGACATCTCGGCCTGACATACAATTTTACTTTTGTGTGCTACAAGGCAGAAAATGCAGGGCAATGGCCTTGTTTTAAATTCTGTCAGCATCAAAGATGGGCGTCACTCTTGGGTCCTACCAACAACAACAAAAAAAGGAGTCTATTTTGAAGGTCAAGGCAGCCATTACCTTAAAGTCTTACAGCTTATACTAAATATATTACCTTCAACACTGGTACGGCAACTGTCCTTATAAAGTATATAAACATACCATCGAAATTCTCCCTGCACAATTGTTCGACTCTCTTATCAAATGCAGTTGATAAAAGGATGAGTTTTCAACGCCTGCAGGGACCAGATTCAGCAGTTAACTTAACTTGTTCAAATGGGCAAATGGTATCATGTAGCTTTACAAGGAGCACCCTGACCTTCTCACATTGACCAGGAGTGACATTATTGTGCAGGAGGAGAAGCAGTCACATCATTTCTGTTTTGCACAACCTGCTTAAAGTTTGCAACTAAATGCTTGTCTTCAGTTGAGCTGACAAGAGAGAAGAGGGGGCTCAGTGAACCATGGCAGGGCTGCCATGAAATGACAGGAATCATTGGCATACATTTCAAATAGCTCTCTCGATCCTATTAAAGTATTGCAGCCCTGCTTTAAAATAGACAAGTATGAAACAACTTTGATAGATAGAGACTAAAATGGCTTATTGATTTTTTTAAGTCTGAGGAAAATTACCCAAAATGTGTCATTCTTTAACATTTAAAAATATGTTACATAAAAATGAGCAACTATGATAATAAATAAAACTTTAAAAACCCAAGTTGGTTATTTCATTATGCAAGGAGATACACATACATACACACAAACAGGCAAACGTTGAGGAATCACACAAATTAATAATAAAAAAACAAATCACTGTCACATATACTGAAACAAAATTTAAATGATAAGAAAATTCTTCACATAGCATTTTAATTTTTAAATTAAACTTCCATGTTATTTTCGTAAAAATCAGAATCCATTTTGTATTGTTCTTTTGGAATTAGTAGACATATTCACAGCAGGGGAATGGGAAGCCTGAGAACGGGGTAAACTATTTACAAATGCCTCCTTTAAGAAAGTATAAGTTGTGTCGAGTTCAGCTTTCAGCGGCAAGAAATCCCCGTTCATGTTTCGGTCAGCATGAAGAGTACTTCTTGAAGAAATGGAGAGATTTGAATGGTCTCGTGATCCCTAGAATGATACACATTAAATAAAAAAGAAAGAAAGAAAAAGAAGTCAAATATAATGACTAAAATATTAAATAAGTTTATAGTAGCTCTATTTAATGTAAATGAGACTAATATTATTATAATTTATACAAATGTGAAAATTAAAATAAATTCAATTGATTACATGCAGATGTACATAATAATTGTTTACTGATAGCCAGCATAAAACACTTCTAATTAAACATTTTGTGCTAGCACTGGAATTTGAAAAAGATATACTTAAATAATAAATATAATCTTGCAAACAATAACCTTTGTGAATACTTACTATAGGCCAACACTAAAGAATGTTTTCTTAACTTATTTTAGGATCTATATAGTCTGTTTCATCTCCTAAGAAGGAGAGAAGGAAGGAAAGAAAGAGGGAAGGAATGAAGGGAGGGAGGGAGGGAAGGAGATGGGAGGGGACCAAAGGGGAAGGGATAAGAAGAGAGGAAAGGAGGAAGAAAAAAGAAAAAAGAAAGAAAGAAGCACACACGTATGTTTTTAAAATTACTAACTAGGTTTTGTTGTTGTGCAGTCATTTGAGTCGTGTCTGACTCCTCATGAGCCCATCAAGGGTTTTCTTGGCAGAGATATTGGAGTGGCTTGACATTTCCTTCTCCAGCTCATTTTAGAGATGAGAAACTAAGGCAAACAAGGAGAAGTGGCTTGCCCAGGGTCACACAGTAAGGGTCTAAGGTGAAATTTGAACTCAGGAAGACGTCTTCCTGACTTTAGGCCTTCCTCTCTATGCCATCTAGCTACCCTAACTAGAATTATTTAATGGCTAAAGGTGATAGCAAGAAAATAAATTCACCATTATGTTCACTTTAAGATATTAGTCTAAAACATAAATTACAATTTGGAATAATTTTGTTGCTCATTACTATTGTCTGAGATTTTGCCTTTGTCTTTAAAACTAATATCACTATTCTATGTCATAAAAGCTTCAGTTGGACAAACTTTAATATCTGTGATTGCAACACAGAAATATCAGTTTGTTGGATATTTTAAAACATTATATGAATCAGAAAGCTATTAAAGATCAAACACGTTCTATGTAACACACCCTTGAAGTACCTGAAAGTTTGATTTACACTTTGAAACAGCTCCCCATTTAACCCCTAAGTCTCAGCAGTAATCACTGCTTTGTATTTAGCAAGGAGGGAATCTGAACATCAAAATTTGGGCATTATTTCTAGGAAATGTAGAGATGACAGAGAAATAGTAACCAATTGTATGCTGGAGTTATTCCAGAATGACACAAATCAACATGCCTAACATTATAGGCATAGTGAGATTTCAAGTTGAGATACAAATTCTGAAGTGTAGTAGTTTCTTTTTTCTACTAGATTCTCTAACAGTTTTGACCACGATATAGTATGATATAGAAACAGCTTTAACATGTTCTAGAAGCTGCCTTAATATGTTTAAGTGTAACACAAAACTATATTCTACATGTAAAAAATAAATGGAAGCCACACATGACTTTAGGAGAGTATTAGGAATTCCAGTGCAGTATACTTCACAGTTTTTTGGGGGTTTTTTCTAACATACGACTGGAGAAAAATCAATGGCTGCATCTAACACCTAGTTCAGCAATTTTCTTTGATGTTGGCTCTTTTGATTTCTTGATACTCTACTGCAAGCTTATAGCTGACAAAAATCATCCCTTTTTATGCTAGACCTTAAAAAGACAAGTAAAATGGCAGCATATTTTGAGTGGTTAGATGAAGAAGCTATTTAAACCCACCCCCAAGGAAGGAAAAGAACTTTAATGATTATGAAGTAAGTTACTTAGCAGATTAATCAATGGTGGTTTGTGGAATCTCAAAAACTCCAATTGGGGAACTATGGCTGCCATCTAGGCAGTTATCTCAGATAGGTAAGGTCTGGATATCTCTTAACTGTAGATAGAGCTTACACATCTAAGGACTAAGAGAGAGTGCTTTACAGCTTTTAATGATATTGAACCTACATTTTCAGATATTTAAAGTTGGCTGTAGGATTATCTACTAAAGCATAAGCTCCTTGAAGCCAGTAACAGACTTCATTAGTATTTTATCTCATATTGTAAGCATTTAACAAATATTTGTCGAATGAACCCTACCCTCATTTATTCTTGTTCTAGAACTGCAAGTAGGTTATTAGTTATGTTGGGGTAACAGGATATTATATACAAAGAGAGCTTTTATTTATTCACTTCTCTTTTTTCCTTTTCTCTTTCTTATAGTTTTTTTTTTATATGCAGTGTTCAGAATAGCTGCTCCCAACACAGCAGCCTGATCTAACACAAACTGTGTATAAGAATCAGACTTAGAAGGTATCAGTTAGAAGCTATCTTAAAGGTCATTTGTCTCAGCTCTTCTAAAACATTCCTAACAGAATGTGCTTAAAGACCACGAGTGACAAAGAATTCACTGTGATCTGACTAGTGGATCTAGTTGTTAATAAGTTCTTTCTTATGTTCAGAAAAAATTTGCCCACGTGTAGCTTCTACTTCTTAATCTAAATGTTGATCTCTTGGGTCAAGTGGAAAGGGTCTGTCTGTCTGTCTCTTCTTCTTCTTCCTTCCGACATGACAACCTTTCAAGCATTTGAAGTCTATTATAACTTTCCTCCCTGCTTTTCTCTTTTCTATACTAAATATCCTCAGGTATTTCAACAAATCCTTCTATGGCACAGTTTTGAATCCTCTCACTATCCCATTTCATTTTCCTCCAGATACACTCCAGTTTCCTCAAATGTGATGCCCACAACTGGATACAATATTTCAAAATGTGGTCTGACACAAAGGAGTTATCACTTCACTTACTTTGGATACCATGCATCTATCTATTGATGTAACTCACATCTATTAAAATTGAATTGGTTGGGGCAGTTAGGTGGTGTAGTGAGTAGAGCGTCGGCCTCGGAGTCAGGAGGACCCAAGTTCGGTTCCGGCCTCAGACACTTAACACCCACACAAAAATACTAGCCGTGTAACCTTGGGCAAGTTACTTAACCCCAACTGTCCTCCAAAAAAAGAAAAAGCAAAATAAAATAAAATTGGATTGGCTTTTTTGGTTATCCCAACACAGGACAGGCTTTGTAGTTCACTAAACAAACACTTAGGGCACAGAATCAGAAATTTGGATCATAATTTTCTCAGGAGGGTCTCTAGGTCAAATTTATATCAGAAAAAGAATTGTTACCAAAACATCAGAAAAATGGCTACTCTGCCTTTGCTTGAAGATCTCTAATAAAGGGAAACCCACAATTTCTCAAAGCAGTCCATTCCACTTAAGGATAGCTCTAATTGTTAGGAAGATGTTCCTAATAAAAAAACAAGTTATTCTTGCTATCAGACTCCTTGCAAAAGAATGTCAAGATTTCACAGATAGTACAATATGCATTAAGTTGACATTTAATGAAATACAGAACAATATTTGTTTTTTCAAGAGTACTTTCTGTACTATATACACAGTATATTAAAATATTCTCTATCAGAATGAGCAGCCATATAACCTCAAACAAATATTCTTCCTGATTAGGTACAATTCCTTTCACAAGACCTGTACATTCCATTGTCTTATTAGTCTCTGAAACTTCAGTCAACTGCATAAACCAAATTTGTATCTTTGTAACTTGCGACCATTAATCCTAGACTTTCACTCCTAGGCCAAGCAAATCAGTATAATCCCTCTTCCCCTTGACAGATTTTCCAATGTCTCTGCTGAGTTTTCTCTTTACCAGGCTGAGCAATGACAGTTTCTTCAACTGATTTTAAATGACATGAACTTAAGGCCCAGCACTATTCTAGTGCCCCTTCTCTGGACACTGTCTAAGACAGGTTGTCAAATTTTCTTCCTAAAATGTGTTCCCCAGAACTGACTCCATACTCCAAATGTGATCTCCCCAGGGCATTCTATCGAAGGACCCCTCCTCATTGCTGGCAGTGATGCCCTCCTCAAGGCAGCCTAACATTGCAGCTATTTTTGTTGACTGCTATAACACACTGATGACTCTTGTTGAGCTTCCAGTTCACTAAAACTCTTGAGATATTTTTCAGATATCATTTAGCTAAATGCTTCCTTCATCTTTTACTCATAAAATTGATTTTTTGAACCTCAGTGTAACACTTTACATTTATTCAAAAGAGATCTGTGATCTCATCAATTTAAGAGTTCCTAACAATGATAAAAATTGCCACCCATCCATGCCTGCTCAACCTGTGCAACTCTTGTCCAGGTCTTCCCAAAAGTTTATGAAGCTGAAGGCAAAGGTGAAGGAAATAAGCATTTATATAGCACCTACTATGTTCCAGGTACTGTGCTAAGGACTTAACAAATATTCTTTCATTTGATCATCATCCATCCAACATGCCATAAGCCTTCCTTGATTTTTCTTGACATAGAAAGGATACCAACATTGCACTCTGACTACAAACTTGTTAATTCTTCCTTCTTGCCACATAATCATACAAGTCTCTACTCTTCCTCTTCTTCAGAGTTCCCCAGTGTAGCCACTCTGTGCCTCTCCATTACTTTCAGTTGGATACTTATTTTTAGTACTTCTGAGGTAGTTTGTGTTCCATATTGTGCTGTCATGTAGCAACACTGGCAGGATGTTACTACTGAAACGATGGGCCTTTGTTTTCATGAAAAGCTTTGTGTCAGTAAAGGAGCTCTGTAATTTCCTGGAAGCAATCCAGTCTACTCCCCTCCTTCTATTCAACTCTGGGACACACTCATGTAATGCCAAGCAAAGGCAACTTCCCAAGGTTCAAAATACCAGTATAGGTGCTCTCCATTTTATTCAGTGACAAATTAAGAACAGAGAGAATCAACATATAGCATAAATACAGCATTTATCAAGTGTGATTCAATAATCTCCAAGTACTACCCGACCCTTGGACACTACATTCATTTAATCTATCATAAAGTCCCTCTTCTAAATACTTCTCCACCCCTAGGCTGTACATTCATTTAGTCTATCACAAAGCCCCTGTTCTCAAATGAAGATTAGTTTCCAATCATAAGTAAAGTACATTCATTTGTTTAATCACAGAGCACAAAAAAGTCAAAAGTTCCCCACCCTTGGATTACAACTGAATCTACCCCAGAGTTACAACAAGCTTAAGCACAGCATTTAATACCCAAATAGAGGTCTTTTCTTCATCTTGACATGAGACAAGTTCTCAGCAATCTTTGTTCCTGGGGAGACAAAGCTTAGCAAGGCCACAAGATACATTGCCAGTGTCTTCATTAATTCATTCTCTGTCTGCAGAACAGTCCTAGGACCCCTGAAAACATTAGCCAAACCCTCTCCCAGGATTTCTGTGAACATACAACAAGAAAATCCTTCTTTAGGGCTTCTGAACCAGCAGCAACCTCTGCAACAACAGGACTGTCCTTCACCAGTGGACAGAATTCACTCTCTGTCTGCAGAACAGTCTCAGGAGCTCTGAACCAACAGCAAGGTTCCAATACCTCTGCAACAATAGCACTGTCCTTCACTAGGGGACAGAATTCACTCTCTGTCTGCAGAACAGTTTCAGGAGCTCTGAATCAACAGCAAGGTTCCAACACTTCTGTAACAACAGGACTGTCTTTCACCAGTGGACAAATCTGGCAAAACAACATCAAAACAGACAAAGTACCAGCATAACAGCCATGTCTCCTCAGTCCTTGGCAGCTCTCAAAGTCCTGGGCAATTCAAAGTGGCTCTCAGCAATCCTCTCTGTTTCTTTCCACCTCCAAGATGCTGGTTCCAAAAAGTTCTTCTGCCTTTCTCTTTTCTTGTGTCTCTAAATTTAGGTCACCAGCTCCTCCCAGTTCAGCCCTCTCTTTTCACGTCAACAAGTCCATCCCACAAGTGGGATTCACAAGCTCTGGGTTTTAACACAATCAAACCAAAAACCAAGTCAATACAGGGGGATCTTTAAATTCCATTACTATTGCAACTCAGTCTGTCCACACTGTCTATCCAAGATACACATATGTTGGACAAGTTCTATAGAGTGTCCATTCAGATACAAAGGTCTAGGCAATAGAAATTTTTCATCCACTTGACCTTTCCTATGTGGGTGGACAAACTCCTTTGAGTGGCTATAGATTTTTCCAGGAGTCTCTGCAATGTGCTGATGCTTAATGTAATCAGCACACTGTCATTCCCAAACAGGAGTATCTAGAGGACTTCATTAATCATAGGGACTCCCTTTCCAATCTGGTATGTGAGACGTATTTCCTCCATCACAGTAGTAGATACTTTTGGCAAGCATATATCTTCCTATCTTATGTCTAACCTGATGTTTGCATCAGAGGGTTACTGAACAGGATTATTTCTGTTTTGTTATCTTCCAAGGGATCCTGAATGGTTTTGACATATGAGTGGAAGATAACTTGCAAAAGAGACTTTAATACGGTGTTTTGTTTCACCAAATCAAATGGTGTTTTTTTTCTGGTAATAAACAATGAGGAGAAGGAGATCTTATATTTTTCACATCTCTTAGTTAATTGTGAAATGGTAATAATGTGCCTCCCTGTTCAAAGTCACTTGTGGATGTCTACTTATTCCCTAATAATATCATTATCAATAATGTCTTTGTGTACAGAAGACTCATAAAAATTTTGTATACATGAGAGAGAAGGTATACCGTTTGATAGCTACTGATTTTCTCTTGGTTGCCTTGGGGGGTGGGAGGGGAGAGCATTATTTTCCCCTCCTTTGGATACTTTGCATATTGGTCCTGCAATATTCTTAACAATGGTGTCACCTCTAGTATGGGTGTCCTCTACATATATTTGGTCCAATTTAACTGCTTTTGTATCTTTGTTCTCTTTAGTGCCATTTCTCTCTTCTCTAAAAGCACATTTATGACTATGATGTTAGATCCAAATGTGGTGGTTACACTATTTTTGATGAGGAAAATAGTTTGTTGATTTTTTAAATTTTTTTTACAAATCTTGTAATTTTTTTCTCTTTGTATTCCTCCTACACTTATACTTGAATGACCTTGAGATGAATTTGCTCAGTTGGATCATTACTGAGTACTTAGGTTGGTCCTTGGAAAACAGACTTAGTCTGTTATTATTGTCATAAGTGAAGCCTTTAACATCACTGAACCTCCCAGAGCTGGGTTTCTAATACCATGAAAGATACCAGAGTAGGACTTAACACATGCTCAATGATCTGATTGGTCACAAATTTCTGAATCCTGATTACATCATCCAGAGTACTAGCTAACTCCCTACCACCATTACATCGAATTTTGATAAGTATTCCATCCATTTCTTTGTCCAATTCATTGATAAAAATGTTAAATAGCACAGAGTCAAGTACAGATCCATGAGGGACTACAATGGATGCTTTCTTCCAAGGCATTTTGGAACCACAAAATACCCTTTGGATCTGGCTATTTAAACAATTCAGAATCCACCTAATTATGACATTGTCTAATCTACAGCTCTCCATATTTTCTACATGAATTGTTTTAGAGATTTTACTAAATGCTTTGCTAAAAGTCCTTTATACATGAATTATTGTACAGCTGTTTCTGTCATCCTATAATTTTCTAGTTAGCTTAAAAAGTCAAGTATACCACTGTTTATTTATCATTATTAATTTATATCTTATTAGATTTTTTCTTTCTCATCAGTCTGACATCAGACTGGGGAAGGGACCTTTTATTTGAGAAGAACTGCTAGGCAATCTGGTGAAAAATAGGATTAGATCAGCATCTTATGCCACATTCCACAATAAATTCCAAATGGATAAATGACTAAATATAAAAATTCAAATCATAAAGAAAGTAGGATAGAATTATAGCTTTTGACACTACAAATAGTGAAAAATGTGCTATCAGAAACAAACTAGATCAAAAAAGACAAAATATATAATCTTGGGGGCAGAGACAAGATGGCGGTATAGAAGCATGAAATTCTTTGAGCTCCCCCCACAACCACCTCAAACATCTATAAAATATGACTCTAAACAAATTTTAGAGCTACAGAACCCACAAAGTGATAGAGAGAAACAAATCTCTTGAAGGCAGCCCAACAGGCCTACAGGAAGGGTCCATTGCAGTGCATTGGGAGCAGAGCTCAGTCCCACATGACCCACATGGTTTTGGCCCGAGGGAGACCCCTATTAACAGCTGCTGATACACACTTCAGGAGAGTGAATCATGAGCAGCTGTGGCAGTTTCCAGACTCCTCAACCCATAAATGCCAAAGAGCAAGTAAAAGGTTAGTCAGGAACTCAGTTGGAAAAGAAGGGTACCATCTGGCCCCTGCTCCTGGGCAAGAGGTGGCAGAGTCATGGCAGCTGCAGCTGCTTCCTTGGCATGGCTGCCTCCAGAGCTCCTGGCCTGCAGGAGCTTGCAGGGGAACCAAGTGACCACTTAGAGAGTTATCACTCTTGCTTTAACCTGCTTGGATCTGGATTGCAGTCTTGTGTGGGAGGTCCTGGGGTGTGTGGCCAGTGGGCCTGAGTTTGTGATGGCTACAGAGAGGGCACCCTCCTAATAGCTCTGCAGCTGCAAAAACCCCAGCAATTTGGGACAAAGCTCTCCTCTCTGGAAGCAGAGTTCTACCATGGCAAAGAGCTCAAAAGTCAAATAATTATCTGGAAACACGAGGAAGCAAAGCAAGCAGAGTAATCAAACCTTAGATTCCTTTTTTGGGGACAAAAAGGCTTAAGGCATGGAACAGGGGGAAAACAAGGAAGTCAAAACTCCTGTACCAAAAGCTTCGAAGAAAAATATGAACTGATTAGAAGCCATGGAGAAGTGCAAGAAGGATTTTGGAAATCAAGTAAGAGAAGTGTAGGAAAAATTGGGAAGAGAAATGAGAATGATGCAAGAAAATCAAGAAAAGTGATTCAACAACCTGACTGAAGAAAATAACACCTTAAAAACCAGACTAACTCAAATGGCAAAAGAGGCCCAAAATGCCAATGAGGAGAAGAATGCCTTAAAAAGCCAAATTTGCCAGATGGAAAAGGAATTGCAAAAGCTTACTAAAGAGAATAATTCCTTCATAATTAGATTGGAGCAAATGGAAGCTAATAACTTTATGAGAAATCAAGACACTATAAAACAGATCCAGACAAATGAAAAAATAGAAGGCAATGTGAAATATCTCATTGGGAAAACCACTGACCTGGAAAATAGATTCAGGAGAGATCATTTAAAAATTATTGGACTATCTGAAAGCCATGATCAAAGAAAGAACCAAGAAATCATCCCTCCAGAAATTCTCAAGGAAAATTGCCCTGGTATTTTAGAACCAGAAGGCAAAATAGAAATTGAAAAAATTCACTGATCACCTCTTGAAAAAAGATACCCAAGGTGGTTAGGTGTCACAGTGAAAAGATCACTGGTCCTGGAGTCAGGAGGACCTGGGTTCAAATTCGGCCTCAGAAACTTAACACAAAACTAGCCATATGACCTCAGGCGAGTCACTTAGCCCCAATTGCCCTACCCCCCCCCCAAAAAAAAAGAAAAGAAAAATGTCCCCAAAAGAAAACTCTTAGGAATATCATAGCCAAATTCCAGAGTTCCCAGGTCAAGAAGAAAATATTACAAGCACCAGGAAGGAACAATTTTACTACTGTGAAAACACAATCAGGATAGCACAAGATCTAGCAGCTTCTACATTAAGGAACTGAAGGGCTTGGAATGATATTCCAGAGGTCAAAGGAGCTAGGATTAAAACCAAGAATCACCTACCCAGCAAAACTGAGTATAATGTTTCAGGGGGAAATATGATCATTCAAAGAAATAGAGGACTTTCCAGCATTCTTCATGAAAAAAACCAGTTGAATAGAAAATTTGACGTTCAAATACAAGAAGTAAGAGGAGCATGAGTTCAATAGGAAAAAGAAATCATAAGGAACTTTTTAAAGTTGAACTATTTACATACCTACATGGAAAAACAATCATTGTAACTCATGAGACTTCTCAGTATGAGGATAGTTGAAGGGAATATATATGTATACATACATATATATGTATATATGAGGGTTTATGGGCATATAAATACTTATGGGAGTGTGTGTATATATGTGTACATGTATACATAGACAGAGGGCACAGTATCAGTTGAATAGGAAGGGATGATATCTAAAAAATAAAATTAAGAGGTGAGAGAGGAATATAATGAGAGGAGATAGGGAGAAACAGAATACGATAAATTATTTCATATAAAAGAGGCAAGAGAAGACTGTTATAATGGAATGGAAGAACAGGAAGCCAAAAGGGAATGGGTTAACATTACTCTCATTGAATTTGGCTTAAGGAGGGAATAATATACACACTAAATTGTATATCTTACCCTACAGGAAAGTAGAGGGGATGATAGAAGAGAGGGCAGATTGGGGGGGGGGGGGTAGTTAGGAAATGGAACTTCTGTAAAGGGAAAGGGTCAAAGTAGAACATAGAATAAGTGGGGGGCAGGATAGCTTGGAGGATAATACAGTCAGTCTTTCACAATATATCTTGTATGGAAATGTTTTGCGTAACTACATATGTACAACCTATATTGAATTACTTATCTTCCCAGTAGGGGTGGCTGAGGGAGGAGGAAGGGAAAGAATCTGAAAATCAAAGTTGTAAAATCAAATTAAAAAAAATTATTATTATTATTTTTACATGCAACTGGGAAATAAGATATACAGGCACTGGAGTATAGAAATCCATCTTGCCCTACTAGTAAGTCAGAAGGGAAATGGGGGAGAATATAAGAGAGAGCAGATTGGGGGAAAGTGTATTCAGTAGGATCGCTATTTTGGGGGTGGTGGGTAGGGGAAAGACGGGAGAAAAATTTGTAACTCAAAACCTTGTGGAAATGAATGCTGAAAACTAAAAATAAACAAAAGAACCCTTTAAAACAAATATATATATATATATAATCTATTACATTAACTTTTAAGCTTTCAAAATATAATTCAATTTCACAAGGATATAGTAAGTGCTTAATATTTACCAAGTACTGTATTAGGGACTAGAGATACAAAGAAAAAAATAAAACAATCTCTGGGCCCCAAGAAACTTATATTCTACCAGAGTAAAGCATATTGGCCAATGAGTCCATATAGTGCAAGGTGGAATCAACAGAGAAGAGCAATTTGGCCAGTGAAGTTCTGTTCTGGTCACTGGCCTGAAGGCCAGTGAAGCTACCCCTTAGGTCCAATCCCAGTGCTGGTGGAAAGGCACTTCTAGATAGAGTACTATATTTGCACTTTGCTGAAAGTTAACTAAGGTGATAAAATGACCCTTTGAATTTAGCTAAGCTGGTCCTTGAGTAACAGATTTAGCCTGATGATATCTTGGGGTCTTTATAGCTTTAGACCTGCACAAAATGTTGTGGGACTTTGTGAACCAAAAAGCAAAGACACATCAGAATAGGACTTACGTAGAAACAACAGGAAAATTCTTCAATGAAAGAAATATTCTGATATAATATGTTCTACTAGCTTTACCAATATGTGAACCTTTAAAACTTACTATTCACCAACTGACCAGAAAGGGTCTTTTAAGTCATTAAATTCCATATTTATTTAAGGCACTTTCAAAAGGAGAGGTCTTGTGGGAGTCTATCGAGCAAGTCTGAACTTATATAATTTTTTAAAAAGGAAATTACTTACCTGAAATAAAGACTGGGTATCATGTGAATCTTTATGGAAGTACTTGCATTTACTCTGTAAGCTGTGAATGTTCTATTTGAACTGTTACAATTCATCAGTTAAACACATATTCGGGACACAGGATGTTTCTCTTTAAAATTTGCATTTAAAAAATCTTATGAAATATAGTAATTGGAAATAACCAATAGTCATAAACTTTTTAAAAGTTTAATGTCTAAATTCTCTTAGTGTGCTTTTCTAAGCAAAAATAAATAAATAAAACATCAGTTCTGTATACAATAATCACTCAATAAACCGTACATAAAACCACTTTGGTGGAAAGAAGTATCTGATACAATGCCATTAAGCCATCTGTCTTAGACACTGCACATGTGATCAAGTTAAATCCTCCAGAGTTAACTATTATTTAAAAAAAAGAAAGATTAGTTAGTATGCCCAAATAACATTCCACAAAAATGATGCCAACAGAAGGTAGTGGGTAAAGAGCTAGACCAGAAAATGGAAGCCAAGATTCAATTCTGTTACTATCAACCATGTGTCCTTAGATAAATCACCTCATTCTATAGGCCCACAGCTTCTTTATTTGCAAAACGAGGGGGATGGACTTAAGTTAGAATTTCTGGGACTAATATATCATGTGCAATGTCAGTCAATTTTTTTTTATTTTGGAAGCAATAAAGATAGGCAAGTTGCTGTTTTTTTCTGTACCTTTCTGTATCTGTTTCATCAACTTGAAAATAAAAGAATGGACTTGTTGGATTCTGGGTTCCTTCTAACTTTAAAAACTAAGATACTAGTCAAATCAAGAAAAAATGGCCAATCCAACTGAAAAGTAAAATTGTTTTTGTTTGTCAAGAATGATATTGGAATGGGAAGGGAAGAACAAAAAAGGGTTAATAGAAGGGAAAATGCAATATAAGTAAAGAGATGGTATGAGAATACCTTTCAGTGCTCAATGAGTTCAATTCATCTGGCATTGATGAAATTTTGAGTCACTGAGTTGCTAACAGTGATCTCTTAAAAATTGTTGGAGAATGAAAGAGACAACAAAGGCCTGGAAGGACAAATATCCAAATTTTCAAAAGATGGAAGAGCGTAGAATCTGTAGCCTAGATGTCAATGGACAGGACTTACATGACTGATAAAATTCTAGAATATAAACTGAAGCAGGCTTTGAATATCTAGAAAGTGAAATGGCAATTGCTAAGAGCCAGCATGGCTTCACTGAAAAACAGAACATGCCAGAGCAATCATGACTTTTCATTTTTTGATAAACTTACTAGTTTGGTCAAAGTATATTCATACTTCAGCAAAGCATTTTATAAAGTCTCTTTTCTCATGGACAAGACAGAATAATAGGCTAGATAGTAATATGGTTAGATTCTGAAGTAGCTGAACAACAAGATCTGATCTAAAAAGTCATTCACAGTAAAATTTCAAATTAGGAGACGGTCTTTACTACAGTATTTCAAGAATCTCTCCTTGGTACTATAATGTTTAACATTTTTATCACTGACTTGAACATAGGTATATAAGGAATGACTGTCAAATGTGCTTCTGACATAACGCTAGAAGTAACAAAAAACACACTGGGAAATAGAATTAAGATGTGAAAAGTTTTTGATGAACTAGAAAAAACTAAGGTTAAATTTAAGAGACAAATGAAAATCACAGAATTTAGGCTCAAAAATCAATTTCACAACTATACAATAATGGAGACATGTCTAGATAAGAATACATTTGAAAAACATCTGTGGATTTTTTAAATTGTAGATTCAGTATGTCAAGCCCTCCAAAAGCTAATTAGATCTTAAAACACATTAAGAGAAACTTAAATGTCTAGAATACAGAAGGTGAAAGTTTCACTGTACTTTGCATTTATGACACCACAATGGGATTATTGTGTTTGGTTCTGAGAACAATATTTTAGAATATTTCATTTAGACTTTTGAGGACAATGATTCAAGGTCAAAGGCAAAGAATGACCTTTGAAAATGGCATTGGTAGAGTACCTGAGGAAGTGGGCAAATAGTAAAGGGTTAAAGAGAGAGTGAAAAGTAAGGAACTGAAGACAGTTGCCAGTTGATTCCTTGTGTGTAATATCTGGCAGCAATTAGATGGTAACCGACTCCTTCCCTGCTGCCTATAAGTATATCTGTCTTTTCCCCTCATCCTTAAAAACCCTCCCTAGATACCACCATCACTCCTTGACCCTGATGACCAGCTGGTATACCCTCCTAAATGCTCTTTTCTCTCTGGATTTTTTGCTGCTGCTCTCTCTTAATTCTCCTTCTATATTATTTTACTAGATTCTCTCTTACTATTGAGGAGGCCATCATCCTTCTAGTTATAGATGTTTTTAAGCTTTGTGTCACCTGAATTCCTCACCTCACTTAGCCCACATAACACCCCTCCCCTTAATTCAAACAACCACTACCCTAGTTAAGTACCTCATTATTTCTTCCTGGAACTATGACAATTATCTCCTAATTGGTATACATGCCTCAAGTCTCTCTCCACGCCAATCTTTCATCTTCATGGATACCAAAGTGATTTTCCTAAGTGTAGGTTTGATTATGTCACCCCATCTAATCAATAAACTCTATTGGATCTTTGTTACTTCTAAGATGAAATTTGTATAAGTGTCATCAGTGGAATGAAATCTTAAGTCTAGTCCTTCCAAAACACATTAAATCATTATAAATTCTAAGTTCCCATG
This sequence comes from Petaurus breviceps papuanus, assembly GCF_028583685.1. Lineage (NCBI taxonomy): Eukaryota > Metazoa > Chordata > Mammalia > Diprotodontia > Petauridae > Petaurus > Petaurus breviceps. The sequence goes on from NW_027185799.1 coordinate 14,112,960, forward strand.
ACATTTGAAGCATTTTCGTCAGTCTTCTCTGTACCAAAGAAGTTTAAATTGAAAAACTGATACTTCCACAAACATTCTAGGTTTTAAAGTACTACGTTATATTAATCATTGAGGGCAGGGAAAAACTGTATGTGCCAGAGCAAGCTTGGATGGACTCAAGAGAGTCCATTAAATTTTCAGTATAAGCATTTACACCTCATAAATAGGCAAAAACTACAAATCAGGGCTTGATTTATTGTTTTGTTGACTATTGAGACTTGAGAAAGTGATGGAGAAAATGTTAATGAAGATTAAACTTAAAATTGCAGCAAGTATGCTTTTCTTCTCTTCATAGAGCTGGTTGTTAAACATTTACTGGCAGGACCTATTTAATTTTTGAGTTTCTATCTCCAGAACATGGCACAAGTAGATACTTAATGTTTGTTGAATAAAAGTGAATTGTATCTGACAGCCATGTAAGCCTAGCAATTTCTTTCCTCTTTAAGGTGCAGGAATTTCTGAAGAGAATCTTTACTTGCTCCTTCTAGTCTATCTTTTCTATCCTCTCTGTTTTCCTGACCCCTTTTACCAAGCATGCTAGTAGAATCTGGCACCAGAGACAAACACAAATGAAAGGGTTTTCTTTTTCTTTTTTTTTATCTTGGACATGAAAACTCCCTGGCAAATAAGTGACAATTAGACATAAGTATGCATGTACATATGGATAACTACCTGTTAAGAATGTCATAGAATGAGTGGCTAGGTGGCTCAGTGAAGAGAGCACCAGCCAGACCTGAAGTCAGGAGGACATGAGTTCAAATCTGGCCTCAGACATGTAACACTTACTAGCCATGTGACCTTGGGCAAGTCACTTAATCCCAACTGCCCTGCTTTCTCCCCTCCAAAAAGCCAAAAAACAAAAATGTCATAGAGGATTTGTACATTGGGTGGGAGGGTAGTTCACCTCTAAAGTAGTTCCCAACTCTAAGAGGCTATATTTCTGTTAAGTATGTATATAGATACATAACCAATTCATTTTGGACAAACAAGGAATTATGTAACTCTTTTTTCTTTGTGGTTTTAAATCTCCAAATGTTCCTTTAAAGAATATTCACCTTCTAAACTTAATTTTATCTATAATGGCATTATTAGTTTTTATGTTTAGTTATGATTTTAAATATAACAGCTTCTTCCTTTTCCTCCCCCAAATTTTAAAGAGAAGATATAACTGGCTTTAGTCAGGAAGTCACGAAGCCTTTAAAGTTGGTCAGAAAATCCTGAGGTTTTGATTAACAAAAGAACAGCTTCTAACATCAACTTTTACAATTACATACCTCAAAGGGAACACATTGATAACCAGTAAACTCATACAAGATGACCATACAGAAAAAAATTAAATGTAACAATATGATACAAATCATTTTTCCTAGTAGCTATATAATACATTTTTGAAGATTCTATAAACACCATCAACAGCTGCTAAATTACTACCTACATGGTCAAAAGGTACATATGTCCTACTCTCTCTGGGAACTATTAGGCAAGAGCTTGCTAACCACTTTTTCATTACTAAAGAATTTCCTCTTAAAGTTATAAAACATTTTAGGTTATGTAGAAAATTCAGTAATAATCTGGAAACTATAAATATTACTCTGCCCTTAGTCTGTTCGATATTTTTTTTCCTTGGAGTGGAATTATTAAACATTGGCTCTGGTCAAATATAGTGGGGCTGGGAAAGAAGAAAGATTTCAAATTGCATGTTGTGGGAAATGTTTTACTTAAGTACCTAAAACTTCTTGAAATATTTTTTATTTTTTTTAAATTTAGTGATATATTTTGCTTTTACATAATGCTCATTTCTCAACATATTTCTCTCCCTACTCTCATCTAATGAGCCATCCCCATTTAACAAACAGAAATTTAAGAGGAAAAAGTCAAGTCCATAAAAACCAACCAACATATCAACTGAGTCTGAAAGTATACGCATACATTCTAAGAACTTCATTGCAAACTGATATTTTGTATGATTCTTAAAATTTTAAATAGAAGATGTATTCCAAACCACAATCCCCCATTATTTTACAATGTCTAAGCTATCTATCTACTATTTAGGAGAAATAAAATGCAACAGAACCTTCCATACATCTCATTTCTCTTTTGAACCACTCAAAATCAGTGTTTCCCAAGATTTCCTCAAATTCCATAAGGTCCTCTTTCTCATCAAGTGTCAGATCATTTTCTTTCATTTTGGAGTATTTATTCATTGATGCCTGAATTTGTTTACTATCTATAGAGACCATTTTTCCTTCTGTTGTTACTGATTTTCCTATGATTTATCTGTTCATATTTAAGGTCTTTGGTTTTCTTCTTATTGAAATCTTTGATAATTTTAGTAAATCCCCTCACCCACTTTTATTTTCCCTATAATTCACTTTCTGACACCTTTCCTACTGGTTGTGGTTTCCTTAGGGGCTGGATATCAAAGCATCTCAGCCTCCTCCCACACTGAGCAATTTACAGTCCATCAGCCTACTCTCTGTCCCAAATGACTTATAAGTGGTTAGAACTGGCCCCAGTTGGATGTTGTCCTCTTCACTCAGTTAGTGGAGAGCTGTGCAGCCTCTGGACTCTATTCCTTAATTTGTTGCCTTTGAAATTTGGAGCTTTGCAGCACTGGTGCTAGAGGTTTATCCCTATTTGCTCCATGCTCTCTATTGGTACAATGAAGTTGTCTACTCTGGCACCAGCAGTTCAGAGCTGTGGTCACCTGGCTCATTATTACAGCCAGGGCAAATTTCCATAGCATGGAGTCCAGATGCCAGTGGCACTAGAAAGAGGTATGAGGGACCAGGTTTGGGGGTGTTTTAAGATGGTGTTGTATCAATTAGTCTGCTAGTATAGCCTCACTGCTGCTAGTATAAGAGGTATGGGAAGGGTTCTGAGAGAGAGCTCAGGGTCAGTAAGCATCAAGACCATGGGTCTGGATTTTTCTTTCACCCTCTTTTGGCTTCTGGGTATACTAGATCACAGAAGCAAATAAAGTTGTTTTATGTTTGGTGCACCGTTTCTGTTTTGAAGAGTTTTTGTTTTGTTTTGTTTTGAGGGGGAAGGCAGGGCAATTGGGGTTAAGTGATACACCCAAGGTCACACGGCTAGCAAGTGTTAAGTGTCTGAAGCTGGATTTCAATTCAGGTCCTCCTGACTCCAGGGCTGGTGCTCTATTTACTGTGCCACCTAGCCACCCCAGTTTTGGAGAGTTTTGAGAGGTTGTAGGGATAAGATAAAATATCTAGTCCCCAATCTTGGTGCTCATTTAGAAACCTCCCTTGAAGAGCATATACTTCCAGAATTTGGGGGATCCCTTCTGTACTCCAATTGACTTAATGAGTTCTATTTCAACGTTAAATAAAGTAGAGCGAGGAATGAAGTTTAATATAGCTTTCATTCTGAAGAGAACAAAGAAGTGATCTAAGCTTCTCAGTCAAAGATGGGCATTCAAGCTGCAAGCTAAGCAATATGACTTTGAGTGTACAAGAAAGGTCGTAATCTAGGATTACAGGCTACTGAGCAGTAGCCTGGCAAAAGAGAAAGACTGCTAGACTTGGAATCAGGAAGACAGATTCCAACTTAGTCACTGACATTTATTATCTAGGTGAACAAGAGCAAATCACTTGACTTCCCTGAGTCTCAGTGTAATCATCTGTATGATAGGGATAATAATAATACTTGTGCAATTTGCCTCACCTAGTTATTGTGAGGTTCAAATAAGACAAACTATGGGAAAAGCGCTGCAGATTTAAAGCTCCTTATAAATGTTGGTAATCATTATGGCAACTTATGAAACAAAGAGGAATACAAAATGGCTCTGTGTCAGGTAAAGTCAGTTCCCATTTCTACAATGGTCATGGCAATGTGGAGGAAAAGGAAGTTAAGTGTGCTAAAAGTCACAGAATTTTTAGACAATTTAAAACATTAGCTCAAATGATAGTACTCTAAATATGATATCCTTGCCTAGGACCATCAACTACTAGTGGACACCGAACATACTTACTAGAAGAATTGAATCAAATCAGCATGGCTTTTTTAATTATTTATTTTAGAGGCAGAGCCAAGATGGCAGAGCAAAGGCAAGGACTCACCTGAGCTCTCTCCCAAATCCCTCTAAATAATGACCTTAAAGCAGGGGTGGGGAATCTGCATCCTTGAGGTCCTATATGGCCCTCTAAGTCCTTAAATGCAGCCCTGTGACTGAATCCAAACTTCACAGAACAAATCACTCTGTTGCTTTGCCCATATTCAGATCTGGGTCACAGTCCTGAATGGCAGTCCCAGGTCCAGGAGGAGCTCAACAGAATTTGCAGTCACAGTGGAGGGAGGATACTGCTCACAGCTCCAGGGCAGAAAAAAAGTGCCAGAGTACAGGCTAGAAGAGGAATAAACACTTGTCTTTACATCATCCCACCTTGGAAGAACTGAAAACTTACAGATCCCTAGAAGTATCTTTGAAAAAAGCTACACAAAACCCCTGAAGCTTGGGACAGTGTGCCTTCCACCCTGGAAGCAGAGCCCTGTTTTAACAAAAAGTTAAAAATCAAGTAATAGGTTGGGAAAATGAACAAACAACAGAAAAAAAAATTCTGACCATAGAAAGTTACTATGGTGATGAGGAAGATCAAAATGCACACTAAGAAGAAAATAACAAAGTCAAAGCTCATATATCCAAAGTCTCCAAGAAAATATGAACTGGTCTTAGGCAATGGAAGAACTCAAAAGGGATTTCAAAAATAACTAAGAGAGGTAGAGGACAAATTGGAAAAAGAAATGAAAGTGATACAAGAAAAATCATGAAAAACAAGTCAACCTGGGGTGACTAGGAGGCACAGTGAATAGAGCACTGACCCTGGAGTCAGGAGGACCTGAGTTCAAATCCAGCCTCAGACACTTAACACTTACTAGCTGTGTGACCTCGGGAAAGTCATTAACCCCAATTGCCCCGCCCTCTCCCCTCCAAAAAGCAAAATAACAAAAAACCAAAAACCAAAATAACCTTTGGTAAAGGAGACAAAAAAAAACGAGGAAAATAACTTAAAAAGCAGACTAGGCCAAATGTAAAAGAGGTCCAAAAAGGCAATGAAGAAAAGAATGCCTTAAAAAGCAGAATTGACCAAATGGAAAAAAGGCACAAAAATTTACTAAAGAAAAACCTCCTTAAAAATAGAATTGGCGAAATTGAAAAGGAGGTACAAAAGCTCACTAAAGAAAATAATTCCTTAAAAACTAGAATAGAACAAATGGAAGCTAATGACTTTATGAGAAATCAAGAAACAATAAAACAAAACCAATGGAATGAAATAATAGAGACAATGTGAAATATCTCATTGGAAAAACAAATGACCTAGAAAGTAGATCTAAGAGAGATCATTTAAAAATTATTGCACTACCTGAAAGCCATGATAAAAAAAAAGAACCTAGACATCATCTTTCAATAAATTATCAATGAAAACTACCCTCATATTCTAGAACAGGAGGGTCAAAAAGAACTTGAAAGAATCCATCAATCACCTCCTGAAAGAGATCCTAAAATTAAAACTCCCAGGATTATTTTGGCCAAATTCCAGACCTCTCAGGTTAAGGAGAAAACATTGCAAGCAGCCAGAAAGAAACAATTCAAGTATGATGGAGCCACAGTCAGAATTAACACAGGATTTAGCAGCTTCTACATTAAAGGATCAGATGACTTGGAATATGATATTCTAGAGGGCAAAAGGGTTAGAATTACAACCAAGAATCACCTACTTGGCAAAACTGAGTATAATCCTTCAAGGGGGGAAATGGATATTCAGTGAAATAGAGGACTTTCAAGCATTCTTGATGAAAAGACCAGAACTGAGTAGAAAACTGGTCTTTCAAATACAAGACTCAAGAGAAGCATAAAAAGATAAATAGGAAAGGGAAATCATAGGGGATTTAACAAGGTTAAACTGTTTACATTCCTACATGTGAAAATGATACTTGTAACTCATAAGAACTTTTTCATTATTTGGGCAGTTAGAAGGAGTATGTTTAGGCAGAGATCACAGGTGAGTTGAATATGAAGGGATTATATCTAAAAAAATAAAATAAGGGGGGGAGAGGAATATATTGGGAGAAAGGGAGAAGTAGAACGGGGTAAATTATTTCATATAAAAGAGGCAAGAAAAAGTTTTTACAGTGGAGGGGAAGAAGAAGGCAGTGAAGAGGAATAAATGAACCTTATACTCATCAGAACTGGCTCAAAGAGAGAACAACATACACACACAATTGGGTATAGAAATCTATCTCACCCTTCAGGAAAGTAGAAGAGGAAGGGGATAAGAGAAAGAAGAGGGTGGATGACAGAAGAGAGGGCATATTGGGGGAGGGGATAGTCAAAAGAAAAACACTTTTGAAAAGGGACAGGCTGAAAGGAAAGAAATAGAATAAAAAGGGGAGGAATGGAAATAAGATGGAGGGGAACAGTAATAGTAACTGTGAAAAAACAGTAATAGTTTTGAAGCACATTTCTCTAATAAAGGTCTCATTTTTCAAACATAGAAAACTGAGTAAAATTTATAAAAATAAGAGCTATTCCCCACTTGATAAATGATCAAAAGATATTAATAGTTTCCAGATGAAGTAATCAAAGCTATCTATAGCTATATGGAAAAAATAATTCACTATTGAATAAAAAATGAGAATTTAAAAATTCTGAGGTATGATTTCATATCTACTAGATTGGTGAAAAGGAAAATGACAAATGGTGGAGGGGATGTGAGATAAAATAGATATTAATGCACTGTTGGTGGGGTTGTGAACTGATTCAACCATTCTGTAGAACAATTTGTAACTATGCCCAGAGGGCTATAAAGCCACGTATACCCTTTGAGCTAGCAATACTACTACTATGTCTATATCCCAAAAGAGAGAAAAGACAAAAAGGAAGAGGACCTACATGTACAAAACTATTTATAGCAGCTCTTTTCTGGTAGCAAAGACTTGGAAATAATAATCAAAATTAGTACAAAACTAGGAGAACTTAAAAAGAGAAAAAGTAATTAATACAACTCCAACCTGAACTATTTTTAAGTCATTGATACCAAAAAAAGGATATGTGAGGGAAAAGGATATTGATACCAATTAAAATAATTTCATATGGAAATTTAACTTATATAAATCAATTACCATAACAAGGAGACCAAAAGTACCCCAAATGTTGTCAGCAAATATCTGACTTACTTAACAGGTGCAGAAATATAGTACCCAAGAGCAATAATAGTTGTGAACATAAATTCTTTTGTAGAATCTTACAGAGATGGAATATTCTCAGTAATAACACTTCATAAAACAGAGAAGTTATGGAGGGCAAAACCAGCAAAGAGAGATGGAGGGAGGGAATGGGGGGAGGGAGGGAGAGAGAGAGAGAGAGAGAGAGAGAGAGAGAGAGAGATTCAACTAAGCAAAGTCATTTGGAGAATATATAAGGATGTTCCTATACAGAGGACAATAATTCAGTGAAATATGAAAGAGATCTACAAATGTGTTATAACAAACTTTTCAGCATAAAGAAAAGAAAGTCAAAACATATGAACTTTAACATCACTATTCTGGATTTGCTTATTTTAAAGGAGATGGAAATAAATGGTATTTAAGAGGATGAATATGGGAAAATCTGGACTAGGCCTAATGTACACAGGGGAGATGTGCGCTGGAGGAGACACAATTTTGATGTCATCAAAGGACTAATTATTAAGGTTGATAAAGAGAAGATATCAAAAGCATGAAAAAATACCAGATATAATTATTATTCCAAAAAGGGAGACCAAAAGTGCATCAATAAGTTACTGAGTGATATGCCTACTGTTTCAACTACAAAAAAGTGATGGGCTTCCTTAAGAACAGCATTGGGGGGGAAAAGAGGCAAGCATTCCAGGAGATATCCCACTGCAGACTATACAGGATCATAGCTTTAGAGCTAGAAGAGATTTTAGAGACCACTGGGTTCTACCCCTCATTTTACAGATAGGGAAATTGAGTCACAAAGAGTGATAAAATTGAGAAAGCACTAACTACCAAGTGACAACCTCTTTGAAGCTCAGTTTCTACATATTTAAAAAAATAAAGAAGTTTGTACTCAATGGCCTTTCAGCTTCATTGTTGTTGTTCAGTCATTCAGCCATGTCTGGTCATCATGACCTCATGGACCATGCCAGGCCCTTCTATCCTACATTGTCTCTCAAAGTCTGTCCAAGTTCATAATCATTGTTTCCATGACATTATCTATCCATCTCATCCTCTACTCTCCTACTTTTTGTTTGCCATCAATTTTTTCCCAACATCAGTTTTTTCAGGCAAATTCCATCTTCTCATTATGTGGCCAAAATATTTAAGCTTCAGCTTCAATATTTGATCTTATAGTGAATAGCATGAATTAAATGGACTGATTTGATCTCTTTGCTTTCTAAAGGACTCTCAAAAGTCTTCTCTAGCATCATAATTCAAAAGCATCAATTCTATGACACTCTGATTTCCTCATAGTCCAACTCTCAGAGCCATACATTGCTACTGGAAAAACCATAGCTTTGACTGTACAGACCTTTATTGGCAAGGTGATAACTCTGCTATTTAGTATACTATCCAGATCTGCCATACCTTTTCTCCCAAGGAATGTGTCTTTTAATTTCATAGCTACAATGACTGTCTCCAGGGATCTTTGATCTGACATTGCTTCTATTTCCTCTCCCTCTATTTGCCAGGTACTGCTGGGACCAGTTGCCGAGATCTTACTGTTTTTAATGTTAAGCTTCAAGCTAGCTTTTACACTCTCCTTTTTCACCTTCACCAAGAAGTTTAATTCCTCTTCACTTTCTGCCATCAGAGTGGTATTGTCTGCCTGAGGCTGTTGATATTTCTCCTGGCAACCTTAAGTCTTGTTTTCAATTCATCCAGCCTAGCATTTCACATTATATATAAGTTAAATAAATAAGGTGATAATATACAGCCTTGTTGTACTCTTTTTCCTATTTAGAACAATAAGCTGTTCCATGTTCAGTTCTAACTGTTGCTTTTTGGCCCACAGAGTGGTTCCTCAGGAGACAAGTAAGATAGTAGGGTAGTCATATCTTTTTGAGAACTTGCCACAATTTGTTGTGATTCACACAGGCAAAAGAGTTAGTGTAGTCAATGAAACAGAAGTAGATGTTTTTCTGGATCCTGTGAATGTTGGTAATCTGGTCTCTAGGTCCTCTGCCTCTTCAAAAACCAGCCTGCTCTTCTGGTAATTCTTGGTTCACATATTGCTGAAGCCCAGCTTCCAGAATCTTAAGCATAACCTTTGTGGCATGTGAAATGAACACAATTGTTCAGTACTTTAAATATTCCTTGGTGTTGCCCTTCTTTAGGACTAGAACACAAACTGATCTTTTCCAATCCAGTAGCTACTGTTGAGTTTTCCAAACTTGCTGGCATCCTGAATGCAGCACTTTAATGACATCATCTTTCAGGATTTTAAATAGAGACCAAAATAGATCAATTCTATGAAGATCTACAACATCTATAAATAACACTCTCCCCCACAGTCCCCACCCCACCAAATGTCATGTTGATCATAGGGAATTGGAATGCTAAAGTTAGAAATCAAAAGATAATTGGAATAACAGGCAAGTTTGAGCTCAGTCAGGATAACTTGTTGGTCATAGGAATCACTCTTTTTTTCCAGCAACCCAAAAGGACCTCTATATGTAGACATCACCAAATTTGTATTGTAGCCAAAGGTGGAGAAACTTCAGGATTTCAAATAGCTTAAAAGGAACTCTTATCACCTCCACTAGCCTTATTGTTAGCAATATAGTAATGTCTATTTAACTTCATTCTCCAGGATGTCTGGCTCTGGGTCAGTAACCATACAATTGTGGTTATCACTGGCACTAAGATCCTTCTTGTATAGTTCTTTTGTGTATTCTTGTTACTTCTTTTTAATATCCCCTGCTTCTGTTAAGTCCTTAACATTTTGTCTCTTATCATGCCCATTTTTGCATGAAATGTTCCCTTGATAATTCTAATTTTCTTGAAGAGATCTCGTCTTTCCCACTCTATTGTTTTCTTCTATTTCTTTGCTCATTTAAGAAAAATCTCTCTTCTTGCTATTCTCTGGAATCCTGAATTTGGTTGGAATACATCTTTTCCTTTCTCCTTTACCTATCACTTTCCTTCTTTCTTCAGTTATGTGTAAAACCTCATCAGTCAGCCATTTTGTTTTCTTATTCTTTTTCTTTGGGATATATTTTTGTGGTTGTTGCCTCCTACACAACATTGTAAACCTCTGTCGGGCACTTTATCTACCAGATCTAATCCCTTAAATATATTCAGCACCTTTACTTAATTTTCATAAGGGATATTAATTAGGTAATACCTATATACTCTGATGGTCTTTCCTACTTTCTGCAATTTAAGTCTGAATTTTGCAATAAGAAGTTCATTACCTGAGCCACAGTCAACTCTGTGTCTTGTTTTAACTGACTGTATCAAAGTTTCTCCACCTTTGGCTACAATACTGATGTCTACATATAGAGGCACCTTTTGGGTTGCCAGAAAAAAAAGAGTGATTCCTATGAGCAACAAGTTATCCTGACTGAGGTCAAACTTGCCTGTTATTCAAATTATCTTATGATTTCCAACTTCAGCATTCTAATTCCCTATGATGAACATGACATTTGGTGGGGAAGGGGGGAATGTTATTTCTAGAAGATGTTGTAGGTCTTCATAGAATTTATCAATTTTGGTCTGTTTGGCATCAGTGGTTGGAGCCTAGATTTATATTACTATGACAATGAATGGTTTGCCTTGGATTCAAACAGATATCATTAGGTCATTTTTGAGGTTACACCCCAGTACTGTTTTTCTTACCCTTTTATTGACAATAAGGGATACTCCATTTCTTCTTGGTCTCATTCAATTCTAAATCTATAATACTATAATTTTATTATCATATGATTTAAATTTAGTAAAACAAAACACCTCTTTAAGAATCTTCTCAGGGGTGGAGCCAAGATGGCAGAGTAAAAGCATGAACCTACTTGAGCTCCCACTCCAGCCACCACCAATACCTATAAATGATGACTCTAAACAAATTTTAGAGCTACAGAACACACAAAATGACAGAAAGAAACAAATCTCTCGCTGAAGGCAGCCTGGCAGGCCAACAGGAATGGTCTATCACACTTGGGCTGGGAGCTGAGCACAGAGCTATGTGGGCCCAGACCAGCAATACAGACTGGTCAGAGCAGACTTCAGGAGAGTGAATCACTGGCAGCTGTGGCAATTTCCAAACTTCTCAACCCATAAATGCCAAAGAGAAAGTAAAAGGTCAGTGGGAACCCTGTTGATCCTGGATGAGAGAAGAGCGTGGTCCAGCCCTGCCCCTGGAGTGGTGGAGCTGATGGTGGCTACAACTGCTGCCACTGCTGTTGCTTCCAGCTCCAGGCCTACAAATTGTAGGGGGACCAAGTGCCTGTCCAGAGAGTGTTTTCAGGAATCTCTCTGCTGGTGCTGAGGCAGGATTCTCTTGCTTTGCCCTGCTTGGATCTGGGTCACAGGCTTGGGTGGTAGTCCTGGGGTGAGGAGCATTGGTGTGGCAGAGCTTGTTGAGGCTGTGGAGAGAAAATCTTCCTCACAGCTCTGAGGCAGGTGCCTGGAAAAAACTCTGATAACAGTTGTGCAAAACCCCAGTAATCTGGAACACTTCACTCTCCACTATGGAAGCAGAATTCTCCTGTGGCAAAGAGCTCAAAAGTCAAGTAATTGGCTGGCAAGATGAGCAAATAGAGGAAGCTCAGTCAGACTATAGAAGCCTTTATTGGACACAAAGAGGATCAAAACATAGAACCAGAAGAAGAAAACAAAGTAAAAACTCCTGCGTGAAAAGCCTCCAAGAAAAAAATATGAATTTGTCATAAGCCATAGAGGAGCTCAAGAAGGATTTTGAAAATCAAGTATGAGAAGTAGAGGAAAAACTGGGAAGAGAAATGAGGACAATGCAAAAAAATCATGGAAAAATAAGTCAATAGCCTGACTGAAGAAAATAATACCTTAAAAAATAGACTAACTCAAATGGCAAAAGAGGCCCAAAAAGCCAATGAGGAAAGGAGCCTTAAAAAGTGGAATTGGCCAGATGGAAAAGGAATTTCAAAAACTCACTAAAGAGAATAACTCCTTCAAAATTAGACTGGAGCAAATGGAAGTTAATGACTTTATGAGAAATCAAGATACTATAAAAAAGATCCAAACAAATGAAAAAAGAAAAGGCAATGTGAAATATCTCATTGGAAAAACCACTGACCTGGAAAAAAAAGATCCAGGAGAAATAATTTAAAAATTATTGGACTACCTAAAAGTCATGATCAAAGAAAGAACCTAGAAATCATCTTTCAAGAAATTTTCAAGGAAAATTGCTCTAATATTTTAGAACCAGAAGGCAAAATAGAAATTGAAAGAATTCACTGATCACCTCTTGAAAAAGATCCCCAAAAGAAAACTCCTAGGAAAATTATAGCCAAATTCCAGAGTTCCCAGGTCAAGGATAAAATATTACAAGCAGTCAGGAAGAAACAATTTGAGTATTGTGAAAACACAATCAGGATAACATAGGATCTGGCACTTTTTACATTGAGAGATCAAAGGATTTGGAATATGATATTCCAGAGGTCAAAGGAGCTGGGATTAAAACCAAGAATTACCTGACCAGCAAAACTGAGTATAAATACTTTGGGGGAAAATATGGAAATTCAATGAAATAGAGGACTTTCAAGCATTCTTAATGAAAAGATCAGAACTGAACAGAAAATTTGACTTTCAAATACAAGAAGCAAGAGAAGCATGAGAAGGTAAACAGAAAAAGAAATCATAAGGAGCTTATTAAAGACATTCCTACATGGGAAAAAAAATTATAATTGTAACTCAAGAGAGTTTTCTCAAGAATCTTCTCCCACAACATGTGTCCTGTGAATGTCAAAAAGCATATAAAACTTCTTGAATAATTAACAGAGATAACTTTGTTTTGATGACTCACGAATCATTAATATCAGTCCGGGCATAAAACAGAGATATTGGTTTATCAAAGTTCTTTACCACTGTCATGGAGGAGATTCATAATCACTCAAGAGTTTAACCTAACTATCCACTGAGAAAAAAAAAAGAACATCTATTACCCAGACTATGAAATTACTGTAGGGTCTGCTAACTATGACTGTTACAATTCATTTAATATTGTCTGACATGTGATTTCTATTACTCTTTCTTATTATGAGTATATAAGGACAGGTTTTGCCTCTTGCAATTTTGTAACTGTAAGTGATGTTTTTCTTCACTCCAAGGAATGTGAAATAATTGATATTGAATGAATATATATTTTTATACATAATAGTACTAAGGTCAGTATCCCCTTGATAGGGTCTTTGTACGTTAGAAGTTTATTCTATCCTCCCATATGGAATATGAGCTAGCATTCACATTTGAGAATCCTAAGAAACAAAGTTATAAACACCTCTATGTGGCCTTTGATTTCTCACTTGAAAAAATAACCAAAAGCTATTCTTCTAGCATACCTCCTGACCTCCCTAATCAGATTCATGCCCATATCAATGGGCATTTTTCTTGTAAGTGTTCATTGTTTCTTCTTTTTGTTTCCAAACCAGCTGAAACCTTTAACCAATAATAATTCAAAAACTAAATATGCATCAGAGTCTCAATTATGGCCCTATAGAAGCTGGCATCATAGATGACCTTCAAGATCCCCTTGCTGAGAACCCTTTCATAAGCCAGGAAACATTTCAGTCTCATACTCTCATCCTCATCAATCAATTACTGTGCTTAAAAATACCAAAGTGGATCCCAGGTATGGAGAAAATAGTTAACATCTTGTTCCTTACCAATTACCATCCTGCAGCCTCTGAAAAGGAGAGAACAGATGAGACTTTTCTCATACAAAAAGGAAAAGCTAGGACATCATATTTGAAGAGGCCACTTAATCACAGTAAAGATAATTGCCATACCATTGCCCCAAACTGAATGCAGATTTTGAAATCTGCAATTAACCACAAAGAATATCCTTTTTTTTAATCTTTTGGACACACAAGACTTATAAGTGGACTTCCTTTTCTTTCCTCTTGTACAGTTGGTAGGTTACCATATAATCACTTATTTCAAGAGGAATTTGCCACCAAATGAAGGAATGAAAATGGAAGAGAGAAACTGATTGAAGTCTAATTTCAAACTTTAACTCATGTCATTGCTTTTAAGTGGCTTTAACTTAAATAGGCAGTTGATTAGATGTTCAACAGATTATGATGTAGCTAGATGGTACAGCTGGATAGAATGCTACTTCAGAAATAAGGAAGGCCTGAGTTAAAATCTGACCTCAAACACTTTCTAGCAAGTTACTGAATGTCTGTCTTCCTTAGTTTCCTCCTTTGTAGAAACGAATCCTACTTTCCAGAGTTGTTGTGAGGATAAAATGAGATAATATTTTTAAGTGCTTTGCAATAAACAAACAAATAAATAAATAAATGAAGGAGTAAATAAATAAATAAATGAAAACCTTTGCAAAATTTAAATCACCTTATAGCTAGTTGTTTTTGTTGTGACTGTTGAGTTCAACTATCAAAATATCTTCAGCAAATACTTTATGAGTTGGGCTCAATAGGAGAAGAGAAGACTAGATTACCTTTTTGAAATTGTTCAATATTCTATATGTGATTCCAAAGTTCTTCCTGTAACTAAATCTGATCCTTTTCATACCAATATTCTGGTGTTATAAGGCTATGAGAAATGAAACACTAGCGTTTCCAAACTGAAAATTAGTATTACCCAGAAGGCAAAGGGAATGCACATAGATATGATAAGGCCACACTATGTTACAAACAGAAGCTGAGTAAGGGATGCCATCAAATAAAGACATGAGTTTAAAAAAAAAAAAAAGGATGCACATGGGGAAAGAGAGAATTAACCAATGGACATCCTCTGTTTTCCACTGGCATCCTTTCAATAACAGGAGAAAAGGAGTAAGACCTTCTGTGGTGAACAAATAGGAACCAACAGGGGCAATAATCCTAAAAGATGGGCAAGCATGAATGGATGGGAATCTGCATCATAGGAGGGAACAGCCACATCAATGAAATCAAGAAGAATTTAGCATTTTTATTATGTTCTTAGCAAACTTTAGTGAATGATGTATAGGAAAAATGCTTAGCTTGCAAATAAAATGCCCTCATGATTAAAAGCAGATACATCATTTCTATTGTTTCAAAAATAAATGAAGACATTTCAAATTATCCTGACTTTTCTTTCTTTTTTTTAACCACTTGAGCCCAGAAAGCAGGATTACACTAACAGAAGAGGTTGAACCTAACCCCACCCTGATAAATGTTTTACTTTTTAGGATTCTGGGTCCTGCTAAACCCTGACAGGTTTAATATATAAAATTTTCATATTTTCAAGTGACTGATCAGAGACCACAAAATGTTAGAACAACTGATTAACAGGCTTCATATCACAAATTTGAACCCTACTTCATCAATTCATTAGAGGAAAGTAGATGTTGTAGTGGATATAGCACTGGACCTAATATCAGGAAAACCTGAATTAAAATTCTGTCTCAAACACTAGCCATCTACCTGTGTGCCCCTGGGCAAAGTCACTTAAGTTTCTGTTTGCCTCAGTTTTTCGATAATAAAAATGATTATAATAATAGCATTTACCTACCATAGTTTTGTGAGGATAAAATGAGATATCTGCAATGTGTTTCTCAAACTTAAAATCACTATATAAATGCTATTATTAATGTTGCTATTTCTCTTGAATGAGATTGACTAAACTAGAGAATACCTGTATAAGAATTCCAAAGAAAAGCTACCAAAAATGAGCTCAAAATTATTCATAATCCACATGCTTTTTTTAATATTTCTCAACTCTGAGTTAGTTTTCTTTAAAATGCCTATAATGCATTGAGACATCAGGCAACCACTGTAGGTATTCTCAGCTTGCATTGATTTTGACCTAAGTTTCCAAAATCTTTACTAATGGAGCACACTCTCCTAGTCCAGAGGGAGAAAGACTTTTTGCCCAAGTTATTTATTTGACAGTGTCCTTCCACCTCTGTTTCAAATGCAGTCTTTATTTTTATCTGATGAGCCAACATGCATCATTATTGATTTATTTTGAACCATGTTATGATATCTACAAAATAAGACACATTTTATTATTAAGCTGGTTTTCTATTCCTTGCAAACAGGTTTTTTTTCTTTAAATTTCACAGGGTTTTCTTGTGTTTTGTTGGCATTTTTTTTTTCAATTCCAGATATATGCTCCCTCCAAGGCTATTTCTCTACACAACTTCCCAGGGAGAGCTAATATTCCCTTCTGTGTTTATCTTTCTTGTCTTTCTGGTGGCTGTCTTTATGGAAGTTTTTACCTAAGGCCAATGAATAAGAAAGAGAAGGAAAGAAGGTTGTGACTGGAGACAATAGGAAGGTGACCTTTGCAATGTGCTTAGTCTCAAACAGTCCAGGGAAAAACTAAGTCCTAAAGCCAAGATATACACATACACACATAGATATATAGATTATATACATACATACACATACATGTATGTATATATTATATATATATATGTACATACGAAAGAAATTCACTGCATAATCTCATGTTTTAATTGTCAATTTTTATTGTCTCTTGAGAAATATATTCTATTATCAGTGCAGCTCTGAGGCAGTCTAATTGTCTGATGTAAACCTTCAAAGTTTCCTTTGAGTCTAATGTCTATTTAGGCTGCAACAGTAAAGGAGAAAACAACATATTTACATTCACTTTGCCAAACATTAGCATCTTTTGTTCAATCATTTGAATGCAGGAGGGTGAGGGGAAAACAGCTTGGAGAGCAAGGGCTGACACATACAGTGTAAAATCCTTTAAGGTGCTTGAACACAATGAAGGAGAAAGTGAGACTGAACTTCATTTCAGCTCCCTAACTGGGCCAGAGTCCACACGAACTTTGTGACAGGCCTCTGTCTCTCAGCCACACTTGACTGGCTTTTGCTGACATTCAGCTGTCAGATAGCAACCCTTTCCCATGCCCCTAACATGCTCTACAGCTTCACCCAATTAACTCGCTTTCACTTGACACCACAGCAAAAAGCTTCATAATAGGTGGTCAAGGTGCATGGTGTCTGCCTGCCCTCTAACTGCTCACACACAGCAAGATGCTTAACTACTTTCCGTCTTGTCTGTTTGCTCTGAGACAGTGTGACTACAATTCAGTCATTTCATTCCTGGACCAAGACAGGAAATGCTGAAATTCTCAAGTGATGCAATAAGCCATTTAAAAACAAAATAAAAATCAGGCAGAAGTTTAATTTCAGACTAGATCTAGGCCCTTCTCCACACTGTCAGCAAGATTAGAATTTTTTATTACCAAGATTTAATAGTTTCAATCACACTGTAATTAGCATGTGTGTATATGCAATAAGCATGTGTATATGTGCACACACATATACATATATGTACATAAATACACACAAGCACAAAAAACAGTGCAGCATAATGGGACCTGGAATGGAATCATTATCTGAAGCACTAATGATTTTCCATAGGAGAGCTGAGAGGCCTAGGCACAATTAAACAATCTCTATTTCAGAAAAACTCATCTTTGAACAATCTGAATGTCATTTTCATTAAATATTGTATGTAAATTGTACAATATTTGGAAATGCATAGCTATCAATTACTGATTTTTTTAAACGTAGGCACTGGTCTATTTTTCTCGCATGGCACAAACTGTATAATCTGAACAGACCATGTCCATGCACTGCCATTAGTGAACTCTAGAATTGTGAGGGGGGTGGCACATGAGTATGATGAAAGCTCTTGATGAACTTTATTCACCAACAGCTACTGAAATAGATGTTCCTATGAGAGATGTACAGTCTCAGTTCCATAGATTCCCTTCAGAAATCAACTGTGACAATCCAATTATGGGGAGGAATTCTTATAGTGTCAACTCATCTGCACCAATCCAAGGCATAGGTTTAGTAGTGCTTCAAATTAGGCTAGGCATGTTTTGACAAAGCCATACTATCTGGGAAAACTTTAAGGAGCAAAGATTCTAGGAATTATACTTCCTAAACAGTTTCTGTCCTACGTCTCCATAGTGGTTTATTCCAATAAATAAAATTAAAATCTGCTTTGGAGCAAATTACCAATTTACAAAAAATGACAATGATATATCTTGAGTGAATTACTTGAGACATATAAGGCACCAAATGGAATAGCTACTGTGACTCAAAAGGCTGTATTGTAAAATTAAATTAAATTCCACAAATGATTATTAAGTGCCAACTATGGGCAGGGAAGGCACTGCTTGGTGCTGGGGGTAAAAAGGTAAAAATGAAACACTCCCTGTCTCCACAATGTGTGTCTTCATGAAAGCCCTATCCATGCAGGTGCTTCACAAACTGCAGATAATGAACCCAGTGGTTTGCTGTGACGAAGAAAAATTTGTCCATGGTCAAATCTGGCTTCTTTGACTTTTATTTAGATGGAGGATGAAGTAAGAAAATAAAGCTTGTCATTGCCTTAGGTACTGAGGTCCTTTGTTGTTGAGAGCACTATTTTTAGATATAAACAAGTAAGAGGAATTGAAAATACCCTATTATTGAGAATCAGATGCTAGAAGTTCATTGGCCAGACATGTTTTTAAAAGTCAAGTAAAAGGTTAATTGAGAAAAATAGGAAATGTTTTTATATTTAAGTAATGTATATATGTATCTATACACATATATACACAGGTGCACACATATACATATGTATACATCTATATACATACACACACACCTCTACTTTAAAGTTGTACTAGTTTGGCTTAATTAACTTCAAAAACATTTTATTTCTGTTCATAACTTAAAGAAATGTGAATAAGCAGTCTATCTGCAATGAAAGTCCTTCCTGTATACTTTGATACCTTTTTTAAAAGGTTTGTATTTTTTCCCTAGGAAATGACTTCAAATTTCCTTTCCTGGTGCAATATCTTGAACAAAACGAAGAAACTGACAACAACAGCTGTGTTTGCTAGGGCAAGATGCACCACAAATGGAAAATCATATTAATTTATTACCTTGTGTATCCTTTAAATAAAGTCAATCAGAGTGCAAAACTGTCCTGCTGAGCCAACCTTCAAAAATTATCCGTTGATATTCAAAGCAATAGCAAAATAAAAATATGTCAAGCATTTTAGGCTCAATTTCAGTTATCTCTAACATGTATGCCTTTTGTAAATGCAAATTCCTAATTATACTAACTGGGCAAAGAATCAAGCTTATCGGCTATAAACAACTTGAGTGTGGGTGAGCTAGGGTTACTGTTTCTATTGTTTTTGGCTCGATACAGCTACACAAGTCCTGCTTCAGAGTGTTTTCAAATAACAGCTAAATAATTAGTTCAACAAAACCGTGCACACTTATTGGATTCATGAGCCCAATTAACCTCTAAAGATCATTGTTAATTCAGGTACTGGAACATAATTTCCAGGGAAGCTAAATTGTAATTTTTAAATACCTCTTAGCAAATGGAATTAATATTTTCTGCATACCAATCCCATCTTAAGTGAATCAACTTTCTTTCATTTTTATTCACTAAATATTACACTTTGGTATAAAAGCCAAACATGTGTTCTGAAAGTCCAGTAGAGTTTTTTTTTTAAGTATAACATTAAATGATGTCATCAGGAATGCATAATTTTATCCAAAAATTCTATAAGTAAACTATGAAAAAGCTTTTAAATGCTTATGACTTTCAAGGTCTCTAAGAAATATAATAAAATGTGAACCACTGTGATATTCTAATAAATATACCCCTATTTTATAAAAGCTGGTAAACATAATTTACTTTTTTAATATCAAAATATTTCTTTTTAAAAACTTTTTTGTTTATTTTTTAGTTTACAACATTCATTTCCACAAGATTTTGAGTTACAAATTTTCTCCCCGTCTTTCCCTAACCCACCACTCCAGAACAGCGATCCTACTGAATATACCCACCCCCAATCTGCTCTCTCCTCTATTCTCCCCCATTGCCCCTCCAACTTTCCAGTAGGGCAAGATAGATCTCCATACCCCAGTGCCTGTATACCTTATTGACCAGTTGCATGTGAAATAATAACAATAACAATTTTTTGAACATTTGATTTTAAAACTTTGAATTCCAGATTCTTTCCCTTCTTCCCTCGTCACCCACCCTTACTGGGAAGATAAGCAATTCAATATAGGTTGTGCATGCTTAGTTACACAAAACATTACATAGGGGATATATTGTGAAAGACTGACTATATTTCCCTCCATTCTATCCCACCCCCCACTTATTCTATTTTCTACTTTGACCTTGTCCCTTTTCAAAAGTGTGTGCTTCTAACTACCATCCCCCCAATCTCCCCTCCCTTCTACTATCCCACCTCTTATCCCCTTCCTCCCTACTTTCCTGAAGGGTAAGAATACCCAATTTAGTGTGTATGTTATTCCCTCCCTAAGCGAAATTAAATGAGAGTAAGGTTGACCCATTCCCTTTTGCCTTCCTTTCTTCCCCTCCATTGTAACAATTTTCCCTTGCTTCTTTTATATGAGATAATTTACCCTATCTCCTCTCATGATATTCCTTTCTCACCTCTAAATTTTATTTTTAAATATCATCCCTTCCTATTCAATTGATCCTGTGCCTTCTGTCTATATATATATATATATATGTACATACATATGTCAACACTCACATATATATTTATATACACATACACATTCCTATATATACATACATGTGTATGTATATATCCCTTCAACTATCCTCATGCTGAGAAAAGTCTAATGAGTTACAATTATCGTTTTTACATGTAAGAATGTAAATAATTCAACTCTGATAAGTTCCTTATGATTTCTTTTCCCTGTTTACCTTCTCATGCTTCTCTTGCCTCTTGTATTTGAAAGTCAAATTTTCTGTTCAACTCTGGATCATTTATCAAGAATGTTTGAAAGTCCACTATTTCATCAAACGACCCTATTTTCCCCTGAAACATTATACTCAGTTTTGCTGGGTAGGTGATTCTTGTTTTTAATCCTAGCTCCTTTGACCTCCAGAATATCATATTCCATACCTTTCAATCACTTAATGTAGAAGCTGCTAGATCTTGTGTTATCCTGATTGTGTTTCCACAATACTCAAATTGTTTCTTCTTTTTTTTAAAGCAATCAGGGTTAAGTAACTTGCTCAAGGTTACACAGCCAGTTATTTCTGAGTATGGTGCTAAGTATGAGAGCCTGGATTCAATCCCAGGTCATCCTGACTGTGGGGCCAGTGCTCTTACTCACTGAGCCATCTGGCCGCCCTTAAGCAATTGGGGTTAAGTAACTTGCTCAAGGTACACGGCCAGGTGTTTCTGGGTGGGTGCTAAGTGTCTAAGCCCGGATTCGATCCCAGGTCATCCCAACTCTGGGGCCACTGCTCTTACTCATTGTGCTACCTGGCTGCCCCTCAAATTGTTTCTTCTTGACTACTTGTAATATTTTCTCTTTGATCTGGGAACTCCAGAACCTGGCTATAATATTCCTAGGAGTTTTCTTTTGGGGATCTTTTTCAAGAGGTGATCAAATAATTCTTTCAAGTTCTATTTTGCCCTCTGGTTCTAAAATGTCAGGGCAACTTACTTGAAAGATGACTTCTAGGTTCTTTTGTTGACCATGGCTTTCAGGTAGTCCAATAATTCTTAAATGATTTCTCCTGGATCTATTTTCCAGGTCAGTGGTTTTTCCAGTGAGATATTTCACATTGCCTTCTATTTTTTCATTTGTTTGGATCTTTTTTATAGTATCTTGATTTCTCATATAGTCATTAGCTTCCATTTGCTCCAGTCTAATTCTGAAGGAATGATTCTCTCCAGTGATCTTTTGAGATTCTTTTTCCATCTGGCAAATTTGGCTTTTTAGGCATTCTTCTCATTGCCTTTTTGAGCTTTTGCCATCTGAGTTAGTCTATTTTTTAAGGTGTTATTTTCTTCAGTCAGCTTGTTGAATCACTTTTCATGATTTTCTTGCATTGTCCTCATTTCTCTTCCCAATTTTTCCTCCACTTCTCTTACTTGGTTTTCAAAATCCTTTTTGAGCTCCTCTATGGCCAGTAACCAATTCATATTTTTCTTGGAAGCTTTTGGTACAGGAGTTCTGACTTCATTGCCTTCCTCCCAATTTATGCTTTGATCCTTTTTGTCCCCAAAATAGGAGTCTAATGTTGGATTCCTCTGTTTGCTTTGCTTCCTGCATTTACTCATGTTGCCACTCAATTACTTGACTTTTGAGCTTTTTGCCACAGTAGAACTCTGCCTCCAGAGAGGAGAGCTTTGTCCCAAATTGCTGGGGTTTTTGCAGCTGCTGGAGCTATTAGTTGGGTGTCCTCTCTGAAGCTTCCACAGGCTCTGGAACCTGGTCACACACCCCAGGACCTCACCCAAGACAGCCACCCCGATCCAAGCAGGTTAAAGTAAGAGTGATTACCCCTTCAGACTGGTTGCTTAGTCCCCTTATGATCTGCAGGCCAGGAGCTCTGAAGCAGCCACCCAATGGCGGCTGAATGGCTGCAGTACCTCCGCCGCTTCTCGTCTTATCGCCCCTGGGGCAGAGGCCAGACAGTTTTCTCGGTTCCCCTGTTCCCACAAAGTCTGCACTGACCTTTTACTTTGCCTTTGCCATTTATGGGTTGATATTTCTGGAAACCTCCATAACTGCTGGTGATCCACTTTCCCAAAGCCTGTTCTATAATTTACTTTTCTCATATTCAGACACATAATTACAGATATTTGTCATCTCTTTCATATCCCATTATGCTTGGTCTCTTTTTCTTAAACTTTGCAAATACAAACATGTTAATGCCATGCAGGATTTTATGCAAAAGATAAGATCAGTGAGCATGCCATTTTAGCTACTAAAAAAAAGAGTATATTCTACTTCCTTAACATTCAGTAACTCATACATTAGGTCCCAATCTTGAAATCTGGGAAATTATGTACATTACCCCAAAAAATTCCAGGAAGAAAAAAATGCCAAGAAGAGTGATAATAAAAATAACAATAGTAACAATTGTACATGTTACTGGTTAGCTAAGAAAATCAGAACAAAATGCTAATGCCACCAACATCATGGACATCATTCTCATACATATAAATATCTATTTTGTGGGCCAATGTACCTCTTTCCTTTTCTTCACTTTTTCTTTCTCATAATTTACTTATTTTTAGTTTTCAACATTTATTTCCACAAAATTCTGAGTTCGAAATTTTCTCCCCATCTCTCCCCTAGTCACACCCCATGATGGCAAACATACTGATTATCCCTTCTCCCTGTCTGCCCTCTCTTATATCCCCCATCCCTCTCCTCACCCCCTTCCCTCTTAACTTTCTTGTAGAGCAACATGGATTTCTATACCCCATGGCCTGTATATCTTATTTCCCGGTTGCATGTAACAACAATTTTTAAAATTTTTTAAAAAAACTTTAAGTTCTAGATTCTCTCCCTTCTTCCCTCCTCACTCACCTCCACTGGGAAGACAAGCAATTCAACACAGGTTTTATATATATATATATATGTAGCTATGCAAAACATTTCCATAGCAGTCATATTGTGAAAGACCAATTATATTTCCCTCCATCCTATCTTGCCACACACTTACTCTATTTTCTCCTTTGACCCTATTCCTTTTCAAAAGGGCTTGCTTCTGACTATACCTTCATTGTCCTCCCTTCTATCATCCCCCCTCTTATCCCCTTCTCCCCTACTTTCCTGTAAGATAAGATACCCAACTGAGTGTATATGTTATTCCCTCCTTAAGCCAAATCCAATGAGAGTAAGGTTGACTCATTCTCTTTTACCTCTTCCTCTTCATTGTAATAGCTTTCTCTTGCCTCTTTTATGTGAGAAAATTTACCCTATTCTATCTCTCCCTTTCTTCTTCTCCCAATATATTCCTCTCTCACTTCTTAACATTATTTTTTAGATATCATCCCTTCATATTTAACTCACCCTGTGCCCTCTATGTATACATATACACACTTACACCCACCTATATATACTTATATGTATATAGGCATACACACACACACACACACACACACACACACACACACACACACACACACATATATATATATATATTCCCTTCAACTATCCTAATACTGTGAAAAGTCTCATGAGTTACAAATTTTGTCTTTCCATGTAGGAATGTAAACAGTTCAACTTTAATAAGTTCCTTATTGACTTCTCTTTCCTGTTTGCTTTCTCATGCTTCTTGTATTAGAAAGTCAAATTTTCTGTTCAGCTCTGATCTTTTCATCAAGAATGCTTGAAAGTTCTCTATTTCACAGAATGTCCATATTTTCCCCTGAAGTATTATACTCAGTTTTGCTGGGCAGGTAATTCTTGGTTTTAATCCCAGCTCCTTTGACCTCCAGAATATCATATCCCAAGCCCTTCAATCCCTTAACGTAGAAGCTGTTAATCTTGTATTATCCTGATTGTGTTTCCATGATACTCAAATTGTTTCTTCCTGACTGCTTGTAATATTTTCTCCTTGACCTGGGAACTCTGGAATTTGGCTATAATACTCCTAGGAGTTTTCTTTTTGGGATCTTCTTCAAGAGGCAATAGGTGAATTATTTCAATTTCTATTTTGCCCTCTGGTTCTAGAATATCAGAGCAGTTTTCCTTGAGAATTTATTGAAAGATGACGTCTAGGCTCTTTTTTAAATGATCTCTCCTGGATCTATTTTCTAGGTAAGTGATTTTTCCAATGAGGTATTTCACATTGCCTTCTATTTTTTTGTTCTTTTGGATCTGTTATATAATATCTTGGTTTCTCATAAAGTCATTAGCTTCCATTTACTCCAATCTAATTTTGAAGGCATTATTTTCTTCAGTGAAACTTTTGAAGTTCCTTTACCATCTGGCCATTTCTGCTTTTTAAGGCATTCTTCTCCTCATTTGGGTTTTTGGATCTCTTTTGTTATTTGAGTTAGTCTATTTTTAAGTTGTTATTTTCATCAGCATTTTCTTGTGTCTCTTTTATCAAGCTGTTGACTTGTTTTTCATGATTTTCTTGCATCATTCTCATTTCTCTTGCCAATTTTTCCTCTATTTCTCTTACTTGATTTTCAAAATCTTTCTTGAGCTCCTCCATGGCCTGCGACCAAATTCATATTTTTCTTGGAGGCTTTTGATGTAGGAGTTTTGACTTTGTTATCTTCTGTTTCTATGTTTTGAACTTCTTTGTCACCAAAGAACGATTCTATGGTCTGATTTCTCTTCCTTTGTTTGCTCATTTTGCCAACCAATTACCTGACTTGAGCCCTTTGGCACAGGAGAATTCTGCTTCCAGAGTGGAGAGTGCTGTGTCCCAAAT
This sequence comes from Petaurus breviceps papuanus, assembly GCF_028583685.1. NCBI lineage: Eukaryota > Metazoa > Chordata > Mammalia > Diprotodontia > Petauridae > Petaurus > Petaurus breviceps. Next base: position 14,138,427 of record NW_027185799.1, read on the forward strand.
TTCTGGGTTTTTGCGCAGTTGTTGTCAGAGCTTCTTCTAGGAACCTGCTTCAGAACTGTGAGGAGGACTGCCTCTCCATATGTGTGTATACATACACAAACATAAAACCACTATTCTACAATGTAGCATTTTATCCATGTAAATTGATTTTGCTATGTTCAATTTACCAATGCCTTGGACCCATTTCCTACTTATCTCTGACCAAGAGATAAAACCCAAACTCCTTAACCTGGCATTTAAGGCCTGCCACAATCAGATTCCAAACTCTCTCTTTCTCATGTAATATCATTCTATTCATCACAAATTTCACAAACCAGTCAAACTGGACCATTCATTAGCTTTTCCTCAATTTTGCTCTGCCCTCTTTTGCTCCTATGTATTTGTGCAGACCAAGAAACGCAACTGAAAAACATTTCTTCTTCATTTCTACTCAGTAAGTGAAGCACCGTGTTAATTCATGAGGATACATAGAAAGTCAAAAATAGTCCTTACCAACACTCTAAAGGGAGATAACATGTAAACAACTAAGTACATAAAAGATGTTACATATTTTGGGGTTGAGGGAAAGAGAGACAGAGACAGAGAGAAAGAGAAAGACAGAGAAAATGGAAAGTAATCTCAGAAGGAAGGAGGCAGTAGCAAGAAGGGGAACCAGCCAAGACTTCATGCAGAAGGTGAGAAGTGAAGTGATTCTTGAATATAGTCAAGGAAGTTAAGACATTGAGGTGAAGAATGTGACCATTCTAGCAGGATTAAGATGAGGAGCAACAAGTAAGCCAGTAAAACTGAATCACAGAGTATGTAGAAGGGAGTGAAGTGGAATAAGCCTGGAAAAGCAGGAAGGGGAAAAAAGAAAAGTAGGAATGGGCCAGGTTGTGAAGCTTTAAATGCTAATCATGGAGGCCACAGTTAATGGAGTTTATTGAGGAGGGCAGGAAGACATGTGGATCTATGCCTTACGAGAATCATTTTGGCAGTTCAGTGGAAGATGGATTAGAATGAAGAGAGACCTGAGACAGGGATATCAATTAGAAAGCCACTCCACTAGTTACTATGTAAGAGGAGAATAAAGTCTAAACCACAGTGGTGACTATTGAGAAGGGGACATATGTGAGACATGCTGTGAAGACAGATATGGCAAGATTCGTCAGTGAATTTGCTAAGTGATATAAGTGAGAGTAAGGCATGAAGGAGGATGATGCCAAGCTTGTAAGCCCAGCGTGACTGGAAGGATGGTGATGCCCTAAACAGTAATAAGGAAGCTGATAAGAAGGCAGGGTTTAGGGGAAAGATGAGTTTTGTTTTGAACATTTTAAGATGCTGGTTGGAACATTAAGTACAAAATACCCAAAAGGCCATTGGTGATATGGAAAGAGACTAGTCATTTACTTCTGACTCAAGTGCCATCACCTCCCTGAAAAAGTCACTGCTCTGATTCCCTCAGCCTGCCCTGGTTGTAAGTGATCTCTTCTACCTAATATTTCCCTAGAGTATTTGATCTAGACCTCTCTAAAACCCCTTTTCTCTACTGCCTCTTATCACACTTCATACATATTATATCATTTTTGTTACACTGTAAACTCTCTGAAAGGAGGAGGGTCTCTGGCACTTTTCATCTTTGTCGTTTCCTTCATATCCCTCTCATCTGGCAATGTATGGAAAATGGTAGGGGTTCAGGAAAGGGTCATCGAATTAAACTGAATTGAATTCTATGGTCATGGCCCTTAGACTTGGTTAAGAACTATATCTTCTGCTCCTCTGGGTGGCAAGTATTTGACTGATTGTATATAGAAGACTACATTAATATTAAAGTCAACTGTATTGGATAGGTATTCAGATATGGTAATTTTGTCCTTTGAATTTAATAGGGAAATAATCTCATCTAAATAAAGATAAGCATGAAAAGAACTCAAAGTTTTTGTCACTGGTTTAGAAGAGTCAGAACACCTCAGTAAAGCCAAAGAAAGTTTACTCATCTGTAAAACAATTAAATTAGATGAACTAGATGGCCTTTGAGGTACCTTTTAGCTATAGATCTATTCTTTGGTTTCTGATCTGTAAATTAACAGCACATGAACTGTTTCTAAAGATAACTTAAAGGTTTAAATTTAGCTTGGGTTGTAACAGTAAACTAGGGGAGCCTCTAAGAAAACATCATTCTAGAAGGAAATTATTCAGTCAGAAGAGTTCAAATCTTGGTGTCCTATGCAACTTTGGGCAAATAACTTAATTTTCTATGAGCCTCAGTTTCTTCACTTGTAAAATGAGGGATTTGAACTAAATGACCTCTAAGGTCTTTTCCAACTATAAATCCTATAGCCTTTTATCAAAAAACTTCAGAGGAAAGGTTTGCTAAAATTCATGAGACATCTGGTTTACCAGCTACTTGGCTACCCACTACCACCTCTTTAAGTACCTCCAGTATATAGTGAGTATCCAATGGGAAGAGGACAAAGAGGGTCCAACAACCTTAGAACCTATTTTTATTCCAAGGGTTTAACACATTTCTTTGACATTTTAATTCAAACACATGGGTTTTTGTACCTTCACATAAGAATTTAAAATCGGCATTTGGAACTTTGCTTAGGGAATGATTTAAATAACTTTTCTAACTTATAGAGTTCTTAATGCATTATGATTAACAGTAGTAATCATTTTTCTAGTATCTTCAATATGGTGGACCCCACATATATCATAGAATGTTTGAATATATAAATAAGTGTTTAGTTATTCTGACACTATTAATATATTAGTTTTCTTACAAAGGTGTCTGACTTCAGAAGAAATGTGCATTTGTCTCCTTAAACTGTTTCTTTTTTTTAATTGTTCAGTTATTTTCCACCATATATGACTCTGCGACCCCTTTGGGGGTTTTCTTGGCAGAGATACTGCAGTGGTTTGCCATTTCCTTCTCCAGATCATTTTATAGATGAGGAAACTAAGGTAAATGGGGTTAAGTGACTTGTTTGGTGTCACACAGCTAGTATCTGAGTCAGATTTGAACTCAGGAAGGCCCAACAATCTATTCACTATGTCACTTAGTTGCCACCTTATACTCTTAGTCTGGCAAAATTCCCCTTGATTTCATAAAAGGGGTATGGGAGCTTTTAGGCAAAATTTGGAGTTTGAATAATAACAACACTGGCAAAAGTGTTACAATGCAGAACACCCCCCCCCATCACAATACTTGAAAATTATTATGCTGCCATATTTTGATATGAAACAGGAAAATTTCCCTGGGAAACCTACTATCAAGTAGAAATTAACATGGGAACCAGTAGTTTGTTTTCTGTTTCATTTGCCCTCTCCCCCACAGTCTGGTTCTGGTTCAACTGCTAAACCTCAAGAGGTTCAGTCCTACTCTCGGGGAAGGCCAAATTGGCACAAATTTCTGATTTACCAGCTTCATGTTTTGTTGTCATAATTCAATTTAATTAAACATTTATTAAGTGCCTGCTGTTTATAAAACATTATGTTAGGGACTAGGGATAAAAGACAAAAAGGAAAACTCTCTGCTCTCAAAAAGTTTACATGGTCTTCCAGTGATGCAACATGCAAACAGAAATAGCAACACAAGGTTATTTGAGGAAAGAAAGAGTGCTGACAATCAGGAGGATCACATCTTGAAAGAAGTCAAGGAAAACATTGGAAACAATACCTGTAGTTTGAAATATTTATCCCAAAACCTACTGAAGGGAGAGGGAGATGTTAAGGAAAAGGAAAATATTGCTTTTTTAATAGGGAATGAAAATGTGACAATTAGATTTAAAAAAAAAACACTTTTTCTCTCCTAGCTGACCTCAAGAAGTATCCCAACACCCTTTCTACAAATGAACCTAGAATTTAAAAGTATTTCCTCTTAGCCCTTCCTTATATTACTTTTTAAAATATAGATGGTCTACTATTATATGGTCAACCATCATGATTATTATTTATTTAATGAACACTAATAGTGTGCTTGGTACCACTGAATGAGATATAGTCAGTTCCTGAGTTCAGACTGACAATCTAAGATAAATGAATCAGACGTAACCACATAAGTTGATTAGATGCACCAGCCATTCATTTCTGTTTTTCCTTTCTTTATCTCATTTTTTTAATGGAAAAGATTTTAGAGGTAATGAGTGATCTGTCAGAGTTTGAAACAGATGACCAAAAGATAAAGAAAATATGGGAATATATGAGAGAAAAAGAAAAGCCTAATTCCTATTTCAAACTTTCTAGTCCCATGCCGGCATATTGAAATCAATATGGGAAAGAAGAAAAAAATTTGGCTGCACCGGAGGTATTGTGACAGAAGTTATATACATTAATTAATTTAGACCCCATTAATTTGGAATCTGTCTTACCTCACAAGGCATTCATAATCTCTACTGAATAAAAACCTAATAAGAAGATTGAAATAAGTGGTATAACTCAGAACTTTTACATTTATTTGAAACATGATTATGCAATTACCATTTTAATGTTAATTTATTTATTATCCTGTTGCAACTATCAATTAATGATGTTTTTTTTTAACAGTATCCTGTTATGCCACAAGATCTTCAGCTTCAATTCAAGTCAAACATTTATAACATGTGCAAGGCACTGTGATAGGCAATAAGGAATACAAAGACAAAAATCAAGAGAATCCTTGCCCCTAAGGAATTCTACAAGGAGGAATACAAACTACACACAGGTAAATTATTTTGTCATCATTTTATGAGGGGAAAAAGCATTGATAATCTGCTTTTTTCAAAACCCACTGAATCAGGTAAGAGTTATTGTATTCATTTGTTTGTTTTTGTTTTTTAAGGAAGAGGGAAACAGGGGCAAGTTTGTAGGCATTAAGGAAACAGTCAGTAGACAGTAAGAGATTGAAGATAACCCAAACCCCTCTAAATTCTAGTGTCTTTCCTCTTTTAATTATTTCCTATTTATCCCATATATAGCTGTTTGTACATGTTTGTTTGCTTATTGCCTCCCCTTGTAGACTGTGAGCTCCTTGAGGACAGGAACTATCTTTTGCCTCTTTTTGCATTAGCACAGCATCTGGGATACGGTAAGCACTTAATAAGTGTTTACTGACTCATAAATCAGAGAATGGAGATGATAAAGAAGACAATCTGCTGGAGAAGATGAGAAGGACTGAGATAACTTCTACGTGAAGAGGGCTGACTTAGCAAGGTCAAAGGCCACCTCATTATGTTAGACAGGGATTAAGAGAGAGAGAGAGAGTGACAGTGAGTAGGAGTGAAGGGAGCAGGTGATAGGAGTAACCCAGAGATGAGACTTGACTGCGTAGCTCAGGAAAAGGACTTAAGGGGACTTGAAATTCAGGAGAGAAGGTAAGGGTCAAGATGTGTAAGGGAAGAGAGCATAGTCAGTGCATAGGCAATGACCTGGGAAAGAACTAAGGGCTCAAGGCACTGGAGGTCACGGTGAAAGCGAAGAACCAGATGTGAGGTTTCAAAGGGAAGGTGGAATAACAACAACAAAAAAATTGAATTTCAGAGTTAAAACACATGGAAGTGGAGCATTTTTCTTCCCCATTAACCAAGCTCAGTCACGTTGGGTGGGAATAAGAAGCACAGCAGCAAGTGCCTGAAGAACAATCAGGTAAGACTGTGATATCAACGGACTGGGGATTCCTGCCTTAGTGCATTCAGCAGGGCTTGAATTGAATTTCCTAAAGCCCCTTAACACTGGTAGGCTTTTAAAATACTGTCAACTTTATAACCCTAAACCATTTTTGTATATGTAATATAATGTACTAGAGCTCTCCTTATGTGTGTGTGTGTGTGTGTGTGTGTGTGTGTGTGGAGAGAGAGTATATGTTTTTTTTATGTTTGTTTGTTTTGCTTTTTGGAGGGCAATTGGGATTAAGTGACTTGCCCAATGTCACACAGCTAGTAAGTGTGTCAAGTGTCTGAGGCCGGATTTGAACTCAGGTTCTCCTCACTCCAGGTGCCAGTGTTCTATTCACTGTGTCACCTAGCCTCCCCGAGAGAGTATATGATTTTTTAAAAGAAGTTACAAGCATTTACCAAAAATGTACACACCATTATTTTCTCAAATGTTTTAAAGTAATTTATTCAATGTCAAAAATCAATACAAGCAGTCAAATCTTTGTGAACAGTCTAATAGTACTGAAAAAGTATAGAAGGAAATAGTGAGTGGAGAAAGAGTTCACTTTTATGCTAATATGGAATCATGAAGATTGTAAAAAAAAAAGGGTTTTTTTTTGCAAATTAGATAAATCATTTCAACATCATTTTGCCTCTCAATCTAAAACTGATCTATTGAATACATAATCCATATTTTAGACTGATTTAAATACCTAGTTGTTCAATAGATACAATTGCTTTGGAGAACCTTTATGATCTATGGGGTACATTTTACCAAAGTGACTAGAACAGATGTCTTTTTGTTAAATAATAGGTGCTTTATGGTTTTTCATTAAATTTTTATATTTCATAAAATGGCAGACTTAAATATACAAAATTATGCTTTCTTAATATTAAACTGTGACAAAAATAAAAAACATTAAATCACTGCTAAGATGTTACTGTAGACTCTCCACCCTTTATTAATAGCACTGTTAAAAAGAGTAACAATGTGAGGCAGGAAAGCAGAATTTTACTTTAATGACCTAACAGGTCATCCAAAGGGCAACATAAGGATACATGGTAGGAATAAGTAGGCTGCAACATTTTACCAACATTATTTGCACTTGATGGTAATTAAGGATGAAACTGGAAGAACAACAAATAGAAAATGGAAAAGCTCTGTTAAGATTTTTATAACAACTATTTTTTCCATTAATGATAAAGGAGCCACCATAATTAGGTTCTGGTAGGGTGCATGAAGAAATAGAAATGGTACTAAGAAAATAAAAAATGGGATGAGCAATTGGACTGGAACAAGGATATGAAAAGGAAGGACAGCCTGGAAAAGACTTGCTTTTGAGGGCACTTAAGATATATGAAGGAGGGAAGGGGACTCAGGGCTTAGAGGTGTCCACAGATTTTATTACTCAAAAAAAAGCTGACAGAAAATATTAATAATTACTACTCCACCCAAATGCATATTTGCCATCTCCATGAATTTTTGTGAGAATAATCTATACACAAGTAATATCATTCTTGATTAACTTATAAGAAGGAAATAGGTTTTTGAAAACAAAATTCTCACAGCAGGCCACATCCTTATAATCACACCACTGACTTGATGGGCCAGCTTTTACAAGATCCCACCATGCCTACTGTTTGAACATAAAAAAGTATTTGACTTGGGAGGGCGAAATGCTGCTTTAAGAGCTTTCCTCTAACAAGCGATTTGAAGGGGCTTTTTTCATGCTGGCAACACTTTCACCTCTTCCATTTAGGAAGAACCTACACCAACCATTCTCAGACCAAACCTGGTTCAATCCATGACTCCCCTGACTCCTTCTGAACTTTGGTTATCCCTCAGTATCTGCTCCACCTTGTCTTTTACTATGTTGTCTTCCTTTCGCACTAGAATGTAAGCTTCTTGAGGGCAGGGATTGTCTTTTATTTTTATTGTACTTGTATCCCCAACACAGGGTACAGCACACAGTAGATGCTTAATAAATGTTTATATTATCTGTCAGTCTATCTAATTATCTATTGTCTATCTATCAGCCTTGTAGAAAAGATGGAGAGATTTGGACTAGTTATATAATTAGTGTTATATAATTATATATATTATATAATTAGTGAATCTGGAACTGGTTGAATGACTGGACTAAAAGAGTAGTGGTTAAAATCTCAAAGTCAGCTTGGCAGGAAGTCTCCATTGGAGTGATCCCAGGCACCTGTACTTGGTGCTGTTCTATTTAACATTCAATATCTTGGATAAAGGGAAGAATGGCATGCTTATGAAATTTCCAGATAAAATAAAGCTGGGAGAAATGTAGATAATAGACAAAACCCCAAAAGATCTTGATAGGCTACAACATTCGGACTGAATCTGTAAGATGAAATTCAATAGGGACAAATGTAAAGTTTTATATACTTGTGTTAAACATCACCTATCCAAGTAGTAGATTGGGGAAGCATGATTAGACAGCAGTCTGAAAAACATCTGGGGGGTTTAATGTATGCCTTTGTATGTATCTTGTATAGGCTGTGCATAAATAATAATCTGGCCCAGAACTGGACAAAAGAAAGTGAAATGGCTTAAATGGGAAACTGAACAGTGCTTTTAACAATAACAATCTTCACCCTGAAATAAACAATGATCTTTTAAACAATATTCTTCCAATGACAGAATATGGCTAAGTGATAGAATACCACAGTCTTTGAAGAATTAAAGTTGAAGGTTACAAAAAGAGCAAGTGGGCAGGTACATATGAGTATATGGAACTCATTACCAATCAAGAATTGGGTAAGCTAAGCAGCATAAAAATATTATCAGAGATATAGAGATCTAGAGCAGAGATTGAGACCTTCATTCAGATCATCAAAACTGAAGGATAACTGAAGGACAGCCTGTATATATTCCACTGGTGTTCCCACAATGTCAAAAGAACTACAGGAAGGACCACTGTACATTAGATGAATGTCCTATGGAGAATTTATAGGAAGCCAACTTACAGAATGAGAGGGCACGGATGGATTACAATCTGTGTTGTTAGAGGGAATAACCGCATCTTTGAAATAAAGAGTGCACTAACGTTGAGGATGTGCATTTGTGGAGTGGTATAAAAGATACCCCCTAGAACATGTATAACTGAAAAGGAGTTAGGCACTCATGTACTAAGAGGGATAACAGATGGATAGGTGGCCTCGACATCACAATGATATTCATCAAAGATTAAAAGAACCAGAGGACTACACTAAATATGTTAAGTAGTTCTGTTAAGATTTACAGCAAGATATGGACAAGAATGACACAAGGGAACATATAAATGGGATGTTAACTGCACCAGTAAAAGAAGGACCAAACGCTACATCAATGAGAAGATTCATCAAAACAGTGAATGATAGAACTAAATTTCAACTTCCTGTTTCATGCCTATGACAAAAAGATAAATTCAGTATTTTTTTAAAAAACCACCAAAGATGGGGCGGCCAAGTGGCTCAGCGAGTAAGAGCACCGGCTCCAGTGTCAGGATGACCTGGGGATCAAATCCAGGCTTAGATACTCAGCACCACACCCAGAAATAACTGGCCGTGTAACCTTGAGCAAGTTACTTAACCCCAATTGCTTTAAAAAAAAAACCACCAAAGAAAGTTTGGTGAGAAACCCAACTATTTAAAGATAAAAATAACTGTAAGAGAACAAATAGAAACTGATGACAATGTACTCTTAAGATCTTTGTTTACTATGCCTTGTACAAGAAAGCTGAAATAACACTTAAGAAAATTAAAGCAATAAGAGAAACTGGATCAAGTACACCCCAAGGAAATCTATGATGGAGGTGACAAAATTTTGAAAGCACTGAGAGGTTATTTTACAAGATATCTCCATAGGAGGAAGAAAACAAATTATAAGAAAAATAATGGATAATAGCATGATTTTATTAGTAGTAATAATAAGAGCTAACATCAATCCAGAAATTCAAGGTTTGCAAAAAATACATGTTATTTCATTTGATCTTCATAATAATGTGTGGTAGGTGATCTTATTTCCCCCATATTACAGATGAGGAAACTGAGGCTGACAAAGGTTAAATGACTTACCCAAGAATACAGTTATTAGCAAGCGTCTGAGGTAGGATTTGAATTCAGGTTTTCCTGACTTCAAGTTTAGTGTCTTGACCATTGTAACACTTTTGTTTAGTCATTTTTCAGTCATGTCTGACTTTTCATGATTCCTTTTGGGGGTTTTCTTGGCAAAGGTATTGGAATGATTTTATTTCCTTCTCCTCATTTTACAGATGAGGAAACTGAGGTAAACAGAGTTAAGTGACTTGCCTGGCTAGGAATTATCTGAGGCTGAATTTGAACTCAATTCTGCTTGACTCCAGGCCCAGCACTCTTTCCACTGTGCCATCCAGCCTGAATGACCTCGTTGCCTCTAAAATACAACAAAATGACGTTGCAAACCACTCACCCACAAATCTATTTTCTTCTAATTAGCCGGAGAATTTGTTTTTTAAAATTTCTTTAACATAGCACATTTCTGCTATGAGAACTTTCTCTAGTAATATAGACTGCAACTGATTTATTGTATGACTTTATAGACTAGTCCTAGAGACTTGCCTGAGATACACAGCAATTAAGTGCCTTTCCTAGGGTCACAGAACTAGCAAATGTCAGTGCGGGAATTTGCATCCAGGTGGTCTTCCCGATTAGAAGCCCAATGCTCTTGTCTTCCATACCACATTGTCTCTGTCTCATTTATTATCCATATAAAATAATTATGAGAACTATATAAAAATGCATCAAATATACCCTTTATAAAAATCTCGTGAGAAGGGTACAAACTGGATTTCTCAAGCAATTATCAAGAGCAAAATGATTTGCAGTGGTCTGAAAGGTGTAGAAAAGTCAGGATCAGCTATGTTTATTGCTTGTTGATTACAAAATAACACTTAACTAGTAGACATTAGTCAATCAGTCAGCCCACAGATATTTATTAAGCACTCACTATTTGGCAGGCACTGGTGCTTTGAATCCCCAGGGATACAAAGAAGCTAAAAACACTGTCCCTGCCCTCAAGGAGTTCCCATTCTAATAAAAGGAGACAACATACAAAAACAAAACTAAACTAAACACAAGTTATATACAGATAGATGGAAGGTAACCTCAGAAGGAAGGCGGGGGAGCCAAAAAAAAGCCTCCTGCAAAATCTTGGAGGAAACAAGGAAAGCTAAGAAGCTGGGGGACGGCAAAGGCACTGACTCGGAGGTTCTTCATCTGACAGAGCTTCTCTTGTATATGTTATGATCATACAAGATTTCTTGATAGTTTTAACCACAGAGCTAACTCTGTCCAATGACCTTCTAGTGTTCACTAATAGATCAAAATAGAAAAGGAATTTCCTATAGATGATGAAGTTCTCCATATGTTCTTGCTGGCATCTGATATCTTACTTACTGTCAGACCCAGACTATTACAGGGCCTCTTTGAAGGGATCTATAATTACTAAACAATATTGGCTTAATAATCCACACAGTTGAAAACTAAATGAATGAAAAATGTCTATTCTATTGTTCAGACTATGATATGCAGTTTTCAGGCCAGTTCATTGAGCTGGTACATTAGTGTTTGTGTGTGTGTGCGTGAGTGAGTGAGTGTTTGTGTGTGTGTATCCATCTATTTATCTATCTAAATGAAAGGAAGTACAGATGTATAATGAGATGGAACCAGAAATTAGGAGAGTGTGTTGACTTGCATTTGGGAAATTATGCTATGCTTTTAATAAATCCATCCTGATCTCAGTTATATATGACCATTTAAAAATACAAATATTCTCTTAGTGATGTTTTATAGCTGTGAATCTTTAAGCTCCACAATCTCTAAAGACTCAGAGTTGTAGATGACACAAAGGTCAGTTTAGGATCATATGGTGGATACAAGTATACTTTAACATCCTTTTCAACAACATCCTAGGTTTAAAAAATTTACATAAGTAAAATCCTTAAGGAAACATTAGCAAATCATACAATGAGGGCAAAAGCAATATCTGAGCAGGCTACATGCTGCATTGGTATCTTACAAACATAAAACATCTAGAAAAAGGCCTAGTATGTAGGTAGATCTCTCCAACAAACTCCAACACAATGAAACTTAGATTCTACCTCAGGGTTCTCTGCACCTGACAGATGAGCTTTCACCGTCTCTTGCCAAGTGACCAGGCATCTATGCCACTTCTTGACTTTCTCCTCACTATTACCCCATGTAGGTACCTTTGTCCTCCATTCCTCATTTTTCAAAACTCCTTTATGTGCTGCCTTCTCCCACTCTAATTTAAGTTCCTTGAAAGTATATTATTTTGCTTCCTTGTAATTTGTATCCTTAATTTTTAATACTAAGTCTGGCACATAGTAAGTCCTTGAGAAATAATTTTATCTACCTATCTATCTATTTGTGGAAGAACATGAACAAGAATTACAGAGGATGAAGAGATAGGGATATATTGCTAACTGGTGGAGGGAATATTGACATCAGTGAAATCCCAGATCCACTGAAGTTTTTACATACATAAAGTATATTCTAGAGCTTCCTTTACAGAAAGATTTTTCAGTTTTACATTTTAAATATAAAAATGGAAACAGGGAAATAACATGAAAAAATATTCCTACCTAAGATCATGCCATAGTAAAGATATCATAACACATGGAAAAATTCAGCATATCTATATAATATTCATCAGTATTATACACTCATCAATACTATATATATTCATGTGTTTGACATTAGCTTATAATTCTGAATGAATGTATATGATACCAAGAAGATGAAAAAATTTTAATTATAAAAATATTTTAACAGCAGCACAATGTCATCTCAGTTTTCCATGCATAAATTAAGCTATTCAAAAGACGATGACTTAACTATTTGAATATTAAATCAAGTCCATAAACATTCAGGAGTAAATAATGAAACAATGTGCCAAAAGTATCATTATATCATTTAGAAATCAAGTTGAGTATAAGCTATAAAGAAAGCAGTCTATTTAACAACCTTGTTCACATTTTTAGCTAGAACTTATCAAAAATAAGCAATCACACAAAGGCAAGAAAAATAATGTCCTTTAACCTAAGTTGCCACTTAAGCTCTAAAAGGCCATTCTTTCCTTTTGGTATCTAGCAAACGTTGGGAACAAAAAGAACATAAAAAAGAATAGGTTGAATTCAGCTTCTATCAAGATGTGACTCCAAAATAAAAGCATCTTGTGCAGTTAAGACTTCTACTTCTCCCCTTTCCTCATGAAGGTTTTTCAAGTAATATATAGTCCAAGAATAAGCACACTTTCCCCTAACTTTCAAACCACAGTTTAACATGGAATGATAGAGATTTTCAATCTCCTCTAATATGAAATAAGTTCTTCAAAAGGTATGGAGAAACTCCTTTTGGTCTAAGTAAAAAAATTTAAAAAAGACATAATCGTGGAAATAATGAATGTTAGATTTTCTATATAATTTTTTAAAATGAAAGATGAAAAAATTATTTCTTCTTGACTTATTTCTGTCCTTTGTAAAATATTTTAAGCTTTATGCCCTTGTCTCTAAAATTCATAATTTTAAATGTAATAGAGCACCCAACACTCACTTTACTTTTATTCCTATCTCTCAATGGCTGGAAGGCACTTTCAATATAAACTGGGTCATCCCATTATATATCCTCATTATATAACTCTGAGATCCATTTTTCATGAAAAGGGTTTAATTGTTTTCCTTCTAGAAGATTAACAACATGCACAATGTTACTTATTTACTTTTATATCATTTTAAATTAGTTTCTATCCATTCTCTTTTCCTCAATTAGATGCCATGGGGTGATCATGCCTTTCTTTGAAAACCCCTACATTTTATTCTCAAACACATCAACCCCTCTATCCCACCATATATCCATACACGCACTCATTCTCCCACCCAACCACCCATACATTTATTCATCCATCCAACACAATTAATTGTCTACCTATTAGTTCTTGATGCAATTTGGACAAAAATAACCTTGTACATGGGTAACTGTTGCACTGTTCTTGTTGTCTGACCAGTAAGAAAAGATGTGTCTTGGCCACCCACATTGTTGGATTTCATGTCTTGGGTGTGGGAGATTTCATTTTAAAGAAATCATTTAGTCCACTCTGGGGTATTCTATTTTGGCACAAGTGAAGCACTTTTAAGCAAATGCCTTTCCCAAAGATTATTATGAGAATCATGACCCACCATGCTTGTTGTTCTGCCACCCACCTTAAATAATTGCTTCATATTTAATGTCTGCTTTCTCAAGTATCGACAAGTGAAAAACCACTTATGGTATAAGAAAGAGATTAAAATGGCCTAAAAATGAAATTGAACAGGAATGCTTAGTAAATGTACCAACAATGTGTATAATAGTAACTGCAATTGTATTGAAAAGTCAAGTATTGTAACCATCTAATTATTCAAACTTTTACTTCCCTGCAGGTGTAAATACATGAGCCTAATAAGCTTTCCCACTGTGAAGGAGCTTACTTAAATTATATTAAAATATTAAAAACTATTTAATGAGCTTTTTCCCTCCAAAAGTAAATTGAGTGTGTGCCTGAACCTGCTTGAGGCAAAGGAAGTTTCAAACATATCGTTTTTTAAACTAGCCATTATTTCCCATGTTGGAAAAAAAAATGGCAATTTTATTTCTCGACAGCAAATGAAACTGTCAGGAAAATTTAGGTGCAATAAAATTGGGTGGTTAAACCAACATACTGGATTTGGAATAAAACTGAATTAAAGGAATTAAAATTAATTCTTATGTCAGTCAAAATTTAAGAAATACTATTACAAAACTTAGTTTCTTTGCAAACAGAAATTCCTTGTTTTGGGTTAACTGCAGATTTATCAGTCTTCTTAATGGTGTCACATTTGAAATTTGTACATTGAAAAATATTTTGCATAAGATGTGTTGCTTCTGGCAACTTCTCTGCCTAAATAAAAAGTTGTCAAGCAGTGTGACTTTAGTGGTACAGAGTTTTAAAATGGTGGCTTCAGTCCAAGGTTAGCTAATAACGGCTGACATGCCCTGGAATCTTGAGGCCTAAATCAACATTGTTTTCACAGCTGTAATTAAGCCACCTAATCAGAAGCACATTTTGACGGGACAGTTTCTGGAAGCCAGACATTACAATTTCTTATGCCTGGAGCGCAGTGGCTCATGAGAGGTCCTCATTTAATTTCAGGCTTTTTTTTTTTTAAAGCAGTAAAATGAAAAGACTATTTAAAAAAAAAAAAAGCAGCGTGCAACTGTTGAAATGAAGCAGGCCTATGTGTTCATGCCTTGACCAACCTTGTATCCCACCCTTCTCAGGCTCTCTGCCGAGTCCCCATCTCTCAAGTGGCAGCTGCACACAGTGAGATTAAGGGCTTCTGCCAAAATCAACAGATGAGCTGGTCTGAACTGGCTCTCTGTGTGTTCTGATTGTAAATTGTGCTGGTGATGATTAGAGAACTCTAACACAGGATGTCGACTCTTAAAACTGTCCAGAGAAAATAATTTTTTTTTTTTAGTTCAGGAAATTTTTTTAAACTTTTTTGTGGCTTGGTACATAGTGTTTTGTCTATAACTTTCAGATGATTCAATTGAATTCACCCAAATTAACTAACTATGCAATTTTTTTAAAAAGCCACTGCCTGTTCCCACCATGATCCTTCATCTCAGGCTGTTTCCGTAATGGTGCTGAAGGAAGCTCTTCTACTAGCCCCACAAGTTGTGTGCTTTTACCACCTGCCAAAAGACCAGAGTTCTAAAATGGAGAGAATGGAGGGTCACTATTTGCATTCTTATCTATTAACTACGTTGACTGATAGGAAAGTGGCATTGTATATACTTGCTATTTTCCTGCTTCTCTTTGCCTTCATATTCAGTAACTTTAAAATAAACTTTCAACCCCAGAGGCCATTGTAAAACTATCAATATGAAGGCACCAGTCACTGGGGTCTGATTACATTTAGTTCTGCATTTTAATTACATATGGATTCTATTAACTGAACCTTTTGCCTTATAGGCAACATTTTAATCAAATTACTATAATTTTCAAATATGTTACAATAGTTTGACAAGTTAAAAGTTCACATACCTAACATATTGAATATCAAAAAAAACCCTTTATATTAAAAGGAAATATTCTTTACAAATAGACTAATACATTCTGGGGTTACTCTGGGTTTTTTTGGAACACCTACCTCCATGTTATGTTATTTGATTTTTAAAACTATATTAGTTTATATTATTAAACTTACTGTATCACAAATTCTGTAATTTTCATTATGCTATTAGCCTAAAGGAAGATGTGTCTACCATTCTCTTACTGCCATGAACTTAATAGATAACAAGACAAAGTACACAAATGCGGTATAAAACTTTCTGCTGCAATTCAGTTGCTCACAGCCATTTAACAATTCAGCCAAATTAAGCAGGTTAAACAAACAAACAAAAAAAACTTCACTTTCACAAAGTGATTTTTAAGATTTACCTTATTTTTTTCTTACTGATGAAATGAACCAAAAAGGAATATATTTTGCCAGGTATTCAGTGTCATTGTTGCCATCATCCTCCTCTTATTGGATCACCTTCTGTCCACAAGGTAGGATGCTGTGACAGAGAAGATACTACATGGGAAGATACTACATTGTACAACAAACACTTAAAGTTCAGGGACAAAATAATGGAGCAAATTACTTATCACTGAGGTGGTATGCTGCAAAGGTGTACTTTTATCTTTTTAACTTTTATATAAATATATATATACATACAAATGTATGTATATATATATATATATTTTTTTTTTAAGGGACTCTTTGCTTTATTATGTATGAGTTAGTTTGCAGTACTAGGTATAGAGTCAATGGGTAGACTGGGTTTTTAACCCCTAACTAACCTCTGCAGCCTGTGTGTGAGGCTAGGCTCTAAGTCTATAGGTAATATTAGCACAGCAGAAAGATGGACTTAATGACCATGGTAAAGAAGAATATTGACCAGAAGTGGGAAACAATTTATAGAATATGCTACAGGACAGGAAAGAGTAGATTGTGAATCCAGAATATCACCCAATAAAACAGTTGTGCTGCCTCCATATTAGTGAAAGGGCCAACACAGGGCCCTTTTAGCCCAGCTGCCTATGGCCACTATAAGGATATTCTCAATCTATGAAGTAGGTTTATAATGAAGTTCAAAGTAGCACTGACAAGGACTGTAGCAAACCTCAGACCTTCCCTAGAGACATTGCCTTACTGTAACTTGTATCTACCCAGAACAAGTCTAATGAGATAATTCATATGAGATAATTCAAAACTTTAGAATAGCTATCATGTCCTCCAAAGTCTTCTCCAAATTGCAGTTTATTCAACTGTTCCTTATATGGCATGAAATTGAGGTTCTTCATCAGCTCAGTTGCTCTCTTCAAGATGTTCTCCAAACTATCAATATCCTTACTCAAATATGGTGCCCTTGAAATGTGCACAACACTGAGATGTGATATGACCAGGACAGAGTAAAGGAGGGCTATTAACCTGCTTAGGCCTGGACTCTAGGTCTCTATTGACATTGCCTAAGGCTACATTAACTTTCTTGCCATTAACGTCACAAAGTAGACCCTTATGACCTTGCAAAGCACTAAAACAGGCATTTTTTTTTCAAACTGCTGCTTACCTACATCTCCCCAATCTTTTATTTTTGAAATTGATTTAACTGCAGTGAATTACACTTGTCACCAATATGCTAGCCTCTCAAGAGCATGTTGTTGGTGATCCAACCCAGCTGATCATTCCAGATTTGTGTTAGTTACAATTTTATAAACATACCACCAAGGCCTTTCTCTAAATCAGTGATAAAAAGGTTAAACATCACAAAGCTGTACTCCTTTGAGGTACTCTACTGGATACCTCATTTAACTTAACCAGTTTGGAATTCACATAAATGCTATCATCTAGCTTTTATTTTTCATAACTATAATCTGGAGATATTTTATTAATTTTTTTGCTAAAATTCAGGTTAAATACATCTATAGATTTGCCTGATTTACTATTCTAAATAAGCCTATCAAAAATGGAAGTCTGGTACTGATGAATCCATATTGGCTTTATATCATCACTTTTATTTTCTATATTTTCACTAACAATATCTCAATATATCCCAGAATTTTTCTAGAAGTCAAAGTCAACCTTACTGACATATACTTTATTGAATTCATTCTTTTCCAAATATTCTCTACCAAGTTTCTCTCTTCTGATTCCTACATCTCCAATCAATTAATCAACAAACAATTATTAAAAATAAAATAAAAATAAACACCCCCCACAAACGTTTGATAAGGGATAGGGGACTATTAAAAGATATCATTAAGAAAATGAAGTTTAAATTGAGTTCTGAAGAAAATCAGGGCTTCTGAGAGATGGAAGTGAAGAGAGCATGCATTGTAGGTATAGTGGAAGGCCAGCACAAAGCACAGAAAGAGCAGATGGAGGATTCTGTCTAAAGATTAGCAAGAAGCTCAAGTTGGCTGGATTGTAGAATGAGGGAAGGGGAATAATGTGTAATGAACCTGGAAAGGCAGATTGGTGTCAGGTTATGTTTGTTTAATTTTTTAACATGAATTTTTTCAATTAACAAGCATTTTAGTTATTCTCTCTTCCACTTTCATTACAAAACTAGAGAAAAAAGTCTTATAACATTTATGAAAAGTCAAACAAATTAAATAAGCAGGTTGGTCAGGTCCAAAATTTTATGTCTTATCCTTCACCTTGAGACAGTTTCTCTTCCAGCAGGTGGGTAGCATTCATTATCAATCTTCAGTCCCCTGAAATTGTAATATGAAACTACTAGGTCTACTTGCTTCCTAGTTTTTTTTATGATTTTCCTTGAGAATCTTGAACTTTTGTTCCTCTAAATCAGAGGTTCCCAAACTTGTCTGGCTTACCAACCCATTTAAAAAAAAAAAAAATTCTCAGCATCCCTCTGGGATTAAGTTAGCCCATATTGTTATTCAACATTCCCCCAATTGCACCTGAGGCTATTACTGTCCCCTGGACCATTCCAGTGCCACCTAGGGGGTAGAATCACCAATTTTGGGAATCAAATGGATTTTATTATTTTTCTAGCACAGCAAAGAAATACATTTTAATTAACTGATACCCTCTAATAATCAATAGTCCTCCATTTAATTAAGTCTGTCTTTTATTTCCATAAAGCATATTTTGTAGCTGTGTTTACATAGCTCCTTGGTGCCTTGGTATGGTCACCCCACCACCACTGCCATGTGGTGGATTTCCATGTGCTTTATACACTTTTTTTTTTTTTTGCTTTTTGGAGGGCAATTGGGGTTAAGTGACTTGTCCAAGGTCACATGGCTAGTAAGTATTAAGCGTCTGAGGTCGAATTTGAACTCAGGTCCTCCTGATTCCAGGGTTGGTGCCATATTCACTGCACCACCTAGCCACCCTGATTCTGTTGTTTTTTAAATGACATTTCCCTTTCTCTTTCTTTCTGATAGGTTTTTGCTAACAAGGAGTCTACTATTTATACCTTTTGAACTAAGCTATTAATTCTCCTAGCAAGTCTTTTCTCTTAAACTCTCATTTCATTTCCAAGACTTTCTTCTAGTACTCTCACTTTATCTATAGTATCATTTTAACTCTTTAAAAAAAAACAACAACTATGTTTCATTTCTTTCAGGATTCTAGTTGACCTTGTGGCCATACCATAGCTTTTTGGTTTGTTTATATGGTGATTTTCAGTGGGGGCAGGGAGTAGTGGAGATTTATTTGTAGATGTTTTGGAGTTCGTTTTTTCTTCTGGATTTATATATATCTTGTACTAAAATAGATCTTTATTATGGGAGTCATTTTTATTTATTCATTGTTCTAGTCTTACTTTTCTTTTCCCCCCCTTTTTTGATATTTTATTTAGTATTTTATCTTTCCCCAGTTATCTGTAAAAACAATTTTTAATATTTGTTTTTAAAAATTTTGAGTTTCAGGGGTGGCCAGGTGGTTCAGCGAGTAAAAGCACTGGCTCCTGTGTTGGGATGATTGAATCCCGGGCTCAGACACTCAGCACCACACCCAGAAATAACTGGCCATGTAACTTTGAGCAAGTTACTTAACCCCAATTGCTTAAAAAAAATTAAAAAAAAAAATTTTGAGTTCCAAATTCTCTCCCTTCCTCTCTACCCCCCTGATTGAGAAGGCAAGTAATCAATATAGGTTATTATGTGTAACCATACAAAACATATCTATATTTTGGAAAAGAAAACACTGACAAAAAAATTCAAGAAAGACAAAGTTTTAAAAAAGTATGGCTCAATCTGCATTCAGATACCATCAGTTCTTTGTCCAGGGATAGACAGCATTTTTCATTGTAAGTCCTTCAGAGCTGTCTTGGATCACTGTATTGTTAAGAATAGCTAAGTCATTCACAGTTGATCATCTTACAATATCACTGTTACTTTGTACACAGTTCATTTTACTTTGCTATCAGCCCATGCAAGTCTTTCCAGGTTTTTCTGAGAGCATCCTGCTTATCATTATAAAGCCAATCACAAGCAGCAATCCTGAGGTCTGCTGCTGTGAATAACTTTTAAGGATCTAATGGCATAGTATAGTGAACTTTCTATTTATTCAGCAATAAAATAAACATTCAAGAAACTAAAATACAATATTCACAACAATATAACATAATAACTTATTACTAAAGTAGTCACATAGTGTTAAACAAAGCATATCATTCAGTAAGTCACAATCTCCTCAATCAATATAAAGTACCCATCTAAAGTCTTCTTTTATCTTGATTGGAGGCTAGCTTCCAATTATCCTTAAGCCAATCATCCTTAAGGGGTGGTGGAAAGTACAAAGGTCATCTACCCCTAGGTCATAGTAAGTTACAATATCATCAGTCCCTACTGAGTACCCAAGTAAAGTTCTCTTTCATCTTGACTCCAGGCTGACTTCCAAACCCCACAGTTCCTCTTCCATGGGTTGATCACTCCCAGCACTTGCCTGGATTCAACCAACTGTTGGGCTAAGAGAGAGAATATTTGTGATGTTGGCACTCTGTTGTTCTGTGTTGGTGTTACTTTGTTAGACAGAAGCCCTCTGGCTGTTGAATTGTATTACTTTGTCAGACAGAAGCATTCTGTCTGTTGAATTGTGTTACCTTGTCAGACAGAAGCATGTTGTCTGTTGATTTGTGTTGATTTCTCAGAGTGAATTGAGATGATAGGACCGACAATATGTGTAAATATTGTAGCAGTATTGAGCTTTGTTTTCCTAAAAACATAAACTGTGAAGAGTTTGGGATAGAGCAGTCCCTGTGAGCTTTGATATGGAATAGGAGCAGAAAGCTGACTACCTGTGAATCCAGGCAACAGTCAGGTGAATCCAGGCAAGAGCTAGGAGCATGGAAGAGGAGCCATGGTGTTTGGAAGTCAGGCTTGAGTTAAGATGAAAGGAGACTTTACATGGGTACTCAGTAGGAACTGATGATATTGTAACTTACTGTGACCTAGGGGTGGATGGCCTTTGTACTTTCCACTATCCCCTAAGGATGACTGACTTAAGGATGATTATCCCTTTTTAAGGATGATTGGCTTAAGAATGATTGTAAGCCAGTCTGGAATCAAGATGAAAGAAGACTTGATTTGGGTACTCTATATTGATTGAGGAGATTGTGACTTATTGAGTGATATGTTTTGTTTAAGACTATGTGGCCACCTTAGTAATAAGTTGTTATGTTATGTTCTTCTGAATGTTTTGCTTTAGTTTCTTGAAACTTTTGCTTTAGTTTATTGCTAAATAGAGAGTCAGATTAGATCCTCAAAGTTATTCACAGCAGTAGTCCTCAGGAGAGCTACTTGTGATTGGCTTTACAACAATTGTATTCCATCACAATCATATACAATTTGTTCATCAATTCCCCAATTGATGGGAATCCCCTCTATTTCTAATTCCTTGCCCCAGAAAAGAACTACTTTAAGTATTTTTTGTCTATATAGGTCTTTTTCCTTTTTGTTTTGTTTTTTGCAGAAGATGTTTATTTATGCTTTTTTGTTTTTTATCTCTTTTGAGATACAGACCTAGTAGTGGTTTTAGTAACTCAAACTGTATGCCTGGTTTTATAGCCCTTTGAACATAGTTCCAAATTGCTCTACAGAATGGTTGAATCAGTTTACAACTACACCAACAATTAATTAATGTCTCATTTTTCTCATATCCCTTCTACCAATTGTCATTTACTTTTTCTTACCTATTAGCCAATCTAACAGGTATGAGGTAGTAACTCAGAATTGTTTTAATTTGCATTTCTCCAATCAATAGTGAGATGGAGTAGTTTTCATATGGTTACAGATAGCTTTGATTACTTCATCTAAAAACTGATCCTATCTTTTGAGATGATTGGAAATGGCTATTTTTATAAATTTTACTCAGTTCTCTTTATGTATGAGAAATGAGATCTTTATCAGAGAAACTTGCTTCAAAAGTTTTTCACAGTTACTATTACTAACTGTAGTCTCCTCCCTCCTATTCCCCAACCCCTGTTTCTTCTATTCTCTCTCTCCTTTCACCCTGGCCCTCCTCAAAAGTAGTTTGCTTCTAACTACCCTTTTCCCTAATTTTCCCTACCCCCCCTTTCTATTATCCCCTTCCTCTCCTACTTTCCTGAAGGGTGAAATAGATTTCTATACCCAATTGAGTGTATATGTTATTCCCTCTTTGAGCCAATTCTGATGAGAGTAAGGTTCATTCACTCCCCTTCACCTCCCCCCTTCTTCCCTTTCACTTTAAAAGTTTTTTCTTACCTCTTTTATGTGAGATGATTTAACCCATTCTACCTCTCCCTTTCTCTCTTTCCTAGTATATTCCTCTCTCTCCCCACTTAATTTTATTTTTAAGTATCATCCCTTCATATTCAGTTCACATATGTTCCCTCTATATATACTGCTTCTAAATGCTATAATAATGAAAATGTCTTATAAGTTACAAATATCATCTTCCCATGTAGGAATGTAAACAGTTTAATCTTATTAAGTCCTTAATGAGTTCACTTTTCTGTTTACCTTTTTTATGTTTCTCTTGAGTCTTATATTTGAAAGTCAAATTTTCTATTCAGTCTTTTCATCAAGAATGCTTGAAAGTTCTCTATCTCACTGAATATCTATTTTTCTTCAGAAAGATTATATTCAGTTTCACTGGGAAGATGATTCTTGGTAGTAATGCTAGCTCCTTTGCCCTCCAGAATATCATATTTCAAGCCCTCTGATTGTTTAATGAAGAAGCTGCTAAATCTTATGTTATCCTGACTGTGGCTCCACCATATTTGATTTCTTTCTTTCTCAGCATTATTTTATAAATAAAAATGGCTATTATTGAATGGAGTCACCATTGAGAGATTCTCTATCCCTTTCACCTCCACTATGAACAAACTGACACTGATAATAAGGAAGTAAGCCCAAGAGACACCATCAAGTAGATAAGACATCAGTTTCTATAAATAGAAAAGGTGCTAAAGAAGAGGTATTACCATCTCCTTTGTCACTACCCCATGAAGACCACCACTTCGCCTTTCCATCTGACCTGCAGCTAGCATTTTCTATATTTGTCTCCAACATTAGAATGTAAGCTCATTGAGAGCAAGAGTTGTCTTCTTTTTCTATTTGTATTCCCAGTACTTTGCACATAAGTGCTCTTTCATTCATTCATTCACTTGTGCAAATTTATTAAGCTGTGTCTTCCTCAGTTACTTTTTTCTGTATAATTCTTATAAGAATAGTTGAGCCAATTTCAATTGAGCATCTTATAATGATACTTCCATATAACAATGCATTTGTGATACTATATATATAGACCTATAAAGATAAATATGACAAAACAGATCTTTAAAAAACTTAGGAGAAAATGGGTTATTATATTTTTAGTTCTATTGTCATAGCTAAACAATTTTGGCAATCTTTTCATCTATCACATGTTATAAGTAACAATCACACTAGTAATTTTAGAAGATCATGCTTTTTGAGCATCTGTCAAAAATCAGAACATACTGTTCTAAATAAATTTTCTCTGGGGTATTAATAAAAATATGTAGTAATAGCTAGCATTTATATAGCACTTTAAGGTTTGCATAGTGCTTTACAAATATTAAATCATTTTATCATTTTAACATTACTGGACAGCAAGTGCCATTGTTATCTCCATTTTACAGATGAGGAAACAGAGGCAAAGAGAGTTTAAGTGACTTATTCAAGGGTTTTAAAGCTAGTGAAGAGGGGCGGCTAGGTAGCACAGTGAATAGAGCACCAGCCTTGGAGTCAGGAGGAGCTGAGTTCAAATCCAGCCTCAGACACTTAACACAAAATTAGCCATGTGACCTTGACCAAGTCACTTAACCCCAATTGCCTTACCTTCCCCCCTCCAAAAAGCAAAAAATAAATAAAGTTAGTGAAGATTCTGGGCTGGATTTGAACTCAGGTCTTCCAGACTATAGGTCCAGTAAGGTACCTCTCTAGATTAAGAACGTACTTCTTGAAAAAAATATAGTAGGAAATGAGGCTAGTCACCACGATAACTTGCTGCATACTAGATTAGTAAAGGACTGCACATATTCATAGTATCGTCTCTCTCACATACCCAAATGTTATGTGGGTCCTATTGCCCCACGCTGCCACAAAATCATTATGACTGATCTCTATTGTGCTTTAGTAAAATAGGATAGTCCAAAGCTTTCAGTTCAAAGTCTATTTTGATGAGTATAATACAGAACAAAAGCACACATAGAACTGGAAGCTAATATGCTTGAGGAAATAAAATGAATCAAAGAAATATGATACAGAAATGTTAAAAGTCAGTAGGCAAGGGTATAGTTGATAAGAAACCTTAAAGCAAAGCATAGATTGTGGCATCATTACTGCATGGTACTAAGCATTAAATGAACACATGACAAAAATAAGGAATCAAATATAAAATGGTTTTTAGTTCTACAACGATAGGACAGTGTAATTGGAAGAATACTGGATGAAGAGTGAGGGAAGGTACTGAAGTCAAATCTTGTCTCTGCCACTTGTTGCAGATATGCACATCACTTAAATTCCCTGGGTGTCAGTTTATATCAGCTATAAATTATGGGTATGGGTAGATGATTTCTCAGTCTCTAAATCTATAAAAATCTGTTCCTTTAGGTGAATGCAGACACAATAGAGCAGAGTTATAATTAATGATGAGCTTGTATAATGAACTTTCATAAAATGAAATTACTTTCATTAGTCATTATTTAGCATTTGCTGAGTACACACAATGTGTTAGACAATGGTATAAAACATATCAAAACTCAAGGCTAATGGTTGATTTTTACAAACTCTTTTGATGTGCTAAGAACCTAGAATGAGGACAGTAACAATTATGTTGAGAAAAGTGTCAACATAGGCACAATCTACAAATTCACTAATTACTAAAGTACATTTTTAAAAGCTTTTTATTGAGGCTATGTGTGAATGAAAATGAGATGAGCTGGCCATTGAGTGAGACTCAAAGACAAAAAAAATGGATGAGAAAAATGAAAAAAAAAAACATCAGACTTTAGTGTACTTTTGGGTTTTGTATTAAGAGACATGAAAGATGTGAAATTGAGGGGAGGTTGCCATGTGCATGGATGGAGAACATGCCTGTACTCATAAAATTAAGAAGCCTTCAAAAATTTTAAATTTTAAAGTGAAATACATAAGCCTGTTGATGGAATTTAACTGTGGTCTGCAATGCATGTCAGCAATCATAAGGGTGTGTAGATAAGTCAAAACAACCAACTTACCCCCACTGCTTAAGCAAAACTTAAAGGACAAGTCCTTTTGACATCAAGCTGTCATAACTTCACCAAGGATTTTTGAAATGCTGAAGTAGACAGCAGGGTAAGAATACAGTTCATTTAAAAAATCAAGATAAAATTAGCACTGGGGAGGTGGGGGTGGAGGGAACCAGAGTGAATCCATTTTAAAAGGGAGCTCAAAAGTTCAGGTGAGGAGACTTGCTCCAAAGAGAAAACCAGAGTGAAGAGAGCACTGGAGAATGAAGAGCTTTTACTCTCGTCAAGAAGGGAAGATTGCTTCAGGCTATTCCAAAGGGAAGCTGTTCCAGGAAGATCAAAGAAGAAACTAACTGTTCTCTGAACCAAGAAAGAAAAAAACCAAGTGAATCAGGACATTGTGGCGCTTAATAATTGAGAAGCAAAATGTGTTAACCCAATAACGAAATCCAAGATTTTGCTTAAAACAGTTGAGAATAGGCTGAGCAGAGAAAGTCAAGTAAAGCTATCTGTGACTAGTTATAAACAAAATACGCCTTTTTGTACTTAGGAGTCTCTTTTGCTCCCAAAATTTCACTACCATGTTAACACATTTTCCTACTCAATTATTAAAAACCACAATGCCATGGATTCGCTTGGTCCATTTCTTTCTTGGTTGTATTTGTGGACAGAAGAAGACAGACATAAGAAATGTGGTGAAGAAAGGAGCAATAAAATTAGGTAACTGACTGGATATGAGAATAGGAGTGAAGCATCAGTTATCCAGTGGAAGTCCTGGGATGACTAAAAGACAGTGGTATCTTCAATAGAAATCAAAAAGCTACGAGAAGGAAGAGGAAGAGTGTGACTTTTGTTTTGGACATGTTGAATTTGAGCTTCCTACAAAACTTCCAGAAGTTGACAGAGACAAAGAGGTTAGCAACAAAAGAACTAGACAAGAACCTTTGTTTGCAAGGTGCTAACCAGTCAATCATTTCATGTCTAGCTATTTATATTATACCTGTATATATTGTTTGATTGAATAGATTGAATAAAATAAGTTTGCTGTGGAAAAAAAAGAAAGGAAGGAAAAAAAGAGCCTTTGGTGATTCCCTATGACCTCTAGGATAAAATATAAATTCCTCTGTTAAGTTGCTAAGACCCTTTACAAACTGACTCTAGTCTGTCTTTCCATGCTGATCCTTCATGCATAGACCAGCCTACTTATTATTTCTCAATCATGATAATCTATTGGCCTCTCTGTGCCTCTCATACAGACTGTCAAAAAGTCATTTGTATGTCAGTGAGGTTGACAGAATACCATTCTCCTGGCACATGAGAGACGATTCATAGACTCTTAAAGTTGGAAGGGTGTTCAGAGATAATTGAGTCCATCATCTCATTTTGAAGAAGAGGAATCTGAAAAGCAGAGAAATGAAGTCACTTCCCTAAGGTTGGAAGAATCAGAATTCAACCCAGCTTATGTAATTATTTTTTAAATTATTCTAGACTTAATGAACTCAAAATGAATATTTCCCAATACAAAATAGAGCACAGTCAATAGTCAATAACCATTTATTAAGCATTTACTATGTTACCAGGCACTGTGCTAAGTGCTGGGTAAACAAATACAAAGACAGCCCCTATCCTCAAGGAGCTAACAATCTCATGGAGAAAGGTAGCTGTATGAGGGTATGATGGAGACAGTGAGTCTGGTGCCAAGACCCCTTCTCAAACACAGGTTCTGGGGCTTGTGGTCCCATCCTCTAGCCAGAAGGTCTAACCAGAGGTGGGGAGGGTACTGCTATTGTGGAGGTGTTCTGCTATTCTGCTGGTCTGTTTTTCCTTCTAGTTCTCTTGTTCACTGCTGTGCATTTTTAAAAGCACTTCAATAACTGCCTTTTCTTTTTGAGCGGTGAATGGGGAAACCTATTATTAGCTCCTCTCTCCTTTACACTTTTCCAACCAAAAAACTGGGGGAAAATAATTGAAATAAATATGTACAGTCAGACAAAACCAATTCCAACATTGTGTTTAAAACTATTTCACTGAACACCTTGAGTCTAACACTTCTATGTCAGCAGACAGGAAGCATAGTTCATCATTGGTCAAGAGCTGGTCACTATACACTAATCAGAGTTATTAAGTCTTTTTAAGTTCTTTTTTTTTCTTTTCAATGTTGTATAAATTATTATCCTGGTTCTGCTCACTTCAAACAGGCACTGTCCCTTTCATCATTTTTTATGACCCAATAATGTTCCATTACAGTCATATACCAAGATACGTTCAGCCATTCCCAAATTGATAAGTATCCCTCTAATTCTTAGTTGTTACCTAAAACAAAAAGAATTGCTATACATTTTTTTTGTATATATGGGTCCCTCTTTCTTTGATCTTTCTAAGGTAAAGGCATAGTGGTGGTACCATTATGTAAAAGAGTATGCATGGTTTAGTGACTTTGGGGACATAATCCAAATTGCTTTGCTGAATGGCTAAGCCAATTCACAGACACACTAATTGTGCTCCAGTGTACCTCCTTTCACAATTTTTTTTGTTACTTTGCCAATCTAGCAAGTATGAGATGGACCTTTAATAGCTCAGATAATTCTAAGTTCTGTGAGCTCTCCCCTTTTCGACATTACCTTTGATTTAAATGATAAAAACAACAATAAACTCAGGAAAAAAGGAGCAAGCCAACAAAGAGCTAACACAAAATAGCTTGAATCAGCTAAAGGAAAAGAATAGAAGAAATTCTTAATATTTCATAGAAAGGCCATATAGAGACACACATGTTTAACCTCAGATATTGATACAAAAATTTTCTTCTTATTTAGTTTCTTATGGTAATGATGATTTTCAGTAGTTTCTCAACCAGAAATGAACATGAGTACATAAGAGACTCACAAGCTAATGTAAGGCTTAGTTACCAAACACCTATGTTCTTACATTTATTTTATTTACTTTAATGCTGACTCTCTTTCTGGCATATCCACATTTTAAATGGGTCAATAAATGAATGTTAAGAGGAAACCATTTCCCCCTTATAAGCCCCATTATGTCCTTTCTGCAATGAAATTTAAAAAAGAAGAAAATAGAACAAGCAATACCCCCCACACAAAAAAAGCCAAACTATAAATCTCATTATGGACATATTTGTCATCAGAGAAATAAAGGTTTCAATCATTACCTTGTTTCAACTGGGCATAAATACATATATGTTCAAGAATTTCCCAAACATATCCTGAAAAGCTAGATAATTATTTTACTAGTCTTAGGTAATCACAAATTTTATCATGGGTTAAAATTTTAAACATAAAATGATGCTGAAACTGAATTTTAATCATATGGATGAATCACAACATGCATCTTTAGCTAGGCATGTATTATGGATAAGTCTAGTTTCCTACCGAGAATAATCACATGTTCTAATTACCATTTTGGTTATACACATAATTAATAATATTCTGTCTTAATGGGACACATTGAAACTTCAGACAGTTTCATGCTGTAACTATGCATATTACCAAATCTTAATATCAGTTGTACTGCCAAACACAAAGAAATTGTTGTATTTTAGCACTAATAACAATATTCATATCTTTATACAAAAATGCAATGAAAAAATATTTGATTTTCCCTTGAAAGGTTGCTTCCTGCTAATAATTTTATATTACTGGGTTATCTCCATTTACCCTAAATTATTCATTTTGACCAATGGTCTTATCAAAAATAAAAACACGAAAGTTAATGAGACAATGATTCACATAAAAACAGATATTATGATGAACAGAACACACACTTACTGAGTGTAAACTTTCATTTTCACGTAGACAAGCTGTTTGGAGCTCTGATTTCAGAGCTGAAATGTGGTTTCGATGAGATGTCATTTCCTTCTCTAATGTAGCAATTCTAGAGCTTGCAAGTTGGTAGACATCCATGAAACTTTTAATCATAGCCTAAAGAAATAAAAACAGTGTCACATACAATTCAAATAAAACTGTCCCCAAAGGAGAATCTCCATAATTTGAAAGCAGAATCATTAAAATTTGAAAACAAACAAGTTTTCATTTTTCTTGAAAAGAGTAAAGCAAAACATTAACTTTTAGATTGAGAGCACTTGTATCTATTTTCAGAAAGTTTGAATTGCAATCACTGAAACTTTTTTTCTAAAGTAGGTATTTTAATAAGATGTACTTTGATGTATTGTTTTCAAATTTTAAATGCAGTATTAAAAGTTGACATACTTTTTTTTTACTAGAGTTAACTGCAAGTTACAGTTTAACCTAAATATTTATCTTAAGAGACATACAGTAGATAGATATAAACATGAATATATTAAAATGAGCTGAGTTGGTAAAAAATTTCAATTTATCTTGAAAAAAGTATATTTTATAACAAAAAGAACATATATTTAGTAGAAAGAACTTCATTACAATATAGTTAGGAAAATGTAATTATGTTCATATTTATCAGAGAGTAATGTTCCTGCTATGTAATATTGATCAGCCTGATGATAAAGCTAATAGCACAAAGCATTTAAATGATTCAACATTTTCTGGTAACTTCATATGAAACCTAACGGTATAAGCTTATTGGTATTACTGGACTTTATTACAACAGACTATTTTTTTTTTCAGTTTTTTCCTTATGAAGTAACCTGAAACAGGTTTTGGGTAAAAATACATCATCCTTAATAACAACAAAAAAATCATTATTATCACCATAACCAGAATTTGTTTAGCAATTTGAGATTTGAAAATCATATATAAATATTTTATCTTCACAACAACCCTAAAAGGTACATGCCATTATTATTATTCCCATTTTAAAGATGAGAAAATTGAGGCAGACAGAGGTTATGTGACTTCTCTGGGATCACACAGCTAGTAAGTGTATGAGACTACATTTGAACTCAGGTTTTCCTGACTACAGGTCCAGTGATCTATCCATTGTGCCACATAATATAACACCTGCCTTTCAAAATATCTAATACACCTAGGTTCAAATAAGTCCACCACCTTTAAGAGATCTCATTAAAACATGCATTTCATTTCATATCATTTTTTTTAAAGCAATTTAAGTATCAGAGCCCAGATTCGATCCCAGGTCATCCCGACTCTGGGGCCGGTGCTGTTACTCACTGAGTCACCTGGCCACCCCTCATTTCATATCATTTGTAACAGTTTATATAAAACAGAAGATGACCACAACAATAGCCCAACGACATATGTTGTGACAGAGGAACTCTGATTTGTGAAAAAAGTTACTAAAATGACTCATATTCTTTGACATAGTAATATGACCACTGTGCATATTACCATATTACCATGATATCACCAGACTATCAATGGCAATAAAACAAAACATCTTAGCAGCATGA
This sequence comes from Petaurus breviceps papuanus, assembly GCF_028583685.1. Lineage (NCBI taxonomy): Eukaryota > Metazoa > Chordata > Mammalia > Diprotodontia > Petauridae > Petaurus > Petaurus breviceps. The sequence continues at coordinate 14,169,225 of NW_027185799.1, forward strand.
TCTTGGAAAAGTCACATCAAGTCTTTAACTGAAAAATAAATGTGAAAGCTGAAAAAGATGATTTTTCAGGTACCTTTCAGTTCTCAGTTTATTATACTATGATGCTTTATATACCAAAAAAATCAAAACAGCACTTTCTATAGTAGCAACAATGAGAAAGAAAGAAGGTACTCATCAATTGGGGAACAAATTGTATTATATGAATATAATTTTTAAAATATTGCATAAGGAATTATGAATATGAAGAATCCTGAAAATTATGAGAAGTTTCATATAAACTTATATAGAACAAAGAATGCAGAACCAGGAGAATAACATACACAAATAATAAATAATTTAAAAGAAAACAACAAGAAAAGGTGACAGAACTTAGGGTCAATAATGGTTCCTGATGACTTAAATAAGCAAAGAGGAATACAGACTAAGAGTATAAGAAGTTTCTTATTTTCTTTTTGTTAGTTAAGATCACTGTATCAGAAAAATCTACCAAATTCTTTTTTGTTATAAGGTAGGATACTATGGGAGGTAGGGAAGATTAGTTAGAAGTGATTGTGATGTAAAAACCAAGATGAATTAAAATTTTAAAACCCTGACTACACTTGTTCTAACGTGCCTTTGTAACATACCTCTTCCCTTTGTCTAGAATCTGTTACCATTCCTTAAAACTTAGGTGTCAGACTTAGAAACTCTTAAGTATTTACATATCAAATTAAAATGCAATTGGGAAATGTTTAACAAAATAAATAAAAATATTACTACATAGAAAATGTTAATTTTTGTTTTCTAGATCAATATGTGGTCCAAGTATTTGTTTCTATTTGAGTTTAACACCAGTGCTTTAGAACTCCATTCACATGACAACATCCATGGAACCTTTCTTCTTCATCCCCAAATCATTAATGACCTGCTCCCACTTTGTTCTTCACTAGTACTTTATACTTAATCATTCTGTGTGTGTATGTGTGTGCACACTACAGTCATTTATGTATCATATAACTCTACAAGATTTCATGAGGGTAAGTCCAAATTTTATTTAAATTTTTAATTTCCTAGCACCTAGCAGTGTATACAGTGGGTACTTAATAAATGTTTATTAAATTGAACATAATATAAAATAATTCTACAAATTATGAAAATGGTATTATAAATACTGAGTTTGCATCTCCCAAGTAATTCATAGCTAATCTTTCAAAACATTCCTTGATATTTAAAATTAATGTCTGTCAGAGACCATTAAAAGCAGATCTATTTTCCTATTCTGTCTGTACAATATTGGAATTTCTCTGAAATAGGTTCTAGTCCCAGTCCTGACACTGGCCATCTGAACTCACGCAAGTCATTTAAACTCTTCTGTAATTGATTTCTATAAAATGGAGGGAATAATACCTAGCTTGTAAGGTTGTATGAAAATCAAATGAGATGACACACACAGAAATGATTTATAAATTATAAAAAAGCAATACATATGTAAGTAAACAATTATTATTAGTTATCTTGGTTAGTTTGTCAATCATTATGTCATACAAATTGATACAAATCTTTTAAATAAGAATTCGCATTCTCATAGAGAAATAATACTTATGATAAGTGGTTTCAATACAAATTCTTCCAGGTTAGCATATAAAATATAAAGTAGGCATCAGGAAAATACTGAATGCTTCCTGAAGTAGTGGATGGATGAGTGAATATGCCATCTAGATGAGATGATCACTTATATTGGTTTTCACTGTTGTAAGACAAAATGTTTTATTTTGCATTTAAGAATATTAGGATTTTAAACAAAGCATTTTGTTATTTCAGAATGTTTTAAAAAATATATTTATTTTTTAAGTGCTAATCTCTCTAAAACAGAGTTCTGTATATCATAAATGATATTCCTTTAAGCCACTTTTTTAAAAAGTTAACATTTCTTGGTAGTGAAACAATTTTAATAAATAAAAATATATTAAAATACAATAGGATTATGGATTTAAAGGTCAGAGGGATCTTACAGGTTATCCAATCCTCTGATTTTACAAATGAGCAAAGTGGGGATTCAGAGAAGATGTGGCCAAGTTCACACATAGTGGGAGAGTTGGCATTCCAACCCAGATATAACTTCAAGTCTATTGTTCTTTGCATTATTATTATGCTGCTTCTAAAGAATCTGAATAAAAACTGAAGATTTTTTGTTTCAGTACCTAAATCAATTTTAAATCTCTATCTTCTAATACTCATCTGTTTTAGGAAAGACATGTTTTTGTAAGAGAACAGTGATAATTTGACTTTTTTCTTTTGTCTAATATTCAGTCAGGAATGAATGAAAACACATACACATGTGTGACTTTTTGTGTAATTTGGCAGAGGGAAGTTTGATATATATGTGTGTGTCTATGTGTATGTGTGTTCTGTGTATGTATATGGAGATACATTTTTTGGAGAGAAGGTACTGTGATCAATACAGAAAACAATTTCCATGGTATTAATATGTGTAGAAGATAGTATACTACTTTCCCTTAAAATAAAATTTTCTTTCAGAGCTGGAGAACTTGAAAGAATATGAATGAGGCAACAGAGTTAGGGAAGGAAGCCACAGTTCATTTGAGGAATGAAGAATGTTAACTTTATACATTAAAAAGTCATTCATAGAGGATTCTGGTGGGGGGAAAAAACAACCCAACAACTTTGTAATATAAAAAGAGTGCCAAGTTGGCAGGGAAATGGAAATGACAACATGAATCAAATGAGAAAAGAAATACTAAACATCTAAGAGTTTTCCCAGTGACCTCTGCCACACCCTTGTGAAAAGAACTGTACTTCTCAATAGTTAATTCTTTCATAAAAATCTTGAGAATTATTACAGTAGAAAATGGTGGGAGCAAGATCTTATGCCAAACTTACATTTAGCATTTGAAAATCAGTGCTTATTCCCATGTTATCTCTTCTTTCAGGCTTTAGATAAATATTACATGATGGCTTATATTACTAGTGGAATTTGATTCAATGACTACTGAAAAAATATTATTGGGCCTACTGAAAGTAACATTTTATATGAGAGATAAATTATAGTGTTTATCAGTTGATAAAAGGATAGGAAGGTAAAATACAGAAGAAATTTCAGTTAACATGTGCCTTTTAATTAAAAAAAAAGTTTTTTACTTTGTAAAAAGAATTTTTGCGAATAGAAAAACACGGAAGTAACAATGACTAGATGTGCTTTTTTTAGTTAAATAATATGAAGTACCAATTTTTTTTCTTAAGGAGGTTATAGGGATATATAGAGGTCCCAGATGCTACAGGTATAATGAAATCATATTCATAGTGTGTACACCCCAAAACTGTGTGCAACAAAGATCCTTACCCAAATAATACTCAGAGGCTTCTCAAGGTAGGAAGCAGAAAAAATGGTTTATTATGATCTCAAGGAAGGGCCACCCTCCTGACAAATGGTCACAGAGGAGAAGCAATTTACAAAAGGAAATGTCAAAGTTATAAAGCCCTAATGAATAATTCTCCCCCCGCCTTCTGACCCTTTTCTTCCATTGGCTAGAAGTCAGGTACACAATCTAAGCACAGCAATCTACCTCAAGTACCAGAACAAGGAAACAGTAGACCACCCAATGTACATTTGAGGAAGCACTTCTGTCCTTATTTGGCATATCTTATGCTGAGGGGTCACTGAGGAGAGGGGTGACTCCCTACAGCTCTGAGTTTTGAGTCCTTGTAAATCATATGGTTTCCAGTGAAGGAGAACTTGGGCCTATTTCCCATGAAAAGCGTTACTACATTTTACAGTATAGTCTGAGATGTTTTCACTCCTTTCACTCAATAGTCAACTAGAATACTATATACAAGAACTGTGCTAAGCACTGGGGACACAAGGAAAGATGGGGGGGGGGGATGGTCCCTGCTCTCTGTAAGAGCTTATAGTAAAATGGGAATGACAACACGCAAGCAAGATATATACAGAATAAGTTGGGGATAATCTCAGAGTGAAAAAGATTAAAGAGAACTTGAAAAGTCCTCCATCCCTGCAGGTAGAATTTTAACTGATACTTGAAGGAAGCCAGGGAAGCAAGGAGATGGAGATGAGGAGTTAGAGAATTCCAGGAATGGGGATACTGAGTGAAAATGACCAGAATCAGGAGATGGGAGTATTTTGTGCAAGGAACAGCAAAGAGGCCAGTGTCACTGGATCACAGAGTATATGAAGGGGAGTAAGGTTTAAAAAGACTAGAAAGGCAGGAAGGGGGAGGTTATGAAAGCCTTTAAAAACTGAATAGAGGATTTTATTTCATCTTGGAGATAAGAAAGAGCCACTGGATATTAATGAGTGGGGGGACTGTGACATGATCAGCTGAGTGGAGGATGGATGGGACTGGGGAGAGACAAGGCACAAAGGCAGCAAACTATTGCAATAGCCCAGATGTAAGGTAATGAAGGCCAACAATAGGGTGGTGGCAGGGTCAAAGAGCTGAAAAGAACATATAGCAGATATTTCAAAGGAAGAAAAAAAGAACTTGATCAGTGATTGATTAAAGAGAATGTTGAGTCAAGGTAAATTCAGGACAGAGAATTCAAAATATTTGAAATACACCTCTGAAATGTAATCTAATTCCTAAAGTGTTTGTATATGTATAAGTATGTATGTATAAGTAAATTAGATACAGAGGCTCAAGAAGATAAGAAAAAATTTCCATTATTAAAAAGTAACTATAAAAGAAAATTGACTTTCATGCAAATGTTTCCTATGTAGAAGGGAATGAGTCTATGGAAAGCTTCATAGCTAATATTCTGCAACAAATACTGTGTTGTAGCTCTAAATCTTGTGTTCAAGGTTTAGGTGAAAGAGATAAGAATGAATGAACGAATGAACAAAAAGCATTTATTAAGTGCTTACTGTGTGCAAAGTATTATATTAAGCAGATAAGAGTGGTGGTATGACAATACAAATACACAATGATAACTGTACTTGCCCACAAAGAGCTTACATTCTAATGAAGGAAACAAACATGGAGAGGAGTTGTACCTGGAGAAGGATGTTTTGATTTAGAAAGTAACTGGGATAGTGAATAGGGCACAGGGGAGTTGATTGACATACTTTTGTAATTATGGAAGTACTGATTTAATTACGGTTCCATAGCTTGAAAGGTAAGGAGGTTGTTTTATATATATTGGTGGGAGTATCCACATCCACATTGGAAACCTTTTTTAGCTAAATGAAGTAACTTTTGGATAAATATAAATATCAAACTACATCTATATTTCATTCTAGACACTACATTTGAAGAAAGGTTATAGGCATTCTAGACAGAAGGAGGAGGATTAGAAATAGAGTTGGTGGCCATGATGGTGGTGGCGGCGGATGCGGGGACTGTGGTACTAGTACGAAGAGGAGGAGGATACTATTAATTATTCCTCCTCCTCACATTTATATAGCATTTTAAGGCTTGCAAAGCAGTAAGTCTATGTATGTGCATATGTACATATAATAATAGTAGCCAACATTTATATATGCTGTGTTGTTGTTGTTAGTTGTTCAGTCATGTCCAACTCTCTATGATTCCATGGACCACATGCCAGTTTTGTCCTTGAGGTTTTCTTAGCAAAGATACGAGAGGGCTTTGCCATTCCCTTCTCTAGTGGATTAAGGCAGAGTTAGTGCCTTGTCCAGGGTTACATAGCTAATAAGTGTCTTAGGCAAGATTTGGCTCAGGTCTTCCTGACTTCATGTCTAGCATCTTATCCACTATACCACATAGGATTATCAGGATGATGAAAGGGTCTGGAAACCATGACATATGAGAAATGACTAAAGGAATCAGAGATATTTACCCTATCAAAGAAAGTCATGAGCAGTGTAATCAAGTATTTGTAAACCTGTCATTTTGGAAAAGCAATTTGATTTATGCTTTATAGACCTGGAAGCCAAAACTAGGAGCAGTGGCACTAAGTTACATGGAGGCAGGTTTGAGCTCAAAATAATTTTATTCAATATTTATTAAATGACTACTTTGTGCAAGACACTCTGTCAAGTTCTAAGATGAAAAGACAAAGTGAGACACTAACTCCACTCTCAGGATAAATACAATTTTGGGTTTTTAATAATATAAACTGTGCAACAGTTTTTTTTTTTGGTGGGCGGAGCCAAGATGGCGGAGTAGAAGCACGACCCTCCCCGGCTTCCACCCTCCCCAATCCATGTAAAAAGGGGACTCTAAACAAACTTTGGAGCTGCAGAACCCACAAAATGACACAGAGAAGCTAACCTCCCGCTGAGAACAGCCTGGCAGGCCGGCAGAAATCGGCCAGCGCAACGCTCTGGGAGCCGAGCCCAGCACCACGCTGAGGCTTTAGCCCCAGGGCGGGCCTGACCAGCCGCCAGCCAGAAGGACTCCAGATCAGCAGCAGCTGTGGCCGTTTCCAGATTTATCAATACACAGATGCGAAGGACAAGGTGAGAGGCCAGTGCAGTCTGGACTTTGGGACCCAGTAAGTGGGAGTGCATGGCTTTTACCCCCGGGGCGAGAAACCGCTGAGAAGCTGGCACAGCCTGCCAGCGCTACGTGGCGGCTTCAGGCCCTAGCCTGCAGAGTGTAGGGGGACCAAGTACCAGTCTGAGGGGTCATCGCTCTTGCTTTAACCTGCTTGGATCTGGATTGCAGTCTAGGGTGGAGGTCCTGGGGTGTGTGTCCAGCTTGCCAGAGCGTGTGGAGACCTCAGAGAGGGCACCCATCTAATACCTCCAGCAGCTGAGAAAACCCCAGCATTTGGGACGAAAACTCCCCTGTCTGGTGGCAGAGTCCTACTGTGGCAAAAAGCCCAAAAGTCAAATCATTGAGTGGCAAAATGAGCAGGCAAAGGAAACAAAGCAGACAGGAGATTCCAACATTACACTCCTATTTTGGGGATAAGAAGGAGCAAGGCACGGAACAGGAGGAAATCAGTGAAGTCAGAACTCCTGCACCAAAAGCTTCAAAGGAAAATACAAGCTGGTTACAGGCCATAGAGGACCTTAAGAAGCAGAGAAGAGAAGTAGAGGAAAAATTGGGAAGAGAAATGAGAACAATGCAAGAAAATTATGAAATGAGAGTCAACAGCCTGACTGAAGAAAATAATACCTTAAAATACAGACTGACTCAAATGGCAAAGGAGGCTCAAAAAGGCAATGAAGAGAAGAATGCCTTAAAAAGTCAAATTTTCCAGATGGAAAAAGAATCTCTAAAGCTCACTGAGGAGAATCATTGCTTCAGAATTAGATTGGAGCAAATGGAAGGTAATGACTTTATGAGAAACCAAGATGCTGTTAAACAGATCCAAACAAATGAAAGAATAGAAGGCAATGTGAAATATCTCATGGGAAAAACCACTGACCTGGAAAATAGATCCAGGAGAGATAATTTAAAAATTACTGGACTGGCTGAGAGCCATGACCAAAGTAAGAGCCTGGAAAGCATCCTCCAGGAAGTTCTCAAAGAAAACTGCCCTGATGTTTTAGAACGAGAGGGCAAAATAGAGGTTGAAAGAATCCACCGATCACCTCCTGAAAAAGATCCCAAAAAGAAAACTCCTAGGAATATTATAGCCAGGTTCCAGAATTCCCAGATTAAGGCATTATAAGCAGCCAGTAAGAAACAATTTGAATATTGTGGAAACACAATCAGGATAACCCAGGATCTGGCAGCTTCTACACTGAGGGATCGAAGGGCCTGGAATGTGATATTCCGGAGGTCAAGGGAGCTGGGATTAAAACCAAGAGTCACCTACCCAGCAAAACTGAGTATCATGTTTCAGGGGAAAATATGGTCATTCCGTGGAATACAGGACTTTCAAGCATTCTTGCTGAAAAAACCGGAGTTGAACAGAAAATTTGACATTCAGATACAAGAAGCAAGAGAAGCATGAGAAGATAAACAGGGAAAAGAAATCATAAGGAACTTATCAAAGTTGAACTATTTTTTTTAAAGCAATCAGGGTTGAGTGGCTTGCTCGGGGTTACATGGCCAGTTGTTGTTTCTGGGTGTTGTGCTGGGTGTCTGGGCCCGGATTTGATCCGGGTCGTCCCGGCACTGGGGCCGGTGCTCTTGCTTGCTGAGCCACCTGGCCAAAGTTGAACTATTAACATTCCTACATGGAAAAACAATAATTGTAACTTATGAAACTTTTCTCAGTAGTTGAAGGGATTAGAAATATGTATATGTATGTATATGTATGTGTATATATATGTATATATATGTCTTTATATGAGGGTATGCGGGCATATGAATACATATGTGAATGTGTGTATATACATTTACAGGTATACATAGATAGAGGGCACGGGACCAATTTAACAGGAAGGGATGATACTTAAAAGGTGAAATTAAGAGGTGAGAGGAATATAATGAGAGGAGATGGGGAGAGACAGAGTGGGGCAACTATCTCATACAGAAGAGGCAAGGGAAAATGGTTACAATGGAGGGGAAGAATAGGAAGGCAAAAGGGAACGGGTCAACCTTATTCCTATTGAATCTGGCTTGAGGAGGGAGGGAAATACACACTAAATAGGGGATCTCACCCTCCAGGAGAATAGGGGGGGAAGGGGATGTGAGGGGGGATGATGGAAGGGAGGGCAGGCTGGGGGGGAGGGAAGTTGGAAGCACCCACTTTTGAAAAGGGACAGGATCAAAGTAGACAATAGAACAAGTGGGAGGTGGGATAGGAGGGAGGGAAATATAGTCAGTCTTTTACAATACATCTACTATGTTATTGTTTTGCATTAGCCGCACATGTACAACCTATACTGAATTGCTTGTCTCCCCAGTGAGGGTGGGTGGCAGGGGGGGAAGGGAATGAATCTGGAATTGAAAGTTTTAAAATCACATATTCAAATATATGTATATATATGTGTGTGTATGTGTGTGTGTGTGTATACTATTATTAATACCATCTTACATGTTATTAAGAAAAAAAAAGATATACAGGCACTGAGGCATAGAGATCTACTGGAAAAGTTGAAATGGGTATGGGAGAAAACATGGGAGAGAGCAGATTGGAGGTGGGGATATCCTGTGGGACTGCTGTTTTGGGGGGATGGGTGGGGGAAAAATGGGGAGAATATTTGTAACTCAAAATCTGGCGGAAACGAATGATATAAATCAGAAGTTAATAAAGCTTTAAAAAAAAAAAAGATCCCAAATAGAAAACTTTTGGCATTATCACAGCCAAATTCCAGAGTTCCCAGGACAAGGAGAAAATCTTGCAAGCAGTCAGGAAGAAACAATTTGAGTATTGTGGAAACCAATTCTTCTACATTAAGGGATGGAAGGGCTTGGAATGTGATATTCTGGAGGTTAAAGGAGCTAGGATCAAAACCAAGAAACACCTTCCCAGTAAAACTGAGTATAATACTTCAGGGAAAAATATGGTCATTCAACGAAATAGAGAATTTTCAAGCATTCTTGATGAAAAAAACAGAGATGAACAGAAAATTTGACTTCCAAGTACAAGAAGAAAGAGAAACATGAGAAGGTAAACAGGAAAAATAAATCATAAGGAATTCATGAAAGTTGAAATATTTATACTCCTACATAGGGAAATGATAATTGTAACTCATTTCTCAGTATGAGGATAGTTAAAGGACATATATATGTATGTATAGGAGGGTGTATGTTGTATAAATATATATGTGAATGTGGGCATATGTTCCTGTGTGGACATAGAGGCACAGAATGCATTGAATATGAAGGGATGATATCCAAAAAATAAAATTAAGAAGTGACAGAAGAATTTATTGGGAGAAGGAGAAAGGGAGAGATAGATTAGGGTAAATTGTGTCATATAAAAGGGGCAAAAGAAAACTGTTATAATGGAGGGGTATAGTAGGAAGGCAAAAGGTCAACCTTACTCTCATTGCATTTGACTTAAGGATGGAATGACATACACACTCAATGGGGTATCTTACCCTAAAGGAAAATAGAGGGGGGTAGGAGATAAGAGGGAGGATGATAGAAGGGAGGACAGATTGGGGGAGAGGGTAGAAGCAAACACTTTTGAAAAGGGACAGGGTCAAAGGAGAAAATAAAATAAGTGGGAGGCGGGATAGGATAGAGGTAAATACAGTTAGAAATAAAAAAAATAAAATAAAATAAACTGTGCAACAATGTTTGTGAGGTATTGAACACCTGTTCCTAATCACTACCACTGGATATATGAGGCAGTATGACCACTTACTAAGGATGCCACAAAGTAAATTTCTGCAGTGGATTAGAAATTGGACCAGAGAGTATTAATAAGATCATGTTCTTCAATAAAATTTTATGATTCTGTTTTAGATTGAAAATGGGATAGAGATTGACTTAGTTTAAGAATGAATAAACCTGGAACAAAAGGCTCTCTCTCTCTCTCTCTGTGGGAATATTATAGTCTTCTTCCAAAAGAAGGGACTTGTTCAGGGTCGTATATCTAAGTATCTGAGGTCATATTTGAACCTCAAATCTTCCTGACTCCAGGCTCAACTCTATCCACTGAGCCATCCAGCTGCCTCCTATATACCAAGAACTGTACTAAGTACTTTATAATTATGATATAATTTGTTCCTCATAACAACCCTGTAAGGGAGGTAGTCCCAAAACCTCCTTCCAAAATTTTAAATATGGAAAAAGGAAAATTATATCAGACATTAGGGTAAATAATGGAATAAGTGCAGAGTTTTTAATTTTTAACGATTTCTTCTACAACTATATCAAACTCAAGTTTTGTTAAACCTTAGTGAAGTTTCCCACCCACTTTTTCATGAAACTTTAAAGTTTCTTGGTTATATAGGGGAAAGTTATGAACCATCATACAGGATAACCGCCAGTATTCCAACTTGTAAATAAAAATGCTAAAAACAACTGCTGTTATTGATAAGAGTAGTTATTTTCAGTCACATAAACATTAGCAATACTTTTTTCTTAAATCTATAGCAGTATAGAATATTAATAGCAGAATACTTCTCTTAATGGCAGAGAAATAACAATTCTCTTGTATATTTCAAGTTTTTAATGGATTTCACTATCCATTATACAAATTTCTTTTACTGAAATAAAGATGTATTAATCTATGATGGGGGAAGACATGGGAGAGAGTAGACTGGGGGAGGGGATATTCAGTGGAATCACTGTTTTGGGGTGGTAGGTAGGGAAAAATGAGGAGAAAATTTGTAACTCAAAATCTTGTGGAAATGAATGATATAAACTAAAAAATAAAAAAGAGAGGAAATTTTAAAAAAAAATACTAGCTATTGTTATTGTTATTACTCTTATTACTACCATTCAATGCATTATAGCTGCCTGGGCTTTGTGAAGTACAATACTGAAATAATGATGTTCAAAACCCTGTCCAACAAAACAGCTACATGTTGTGAATGAAAGATGGATACATGACTTAGGATAGAATATAGGGAAAAAATATAGGAAGAAAATTTATCTTTATATTTAGATTTAAATTCCACAAATTCCTTTTTGGTTGTCTATTTTTCTCCACAGAAGAGGTACAGTCTGTCACTTCAACAGAACTCTCTAGAAGCTAAGACTACCACAAAGAAAAAGACTTTCCATAAAACAAAAATACAATGTACAGAAATAAGTATTCTTATGAATTAACATGTTTGTTGAATGAATGAATGAGCAAGTAAATGAATGATTCTCTCTTCTCCACCCCCTCATATAGTACAGAATAAAAACTCAATAAATATTAATATAATAAATATGAGATATAGATAGCTTCCTGGCTTTGTCCTTCCCTTCTTTAGGTTAGTAAGTCCTAGGTTAGGCTCTGTATTGGAAAGATTGTGTAAACACACAAATTCAATGGTGTCTTTTACTCACTTAAGGCTATGTGCCCTATGTTGGTTGCTCACAAATAGTGGCTTAAAAGTATATTAAAAGTCCACATATCTATTTTAACTCTATTTGCCTATGAAAATGACCACAAAGAATCCAGTTTGATGATTCAGGATATCAAGAATATAATTGTGCTCTTTTTAAAAAACAAATCATTTTATTTTTATTATATTTCTTTTTTATGTTACGCTTTGAGTTTCAAGTTCTCTCCCTGCCTCTCTCCCAAGCTGACACAGAAGACTTCCGAGGATAGATAGGGTAAAAAGAGAGAGAGAGAAGAATAAACAAAGGAGAAAAATAGGATGAAGAGAAATACAGAACTAGTAATTATTACTTTGAATGTAAACCAGATCAATTCACCTATAAAACAGAAATGGATAGCAAAATGGATAAAAAACCAGAACCTGACAATATGTTGAAAAGAAACACGTTTAAAGGTGAAAGACACACACAGAGTAAAAATAAAGGGCTAGAGGAGGAATTATTAGGCTTCAGGTGATGTAAAAAAAATGAGAGACATACACAGAGGAAAAATAAATGGCTAGAATAGAATTTATTAAGCTTCTATTGATGTAAAAAAGAAGCAATGGTAGCAATCATGAGCTCAGACAAAGTTAAAACTAAAATAGATTTAACTAAAGAGATAAACAGGAAAAATATATTATGTTAAAAGGTACCAAAGACAAAGAGGTAGTATCAATCCTAAACATATATGCATCAAATGGTATAGCATCAAAATTTATAAAGGAGCAGGTAAATTAATTACAAACAGAAAGAGCAAAATTATAATAGTAGAGGACTTCAACTTTCCCCTCTCACAACTAGATAAATCTAATAAAAATGAATAAGAAAAAAGCTAAGGAGATAAATAGTGTCTTAAATAAGCTAGATATTAAGCTCAGCTGGAGAGCACTGAATGGGAAAAGAAGGAATATACCTTTTGCTCATCAGTACATGGCACCTTAAAAAAACTGACCATATATGAAGGCACAAAAACCATATGATCAAATGAAGAAAAGCAGAAATATTAAATTCACCATTTTAAGATAATTCAATGAGAATTACATTCAATAAAAGACCATGGAAAACAGATTAAAAATTAATTAGAGACTAAATAACCTAATCTTAAAGAATAAATTGGGGGAGGGGCAAAGCCAAGATGGTAAAGTAAAGGCAGGGACTTGCCTGAGCTCTTCCACAAGCTCCTGAAAATACCTATAAAAATGACTCTAAACAAATTCTAGAGAAGCAGAACCCACAAAAAATGGAGTGAAGCAAATTTCCAGCCCAAGACAACTTGTAAGATAGGCAGGAAAAGTCTGTTGCACCAGGGTAAATGAGGAGCATAGTCTGGCACAGGCCACACCACCTCAGAACGAGACCCAGCAGACCTGGAGCATGCCTCAAGATGACCAAATCACAGGCAGTAACAGCAGTTTCCAGACCTCTCAGCCCACAGATGCCAAAGACAAATTAGAAGGTCAGCAGGTGGATCACAGTTCCAGCCACAGCAAACCAGGAGCAGGCCTAGGGAGTGACTGAATCATCAGTGGCAGCAGCAGCAGTTGCTTCCAGAGCTCTCAGCCCACAGATGGTAAAGGGGTTGGACAAGTGATCAGAAGGAGATTACAGAGGCCTTTTTTCTAGCACTGGGGCAGGACTCTGTTGCTTTTCCCATGCCTGGATCTGGGTCACAGTACTGGGGCAAGGAGAAGCACTGGCATAGCAGAGTTTGTGGTAAGAGTGGAGAGGGCATCCCACCCTCCTTATACTTCCTAGGCAGAAAAGAGTGCTTGTGGTCATTCACAGTCCAGAATACAGGTCAGGAGAGGAGGAAACACCTCTCCTTAGATTATATCACCTTGGAAGAACTGAAAACTTACAGGTCCCCAGAAATCTCTCTGAAAATAGCTACACAAAACCCCTAAAGCTTGGGATAGTACACCTTCTACACTGGAAGCAGAGACTTACCTGAACAAAGAGCTAAAAAGTAAAGTAATTGGTTGGGGAAATGAGCAAACAACAGGAAAAATCAGACTATAGAATCTTACTTTGTTGACAAGGAAGGTCAAAACCTACAACCAGAAGAAGACAACAAAGTCAAAGCTCTTACATCCAAAGCCTCCAAGAAAAATATGAATTGGTCACAGGCCATGTAAGAGCTTAAAAAGGATTTCAAAAATCAAGTGGAGGTGGCTAGGTGGTACAGTGAATACAGCACCAGTCCTGGAGTCAGGAGGACCTCAGTTCAAATCCGGCCTCAGACACTTAACACTTACTAGCCATGTGACCCTGGGCAAGTCACTTGCCTTGCCTTTCCCCCTCCAAAAAAAAGATAAAAAAAGGAAATCATGAAAAACAAGTCAACAGCTTGATAAAGGAGACACAAAAAATACTGAAAAAAATAACACTTTGAAAACAGACTAGGTCAAAAGGTAAACGTGGTTGAAAAAGCCAATAGGGATAAGAATGCCTTAAAAATGAGATTTGAACAAATGGAAAAGGAACTCCAAAAGATCACTGAAGAAAATAATTCCTTTAAAAATTAGAATGGAGCAAATGAAAAATAAAACAAAACCAAAAGAATGAAAAAATAGAAGACACATGTCTCCACCTCACTGGAAAAAACAAAGGACCTGGAAAATAGATCCAGGAGAGATCATTTAAAAATGATTGGACTACTTGAAAACCATGAACAAAAAAAGAGCCCAGACAACATCTATCAAGAGCAAAATAAAATTGAAGGACTCTACCAATTACCTCCCAAGATTCCAAAATGAATACTCCCAGGAATATGACAGAAAAATTCCAGAGTTCCCAGGTCAAGGAGAAAATACTGCAAGCAGCCAGGAAGAAAAAATTAAAGTATCATGGAGCCACTATCAAGATAACACAAGATTTAGAAGCTTCTACATTAAAGAATCAGATGGCTTGGAATATGATATTATGGAGGCCAAAGGAGCTAGAATTCAATCAAGAATAACCTACCCAGCAAAACTGAGTCTAATCTTTCCAGGGGAAAAATGAAATTCAATGAGATAGAGGATTTTCAAGTATTCTTGAGAAAAAAACCCAGCACTAAGTAGGAAATCTGACTTTCACATACAAGACTAAAGAGAAACATAAAATTAAACAAGAAAGAAAAATCATAAGGGATTGAAATAATAATAATATAATAACAACATTAAACTGTTTATATTCTTACATGGGAAGATGATATTTGTACTCAAAAGACCTTTCTCATTATTAGGATAGTGAGAATATGAAGGGATGATACCTAAAAAGTAAAAGTAAGGGGGGAAAGAGGAATATACTGGGAGAAAGAGAAAGGGAGAGATAGAATGGGGTAAATTATCACACATAAAAGAGGCAAGAAAAAGCTTTTACAGTAGAGGGGAAGAGCAGAGAGATGAGGAGGAATGAGTGAACATACTTCCATCAAAACTGCTTCAAAGAAGGAATAACATATACATTCAACAGGGTACAGAAACCTATCTTACCCTACAGGAAGGAAGGGGAAGGGGATTAGATATGGAGAAGTGCTAGAAGGGAAGGCAAATTGGGAGAGGAAGTAGTCAGAAGCAAAACACCTTTGAGGAGATACAGGGTGAAAGGAGAGAGAATAGAATAAATGGGGGAAATAGGGTGGAGGGAACTACAGTTAGCAGTAGTAACTGTGAAAAAAACTTTTTAAGCAAATTTCTCTGATAAAGCCCTCTTTTCTCAAACATAGAGAACTGAGTCAAATTTATAGAAGAGAGCCATTCCCAACTTGATAAATGACCAAAAGATATGATCAGTTTTCTGATGAAATAACCAAAACTATTGATAGTCATGTGAAAAAGTACTCTTATTATTGATTAAAGAAATACAAATTAAAACAATTCTGAGGTACTATCTCATATTTATTAGATTGGTTAATATGACAGCAAAGGTAAATGACAACTGCTGGAAGAGATGTGGGAAAAATGAGACATTAATGCATTGTTGGTGGAGTTGTGAACTGATTCAACCGTTCTGTGGAACAATTAGTAACTATACCCAGAGGGCAATAAAACCATGCATACTTCTTGAGCTAGCTGTTAAAAAAACAACACCCCATAGTTCATATGACTTTACAGTAGAATTTTATCAAGTTCTAAAGAACAGGGAAATACTATACTATCAGATTACTATCTTCTCTTAACTAAACCAGCAAAGGACAAAGAAAAGATATAGAACTTAAAGTAATATTATTAATTGTTATGACTTTTTAAAAATTTAAATGTATTTCTGAAAAGTCAACAATAGTAATTTATCAAGAAAATTCCTCACTATGATCAACAACATAATTATATAAGCAAATGAAGAAAAAATATTTGGTAAAATACAACCCTCATTTGTGGTAATATAAAGCAAAACATAAAAGGTTCTCTTTTAATATTACAAAATATGCCAAAAATACAAACTAACATTATGTATAATTATGGGAGAATTAGGTACTTCCCCGTCCCAAAAACCTACTCCCCAAAATCATACAATGATGCCTTAGGATTATTTGACATAGTTCCAGAAATGTTAGCAATAGCAATAAAGCATGAGAAAGAAACTAAAAGCATAAACATAGACAAAGTTAAGACACAAGTATTCTATTTGCTAATGACCTGATGATTTATTTAAGAACATTCTAGGGAATTAGCAAAAAATAAGTCATATTAATAACTGAAAAAATCAAAAGCTTCAGTAAGGTGGCAAGATACAAAATGAAGTCCACAAAAACAACAGCATTTCTAGCTAAGAGTAATAAAATCCATGAAGGAATGATAGAACAGGAAATAGTAATAAAAAAAGACAAAATATGTAAATGTATGAGAATGTCAATGTATTGAAGTAATTCAAACTTTCACAGATACAATTACAAAATGTTCCTTAAAGAAATAAAGAGCAACCTTAAAAAACTGAGGTCTGCTCAGTGCTCAGAGCTACACAAATCAAATGAGTAAGGAGGTACTTTGCAACATTAGTCAAAAAACATTTATTAAGTACTTAGTACATGCAAGACACAGAATAAGGGGGTGACAGTACGCTAATCACTGAAGAATTAATCTTGGTAAAGTATCAGTGATTCAAGAAAGGTCTGTTGAAGGAAGTATGTGATTGGATCATTCAAGGTTCTCCCCTTAAGGTACAATGTCATAACTGGAGGTGATGTATTCTGTGATGAACTGGGAGACCAACAACATAGAAGGGAGTAAGTAGAAGAGATATGAAAATTGGGTCAGGAGGAAGAAGTACTTAGTATTTATTAAAGAAGGTTCTTGTCCCAGGTTAGGTATGGAGAAGACTTTGGGCCAGGGTCAACAGAGTAGGCAATCAGAAGATGACAGTATGATCTCAGGGTAGTTAAAAATGCTAACAAATTCATTTAGAGGAACAAAAGGTCTAGAATATTAAAAACAATATGTAATGAAAAATAGCACTGAAGATAGAAACACTTCCAGACTTCAAACTATATTACAAACCAATATTCATCAAAACTATTTAGTGTTGTTTTAAAAAATACAAAAGAAGGCAAATGCAAGAGACTAAACAAAGAAAAACAGAAAAAAATGAATTCAATAATCTTTAAGTAATTACATTCAATAAACTTCAAAACACTTCAAAACAGTCTAGCAGAAAATATCTCATATAGTATAATAACTTCAAAATATATACATGCATGGAGTCAAGATGGTGGAGTAGAAACAGGACCTCCACGCGGCTCTAGGTATCACCACTTCCAATTGATGTAACAGGGGACTCTGAAGAAACTTTGGAGCTAAAGAACCCACAAAATGACACAGAGGAGCTAATCTCCCGCTGAAGACAGCCCAGCAAGCCAGAAGGAATCGGCCAGTGCAGCACTCTGGGAGCCAAGCCCAGCCCCACAGGAGCCGGAGGTTTTAGCCCCAAGGTAGGCCTGACCAGCCTCCAACTGGAGGGACTCCAGATCACCAACAGCTGTGGCAGTCCAAAATTATCAATACATAGATGCTAAGGAAAAAGTGAGAGGTCAGTGTGGTGTGGCCTTTGGGACCCAGTAGTTGGGAGTGCGTCGGCTTTTGCCCCCAGACCGAGAAGCGGCTGAGGGCCGTGGCGCAGCTGCCCACCACATGGCAGCTTCAGCTTCTGGCCTGCAGAGTGTAGGGGGACCAAGTGACCAGTCTGAGGGGTAATCGCTCCTGCTTTAACCTGCTTGGATATAGTGGTCTAGGGTAGAAGTCCTGGGATGTGTGACCAGCTTGCCAGAGCGTGTGGAGGCTTCAGAGAGGGCACCCAACTAATGCCTCTAGCAGCTGAGAAAACCAAAGCATTTGGTACGAAGCTCCCCTATCTGGTAACAGAGTCCTACTGCAGCAAAAAGTCCACAAGTCAAGTAATTGAGTGGCAACATGACCAGGCAAAGGAAGCAGAGCAAACAGAAGAATCCAACAATAGACTCCTATTTTGGGGACAAAAAGGATCAAAGCATGGAACAGGAAGAAGACAGTGAAGTCAGAATTCCTGCAACAAAAGCTTCAAAGAAAAATATGAGCTGGTTACAGGCCATAGAGGACCTTAAGAAGCAGATAATAGAATTGGAGGAAAAATTGGGAAGAAAAATAAGAACGATGCAAGAAAATTACAAAATAAGAGTCAACAGCCTGATTGAGGGAAATAACACCTTAAAAAATAGACTAACTCAAATGGCAAAAGAGGCTCAAAAAGGCAATGAGGAGAACAATGCCTTAAAAATCCAAATTTGCCAGTTGGAAAAAGAATCTCAAAGGCTCACTGAGGAGAATCATCCCTTCAGAATTAGATTAGAGCAAATGGAAGCTAATGACTTTATGAGAAATCTAGGTGCTGTTAAACAGATCCAAACAAATGAAAGAATAGAAGGCACTGTGAAATATCTTATGGGAAAAACCACTGACCTGGAAAATAGATCCAGGAGAGATAATTTAAAAAATTATTGGACTACCTGAAAGCAATGATCAAAGAAAGAACCTAGAAATCATCCTCCAAGAAATTCTCAAGGAAAACTGCCCTGATATTTTAGAACCAGAGGGTAAAATAGAGGTGGAAATAATCTACAGATCACCTCCTGAAGAAGATCTCAAAAAGAAAACTCCTAGGAATATTATAGCCAGGTTCCAAAATTCCCAGATCAGGGAGAAAATATTACAAGCAGCCAGGAAGAAACAATTTGAATATTGCAAAAACACAATCAGGATAGCACAGGATCTGGCAGCTTCTACACTAAGGGATTGAAGGGCTTGGAATATGATATTCCGGAGGTCAAAGGAGCTGGGATTAAAACCAAGAGTCACCTACCCAGCAAAACTGAGTATCATGTTTCAGGGGAAAATATGGTCATTCAGTGGAATAGAGGACTTTCAAGCATTCTTGCTGAAAAAACCAGAGTTGAATAGAAAATTTGACATTCAGACACAAGAAGCAAGATAAGCATGAGAAGGTAAACAGGGAAAAGAAATCATAAGGAACCTATCAAAGTTGAACATCTGCATTCCTACATGGAAAAACGAATATTGTGACTGATGAAACTTTTCCCAGTATGAAAATAGTTGAAGGGAATAGAAATAGAAATATATGTGTGTGTGTGCACGTGCATGTGTGTATGTATATGTGTGTGTCTATATATGTCTATATTGGAGGGTATATGGGCATATGAATACATATGTGAATGTGTGTATATATTTTTACAGGTATACATAGATAGAGGGCACAGGACCAATTTAATAGGAAGGGATGATACTTAAAAGGTGAAATTGAGAGGTGTGAGAGAAATATAATGAGAGGAGATGGGGAGCGACAGAATGGGGTAAACTATCTCATATAGAAGAGGCAAGGGAAAATGATTACAATGGAGGGGAAGAATAGGAAGGCAAAAGGGAATAGGTCAACCTTATTCTCATTGAATTTGGCTCAGGGAGGGAATGAAATACACACTAAATAGGGTATCTCACCCTACAGGAAAGTAGCGGGGAAGGGGATGAGAGGGGTGATGATGGAAGGGAGGGTAGGCTGGGGGGGAGGGAAGTTGGAAGTACCCACTTTTGAAAAGGGACAGGATCAAAGTAGACAATAGAACAAGTGGGAGGTGGGATAGGAGGGAGGGATATATAGTCAGTCTTTTACAATATCTCTACTCTGTTAGTGTTTTGCATTAGCTACACATGTACAACCTATACTGAACTGCTTATCTTCCCAGTAAGGATGGAAGGGAATGAATCTGGAATTCAAAGTTTTAAAAACAAATGTTTAAGAAAAATTATATATATATATATATATATATATATACATACACACTATTATTAATACTATTTTACATGTAATTGGGAAATAAGATATACAGGCACTGGGACATAGAGATCCACCATGCCCTACTGGAAAAGTCAAAGGGGCTATGGGAGATGATATGGGAGAGAGCAGATTGGAGGTGGGGATATCCTGTGGGACTGCTATTTTGGGGCGGTGGGTAGCGGAAAAACAGGGAGAAAATTTGTAACTCAAAATCTGGCCAAAATGAATGATGTAAATCAGAAGTTAATAAAGCATTTGAAAAATGAATATATATATATATATATATATATATATATATACACATGACCTGAGTATTAATTATCATATAAAAAAATTAGAAGCAGGTAATCATGGGGTTTGGGAAATGGAACTGATGGTGTCCTAAAGGTGTAAATGTATCATTCAGTTGACATAAGGTGAAACTACTCTGACTTCATTAGAGATATGAGATTCAAAATTACAAAAAAGAAAAGAGGCAGATTACATACCTTTCATTAAAATGGGTAGGAGCTGTATTCTTTAACCAAATAATATATAGAAGACAAAATTTATTTGATTATATGAAATTGAAAAGCTTTTGCCCAAACAAAATTAGTGTATCTAAGATAAGAAAGGAAGAAGTCAACTGGGGGTGAGGGGGAATCGTTATTTTAAATTTATCAGATATACAGAAAATATAAATGTATAAAAATAAAAACCATATCCCAATAAATGAAGAGCATAAGGAAGCATAAGAATAGCTTAGGCTTTGCCTCACATCAAGAAATGTTGCCATATATAATAAAAGATAGGGATAGTCAATATAAGAGAAGGTGTTCACACTAATCCATTATTGGTGGTGCTGTGAACTGATTCAATCATTCTGAAAACCAGTTTGGAATTATATGAGGAAAGCAACTAAAATGTCTATACTCTCTGACCCAGAGACTTAATTTCTAATGATACATAATAAGGTCAATGAAAAAGAAAGGCCCAATAAAAAATGAAATATTTATAGCAGTACTTTTTGTAGTACGGGAGAATTGGAGACAAAATGTCTAATAATTGGGGAATGGCTAAAAAAGTAGTCTTACATGAATGTAACAGAAAACTACTGGGCTAAAATAAAGAATGAATATAAAAAAATACAGAGAAGCAGAGAAAGATTTCCATGAACTGATGCAAAGTTGAGCAAACACAATGATAAAAACAGAAATGGAAAGAATAATTTTAAGAAATGAAAGCAAATGAAATAAAAATTGTAATAACCCAGCTTAGTACCCCTAAAAAAACAGATATGAGAAAACATTTCTCCCTCCCCTGCCCATTTCTTTGCAAAGGTGGTGAAAAACAGAACTGATGCATTATAGATAATGTCAGTCCTTTTTTTTATGTTAGTTGGTCTTGATGAATTGCTTTCTTTTCTCTTTTTTTATACTTTGTTATAACATGGATCTCAGGGAGAAAAAGGCAGAAGGGATACATTTGGAAATGTAGGTGATAAAAACATATCTAGAATAGTTTTTTTTAACTGATGGCATTTATTGATGATAAGTAATATATCTAGGGGAAAATGTTTGACGTTTTATAGGAGAAAAAATTAAAATCATTTTCCTTTTCTTGACATTTGGAATGGCACTGAACTTGACTTGTCCCATCACTCAAAAAATTTTACTGGCACCATCTTTGAAGGATGTAAATATAGCAGTTTTTCAGGTATGAGAAAGGGCCTCATGGGAAACTGTATTCGACAGAGCTGTTTCTGCAGTAGACTTTCATAAGAATATTGTTTATTTTATTTCTTGTGTAGATTCTAAAACTTTAGCATCTGTTCAACCATGGCAAAAACACCTTAAATCTGTAAGAACTAAAATCAGTTATCTTAAATGTTCTGCCCTCTTGTCCCATAACAAACTATTTAATACCATGATTAGAATCCTAACTCCATTTTCTAGGTTGGTGGTGTTCATTAATAATCTTATGTGCAAGGAAAGCTCAATGAAATGAAAATATAAATAGAACAATAAAATTGATAAAAAATAAAGCAAAAATTTGCTGACTAGAAAAACCACAGTATATAGATATGAAATTATAATAATGGGAACTATTTTCATGAAATAGAAATAAAAGAATACTGATAATTAGTGGACAAAGTGGGGAATAGCTTCTAACTAAAACTACTAGCATGATTTTAAAATCACTAGAGCAGCTAGGTAGCTCAGTGGATAGAGCACTAAGTCTGGAGTCAGAAGACCTTGGTTCAAATCAAGCCTCAGGCATTTTCTGTATTGTCTCCAGGCAATTCACTTAACATGTTTGCCTTAGTCTACTGGAGAAGGAAATGGCAAACTATCCCAGTATCTTTGCCAAGAAGACCCCATGGACAGTATGGTCCATGGGGTCATGAAGAGTAGGATGAGACTGAACAACAATATCAAGTGCCAGTTTAGCAGACAACACGTTTCCCAAGGACAAAGTTGGTATCTTATCTAAATTGTATCTCTTATTCTAATACAACCAAAGTGTTACGCACATAGTAGGCACTAAATGAAAATATGCAAAATAATGATGATCCCAGAGTTTAGATATCATAGATTCTGAGGAATTCATTTCAACAAATATTTATTAAGAACCTACTAAAGGCGCTATGTGAATGGGTAGGTGGCACAGTGCATATACCGGACCTGAAAGTCAGGAAGACTCATATACCTAAATTCAAATCTGGTCTCAGACACTTACTAGATATGTGACCCTGGCCAACTCATTTAACCATGTTAGCCTCAGTTCCTCATCTAGAAAGAATTGGAGAAGGAAATGGCAAACCACAATATCATTGCCAAGAAAAGATGAAAAGAGGTCACAAAGAGTCAGATGTGACTGAAATGACTGAAAAACAACAATAAAGGTGCTATGTGCTGGGAATAAAAGACAAAAAAAGAAGTCCTTGCCATCAAGAAACAACAAAAATGGAAAACAAGATAAATGAAAGCTTTTTTCTAAAACAAAAACCCATCTTTTTTTACACTAATACTGTTCCAATGATGTTCTATCCTTTCTGACTAATCATAGAATAAGATAATTTCCACAAAATCAAAATTGTGAGACACTCTAAGAACAATGGAAAGGCATGGGGGATACACCTTGGCTACAGCATATTACCATTTGCCAAACTGCATGCACGAAATGGTAAAAAAAGATATTAGAGATATATGACCAGAAAATGAGGTAGGCTGGTCACGTAGCTAAGATGAACAGTCTGTGTGCTTACTACATTGGCAAACATTTTTGGAAATAAGTTTTTATTGATTTTACTTAAAAAAATCATAGTTATTCCAAGAATACTTACCCCTCCCCAATAAGGACCCATTCCATGTAATAAATAGCATTCTTTTAAAAGAAAAAAACACAGCAGACCTGATCAATACATTGAAAAAACAAAAAAAAAGTATAATGCATAACACCTTTGGACCTTCCACGTCTACAAAAGGGTGGGTTAGGAGTATCTTCTCATATCTCTTTGCTGCTTGATCTTTATAATTTCTAATTTTTTTACATTGACTTTTTGGTGTGAGGTTCTTCTTTCCAATTTACATTGTTGAAGCTATTTCATATATTGTTTTCTTGGCTCTGTTTTCTTCACTCTATCACTCATGTAGATGTTTCTATGTTTCCCTGTATTCATCACATATATCATTTCTTTTTTTTTGAGTTGTAATTCTTTTTTACGTGTATGTATATATATATATTTAAACATTTGATTTTAAAACATTGAATTTCAGATTTGTTCCCATCCTCCCTAGTCACCCACCCTTACAGGGAAGATAAGCAATTCAATATAGGTTGTACATATGTAGCTATGCAAAACATTTCCATAGTAGATATATTGTAAAAGACTGACTATATTTCCCTTCCTCTTATCACAGCTCCCACTTGTTCTATTCTCTACTTTGATCCTGTCCCTTTTCAAAATTGGGTGCTTCCAATTTCCCTCCCCCCCAGCCTGCCCTCCCTTCCATCATCCCCCCTCTCATCCCCTTCCCCCATACTCTCCTGTAGGGTGAGATACCCTATTTAGTGTGTATGTCATTCCCTCCCTAAGCCAAATTCAATGAGAATAAAGTTGACCCATTCCCTTTTGACTTCCTGTTCTTTCCCTCCTTTGTAATCATTTTCCCTTACCACTTCTATGAGATAGTTTACCCCAATCTATATCTCCCTATCTCCTCTCCTTATATTCCTATCTCACATTTTAATTTCACCTTTTAAATACCATCCCTTCCCATTAAACTGGTCCTGTGCCTTCTATCTATGTATACCTGTACACATATATACACACATTCACATATGTATTCATAAATCCATATGCCCTCCTATATATATATATGTGTGTGTATATATATACACATACATTTCAATTCCCTTCAATTATTCTCATACTTCAAAAGGTTTCATAAGTTATAATTATCATTTTTCCATGTAGGAATGCAAATAGTTCAACTTTGCTAAGTCCCTTATGATTTCTTTTCCCTATATACCTTCTCATGCTTCTATTACTTCTTGTTTCTGAATGTCAAATTTTCTATTCAACTCTGGTTTTTCATCAAGAATGCTTAAAAGTCCTCTATTCAACTGAATGACCATATTTTCCCCTGAAACATTTTACACAGTTTTGCTGGGTAGGTGATTCTTGGTTTTAATCCCAGCTCCTTTGACCTCTGGAATATCATATTCCAAGCCCTTCAATCCTTCAGTGTAGAAGCTGCCAGATCCTGTGTTATCTTGATTGTATTTCCACCATATTCAAATTGTTTCTTCTGGGCTGCTTGTAATATTTTCTCCTTGATCTGTGAATTTTGGAACCTAGCTATAATATTCCAAGGAGTTTTCTTTTTGGGATCTTCTTCAGGGGATGATCAGTGGAGTCTTTCAACCTCTGTTTTGCCCTCTGGTTATAAAACATCAGGGCAATTTTCCTTGAAAATTTCTTGAAGGATGATTTCTAGGTTCTTTTTTGATCATGGCATTCATGTAGTCCAATAATTTTTAAATTATCTCTCCTGGATCTATTTTCTAGGTCAGTGGTTTTTCCAATGAGATATTCCACATTGCCTTCTATTCTTTCATTTGTTTGGATCTGTTTAACAGCATCTTGATTTCTCATAAGTCACTAGATTCCATTTGCTCCAATCTAATTCTGAAGCAATGATTCTCCTCAGTGAGCTTTTGAGATTCTTTTTCCATCTGGCAAATTCGACTTTTTAAGGCATTCTTCTCCTCATTGCCTTTTTGAGCATCTTTTGCTATTTGAGTTTAATTGTGTTATTTTCTTCAGTCAGGCTGTTGACTCTCATTTCATAATTTTCTTGCATTGTTCTCATTTCTCTTCCCAATTTTTCCTCCAATTCTCTTATTTGCTTCTTAAGGTCCTCTATGGCCTGTAACCAGCTCATATTTTTCTTTGAAGCTTTTGTTGCAGGAATTCTGACTTCACTGTCTTCTTCCTGTTCCATGCTTTGATCCTTTTTGTCCCCAAAATAGGAGTGTAAGGTTGGGTTGCTCAGTTTATTTTGCTTTCTCTACCTGTTCATGTTGCCCCTCAATCACTTGACCCCTGGGCTTTTTGCCACAGTAAGACCCTGCCACCAGACAAGGAAGCTTTGTCCTGAATGCTACGGTTTTCTCAGCTGCCAAAGGTATTAGCTGGGTGCCCTCTCTGAAGCCTCCACACACTCTGGCAAGCTGGTTGCACACCCCAGGAACTCCACCCTAGACTGCAATCCAGATCCAAGCAGGTTAAAGCAAGAGTAATTACCCCACAGACTGATTGCTTGGTCCCCCTACACTCTGCAGGCCAGGAGCTGAAGCTGCCATGTGGCGGCAGCTGTTGCACGGCCATGGCTCCTCAGCATCTTCTCGCCCAGGGGCAAAGGCCAAAGGCACTCCCAACTCCTGGATCCCAAAGTCCACACTGCAGTGATCTCTCACTTTCTCCTTCACATCTATGTGTTGATAATTCTGGAAACTACCACAGCCGTTGGTGATCTGGAGTCCCTCCAGCAGGTGACTGTTCAGTCCCGCCTTTGGGCTAAAACCTCCAGCTCCTGTGGGGCTGGGTTTGGCTCCCAAAGTGTTGCGCTGGCCGATTCCTGCTAGCCTGCTGGGCTGTCCTCAGTGAGAGGTTAGCTTCTCTGTCATTTTTGTGGGTCCTGTAGCTCCAACGTTTGTTCAGAGTTCCCTATGAATTGGGGGAGGTGGAAGCCAGAGCCCAGTGGAAGTCCTATTTCTACTCTGCCATCTTGACTCCGCCCATGACATGTTTTATTATTCCATGTAACTATTTTAAAAGTATTGTGGAATATTGTTTAAGGTGTTGGACAAAGCCTAATTTGTGCCAGACTGTTTTCCAGTATTCATAGCCGTTTCTGTCAAATAAGGAATTTTTTCCAAGGTAATTTATATTTTCAACTTTATGAAACACTGGGTTATTAAGCTCCATTGCTTTCCTTTCCTAGTCACTTATGTTGATCTACATCTCTATATTTTAACCAATACCATATCAGTTGATGATTGTTGCTTTATAATATAGTTTAAGGTTTTGAAGTACCATTTCCCTTTCATCCCTATTTCTTTTCATCATTTCCCTTGATAGTCTACATCTTTTGTTTTTCCAAATGAAGTCTGCTATTATTTTATAAAGTTCTGTAAAGTATCCCTTTGGTAATCTGATATAGCATTAAAAACATAAGTATGCTAGTACTATCATTTTTAGTATACTGTCATGGCCTGCCACTGAATAGAACTCCAGCTATTTAAGTTGTTCTTTATTTAAGGAGATTTTGTAATTGAATCTATACAAGTTTTTATGTGTTTTGGTAGATTAATTCTCAGATTTTTTATACATTTTGTAGTTATTTGGAATGAGATTTCCATTTCTATTTTTGTTTCTTGGGTTTTGTTATTATATTGAAATGCTGTTGTTTTGTTAAGGATGTATTTTGTAGCCTGTAAAATTTACGAAGCTATTAATTGTATTGATTATTATCTTTGCTTATTCCCTAGGAATTTTCAAGTACATCATCATATCATCAGCATATAGAGATAGTTTTATCTCTTCTTAATCTGTCTTTTCTTTTCCTTGTCTTCTTGCTGTTTCTAGTATTTCCAGAATGATAAAAAATAATAGTGGGGAGAGGGAACATCCTTGCTTTACTTCCATATTTACAGAGAAAGATCCTACTGTATCTATTAAACATAATGCTTGCATTTGGTTTTAGATAGGATGTTTTTCATTGATATTTTCAAAAGAGTTCCTCTATGCCTGGAGTTTATAGGGATTTTAGCATTAAAAAGTCCTGTACTTTGTCAAAGTACATCTACTGAGATGATCATGTGGTTGTATAAATCACACCTGGTCATAAATGCTTCTTGGATAAATCACTGTAGTCTAACAATATTATGTTTAAAATTTTTGAGTCAGTTTTGAATATTATGATATTGGCCTATAGTTTTCCTTCTGTATTTAATCTTTCTCTGGTTTAGGCATTAGGACTAAACTGTCTCCTAAAAGGATTCTTGTAGGGTGCTTTCTTTCTCAATTTTTGAAGAACTAATGTGAATTGTTTTTAAAACTGTGATACTTGGATAAGGGAAGAATGTATCACCAAATAATATATTGAGAGAGTAATTCAAGATGTAATTCTGATTGTGTTAAATTATATAGGTCTTCTACAAACAAAACCAAAGCAACCAAAATTCTAAAGAAAACATATACACACCTGTTCCAGCATCCTGTCTCACTCCTCCTGTTCCTTAATTCTATAGTTTGGGTCTCTGAGGCTCTAGGAGGAGGGGGAGATGAGGTGTTGAGTTTTATTTTCAAGCTGAGACATGTATTCTACCCTTTTCCCTCTGTTCCTGGCTCTCCTACAGAAATGTTTTTGCAGCCCAAATTGCTGCCCCCTATTTAGCTTGTGCCCCTGGAATGTTGCTACAGCACTGGTTGTCTGGGGCTGCAGAGGGGGTTGGGAGGCCAGCAGGTTTCCACCCCTAGAGCACTATTCTGGCTGGTTATCCATAGAAGACCATAGAAGACCAAATTTCTGTAGCCTGAAACTAAGATCTAGAGAGGGAAGGGGACACAGGTGTGAGCTGGAGATTTTTATGAGTCCATGTGCCAAGGTTCTTTGGGTATGCCAAGTTCAGACTTGATGCTGGTAAAGTGGTAGATGTGAAAGGTGTGCTTAGTGAGGTCAGTGTAGAAGTCAGTTCATGGGTTTGTTTTTGGTTTTGTTCTTTTTAACATTCTTTATGATTATGAGTGTCTTAACTAATGGATACAACTTAAATTGCTTAATCTAATTTCTTTTGGGAAGGTCAAGGGGGATCAGAGAAAATGTCTAATGCTCCATCTTGATCACATGTTCTAGAAAATCTATTGTCACACTTCCAATTTTAAGAGACCTAAAAGAATGACTCAAGCATTTTAGTAAAGCCTCTGTGGAAATTTTGTGGAAAAACACTGAAAAGATTTGTATGGTGTAAGAAAACAAAGATAAATTGTGATGTGCCTCACTGGGAGGAATATCCACATCCATAGGATCAAAAATCCAGTCACATATGTAATTATTATATTATTGTTGTCATTACTACTTATAATAGTCCTAGAGCCTCCTGCATTTATGTACCCATTTATACTGAAATACAAGAAAGGGTTTATGATACTATAAAATCATAATCTTACCAATGTCCTTGGTGACATATTGAGAAGTACCATTAAGACTAAATTCTCTGTCCTATTGTTGACAATGAAGAAAGTACTAAACCTCAGTTACTAAATGTGGAAAATGATTAATAAAGTCAAAGTTTAGGATGGTGTATTGCAGTCTTTGATTTCATGTTGTATTTGATGGGTACTATGGAGGATACTCAGATTAAACATAAGGATGGTATGCATGTGTACATGTGTATACCCCCAATGATCTTGGATTAGAACATCATGGATCCTGGAAGCTTGGAAGATTACCTAATCTAATACTTTCATTTTAAATATGAGGAAACTGAACCCCAGAGAGGAAAAGGGGGTTACTAAGGTCATACATGTAGTAAGTGGCAGAGCCAGGATTCAAACACAGTGTCTCTAACACCAACTTCAATGCTCTTTTCTCTATCTACAATTCAATATGCTACATTTGTACTCTTTTTGGACAAAATGAAGTGAGGGTTTCATTTAAAATATATATTTCAGGGAGGAGCAAAGATGGCGGAGTAAAAGCAGGAACTAGTCAGAGCTTAAAATGAACTAGATTTACCCAGTGAAAGAAAGAATCCTGTGAACTTTCCAGAGATGATAAAATAATAGCAAGAAACTCCAGAATGGTTCAAAAGTGGTACTGCAGGATCAAAGGGTATATACATTTTTATAGCCCTTTGGGCATAGTTACAAATTGCTCTTCAGAATGGTTGGATCAGACCATAACTCCACCAATAATGCATTAGTGTTCCAATTTTCCCACATCTTCTCCAGCATTTATCATTTTCCTATTTTGTCTTGTTAGTCAATCTGATCCTTGAGATGTGGCACCCAAGAGTTGTTTTGATTTGCATTTCTCTAATCAATAGTGATTTACAACATTTTCTCATATGATTGTAGATATCTTTAATTTCTTCCTCTGAAAACTGCCTGTTCATATCCTTTGACCTTATCAATTGGGGAATGATTTGTATTCTTTTTTTAAAAAAAGCAATTGGGGTTAAGTAACTTGCTCAAGGTTACATGGCCAGTTATTTCTGGGAGTGGTGCTGAGTATCTGAGCCCAGATTTGATCCAGGTCATCCCGACACTGGAGCCGGTGCTCTTACTCGCTGAGCCACCTGGCCACCCCTAATGATTTGTATTCTTATAAATTTGACTCAGATCTCTGTATATTTTAGAAATAAGACCATTATCAGAGACACTGATTGTAAAAATTCTTTCCCAATTTACCACTTCCCTAACCTTGGTTACAATGGGTTTATTTATATAAAACCTTTTTAATTTAATGTAATCAAAATTTCCATTTTGCATTTTGTAATGCTCTCTATCTCTTGTATGGTCATAAATTCTTCCCTTCTCTATAAATATGACAGGTAAACTATTCCTCACTCTCCCAGATTGCTTATAGTATCAGCCTTTATATCTGAATCATGAACCCATTTTGACTTTATTTTGGTATACAGTGTAAGATATTGGTCTATGCCCAGTTTCTGCCATATTATTTTCCAGTTTTCCTAGCAGTTTTTGTCAAATAGTGAGTTCTTATCCCAGAAGCTGGAGTCTTTGAGTTTATCAAACAGTAGGTTACTATAGTCATTGATTACTATGTCTTGTGTACCTAATCTATTCCACTGATCTACTACTCTACTTCTTAGCCAGTACCAAGTAGTTTTGATGACTGCTGCTTTATAATACAGATTAAAATGTGGTATGGATAGGCCACTTTCCCTAGCATTTTTTTTTCATTAATTCCCTTAGAATTCTGGACCTTTTGTTCTTCCAGATGAATTTTGCTATTATTTTTTCTAGCTCTATAAAATAATTTTTAGTAGTTTGATATTGCATTAAATAGGTAAATTAATTTTGGCAAAATTGTTGATTTTATTATATTAGCTCAGCCTAATCACCAGCAACTGATGTTTTTCCAATTATTTAGATCTGACTTTTATTTGTGTGAAAAGAGTATGAAAGTGTTTTGTAATTGTGTTCATATAGTTACCAAGTTTATTTTGGCAGGTAGACTCCCAAATATTTTATAATGTCTACAGTAACTTTAAATGAAATTTTTCTTTTTGTTTCTTGCTGTTGGGCTTTGTTAGAAATACGTAGGAATGCCAAGGATTTATGTGGGTTTATTTTATATCCTGCAACTCTGATAAAGTTGTTTTTTATTTAATTCTTTACGATTCTCTAAGTATATCATCATATCATCTGCAAAGAGTGATAGCTTAGTGTCTTGTTTGCCTATTCTAATTCCTTCAATATCTTTTTGTTCTCTTATTGCTACAGTTAACATTTCTAGTACCAAATTAAATAACAGGGGTGATAGTGGACATCCTTGTTTTACCTCTGATCTTTTCGAAAATGCATCTACCTTATTCCCATTACATATACTTGCTGATGGTTTTACATAGATGCTACTTATTTTAAGGAAGCCTCCATTTATTCCTATGCTTTTTAGTGTTTTTAATAGGAATGAGTGTTGCATTTCTGTCAAAAGCTTTTTATTGAAATAATGTTTTGTTGTTGATATGATCAATTATGCTAATAGTTTTTTTGAACATTGAACCAGCCTTGCATTCCTAGAATAAATCCTATCTGATCAAAGTATATTTTTCTCATGATAAAATGCTGTAATATTTTTGCAAATATTTTATTTAAAATTTTTGCATCTATAGTCATTAGGGAAATTGGTCTATAATTTTCTTTCTCTGTTTTGTCTCTTCCAAATTTAGGTATCAGTACCATATCTGTATCATAAAAAGCATTTTATAGGACTATAAATAGACTACCAAATAGTCTATAAAGTATTAGAATTGATTGATCTTTAAATGTTTGATAGAATTTGCTTGTAAATCCTTCTGGCCCTGGAGATTTTTTCCTAGGGAGTTCATTGATGGCTTGTTCAATTTCTTTTTCTGAGATGTAGTTATTTAGGGATTTTACTTCCTCTTCTGTTAATCTGGGTAATTTATATTTTTGTAAATATTCAACCATTTCACTAAGATTGTCAAATTTATGGGCATATGATTGGGCAAAATAATTCCTAACTATTGTTTTAATTTCCTCTTCATTGGAGGTAAGTTTACCCTTTTTATTTTTGATACTGGTAATTTGGTTTTTTTTCTTTCTTTTAATCAAATTGACTAAAGGTTTATCAATTTTATTGTTTTTTTTTTCATAAAACAGTTCTTAGTCTTATTTACTAACTCGATAGTTTTCTTAATTTCAATTTTATTAATCTCTCCTTTGGTTTTCAGTATTTCTAATTTAGTATTTAACTGAGGATTTTCAATTTGTTCTTCTTCTAAATTTTTCATTGTATGCCCAAGTCACTGATTTCCTTTTTCTCTATTTTATTCATATAAGCATTCAGAGATATAAAACTTCCCCTAAGAATAGCTTCACTGCATCCCATAAGTTTTGGTATGTTGTCTCATTATTGTAATTCTCTTGAATGAAGATACTGATTGTTTCTACAATTTGTTGTTTCTCCCACTCATTCTTTAAGATAAGACTATTTAGTTTCCATTTTTTTTTTTTTTTGCTTTTTGGAGGGCAATTGGGGTTAAGTGATTTGCCTGAGGTCACATGGCTAGTTTTTTTGTATGTGTGTTGTCTGATGCCAGATTTGAACTCAGGTCCTCCTGACTCCAGGGCTGGTACTCTATTCACTGCACCACCTAGCCACCCCGCCAATCAGTTTTTAGTCTATCTTTCCACTGCCCTTTATTACATATAATTTTATTGCATCATGATCTGAAAAAGATTCATTTAATATTTCTGCCTTTCTGAACTGGATTGTGAGGTTTTTATGCCCTAGTACATGGTCAATTTTTGTGTATGTGCTATGTACCACAGAATATACCAAGAGTATATTCCTTTTTATCCCCATTCAATTTTCTCCAGAGGTCTGTCATATCTAACTTCTCTAAAATTCTATTCAAATGTCTAACTTCTTTCTTGTTTATTCTGAGGTTAGATTTATCAAGTTCTGAAAGAGGGAGGTTGAGGTCCCCCACTAGGATAGTTTTGCCATCTATTTCTTCCTCTAGCTCCCTTAACTTCTCCTCTAAGAATCTGGCTGCTATACCACTTGGTACATATATGTTTAATAATATTGCTTCATTTTCAATGGTGCCTTTTAGCAGAATATAGTTTCCTTCCTTATCTCTTTTAATTAGATCTATTTTTGTTCCTGCTTTGTCTGAGATTAGGACTGCTACCCCTGCTTTTTTTTTTTTTTTGCTTTAGCTGAAGCATAATATATTCTACTCCAGTCTTTCACCTTTACAATGTGTGTATCCTCCAGTTTCAAATGTGTTTCTTGTAAACAACATATTGTAGGATTATGGCTTTTAATCCATTCTACTATCTTCCTCTGTTTATAGGAGCATTCATCCCATTCACATTCACAGTTATGATTACTATCAGTGTCTTTCTCTCCATGCTATTTCCCCCCATTTATGCGTTTATTTCTCCCTTCTCCCTTCCCCTCCTGAAAAGAGTTTTGCTTTTGACCACTGCCTCCCTCAATATTCCCTATCATCTCCCCTCTCTTTTCCTATCCTTTTCCCTTATTATTTCTTCCTTTCCTTCTAGCCACCCCCCTTTTCTTTCCCCTTCCCCCTCCTACTGCCTTTAGGGCACGTTAGATTTCTATACTTAACAAAGTATAGCATTCCCTCCTTTGAACCAAATGCGATGAGAGTAAATCTCAAAAAATGCTCTCCCCCCTCCCTTCTTTCCCTCTACTATAATAAGATTTTGTGTCTTTTCACCATAAATTCCTATACTTAACTGAATGTTATTCCCTTCTTGAACCAAAACCAATGAGAGTAAAACTCATACAATGTTCACCTCTCTCCCTTCTTTCCCTCAACTATAATGTTTTTGTGCCTCTTCATGTGATATAATTTACCCTTTTCTTTCTCCTCCTTTCCTCTTCTTCCATTACAATTCCTTTGCACCCCTTAATTAAGTTTTTTACCATAACATCAGTTCATTTATACCCACACTCTCTATCTATGCTTATTCCTTTTATGTGTCATAATAATTATACAATTCTCAAGATTAACAGGCATCATTCTCCCAAATAGGGATATAAACAGTTTGTTCTTATTGAATAACAAGTTTTGCTTTTTGTTTGTATGTGTGTGTTTATTTTTTCTCTGTTTACCTTTTTATGTATCTCTTGAGTCTTGTATTTGAAGATAAAATTTTTCACTGGCCTTTTCATCAGGAAGGTCTGAAGGTCCCTTATTTCACTGAATGACCATCTCCTTGCCTGAAAGATTATGCTCAATTTAGCTGGGTAGTTGATCCTTGGTTGTAATTCAAGCTCCTTTGCCTTACGATATATAATATTCCAATCCCTCCATTCTTTTCAGGTAGAACCTGTGTGATCCTGCCTGTAGTTCCATGATATTTGAATTGTTTCTTTCTGGCTGCTTGCAGTATTTTCTCCTTGACCTGATAATTCTGGAATTTGGCTACAATATTCCTTGGAGTTTTCAACTTGGAATCTCTTTCAGCAGGTGAACGGTGAATTATTTTGATGACTATCTTCCCCTCTGGGTCTAGGACCTCAGGACAGTTTTCCTTGATGATATCTTGGAAGATACTGTCCAGGCTCTTTTTTTCATCATGGCTTTCTGGTAGACCAATAATTCTTAGATTCTCCTGGATCTATTTTCCAGATTAGCTGTTTTTCCAATGAGATATTTTACATTTTCTTCTACTTTTTTCATTTTTAAGATTTTGTTTGACTGATTCTTGATGCCTCATAAAGTCATTGGCTTCAACTTGTCTAATTCTAATTTTTAAATTTAAATTTAAAATTTAAATACAAAACTTAACTGTTTTCCTCAGTTATTTTTTAACCTCCTTTTCCATTTGGCCAGTTTTTACCTTTAAGGGTTTATTTTCTCCAGTTAGGTTTTGTATCTTTTTTTCCATTTGGCCAATTGTACTTTATAAGGAGTTTTTCTCTTCAGTGATTTTTTTTTCCATTTTGCCAATTGTATTTTTAAAACAATTGGTATTTTTTCTTCTACCTCCTTAATTTGGCTTTTAAAATCCTTCTTGAGCTCTTCCAAGAATGCTTTTTGGGCTTGAGACCATTTCATATTCTCTTTTGAGGCTTCAAATGTGTATCTACTATCAATACTGACCTCTTCAGAATATGAACCTTGTTCTTCTAACAGGATTTTAAAGTCTTTGTGCAATTTGTTTTTTGCCCATGGTGGTTGCCTATTTCCTGGCTTACAAAGTAGACCTCTACTTCGGGGGCACAGAGGGCTCTGACCCAAGTTTCTTGTGCTGGGAGTGAGGGGCCTGGTTACCGGCTTTATGTGCTGTGACCTCTTGTTTTGTCAGTAAAAGGCTATATAATATTAGCTGCACCTCACCTGGTACTGAGCTGGAGCTGGCTGGTGAGTGCCTAGACTGAGGCTAAGGCCAGGTCTTTCAGCATTTCCCTAGGGTTACACTGAAGTTCATAGTGTGAGGTGTGGGGGAGGGGTGGTCTGGCCACTTCAGGTTTCTGCCTCTCCTCCCCTGGACTAGAGCTTAGGCAGGCTCAGCCACTGGTGACTGGGGTATGCTGGTGTCTTACGATTCCATCCCCCTGCTTCCACCCCCTGAGGTTCAGGCTCTCTCTATGGGATGCCTCCCATCCTGCACTGATACCCTTTAGCCTCAGCACAATCATAGTCACACCCTTCCTGTAGATCTCCCTAGCCTCTCCCTGATCCCATTATTTTAGAATTTTACACTGAGGCAATATTCTCTGGGTTTTTCAAGGTTAGGGATGAGAGCAGCTATGGTTTACTCCACCACCTTGGCTCCCAGAAGTTCAGGTAAGTAATTTTTAAACATCTACACTGTGGCCTGATAGCTCGAAGAGTAGCTGCTGCCGCTGTCACAAGCCCTGCACTTGTCTCTTACTCATCTCCAATAGATCCCATCCTGTGGTGAGAAGTTTGAGAACAGCCCCTGCAGTGGGTAAATTAGTGTCCCCTGGGCTCACTCTAGCTCCACTATATTGGGGGTCTGCCCTATACTATCTTTTTATCCTTATAATGCATTAGTTCCCTCCTAGAATATACACAACCTTTGGTCCAGTCAAAATGGATTTATTGTTTTTCCTTACAGTTGATCCTTAATCTCCTATACCCACGACTTTGCACTGATTGTCTCTCCTCACATCTACTTCTTATAATCCTTTGTTTCCTTTAAGATTCATCTCAAATGCTCCTTTCTGATTTAAACTCCATGGCATGTAGTGGGGAGATTTACTAACTTCAATAACAATTTTTGTTTTGTTTTGCCTTTTGAAGGGCAATTGGGGTTAAGTAACTTGCCCAAGATTACACGGCTAGTTTTTTTGTGTGGGTGTTAAGCGTCTGAGGCCAGAACCGAACTCAGGTCCTCCTGACTCCAGGTCAGCACTTTACTCACTGCGCCACCTAGCCACCCAATAATAATAATTTTTAAAAATCTTAGAAACATCCAGGAGAAAGACTTTCAAATATAAAGGAAAGGTAATCTGAACACAGGATTATTCTATATTCACAAGAAATCAGAAATGGAGGAAAGTAGATTCTAAAAAACAAAAGGAGCTCAAGCTGTAAGACTGAGCCAAATAATCATCAATGTACAAAGATGAACATTTGAAAAAGGAGAGGCATTTGAGTCATTCTTGGAAGAAAAAAATAAAGGGACCATAGTATTGGCTTGCAAATATTCTAACCCACAGAAGCACAAGAAAGGTAAATAAATAGAATTATCAAGAAATGACAAATAAAATCAATTCTCTCATATTTGTGTATTATTATAAAAAAGGAGAGAGATTGACCTCTGTGGTAAAATAAAGAACAGAGAGGGATCAAGTGTCAAAAAAACCCCAGGAAGTTAAAGCATTAGAAGAAGGGAATATAGGGGCAGATAGGTGGCACAGTGGTGGCTAGGGTGTCATAGTGAATATAGCACTGGCCCTGGAGTCAGGAGGACCTGAGTTCAAATCTAGTCTCAGACACTTGACACACTTACTAGCCGTGTGACTTTGGGCAAGTCACTTAACCCCAAATGCCCTCCAAAAAGCAAAAAAAAAAAAGGGAAGAAAGGAATGTATAAAATATGATACTCTCTAAATTGACTGATATATTTTTAGGGAGGAGATAGGAAAGGGAAAATTATGAATGGAAATAAATGAGATAAGTGTCTAAGGGGAACAGGTGATGCACACATCAAATCCATAGTCAAGCACTGAAGAGATAATAATTCCTTAAGTTTCTCAAAAAGATTGAAAACTATGGGTGAATAAGAAAAAAAAACAATAGGAAAAGGTAGTAGAACGGGAAGCTTTACCCCCAGAGGGAAAAAGAAAAAAAGTAATGAAAAACCAGTCCTATGAGTGTAAGATTATGACTGCAATAAGAACCAGGGAGCTTGTAATGTGTTTCATCTGGGGAATCTGCACAGCAGAAAACTACCTCTCTAAGAAAAGAGTATACGTCCCAGGATAACATTCCTCCCCAGGAAAGGGGAGGTTGGAGTTGCCAAGGGCAGCCAGTAACCAGGATTATATTGGGAACACAGAATTAGAGATGGGATAACAGAGTCTTAGGAATAGCGACTGATCATGGTAAGGGCTTTGTGACTTGGGACATAGTGATTTCTACCAGTGTGGCTTTCTAACAGCATTGTTCATTAATGAACTAATACTTCTAAAATAAGATAGATTTTATTAATATCCTTTTTTACCACACTGCCTAAAAATCCTGCTAAACATCTCCCCTTCTTCCCTCCAAGAGAGCCATCCTTTATAATAAAAAACTTTTTAAACAATTGAGCAAATTGATCAATATATTGAAAAAATTCATTAAAAATAGCATTAACTAGTGTTCTACATTCATTGCTACCTCCCCCACCTCTAAAAAGAGTAAGTGAAGTTATCTCCTTCTATCTCTTCTTTGGGGCTAAACTAGTTCTGTATCATTTCGCAACATTCACTGTAAGTTTTTTCATGGATGTTTTTTTTTCCATTTACATTTTTAAATCATTAGGTATACTGTTTGTCTGGTTCTGTTTATTTTACTCTGCATCAATTCATGCAAGTGTTTCCCTGCATCTCTGTATTCATCATGATTGTTTTTTTATAGCATAGTAATATATCCCATCATAGTCATGAATCACAATTTGTTTAGCCATTTGTCAACTGATGAGCACCTACTTCATCTTCCTTTCCTTATTACTACAAGAAAAGTCCTGCTATAGGGATTTGTCAGTAATCTCTTTAATAAATATTTCAAAAGTGAGTCACAGCAGAAAATTGGGGCAAGCTGGTAAGACACACAAAGGTAATAAAAGAGAAATAGTATAGAAAGGGGAGCTCAAACCTGGTACTTCAGAAATAAAAAAAACAACATAAATAAATGAATAATTAAGGTAAAATTTTAAAACTTGGGATAAAACAAGTAAACAGGAAAAAGGTGGGGTAGGAGGAAAATGTCTAAAAGACTAGATAGCATCAAAGTGAAACTAACAACAGAAATAAAGTACTGACTTATAGGGGAAAAAACAAAATAAATAAAAAGAGGAAAGCATGAGCCCAACAATAATAAATGTGAATGGAAAAATAATCTAATAAAACAGAAGAGACTGGCAGAACAGATAAGAAAGTAAAACCTACCTTTGTACAAAGAATGACATCTAGGGGCAGTTAGGTGGCACAGTGAATAGAGCACTGGCCCTGGAGTCAGGAGGACCTGGGTACAGATCCGGCCTCAAACACTTAATACAAAAAGTAGCCATGTGGCCTTGGGCAAGTCACTTAACTCCAACTGCCCTCCAAAAAGCAAAAAAAAAAATTACATCTAAAAATAAACATGCAGAATGAAAATCAGACTGGAATAGAATTTACTGTGCATTGCA
This sequence comes from Petaurus breviceps papuanus, assembly GCF_028583685.1. Lineage (NCBI taxonomy): Eukaryota > Metazoa > Chordata > Mammalia > Diprotodontia > Petauridae > Petaurus > Petaurus breviceps. The sequence continues at coordinate 14,208,060 of NW_027185799.1, forward strand.
TAATTCTACAAAAGAAAAACTTGCAATTAAACTAAAAGTAAAAATTTTTAAATTCACAACATCAAAAAAAGCTAAACAAGGAAACATTGAAGAAACAGACAATGAATCAGTATGAAAATTAGATATATGAACTAAATGACACATAATCTAAATCAATAAAGGAAGTTAACAGAATTGAAAAGAGGCATAGATAATAATATAATAATTGTAAGGGATCTTAATGTGCCTCATTCAGAGACAGACAAATCAAATACAAAGATTTTTTTAAAAGGGAAAATACAGAGCTGACAGAGAATTAAGAGCTGTTAGACCAACCTTCCCCCACTCCGACCAACCTTCTCCCCCTCTGCCGAAAGAGAGAGAGACAGACAGACAGACAGACAGACAGACAGACAGACAGAGAAGGAGGAAAAGGAGGATGAGGACGAGCAAAAGGATAAAGCCAAGAAGAGGAGGACAAGGACAAGGAGGAGGAGGAAGGAAGGAAAAAAAGGAGGGAAGGAAAGAGTTGACAGCTCTTTTCCCAACCCTCCATCCCACACCCTTTTCCAATCCCAATCTTCCCAACCTCTGAACTGGTCTTTTTGTCTGCCAGAGCCAACCCCTCTAAACATAGTCTTAATCTCATATGCTCTGCCCCCTCCTGTTTTTCAGCAGTTTTCCCCTCTACTGGCTCTTCCCCGATGTCTACAAACATGGCTACATCTCCTCCATCCTTAAAAAAAACAAAAATAAAAAAGCACCACTAGATCCCACCATGCATACTAGGTATTATCCTTTATCTCTCCTACCATTTTCAACTAAACTCCTTGAGAATGCCATTTATATTAGGTGCCTCCACTTCCTCTTTTCTTACTCTTACAAACCCTTAGCAATCTGATTTCTGACATCATCATTTAAGTAAAATGTTTTTGCCAAAGTTCCAATGATGTTTTTTTAACTGCCAAATCTAATGGCCTCCTCTTGATTTTCATCCTTCTCAATTTTTCTATGGCATATAACACTGCTGACCACTTTCTGCTCCTTTTCTTTCTTGGTTTTCCATTATTCTCCTTTCTTCTGGTTCTCCTCCAACCAATGTGACAGATACTTTTCAGTCTATTTTGCTGATTCTTCATCTGTGTCAGACGCATTTCCCACTAGGATTTGGCCTAGGACCTCTTCCCTATTTTCTACAGTTTCTCACTTGGAGATCTCATCAGCTAAAATGGGTGCGATTATTGTCTCTGCGCGTGATTCCAAGATCTATACATCCTGCTCTCAGGCTAGCCTTTTCCTTCTCCTGAGCTCCAGTTTCATTCACCAACTGACGTATGCATATCTCAAACTGATGTACAACAGGCATCTCAAACTTAATATACTGAAAACCAAATTCACTGTCTTTTCACCAAAATCCTCCCCACTCTTCTAAATTTCCCTATTACTATCAAGGGCACTAACATTCTTCCAGTCATCCAGGCTCATTACCTCAGTGTCATTCTTGACTCTTCTCTCTCACTCAACCTACTTATCTAGTCAATTACTAAATTTTGCCATTTATAACTCTATAGTATCTCTGATTGCATCCCCTTCTTTCCACTCATATAACAACCCCCCTGGTTCAAGTACTTATTACCCTCTTGCGTGAATTACTACAATAATTTATTATCTGGTTTCACTACCTCCACTCTATTCCCATACCTTACTTAGCTTCCAAAGTAATTTTCCTAATGCATAGATGTAACCATGTCCCTCTTCTATACAATAAACCAAAGTGACTCCCAATTACTTCCAGGATTAAATGTAAAATCTAATTTTTAGCATTTAAAACTCTTTGTAACTTGCCTTTCTTCCTACTCTTCCCTTCTTCTTACACTTGACTACACTAGACACAATTCACAATCCAAACATAGTTGTTATTCTTCACACACAACACAGATCTGTGCTTTTTCACTGGCTATCCTCCCAAACCTGGGAAGGTCTGCCTACTCATTCAGTTTCTTAGTCTCCCTGGCTTCCTTTAAACCTTAGGTCAAATCCTACCTTTTGCAGAAGGCCTTTCCCATTCTCCCCCACCTGGCTCCCCTCAGCTACTAATCCCATCCCCTCTAAAGTTACCTTCCATCTACTCTGTATTTATTTGAAATGTAATGAGTTGTCCTTCATTATTGTAATGTGAACTCCTTGGAAGCAGAGATTGTTTTTGCCCTTCTTTGTATTCCCAGGACTTAGTATAAAGATGGGCAATATAGTAAGCATGTGTAATGACTGATTGATAAATATATTTCTTAGCATGTATGGTACCTTTGCAAAAATAGACCACAAGACACTGGAAAATAATAAACACATTTTTAAAATCAGAAATATTAAATATATGATTCATATACCACAATACAAAAGTAGTAATTAATTAAAACAGGGAAAATATGTGAAATATAGACCTAAATAGATGTTTAATAATGATATGTCAAATAAGGAGATAGTCAAAGAACAAATCATGGACACACCAAACTATGTGAAAAAGAATTCTAACAAAGAAACAAAGTACCAAAATTTCTTACACATAACTGGCAGTTTTGTAGCTAAACCAAAAAAAAAAAATTTATCTCTGAGAACACATAAGACAAAATAGAGTATTAATGAAGTAAGTATGAAATTAGAAAAATTAGAAAATAAAAAATATCCCAAAACAAGCACAAAAGAAATCTTGAAGATTTGATAAGAGATAAACTGCAGATCAACAAGGCTAGAGAAATCATAAACAGAAAGAAGAAAGATCATTAGAACCTACTAACCATTAGTAGTCCTAATAATAACTAGCATTTACATAGCACTTTAAAGTGTGCAAAGCAGTTCAAATATGTTATCTCATCTGAACCTAACAACCATGAGATAGATGCTATTAGTGTTCCCACTTTACAGATGAGGAAACTGAGGCAGAGAGGTTAAGTGACTTGCCCAGGGTCACACAGCTAGTAAGTATTTCAAGATGGATTTGAACACAGGTCTTCCAGACTCTAAGTCCAGCCATCTATCCACTATGCCAAGATGCCTCAAAATATCTAAACCAGGGAAAGATAAAGCAAAGAAAGATAATTAAAGATGAGTCACTAATTAAGACTGATATACAAATTTTAAATAAAATCCTAGCAAAAAGATTTTGTTAATATATTTTTTAAATTAGTCATTATGATCTCATGTACTCTAGGCATGGAGGAATGCAATTCATGCAAAGGCATAGCATTTATAAAAGATGGAACAGAATATAAGTGGCGGATGGGGAGGGGGAGGGCTGGGTGTTTGTAGCGCCAATGCAATATTTACACAATCAAGACCATGACTATAAATATCGCATGACATTCAAGTGCAAAATATACCATATTATCTAGAGGACAGAACTGAAACATTTATTTAGACACCAGATAATCTAATCCCAAAACCAGTAAGCTGATTCCACCATAGTACCAAAGATATTAAGAAGCCATAATAATGCTGAGAGCCAGAGAGTCCTTCAGGCTTCCCACAAACCAATACAAGATCAATATTTACATACAAATCTCTCTCTCCCACAGTCTCTCTAGGTCTGGCTCCCAGCTTCCTGTGGGCTCTGCTCCCCTTCAGCAAATTCCCTCCATCGTAGGCTCCATGTGACTACATTCAAGCTATTAGGGGGCAGAGTTTACTTTCACAGCAGGGGAGGTCTTCACACTGCCCTTAGGAGCAGAGAAGATCTTCAAATTCCCATTCCCATTACAGTTTTGGGATTAAAGCAGGCCTGTTTGAGTAGAATGGAGAGTGCTTAAAGGGGAGTAATATTAAATAACTGGTAAGTGGACTAGATTATAGATGGTTTTTAAATTCCAAGCTGAGTTGTTTGTATTTTATTGTAGAGGCAATGGGAAGTCATTGAAGCTCTTTATTCACTTTTTAAACTACCTACCAAATCTTAAAATGTTTTATCCAATTGTGTGTAGTACTTACCTGAAAACCCTTATGATTACAATAGGAAAGAAAACTCTTAGATGATGCAAAAGTGATGTTTATTAAGCAGATCTGACTACATCATTTCTCTAATTAATAAACTCCAAAGGCTCTCTATTGCCTCTAGGATTGAAATATAAATTTCTCCTTTCAGCCTCTAAAGACCTTTACAACCCTAATCAAACTGTCTTTCATACCATACTCTACATCAGTGCCCCTTCCTGTACTCTGTGATTTGACCAAAAATAGAGTCTCTCTGTTCCTCAAACAGCACTCCATCTCTTCAGTCCTTGACTTTGTTCTGTCTGTAGTCCATGCAGAAATACAGCCCACTTCATTTCAGTCTCATAAAACTCTTGTCATCCTTAAAGATTCTTGATCTCCCCCCAATTAACAATACCTCAGTCTTCTTTCGTCCCTGACTATCTTGTATTTAACTTCCATGTGTTCATTGGTATTTATTCTCTTTATATTTACTCTATGTTTATGTATGTACTTGTTTCTCTGTTAAAATGCAAACCCTTAAAAACTGTTTTATTCTTTGCATAGCTCCAGTGCCAGCACAGTACCTATAGGAACTTAATAAATTCTGATTGATTATCTGATTGACTGATACCAGGGATTCAAGTGCGGTTATACATTAGGAAAATATATAATATAATCAGACATAAAAACACCCAAAATGGTATTATTATATCGAAAGTCTTTTTTTTAGTTTCTTGACAAAGAATAAGACTCATTTATGTAAAAGTGTCTGCAAAGCATAGATATAAGGGATACTTTAATATGAAAAAAGTTTATATTTAAAAACAAAAATTTGGCATTATTTACTATGGGAAAACACTGAAAGCCTTCCCAATAAATACAGAAAGAAATCAATGATGCTCTTTTCCCACTGTGATGTGGCATAGGTTTAAAAATACTAGTAGTAGCACAAAGACAAAGAAAAGAAGGCATGCAATTAACAAGGAGGAGATTAAATGAGCCCGCTTTGCTAATGACTGGATAGTTTACTTAGAAAACTCTAAGTACTAGTAAAGAATAGCTTTAATAAAGTAACAGGATACAAAATAAATCCACAAAATCAATAGGCTTTCAAATAGCAATGATCAAATCAAATAGGAAATAACCAAAAAGAAGTCCCATTCAAAGTAGCTGCTACAAAATATATTAAAACATATGAGTATTCACCTACCAAAGTATGCTTAAGACATAAAAACAATAATAAACCTCTTTAAAGGAAAAAATAATGAATTGAATAATTGGAGTAATGTTAGACTATATTTAACAAAAAGGATGAATCCACCTAAATTAATTTAGAGATTTAATACAATATAAATCACACTACCAAGGGAACATTTTACAGAGGTAGAAAGAATAATATATTTTATCTGAAGGAATAAGATGTCTAGAATCTCGAGCTAAATAATGAAAGAAGTATGAATGAAAGGGAAACAATACTTCCAAACCTTAAGTTATATTCTAAAGCTGTATAGCAATTTTAAACACTATTTGGTTCTGGTTAAAAAATAGAAAAGAACAATTAAGTATATTGTAATGTGAATTCATTTCATAAGTAGATTATGTGGTAAAAAAATTCTCTACTTGGCAAGAACTTCTGAGAAAATTGTAAAGCAGTTTGGCAGAAATTGGGTTTATACTCGCATGTTACACTAAATATCACAATACATTTTAAATGAATATGCAACCTGAATATTAAATATCATATCCATACATCTCTGTGTGCATCTCTCTCTGTCTCTCTGTCTCTCTCTCTGTCTGTCTCTCTCTCTCTCTGTCTCTCTTTTTCTCTCTCTGTCTCTCTCTCTCTCTCAATCACATACCTTTCTCTAGGGGGAGAATTCTTAACCAAATGAAGAATAGAGTCAACACAAAAGACAAAATTGATAATTTTTCATGACAAGAAATTTAAAAGCTTTTACATAAACAAAATCATGCAGCTAGGATAGAAAGGGAAACTAACAAATAGAAAAACAATCTTTCCATTGCATACTTCCAATAAGTCATATCCAAGATGCATAGGGAATTATCATTATTATATATGATCAAGAGTCATTTGCCAATGGAGTAGGTTAATGAATATGAACAAACAGATCTCAAAAGAAGAACAGAAAATTATTACCAACCAGAAGACTGTTATAGGAGAATATACAGAAAAAACCTTAGATCTTATTAATAACTAAAAAGATGACAGATAATCAGCATTTTGAAAAACTTACTTTCCTTCCTTTGTATTTTTTTGAGAATCAATACATGCATTGACAGCATGCTTGAAGAAGGCAGTAATAGAAAATGGGCAAGCTTTCATAAGCAATCATTCTACAGTAAAACCCATGTTTACTATATCATACAACTGACTAAAAATGTAGAGAATATAAGACCTTACTATACATATAATTTATTATTTTTCTTAAAATTTGACTTGTTAGAGCACAATATAACTTTGATCAAAATGATTTAAGATTTGAGATAACCCTTTGACCATAAATATCAGTTTTGGCATAAAACTAGGAGAAAAATACTCCTCAAAGGTTTTTTCCATTGTCATGGAAATTCTACATAGATTCCAGTTTGAAGAGGAATTTTCTTATGGATTGTAAGTTCTTCAAGGTAGCTCCTACTTACAGTGGACATAAAACTGTTTTGCATCAAGTCCTAGAATATCACAGAGCCTACTTAAAGAATATAGCCTAACCATCCAAACAAGAAAAATCAAGAAGAATGTCATGCCAATAGTCAAAGAGTAAGGCCTCGAAAGAAGAAATATAATCTATGAAAACATGCCCCAAATTTCTAATAACAAGAGAATGGGAGAGGGAATAGACCTTTTATTTCACTGGTTTGGAGAACTCTGATTTGAAGAAATTTCCTTATCCAATGCAGATTGGCATCTTCTCTATAACTTAGAGTCTCAAGAGTTGGCTAATGTACTGAAAGAGTAATAAATTTATTGAGTCACAAAGTCAGTGTTTTAGATACAGATGCAATAGGATCACTTTGAAATGTAAATTAAAGAGAAATGCAAAATAAAACAATTTTGAGGTTCTACCTTAGACCCATCCTATTGCCAAAGATCACAAATGCAGAAAAAGGCAATTATTAGAGGAACTATGGGAAAGCAGTCATGCCAATGCACTATTGGTTGAACTGTGAATTATTCTGATCATTCTGAAAAGAAACTTAGAACTATGTCCAAAAAGTCATTAGACTGTATGTAGGCATCCTGGGCCATCTCTAGTCAATCTGATCAATAGCTAGTCACCAGACCCAGATGGCTCTGGAGGAGAAAGTGAGGCTGGTAACTTTGAACAGCCCTCCCTCACTCAAATCAAATTCAATAGCAAATCATATCATCATCTCCCTGATGTCATGGTCCTCATCAAGAACAAAAGACAAACCACAACCTGTGAGTGGTCCGAGCTGCCTGAATGGGGACCCAGCCGGCCAGTTCCAGTTAAGCAACTCAGCTCATCCTGTTCTTTCCCTTCCTCTCCTCTCCTGGAGTATCATGCACTTACCTGAGGGTGTTCTGCCCAAAAGAAGGTAATTTTGATGGCTAAAACCTATTTAGTTAACTTGGGGTTTACTGGCTAGATTTCTTTCCCAAAGACCATGTCTTAAACCCAATTCACTCTGGATCCCATTGACTGAACAATAACAGGCCCCTGTCCAAGCACCACTTAATGGTCACTTTTTTGGACCCTCCTAGCTCAGACTGAATGTAAATCGTAACTGTTTCTCTTTTGGTCAGAAACCCTGAGGGTTTTCCCCTCCCAGTTTGATTTTTTTTTTTAATTGAAGGAGGGGTATCCATTGACTCACTTCTTAAAGAGGCCTGTTCACTGAATGGTCATTGCCTCACTCAAAGTGAGAACTTGAAAAGACTTTATCCTAAAAAGGTCAAGGTCTCCCATTGCAGCCTGGGCCATCTGGTCACTACACTCATGGCTCTGGAGGAGAAAGTGAGGCTGGTGACTTTGCATAGTCCTCCCTCACTCAAATCAAATTCAATTGCAAGTCATCATTTCCTTGATGCCATGGTCCTCTTCAAGACCAAAGTGCAAACCATAAGACTATATATATATATATATATATGTATGTATGTATGTATGTATGTATATATATATATATATATGTCCTTTGACCCAACGAAGCAATGAGCATTTATTAAGCACCTGTTATAGGCTGAACACCAGGCAAGGGGCTAAGAATACAAAGACAAAAAAAATGGCACTTACTCTCAAGGAGCTTACATTCTAACAGGAGAGAAAGACTGTATATACACATAGGTAAGTTCCTAGGGTCTCAGAGCTATTAGGAACATCAGAGACCAGCTAATCAAATTCCAGGGAGATTAAACAACTTGCCCAAAGTCACAGAAGTACTAAGCATTCCAAAGGTGGGTTCTGATCATATGTCCTCCAACTCCAGAGCTAGATCTCTTTCCACTGTACTAGGTTACCTCTTTCCAGTATATTCAGAGTAGTTACAAGATGACCTTAGATGGGACAGCATTGGCTACTGTAAATCAACCACCAATGTTTCAAGTTGGTATATATCCTAAGAAGGTCAAAGACTAAGGAAGAGAACATACATACACTCACACACTCTTTTTTTTAGCAACACTTTTTATTACATTAAAGATCTTGAAACAAAATAGGTGCCCATCAGCTGTAGCATATGAATATACTGCAAAATTAACACACCAAGAAAAGATAAATATCCTAGAGTCAAAGAAACTTGGGGAGATTTCTATGAAACCACTGCAAAGTCAAATAAAGAGAATGGGAGAATAATTTACACGATGATGACATCATAAAGATTTAAAAGACTTCAGAACTCTAATCAAAGCAGTGACCAGTCATGACTTTAGAAGACTGATGAAGAATACCTCCTGGTTTTTTGCACAGAGGTGAATTATAGAATGAGGTATACATTTTCAGTTATACCTGAAGTGTTTATTTTGTTCAACCATACTTTATTATAAAGAAGTACCTCAGGTTAGAGGGGGTGGGAGAAGTTAGTTAGTGAGTAGTGATACAGATTGAAAAATATATGAAAGAGTGCAATTAAAATATCTTTAAATAAGCAAAAGAAATTTCTTACTCCTTTCCTTTTTTGCCTTTTTTTGGGGGGGGGGGAGGACAGGGCAATTGGGGTTAAGTAACTTGCCCAAGGTGACAGGGCTAGTAAGTGTTACGTGTCTGAGGGTGGATTTGAACTCAGGTCCTCCTGACTCCAGGGCCAGTGCTCTATTCACTGCACCACCTAGCCGCCCCTTGTTACTCCTTTCTTGAACTGAATTTACACTTTAAAAGATTATATATAAAAGACATTCACAATTTCATATACAATTCAATTCTCTTTTTGTTCTTTTATGCTGAGATGTTTATGTTTGTTGGTAAATTTTATGTTCATGATTAAAAAAAGAAAGAAATTAATATCTACATTATCTACAGTCTAGACCATATGTGGGCTCAAGGGCAGGTTCACCACCCTGGTCTAGATTATGATTTGAAGTTAGAGAGCAGGCCCAGAAATAATCAGGGGGAGGATAGCAGGCTACAAAGTGCCTTCAAGGTACTACAAGGTTCTTTTAATAATCCCAAACATCCCCCAGAAACAGAAGCTTATCTTTTTTTAATATCATTATTTTTCCAGTATTACAGCACTGAATGTCTCTGAAGAAAAAAAAATACTATACAAAAAGCAATGAACAGGGTGTACACGATGGATGTCATCAGGCTATGTGGTTTGATAAGGAAATTCAAAGAATTAGAACAAAAGATGTTATCAAGAAATCTTATGATTAACAAAGAAAATGGACTGATCATTTGGCAAAGGCTTAGAATAATAGGGAGACATCTCAAGTACTTCACTGGTATCCAAGTGCTAATACGGAAAAGTAATAAAGTCTTCTTACAGGGGGTATACTCCCTATGGCAAATTCACGGGAGGATACGTAACAAGAGCTTCATAGTATGAGCAGGCATGGAAAAACTATGACCTCTTTGGAGGAAACATCCACATAGACGAGGTAACAGAAGAATTAGAATATTTTTGAGTAGCATGGACAACGTTCAGTGCTATTTCTGGGAATGCCAAAAATGATTCATATAGGCATTTAAGGAACTCACAATCTCCTTGGGGATGGGAAGAATGAGGTGAGGGGTAATAAGATAAGCATTCAAATAAACATAAAACATAGTAGAATATAGTGAGGACAAATGAGAAATCTAATACAAAAATTTTCAGAGGTAATTGCTTTAGCGTGAAGAATCAGCACACTTCACGAGAAAGTAGATTAGAGCTGGGCATGGAAGGAGGAATATTTCAACAAGTAGAGATTTGGAAGATGAAAATCCTAGGTATAGGTACAAAAGATGGGGGAGACTTCATGATAAATAAATAGGTGGATGCTGGGAATTCATGCTGTTCACTCTTCTAAACAACACCACCTGACCCTTTACCTCCTTGCTATCATCTCTTCTCATTACCTCTCCTGAGCTCTACTTCCACATTACCAGCCGCCTTCTGGATATCTCTCCCTGAGGGTCCAATAGGCACCTCAAATTCAACATGTCAAGTCAGTACTCATTATCCTCTTCTTAAAACTGTTCATCCACTGCAGTTTTAGTCCCAGGGTGGCCCGACCAGCAGCTGCAGAGGACTTCGAGAGAGTGGATCACCAGCAGTAGTGGCAGTTTCCAGAATTATCAACCCATAAATGCTGAAGAAAAAGTGAGAGGTCAGTGTAGAACTCTGTTGGAACTGGGGGGAATGGAGGAATGGGTCCAACCCCTGCCCCTGGAGCTAGAAGTGGCAGAGGTGCTGTAGCTGTGCAGCCACCTCCACATGGCCACTTCAGAGCTCCTGGCTTGCAGATTGTAGGGGGCCCAAGCGACTATTCAGAGGGTAATCGCTCTTGCTTTAAACTGCCTGGATCTGGATCACGATATTGGAGGGTGGTCCTGAAGTGTGTGAACAGTGAGCCAGAGTTTGTGTGGGCTGAAGAGACGGCACCCTCTTAATAACTCTGGCAGCTGTAAAAACCCCAGCAATTTGGAAAAAAGCTCTCCCCTCTGGACGCAGAGTTCTATTGTGGCAAAAGAGTGGAAGATTCAAGTAACTGAGTGGCAACATGAGCAAGCAAAGGAAGCAAAGCAAGCACAGAAGTCCAACTGTAGATTCCTTTTGGGGGGGGACAAAAAAGATCAAACCATAGAATGGGAGGAAGACAACAAAGTCAGAACTCCTACATCAAAAGCTTCCAAGAAGAATATGAATTGGTTACAGGCCATGGAGGAGTTCAAGAAGGATTTTGAAAATCAAGTAAGAGAAGTGGAGGAAAAATTGGGAAGAGAAATGAGAATGATGCAAGAAAATCATAAAAAGAGAGTCAACAACCTCACTGAAGAAAATAACACCTTAAAAAATAGATTAACTCAAATGGCAAAAGAGACCCAAAAAGCCAATAAGGAGAATGCCTTAAAAAGCCAAATTTGCCAGATGGAAAAAGAATCTCAAAAGCTCACTGAGGAGAATCATTCCTTCAGAATTAGATTGGAGCAACTGGAAGCTAATGACATTATGAGAAATAAAGATACTATTAAACAGATCCAAACAAATGAAAGAATAGAAGGCAATGTGAAATATCTCACTGGAAAAACCACTAACCTGGAAAATAGATCCAGGAGAGATAAGTTAAAAATTATTGGACTACCTGAAAGCCATGATCACAAAAAGAACCTAGAAATCATCCTAAAAGAAATTCTCAAGGAAAACTGCCCTGATATTTTAGAACCAGAGGACAAAATAGAACTTGAAAGAATTCACCAATCAACTCTTGAAAAAGATCACCAAAAGAAAACTCCTAGAAATATCATAGCCAGGTTGAGGAATTCCCAGATCAAGGAGAAAATATTACAAGCAGCCAAGAAGAAACAATTTGAATATTGTGGAAACACAATCAGGATTCAATTTAACACAGGATCTAGCAGCTTCTACACTAAGGGATCGAAGGGCTTGGAATATGATATTCTGGAGGTCAAAGGAAATAGGATTAAAACCAAGAATCACCTACCCAGCAAAACTGAGTATCATGTTTCAGGGGAAAATAGAGTCATTCACTGAAATAGAGGACTTTCAAGCATTCTTGATAAAAAAAAAAAAACAGAGTTGAATAGAAAATTTGACATTCAAATACAAGAAGCAAGAAAAGCATGAGAAGGTAAACAGGGAAAAGAAATCATAAGGAACTTAACAAAGTTGAACTATTTACATGCCTACATGGAAAAACCATAATTATAATTTATGAAACTTCTCTCAGTATGAGAATAGTTGAAGGGAATATATATATACACATATATATGTCTATATAGGAGGGTATATGTGCATATGAATACATATGTGAGTGTATATATATGCATACAGGTATACATAGATAGAGGGCACAGGATCAATTGAATAGGAAGGGATATTTAAAAGGTGAAAATGAGAGCTGAGAGAGGAATATAATGAGAGGAGATGGGGAGAGACAGAATGGGGTAAATTATCTCATATAGAAGAGGCAAGGGATAACTGTTACAATGGAGAGGAAGAAAAGGAAGACAAAAGGGAATGGGTCAACATTACTGTCATTGAATTTGGCTTAAGGAGGGAATGACATACCCACTAAATTGGGTATCTTGCCCTACAGGAGAGTAGGAGGGAAGGGGATGAGAGGGGGGATGATGGAGGGGAGAGCAGGTTGGGGGGTAGGGTAATTAGAAGCACACACTTTTGAAAAGGGACAGAGTCAAAGTAGAAAATAGAACAAGTGCAGGGCAGGATAGAATGGAGGGAAATACGGTCAGTCTTTCACAATATATCTACTATGGAAATGTTTTGCTTAACTACACATGCACAACCTACATTGAATTGCTTACCTTCCCAGTAAGGGTGGGTGACTAGTAGGGAGGAAGGGAAAAAATCTAGAATTCGAAGTTGTAAAATTAAGTGTTTTAAACATATATATATATATATATATATTTACATGCAACTGGGAAATAAGGTATATAGGCACTGGGATATGGAGATACATCTTGCCCTACTGGAAAGTTGGAGGGGGGATGGGAGAAGATTATAGTATAGAACAGACTGGGGGAGGGGGTATACAGTGGGATTGCTGTTTTGGGATGGTGGGTAGGGGAAAGATGGTGAGAAAATTTGTAACTTAAAATCTTGTGGAAATGAATAATGTAAACTAAACATAAACATAAAATTTTAAAAATTTATAACAAAAAGGAAATAAAATTCAAAACAAAACAAAACATAAAACTGTTCATCCAGACTTACTCATTTCTGTTGAGATTACCAGCCTCCTAGTAACTTAAGTTTGCAGCCTCAGAGATATCTTTAACACTTCTTCACCCCCACCCCCATTTATGATCAGTTGCAAAGTTTTGTCAAATCTACTTTCATAATCTCTTGCATCCCTTTGCTTTTCTTGATTCAAAAAGTTACTAGCCTAGTTTAGCTTTTCATCATCCTTCAGCTGGACTACTACAATATAGACTCTTAATTTGTCTCCCTGCTTCCAGTCTCTCACATCTCCAACATAACCTTCACAAAGCTGCAAAAATTATTTAGCAGATCCGGCTACTTCCCATACTCAACACTCTTCGGTGGCTCCCTAGTGAGAAGAGAAAAAACTAACCCAAGGCAGGGGTGGGGGAGAGGGGTAACTTGTGGCATCAAGGCCCCATGTGGCCCTCTAGGTCCTCAAGTGCAGCCCTTTAACTGTTCTGTGAAGTTTGGATTCAGCTAAAGGGCTGCATTTGAGGACCTACAGAGCCACATGTGGCCTCAGGTTCACAGGTTCCCCACCCCCCATACCCTTCAGCTTGGCATTTAGAGCTCCTAACAGTCTGGCTCCAGGACACCTGTCCAGATATTTTACATCACTGATCTTCATATATTATATTATCTATACAAATTTATCCCACAAAGTAAACATTTGATTTTCCAGTTTCATGTCTGAAATACACCTAGTCTTTACCCTCACCTTTTATATTCTTAGCTCAATTACTACCTTCTACAACAGGGGTTCTTCATCCACAGTTCATGGAATCTATGAATAACAGCCAGCTAGCATTTATGTAGTACTTTAAGGTTTACAAATCACTTTACATAAATTATCTCATTTAGTTCTCAGAACAACTCTGATAGGTACTATTATTATCTTCATTTTAAAGATGAGAAAACTGAGGCAGGAACAGGTTGAGTAAGTTGCTTAGTAAGTTGCTAACTGAGAGAGTTACACAGGGATAAATACCTGAGGTCACATTTGAACTCAGGTTTTCCTAACTTCCAGTGCGCTATCCACTGCTGATCCCATTTAGTTATGAATGCAGACAACAATCCTATTTATAACTTTGTCAAAAATAGAAAACAAATTTATATATAACAGGACAGGGCAGATATCTCAAAATATCATTTATGTTACTACTTATAAATTATTATTGTTATTAGGCCCATTGCTGTATATATTACTATAGCACAAATTTTAAAAATATATTGATAACTATTTCAAAATAATTGATTTCCTCTGTAATCCTCCATATTTTATACATTAGAAAACATTAATGCTAGTGTTTTACTTCTAAGATTACCTCCAATTGGTCTTGTGTATACCTTGTTTAATAATAGTTGTTTGTATATTGTCTCCCCAACAGAATGTTATCCTTCCTACCACCACCCACCCCTGCCCTAGTGCTTACTACAGTATCTGACACAAAGTAAATACTTAATAAATGCTTGGTGACCAATTGATTTCTTTTTATAAGAAGGGGTCTGTCTATAAGCTTCATCATACTGCAGTCTATAATACACACACAAAAGATTAAGAACTTCTGTGCTGCAGGAAGCATTTTATGATCTAACTTTTAGTTTTGTCTTCTTCCTCAAATTATATTGTAATTACTTATTCATTTAAATGTATTCCCCAGTAGAATATAGCCTCCTTCAAGAGCTTATGCTTGGTCATTTTTTTTTCATTTCATTTTGACAAATTTAAAAAACATCAAAAAGCATGAACATCTATCCATATAAAGAACAGTAAAAAAAAAAAGCAACTATATATGAAATTATGACTCTCCACCACATATCACTTGATTTTCAAAGTAATGTTTCAAATTTAACATATTAGTTCCCAAACTGTCCTGTTTGTTCTTACCAACTTCTGAATATCTGTGTGTTTTTATTAATTCATTGATGCTATTTTCTTTTTTTCTTCCTTTGTTTGGGGGGGGGAAGGGAAGAGGGGCCCTCTTCCTGCTTTTTTTCATTATTTCCCTTGAGACTGTTGGCCATTTGTTACTCCACATAAAATTTATTATGTTTTTCTAGCTCTCTAAAGTAATCTTTTGGTAGTTTAATTGGCATGGTAAATTAGACTATGTTTGTGTTTCTTGAGTGTAGAAAATGTTTTTTTCCCTTGCTTTGTATCTCCAATGCTTAGTAGTGCCTGGTACGTAGTAGGCACCTATTAAATGTTTATAGACTAAGGGAATTAATTTAGGTAGTATTGTAATTTTTATTTTATTGGAACCGTCCAACTATAAGCAATTAATATATTTTCCATGAGTCAAATCTATTTAGGTAAGGAATGCTTTACAGTTGTATTCATAAAATTCCTGCATAGGCCTTGGTCACGAGACTACTGCTTGTTTTCTGCGTTCTGTAGTTATTTTGAATTGAATTTCTTTTCTACCTCTCCTGGGTTTGTAGGTAAGAGAGGCAGCAAAGTAATACAGTGGATAGAGGACTGGATCTGAAGTCAAGATAACTTGAATTCAAACACTGCTCCTAACTGTGGGACCCTGGGTAAGTCACTTAACTTCTCTCAGGGTCAGTTTTCACATCTGTAAGGGGGTAGGATATACTGATAACATCTACCTCCCAGGGTGGTTGCAAAGATAAAATGAAATAACATTCAAAGGAATTTGTAAACCTTGAAGCCCCAAGTAAATACTAGCTATTATCAACATAAATATCTTTTTGTATGTATTTCTTTTATATTCTATTATTTTATTGAACTTTATTGTTGCAATTAATTTCAATTATCATACCATCTACAAAAATTGTTAATTTTGTTTCCTTTCTGTCTATGCTTACTCCCTCAATTTCATTTTCTTCTCTTATTTACATAATTGGCATTTCTAGATATTAAATACAGTAATGTAGACAATCTTGTTTTATTTTTTATCTTACTGGAAAGTGACCTGGCACATCTGCATTTCAAAAAATTGCTACATTTTTATTTTAGACAGATACTTTTATCATAGTTAAGAACAATTAATTTAATATATAGTCTTGAGCTGTGTCATCTTTACTGTAGTTTCTCGGTATTTTCTGGAGTCTTACAATATTTTTTCTTTTTATTCGAAGCTCTGGATATTGTCTACAATAGCCCTGGGTATTTTCAATTTGGAATTTCTTTCAGAAGGTACCTAACATAATCTTTCTATTTCCATTTGTTTTCTGGTTCTACTAGCTATGGAAAGGCTTATTTTTATGATTATTTAAATATCTTACATTTGCTTGTATATTTTCTTGCTCTTGACTTTGTTCTAATATTTCTATAGTCTCACAGAATCACTGACTTCTGTTTGTTCCATTCTGTTTTCAGGGAGTTTATTAAATAGTTTTTCTACCACCATTGTTCTTCATTTATTCCCATCAGAAACTCTAATTACATATTTTGTTTCCTGCTTCATTTTTTCCAGGCATTCTTGTAGTCTTTGTAGCCAAGCCATATTTTTTTCCTTTGAGGTTCTGATTGTAGTTGTTGTCGAATTACTTTCTTCTGATTTTACATCTTGAGCTTCTCTTAACCCATCTCTTTCACTGTGTTTGGTATTTTCTTCCATTGCTACCCTCAGTTTTTAAATTGGGACTTTGTGCTCATTCTGGTACTCCTAGATGGCTTAAATAATCAGTTTAGTCCTGACCTTTCTGTAATCTGGAGCATGGACACTGCTACCATCACTTTTCTGAAAGTAATGCTTCATTTTCTGGCTTATGTCCCATTCTCCTGGTCCACACTGAGTTCTGGACCCTCTAAATTACCATTTCCTTCTCTTTGCAGAATTCCTCATTAGGAATAAGTTCCTTTCCTTGCTGTGGCAGATGGTGAAAATCAAACTGGCTTCAACCTTCCTGAAAGGACCATAGCGTGGGCAGCCCACTGATGAGTTGGCCCTGCTGTGGTTCTTAGAGCTCCAAGGAATACATGGCCAAATTCTGCCTCTCTGAACAGTGAGCTGTGAGGAATTACTGTGTGCCTTGATTCTGTACTAACAGGCTAATACTGAGATGTGGTTTTGGTCTCTGAATCCTGGAGACTGCTGCACTGGCTTGCAACCAGGAGTTCTGTGAGGTTCAAATGAGATAGTGGATATAAAGCACTTTGCAAACCTTAAAGCACTACAGAAATGACAGTTATTGGGTTTTTTTAGCCTTCCCTGAGCATTCTTCTATACTTCTGGAGCTGGAGCAATGTTAATTGAGTAATATAGGGGTGTGCTGACAAATGTTTAACAACCAGGTTCAAATTTAAATGTGCATTATTAATGTTTTCTAAAGTCTAGATATTTAATGAAACAATAAATCAAATGCTTGTTTGTAGAAATTGCCCGTTTCTGAGCTGTGAATTCTCACACTGAAAATTTAACAATTAACTCTCTCAAACTGATTAGAGATGACACTGCACACTACTATTTACAACTCATCCATCCCCCTCTCCAAACTTAACAGCAAGGCAAAAGGGAATGAGCCGACCTTACTCTCATTGAATTTGGCTTAGGGAGGGAATGACATACACACTAAATAGGGCATCTCACCCTACAGGAGAGTAGAGGGGAAGGGAATGAGAAGGGGGATGGATGAGTTGTAAATAGTAGTGTGCGGGGGGGGGTCAGGGAAGTTAGAAGCACACACTTTTGAAAAGGGACAGGATCAAAGCAGAGAATAGAATGGGGGGGGGTAGGATGGAGGGAAATATAGTCAGTATTTCACAATATATCCACTAAGGAAATGTTTTGCATAGTTACAGATGTACAATCTATATTGAATTGCTTATCTTCCCAGTAAGGGTGGGTGACAAGGGAGGAAGGGAAAGATCTGGAATTCAAAGTTTTAAAATCAAATGTTTAAAAATATATACTTATTATTATTATTTTAAATGCAACTGGGAAATAAGATATATAGGCACTGGGGCACAGAGATCCACCATGCCCTACTGGAAAGTCAGAAGGGGATGGAGGAAGATATAGGAGAGAGCAGATTGGGGGAAGGGATATTCAGTGGGATCACTGTTTTGGGGTCGTGGGTAGGGGAGAAAATTTGTAACTCAAAGTCTTGTGGAAATGAATGATGTAAACTAAAAATAAACATAAAATTTAATTAAAAAAAAACACCCAGAGTGTTCAGAATGCCAGCAGCCTCACAGTTATCCACCAGGGTTAACACTAACTTCCTTGGTACAACCCAAACAGCCTCTGCCAGTCTCTTTTTGTGAAGGTCTAGATAAAGTGGAAGGGAATACTTCCATTTACCATTCTTTTATCTGAAGTCCTTTTCAGATATTTCTGCAGTTTGTATAAGACAAGAGCAAGACTTTTCATGATCCATCTTAACTGGTTTCACTTGGTCTTTGTCACCTCAACATTGTACCTTGTACATAGCAGATACTTAATAAGTTCTCTCTGAATTTAATTTAAAGTAAATGTCAGAAAAAAATTAAATAAATTGGATAAAACAGTAAATTGGTGGCAGATTTTGGAGCTAGATTAAATATCATTTGAAGAAGTTTGCATTTGATCCAGTAGGAAGTCATTGAAGGTTTAAGAGCAGGGGAGTGACACAGAACCAGAAAGATTTTGTTGGCAGTTGAATAAAGGAAAGATTCAAGAGGGGGTGGGGTTGGAAGGCTGTTCTAATAACCCAGTCAAGAACAAGAGCCTGAGGAAGACAGAGACCACGAGAATAGAAGTAGAAGGCAGAATAGACATGTAAGCATAAAAGTAGCAGAATTAACAAAAAGACAAAGGATGATAAAGCTTTATAAAGGGGTGCTGGATTTGATTTTTGATTCCAAAATCATTTGTAATTTTGGAGAGAAAATTATGTTTGTGGTACAATCTTTCATTCTGAAACAAAAAAGCAGCCAATAAAAGTCTTCAAATGAGTATGTGTTCTGAAATTTTCAATGGATTTTGGTAAAATCTAGTACATGAAGGTTACAGATTTACATGTGATATATGATGTATTACATGATACCTGGATCATGCGAAATGTTGTCCTTGATCTTAAAAGGAATATACTGACCAAAATATTTAAACTATATTTTTTAAAATCCTCTTTTATACATTGGGTGATTAGTAATTTTAATTCTGATTGTGAAACACATTTCAATGAATTATTAGTATTTTAATTCTATAATACTGTTATTGCCAAACCTATCAATGAATATGTTTTTCTTGCTACTTTACATTTTAATTACAGCTTGCCATTCTAGATAAGGATATGGGACTTAAGAGTCATAGAACACCTGCTTACATAGTGCTTCTGATATTTATTATATATGTGATTATGGGCAAGAAACTTAACTTTTCTGAACCTCAGTTTGCTTATAAGTATAATGAGTATAATATTCCTGTGGCACTACCTCTCATGGCTGGTATATGAAACTCTAATAAAATAATATATTTAAAGTACTTTGTACACTTTAAAGCAAGTGTGAAACTCAAAAGAAAGAGGGATCATTAAACCATACATAAGGATCCCTGTGGGACACATTGACATAGAAGATAACATATTAATATCATCTATGTGTTATTGTATTTTTATTTATTTAGTTAAAGATTTCCCAATTACATTTTTTTAAGCAACTGGGGTTAAGTAACTTGCTCAAGGTTACACGGCCAGTTATTTCTGGGTGTGGTGCTAAGTATCTGAGCCTGGATTCAATCCCAGGTCATCCCAACTCTGGCACCGGTGCTCTTACTCACTGATCCACCTGGCTGCCCCTCCCAATTACATTTTAATCTGATGTGAGTCACTCTCAGAAGTGTTGTGGGTCACATACAACTTGAAGGCTTCCTATCTGACACCTCTGATTTAAAATATACTATTATTACATGAATTTCTATGGGAAAATGATACAACCCATAATGAATAAAAATTTTTCAAGAGTCTTAAATGTATTTCATTTATGTGAAAACTCTCATTACGTGAAATTGTTAACAACAGATTTCTTAACTTTTAAAGACATGGAATAGTGAAAAAGTGTATTAAATCTTATGCACTTCTCAGAAAGTGCACTTATTTATAATATGTGAAGATAATTCTATAAAATGAACTGGTTAGACTAGACTGCCTACATACTCTCTTCTAGTTCTAAATTTATGATCCAATGATACATATCTGATAATGTGTCTGTGGACTGCAGAATTTATCTTAAACATTTATTCCTATAATCTCTACCCATGCGGTCAATTTATTAAAACATATTAGAATTGAGAAGATATGCCATATTGTTTATTGGCTGCCATTTTATTTGAAGATGTAGATTTACACAAGAGATTAAATTTGGATGTATATTTGATCAAAATGAAGCAATTTCATGGAAAAATATCATGTAACAAAAAGAATAACATGAAATGCTAAGCAGTTGTTTTGGGACAGAAATCTAATGGGAACAAAGATCTTACCTGATTTGGTCATCTCTTTATCAGCCAAGTTTAACAAGACCTAACTTAGAAATTACTTGATAATACAGTTTAAATCAAGTCAAATAAGCTAATATAAGCAAGGTAATTTATGAACATAAATTGATATGCCTATGTGAGTTATTGTTAATAAAGAAGACGTCATTTATCAAATTTATCTATAAGAACAGTTATCTTCACTCAGTAATCTCTTGGGAGCTCTTCAAGAAAAAGTGTGTTACTAACCATGTATAAAAATAAATAATCAATAATAATTTACCTCCATATAACACTTTAGGGTTTATACAGGACTTACTTCTCAAAGACCCTATGAGTAATACAAGTAAAATTACCCAAATTTTACAGACGAGGAAACAGAGGTTCTGAAATGTTAAGTGATTTGTCTATGATTAAACAGTAATAGTCTAAAGTGAGACACAGGGCAGCTCCATGGTGCAGTGGATAGAGTTCCAGTCCTGGAGTCAGAAGGACTCATCTTCCTGAGTTCAAATCTGGCCTCAGATACTTATTCGCTATGCAACCCTGGGCAAGTCACTTAACCCTGTTTGCTCCAGGTTTCTCATCTGTCAAATGAGTTGGAGAAGGAAATGGCAAACCCCTCCAGCATCTCTGCCAAGAAAATCCCAGATGGGGTCACAAAGAGTCAGACAACTGAAATGACTGAACAACAAAAGTGAAATTTAAAATCAGGTCTCTTGATTCCTAATACTCTATCCATTATTCCATACTATCTCTCACAATACCAAAACGGAAAGCTGCTTTATCTCCATCAAAAGTCCATCTTCTTATTTACAAATGATCTCTTTATGCTAAAGAAGGGGGCTACCATTCCCAAACAAGAGGAAGTAAATATTTCATATTCTTCATTAATAAGAGCCTACAGAAGCCATTGTTATTTACAAATAAGCTATACTTTGAAAGAAATCACATGAATACCAAATTCCATCTTTAGCAACATGTACTTTAGATGCAACTATCTAATGAATGATAGTTAAGTTTCTTGTTTAAATAGGGGTTTATTTCTTATCTATATGCATAATGTCTTAACTTCTCAAGAAGAGATATGACACTTGCATCACATCAAAAACTTAAGCCTCTTCTGACATATCTAAATAGCTCAGGGAATATAAATGTTCAGCTTGTATGTGTTAACTGAGTATGTCTGAATAGGAGTCTGGAATAGGAAAAGTGTCCTAAGTTTAGAATCAGAAGACCTAGATTAATATTCATGGTTTACCACTTACTACCTTTGTGATCTTGGTAAATCACCTTCTAGACTTCATTTCTTTATCTGTAAAATGAGGGCACTAGATGAAATGATCTCTAAGGTCCTCTCCAATTCTAAGGATACAATCCTATAAGTTATCACTAATCACAAATATATGAGCCGGTACTAATTAATCTTTTACCAATATTTCTACACAAATTGCATGAACATCCACACTGACCATCTATTAATCAAAAAATAGAACACTATACCCTTAGTCAATTCTACTGAGTTGAAAAGATACAACCAATCCCCCAAACAAGACATCCATGGTTGGCCTGAATCCCCATTAGAATAGTTCCAAAATAAGTTTGCATGAAAGCAAAAGTATTATAATGGAATGGGTTGAGACATGAGTCTAATTGCAGTCAAATGATGCCAATATATAGTCACTGAGCTGCCAAGTGACCTGATAAGTTTTGTTTTGTCTTGCTTTGTTTTTTGATTAAGGAAATTGATTAGCTTCTCCAAACAATTACAATGCCTACATTAACTTACCCAATGGGAAAAAAATTCGAATGATGGGTAGGGGGAAGACAAACAAGGTAGGTAAAGCATCACTCATACTGTATTTTCAGCCATAAATTTGAAGGGGGCAAAAGACAATATATCACACAGGACTTCAATTCATTTGGAGTATGTAAATTGTGACTTGTGCTCTCAATGTACATTTAAAGAGAGATACTGAGGTATTAAAAACTCCAGGCATTAAAAAAGCAGTCACTTTTCTTTTAAACCATAGAAATAATCTATCTAAAACCAAAATTAGCATTAAATGCAATGAGAATATACTAGAAGCTTTCTCAATAAATATGAGTAAAGCAAACATGGCAATACTCCCCACTGCTATTTGATATAGTTTTAGAAATGACAGCAAAGAAATTAAAGGTATAAAGATAGGTAAAGATGATACATATGCACATAAATATACACATGTATATGTATGTATCTCCTTAATTGTTGATTGTAAGTTTACTTGGAAAATCCTAAGGAATCATCAAAGATAAAAAGTTTTCATTCAGTCTTTTTCAGTCATGTTCGACTTTTCATGACTCCATTTTGGGTTTTGTTGGGAAGATATTTGAGTGCTTTTCTATTTCCTTTTCCAAAAGATATTAAACAAGACCATTAATATCTTCAGCAAAGTAGAAAGCTACAAAAAGCAATTATATTTCTATATAATAATAACAAAATCCAGGAGGTAATAAATAGTAGAAAGGGAAATCCCATTCCACATTACTACAAAATGCATAAAGTTTGGGGGGGAGGTTAATCTACCAAAGAACACAAAAGATTGTACAGATTCAATTACAAAGTGTTCCTTAAAGAAATAAATAACAACTTCAATACCTTGAGGAATATTCAGTTCTCAGGGCTGGGCTATGCCAATATAATAATACTACCAAAGTTAGGTTACATTTTTCAATCAAATTATCAAAGATGTTTAATAGTATTTAATTTTTTACAAATTACATGTCAAGACATTTTTTAACATTCATTTTTACAAGATTTTGAGTTCCAAATTTTTCTCCCTCTCTCTCTTGAAAATGCTAGCAATTTGATATGTTTACAAGTGCTATCATGTAAAACATTTCCATATTAGAGTTGTGAAAGAAAAAACATCAAAAGGAAAAAAAACACGAAAAACAATACAAAGAAATAAGAATGCTTCAATTTGCATTCAGAGTCCATCAGTTCCTAATCTGGATATGGATAGCACTTTCTTTCATGAATCCTTTGTACTTATCTTGGATCTTTGTGCTGCTGAGAGGAGTTGAGTCATTCACAGCTGATCATCACACAATGTTGCTGATACTGTATTCAATGTTTCTTGGTTCTGCTCATTTCACTTTCCATCAGATCATAGAAGTTTTTCCAGGTTTTTCTAAAATCTGCCTGTTCATCATTTCTTATTGCTCAATAGTATTCCATTACATTCATATACCTCAGCTTGCTCAGTGATTCCCCAATCGATGGGTATCCCCTCAATATCCAATATTTTGCCACCATAAAAAGCGCTGCAATGAATATTATTGCACATGTAGGTCCTTTTCCCTTTTTTATGATTCCTTTTTTAATGCAAGTTTTTTGTTTAAACTTGCATTTCTCTAATCAAAAGTGATTTAGGGCACTTCTTCATATGCCTATAGATAGCTTTAATTTCTTTATCCAAAAATTGCTGTTCATATCCTTTGACCATTTATCTATTGTGGAATGACTTGCATTTTTATAAATTTGCCCTAATTCTCTATATATTTGAGAAATGAGGCCTTTATCAGAGACACTTGCTGTAAAGATTTTTTCCCAGCTTTCTACTTTCCTTTTAATCTTGGTTGCCTTGGTTTTACTTGTGCAAAATCTTTTTAATTTAATACAATATAATAAAATTATCTACTTTATATTTCATAATGGTCTCCATCTCTTGTTTGGTCTATAAACCTATAACTCACTTAACTTCTCCTTTAAGAATCTGAATACAATACCACTTGATGCATATATGTTTAGTATTGATGTAATATTCTTCACAATAACTTCACTCTCTATGGTGCCTTTTAGCAAGATGCAGTTCCTTTCCTTACCTCTTTTGATAAGATTTATCTTTGCTTTAGTTTTTTCTGAGATCAGCATTGCTACCTGTGCTTTGTTTTTATTTCAGCTGAATAGATTCTGCCCTAATCCTTTACCTTTACTCTGTAGGTGTGTTTCTCTGCTTCAAGCGTGTTTCTTATAAACAACATAGTGTAGGTTTTTGCTTTTTGACCCACTCTACTATCTGCTTCCATTTTATGGGAGAGTTCATCCCATTCACATTCACAGTTATGATTACTGT
The DNA here is from genome assembly GCF_028583685.1 of Petaurus breviceps papuanus. Taxonomy (NCBI): domain Eukaryota; kingdom Metazoa; phylum Chordata; class Mammalia; order Diprotodontia; family Petauridae; genus Petaurus; species Petaurus breviceps. The sequence goes on from NW_027185799.1 coordinate 14,232,910, forward strand.
GTATTTCCCTCTATCCTATTTTCCTCCTGTTTGTCCTCACTCTCCTTTCACCCTTTCCCTCTTCACCAGTGTTTTGCTTCTGTATATCACCTCCCCGATCTACGCTCCCTTCTGTCAGTTCCCCAACCTTTATTTAATCTCCTTGCTTCCTACATCCCTGTCAGGTATGATAGATTGCTATATTAAACTGATTGTGTGCATTATTCCATCTGTGAGCCAATGCTGACAAGAGTAAGGTTCAAGCAATACCCATCATCCACCTTCACATTTTTCCATCCACTGTAACATGTTTTGCATGCCTCTTTCCATTCTATCTCTCCCTTTCCTCTATATTCATTTTCTATACTCATATTCTATCTCATCCCTTATTTATTTTTTTATTTCATTACTTCATATTCATCTTATACCCACATATCATATTTATATTCCTTCTTACTGTACTATTAGTGGCACAATTTTTAAGAATTACAAGTATCACCTTCCCAGGTAGGGATATAAACAGTTCAGTTCCAGTGAATCCTTCATGTTTTCTTTTACCTTTTTAGGCTTCTCTTGGGTCTTTATATTAGAGATCAAAATTTTTGTTCCATTCTGATCTCCTTATAAAAGCTTGAAATTCTTCTAATTTATTTAATGAATTTTTTTCCCTTGAAGTACTACACAATTTCACCAGATAGGTGATTCTTGGTTGTAGTCCAAGCTCCTCTGCCTTCCAGTATATCATGTTTCATGACTTCCAATCTTTTAATATTGCAGCTGTTAAGCTCTGTGTATTCCTGATTGGGGCAACCGATATGTGAATTGTTTTTTTTCTGGCCACTTGCAGTATTTTCTCCTTGTCTTGATAGTTATGTAATTTAACTAGAATGTTCCTTGGAGTTTTTATACTGGAAGCTCTTTCTTGAAGTGATCAGTAGATTTTTTTTCAAAGCATATTTTTGCCTCTGGTTCCATGATATCAGGACAGTTTTCCTTGATAATTTCTTGAAAGATGCTGTCCAGGCCCTCCTTTTGATTATGGCTTTCAGGAAGTACACTGATTTCTGAAACTGTCTCTCCTGGTTCTATTTTCCAGGTCAGTAATTTTTCCAATGAGATATTTTACATTTTCTTTTTTTTTTCATTCTTTGGAATTTGTGTGATTTGATTCATGATGTCTCATAGAGTCATTGGCTTCCACCTTCCCACTTTTTCCACTTTTCCACTTTTAAGGAACTGGTTTCTTCAGTTAGCTTTTGTACTTCCTTTTCCATTTAGTCAATTGTACTTTTTAAAGGAGTTGTTTTCTTCAGTGGATTTTTGTATTTCCTTTTCCATTTGACCAATTCCATTTTAAGCAGTTATTTTCTTTTACATAATTCTCTTGCATCATTTTCATTTCTTTTCCCAATTTTTCTTCTACCTCTCTTATTTTTAAGCACTTTTTTGAGTTCTTCCATGAGTTCATTCTGGGATTAATATCACTTACTAGTTTTCTTTTTCCTAGATTTTGTCCATAGGCAGAATCAAGATGGCAGAATAGAAAGAGGACTTCCACGGGGCTCCTGCTCCCACCTCCTCCAATTCATGTAAAAAATTACTCTAAACAAGCTTTGGAGCTACAGAACCCACAAAATGACAGAGAAAAGCTAACCTCCCGCTGAAGACAGCCCAGCAGGCCGACAGGAAGTGGCCAGCACAGTGCTCTGAGAGCTGAGCCCAGCCCCACGTGAGCCTGAGGTTTTAGCCTCAGAGCAGCCACAACAACCTGCCAGCTGGATGAACTTGAGATCATCAGCAGCTGTGGCGGTTTCCAGAATTATCAATGCAGAGATGCTAAGGACAAAGTGAGAGGTCAGTGCAGTGTGGACTTTGGGATCTGAGAGTTTGGGAGTGCAGTCCGGCCTTTACCCCCTGGAAGTGGAAGTGGCTGAGGCACAGCAGCTGTGCAGCTGCTGCCACGTGGCTGCTTCAGGCTTCTCCTGGCCTACAGATTGTAGGGGGATCAAGGAACCAGTCTGAGGGGTAATTGTTCTTGCTTTAACCTGCTTGGATCTAGGTCACTATCTGGGGTGGAGGTCCTGGGGTGTGTGACCAGTGTCCCAGAGGTTGTGGACGCTTCAGAGAGGGCACCCAACTAATAACTCCGGCAGCTGAGAAAACCCTAGCAATTGGGACAAAGCTCCCCTTTCTAGTAACAGAGTTCTACTGTAGCAAAAAGCTCAAAAGTCAAGTAATTGAGTGGCAACGTGAGCAAGCAAGGGAAGCAAAGGGAGAAGAGCAAACTTCTATCTTGGGGGCAAAAAGGATCAAAGCATGGAACAGGAGGAAGACAATGAAGTCAGAACTCCTGCACCAAAAGCTTCCAAGAAAAATATGAATTGTTTACAAGCCATAGAGGAGCTTAAGAAGTATTTTGAAAACCAAATAAGAGAAGTAGAGGAAAAACTGGGAAGAGAAATGAGAATGATGGAAGAAAATTATGAAATGAGAGTCAATAACCTGACTGAAGAAAATAACACCTTAAAAAACAGACTAACTCAAATGGCAAAAGAAGCTCGAAAAGGCAATGAGGAGAAGAATGCCTTAAAAAGTTGAATTTGCCAGATGGAAAAGAATCTCAAAATCTCACTGAAGAGAATCATTTCTTCAGAATTAGATTGGAGCAAATGGAAGCTAGTGACTTTATGAGAAATCAAAATACTATTAAAACGATCCAAACAAATTAAAAAATAGAAGGCAATGTGAAATATCTCATGGGAAAAACCACTGACCTGGAAAATAAATCCAGGAGAGATCATTTAAAAATTATTGGACTACCTGAAAGCCATGATCAAAAAAAAAAAAACCTAAAAATCATCCTCCAATAAATTCTCAAGGAAAATTGCCCTGATGTTTTAGAACCAGAAGGCAAAACAGAGGTTAAAAGAATCCACTTATCACCTTCTGAAAAAATCTCAAAAAAGAAAACTCCTAGGAATATTATAGCCAGGTTCTGGGGTTCCCAGATCAAGGAGAAAATATTACAAGCATCCAGGAAGAAACACTTTGAATATTGTGGAAACACAATTAGGATAACACAGAATCTGGCAGCTTCTACACTGAGGGATCGAAGGGCTTGGAACATGATATTCTGGAAGTCAAAAGAGCTGGGATTAAAAGTAAGAATAACCTAGAGGCGGCCAGGTAGCTCAGTGAGTAAGAGCACCGGCTCCAGTGTCGGGATGACCTGGAGATCGAATCCCGGGCTCAGACACTCAGCACCACACCCAGAAATAACTGGCTGTGTAACCTTGAGCAAGTTACTTAACCCCGATTGCTATGCTATATATAAATGAATGAATGAGTGAGTGAATAAATAAATAAATAAATAAAACTAAGAATAACCTACCCAGCAAAACTGAGTATCATGTTTCAGGGGACAATATGGTCATTCAATGGAATAGAGGACTTTCAAGCATTCTTGATGAGATTTTGCCCACAGGCTGTTTTATCATTTTTGTCTTTTTCTGAATTTGTGTCTTAGATCTTCCTTGTCACCATAATTCTCTATCATCACATTCCTTTTTTGTTGTTTTTTGCTCATCTTTTTTGGCCTTCTTCCTTTCTTTTGAATTTGAGTTCTGCTCCCAAGATGGCAGGAGCACAATCTCAGGCTTCTTATGTCAGAGGCTACAAGCCCTGGCTGTTTACCTGCTGCTGCACTGATGTTGCCCTGGGGCCCAAGGGGAACCCTCATGTCTGGTGCTGTACTGCAGGACTGGGGTGGAGGAGTGGCTGGCTATGCTGGAGACCATAGGGGTCTGGAAGCTTACATGGTGCTGAGTTGGGGTCTTAGTGGTGTCTGGTGTATGCTGAGGCTGGTGAGGTATTTCTGCATTGACCCAGCCAACTCTGAAGCACATGGATGTTTGGCCAGTGGAGGCAGCCTGTTTGCCCAGAGCTATACTGAAGCACTTGGTGGTGGCCAGCACTAATGGCTGCTTATTTGCTTAGGTATCCATAGGTCTGGCATCTACCTGTTTGCCCAGTGCTATGCTGAAGCATGTGCAATTCTCAGATTTGGAGTATGTTCACTCCCCTTGCTATGCTGAGGCACGCGGGGGTCCTAATGTTGGCATTTGCCTGCTCCACCAAACTAGGGCTCAGGATCTATTGCTGTTTTGCTGAGGTGGGGCTTGCTGCCAGGTTGCTGTGATACTTCCTGTCTTAGACTATGTTCCCCGTCTGCATGAGTGAGACAGACTTTCTTGCCAATCTTCCAAGTTTCTTGGGCTAAAAAATTGTTTCACCCCATCTTTTTGCTGGTTCTGCTGTTCCAGGATTTGTTTGGGGGCTCTATCTTATCGTGGTTTCGAGGTGAATATGGGAGAATTACAGTGATTTACTGCTTACTTTACCATCTTGGTTCCTGGAAGTACTCAAAGATACTTTATACAACTTGAGAAAAAGTTATAAAATTCATTTAGAAAAACAAAAGAGGGGCGGCCAGGTAGCACAGCGAGTAAGAGCACCAGCTCCAGTGTCAGAACGACCTGGAGATCGAATCTCGGGCTCAGACACTTAGCACCCACCCAGAAAGACCTGGCAGTGTAACCTTGAGCAAGTTACTTAACCCCGATTGCTTAAAAAAAAAAAAAAGATCTGAACTATCAAGGGAAATAACGAAAATGAATGAGGATAAAGGGGAATAGCTCTTCTAGACCTTGTACTATATTAGAAAACAGAAGTCATAAAAACCATCTGGTATACTCTAAAAAATGGAGACATAGATTAATGGAACAGAATAGACAAAGGATAATCAGAAACAATGGAATATAATAATCTAATTTCAGATACATCAGAAAACACAAATTACTTAGGAAAGAATTCCTATATGATTAAAAAAAAAACCTGCTGGGAATCCTGGAAAGCAGTGTAGCAGAAATCAGGTATAGGCCAATAGCTTTCACTATATTCCACAATACATTCTAAATAGATATGTGATCTCAATATTTTTAAAGTACATCCTATAAAATAATTAGAGAAATAAATGACATGCCTTCCTAAACTGTGAGCAGAGATGTATTCTTAACCAAATAAGAGTAAATTACAATAGATAAAACTTCAATGAAACTGAAAAGTTTCTGCACTGACAAAATTAATGCACCTAGGATAATTAGGGAACAAGGGCAAAGGAAAAAAAAATCTTTGTAACAAATTTCTCTGATAAGAGCTCCTTTCCCCAATAGATAGATAAGTGGCCAAAGGATATGAATAATTCTCAAAATAAGAAGTATAAACTTATAACATGAAAGAATACTCTGAATCATCGAAAATAAAGGAAATGCACATTAAAACCTGGCAAACTGGCAAAGATGGCAAAAGAAGGAGATAGCTAATGCTGGAGGGAATGTGGGAAGAAAAATAAGGCACATTTATACATTTTAAAAGAACTGTGTACTGGTGCAATCATTTTGGAAAGAAATGTGGAATTTAAAAAAAGAAATGAAATATATACTTTTTGATCCAGAGATTTCATTATAAGGCTAATACTTTAAGGAGATCATTGACACAAATAAAGTCCTTATATAAATCAAAATATTTATAACAACTTTTTGTGATAGCAAAGAATTGGAAAGTAGATGTTCCTCAATTGCAAAATGTCTAAATAAATTGGGGTGTATGAGTAAAATTAAATATTAATGTGATGTAAGAAATTAAAATTTAAGGAATATAGAGAAGTATGAAAAGATCTACATGAATTGATGGCAGAGTGAAGGAGAACCAAGAAAATAATACACAATTACTGCAACAATAGAAACAGAAAGAACAACCAGACACATACACACATCAAAAGTGAATGCTTCAAAATTTTAAAGAACAAACATGATTTGAAAGTAGAGAAATACAGAAGGCAAAATAGAGGTTGAAAGAATCTACCGATCACCTCCTAAAAGAGATCCCAAAAAGAAAACTCCTAGGAATATTATAGCCAGGTTCCAGGAATTCCCAGATTAAGGAGAGAATATTACAAGCAGCCAGGAAGAAACAATTTGAATATTGTGGAAACACAATCAGGATAACCCAGGATCTGGCAGCTTCTACACTGAGGGATCGAAGGGCTTGGAATATGATATTCTGGAGGTCAAAGGAAATAGGATTAAAACCAAGAATCACCTACCCAGCAAAACTGAGTATCATGTTTCAGAGGAAAATATGGTCATTCAGTGGAATAGAGGACTTTCAAGCATTCTTGCTGAAAAAACCAGAGTTGAATAGAAAATTTGACATTCAGATACAAGAAGCAAGAGAAGCATGAGAAGGTAAACAGAGAAAAGGAATCATAAGGAACTTATTAAAGTTGAACTATTAACATTCCTACATGGAAAAACAATAATTGTAACTTATGAAACTTTTCTCCGTAGTTGAAGGGATTAGAAATATATATATTTGTCTATATATGAGGGTATATGGGCATATGAATACACATGTGAATGTGTGTATATATGTTGACAGGTATACATAGAGGGAACAGGACCAATTTAACAGGAAGAAATGATACTTAAAAGGTGAAATTAAGAGGTGAGAGGAATATAATGAGAGGAGATGGGGAGAGACAGATTGGGGTAAACTATCTCATACAGAAGAGACAAGGGAAAATGGTTACAATGCAGGGGAAGAATAGGAAGGCAAAAGGGAATGGGTCAACCTTATTCCCATTGAATTTGGCTTGAGGAGGGAGTGAAATACACAATAAATAGGGTATCTCACCCTCCAGGAGAATAGGGGGGGAAAGGGATGAGAGGGGGGATGATAGAAGGGAGGGTAGGCTGGGGGGGAGGGAAGTTGGAAGCATTCACTTTTGAAAATAGACGGGATCAAAGTAGAGAATAGAACAAGTGGGAGGTGGGATAGGAGGGAGGGAAATATAGTCAGTCTTTTATAATATATCTACTATGTTATTGTTTTGCATTAGCCACACATGTACAACCTATACTGAACTGCTTATCTTCCCAGTAAGGGTGTGTGACAAGGAAGGAAGGGAATGAATCTGGAATTGAAAGTTTTAAATCAAATATTCAAATATATACATATATAGGTATATATATATATATGTGTGTGTGTGTGTATATATATATTTTTGTATATATATACTATTATTAATACCATCTTACATGTAATTGGGAAATAAGATATACAGGCATTGAGGCATAGAGATCCACTGGAAAAGTCGAAAGGGATAAGGGAGAAAATATGGGAGAGAGCAGACTGGAGGAGGGGATATCCTGTGGGACTGCTATTTTGGGGCAGTGGGTAGGGGAAAAACGGGGAGAAAATTTGTAACTCAAAATCTGGCGGAAACGAATGATGTAAATCAGAAGTTAATAAAGCATTAAAAAAAAATTAGAGAAACAAGAAGACACTCCCATCCAATCTCTTTGCAAAAGTCCACAAATGCACATGCTTTTATGTATTTTATTAGAGATGCTGATTTTTTCTATTTTTTTGTATTTTAAAAATACTATTGGCTATATGTGATCATTCTCTGGGATGGGGAAAGGGAACAGAATAAGGGAAACAGGTGATATAAAAAAGAAAAGACTGATTAAAAATGTATTAAAATAATAAAACTAGTACTCATATGATGAGTTTATACCTTATATTGTTTTGTCACTATCATCTATTTGGTCCATTCTAATTTTTAGGGATTTTGTTAGCTGACCAAAGGATTTTTAAAAATATCTTATGCCAATCTGTTCATTCCCTTTCCAATCCTTTATTCCATAGTTCTCTTTTCTTTTCCATTTTTTTTCCATCTAGCATTTTCATCTCATTTAGTAAAACCCCTTATGTGGGAGTGAGGCAGTTTAACATATCAAACTTGCTTCTATACCATAATGTAGGCAAAGAAAACCAAACTGCTTGTAGCAGGGTAGAAAGTATCTCATAGTAAAAACAAATGACCTGAAAAACAGACTGAGAAAAAAAAATGAAAATCACTGTATCACCTAAAAACCAGGATGAAAAAACGAGTCTTGGGGCAGCTAGGCAGTGCAGTGAATAGAACACTGGCCCTGGAGTCAGGAGGACCTGAGTTCAAATCCAGCCTCAGACACACAACACTTACTAGCTGTGTGACCTTGGGCAAGTCACTTAACCCCAATTGGCCTGCATTCCCATCTCCAAAAAGCAAAAAGAAACAAAAACACAAGAGAGTCTACTTATCACATTTCAAGAAATGTTAAGAGAAAATTGCGGGGCGGCCAGGTGGCACAGCGAGTAAGAGCACCGGCTCCAGTGTTGAGAAGACCTGGAGATTGAATCCCGGGCTCAGACACTTAGCACCCACCCAGAAACACCTAGCCGTGTAACCTTGAGCAAGTTACTTAACCCCAATTGCTTAGGGGCGGCCAGGTGGCTCAGCGAGTAAGAGCACCAGCTCCAGTGTTGGGACGACCTGGAGATCAAATCCCGGGCTCAGACACTCAGCACCACACCCAGAAATAACTGGCCATGTTACCTTGAGCAAGTTACTTAACCCCAATTGCTTTAAAAAAAATTAAAAAAAAAGAGAGAGAGAAAATTGCCTAGGCCTCTTAGAACAATAGAGCAAAGTGAGAAATAGAAAGAATTTTGCAATCACCACCTGAAAAAAACCTCAAAATGGAAACTCCCAGCAACATTATACTCCAAATCCAGAACTTTCAGGTCAAAGAAAAAATATTGCAAGCAGTCAAAAATAAGAGAATTCAAGTACAAATGAACCACAGTCAAGATCATACACAAATTAGGATTTACCATTATAAAGGAACAGGGAACTTGAAGTATAATATTCCATAAGGCAAAAAAGTACCCTTAAAGACAAGAATGTACCTCATAAAACTGTATATAATCCTACAGAGGAAAAGGAACCTTTAATGAAGTAGAAGATTTTCAAACATTTATGATGAAAAGACTAATGCTACATAGAACTTTGAAGTACAAACACAGGAGTTAAGAGAAACATAAAAGGGTAAAAACATGAATGAACAATCATAAGGGACTAAGCATTCTAATACAGACAGATGATACTAGTGTTCCCTCAGAATCCTATTATCATTAAGGATCAGAGAGAGAATCTAATTAGATAGAAGATCTGAGAGTAGTTCTATTGTCTTGATGATGGTAAAAGAAGAATAAAATGGTAAGGGAAAGGGAATATACCAGAGTGGTGAAGGGAGAAGAAGGTTAGAGAAAATTATCTCATATTATTGAGGTGTACAAATAGATATCTATACAAATAAGGAGGAAGGGGTAAGGACAGTAGCTGACATTTGAAATTTACTCTCATCTTAACTGGTAAAAGAAGGAAAGAATGCATGCATACACACACCCAGAGTTGAGTATGGAAATATAGTTCACTCAATGAGGAAATAAAAGAGAAAGGGGAAGGGAAAAAGGAAGAAGAAGAAATTAGAGGGAGAGCAAATTAAGGGATGGATTATTCTTAAGCACAAGTAACTTGATAACAATAAAAAAAATATTTCTAGCTCTTTTTGGTGGCAAAGAAATGGAAACTGAGGGCAGGTATACATCAATTGGTTTATGGTATATAAATGGAATGGAATGCTATTGTTCTATAATGGTTTCTGATGAAACTCAATATAATCAGCAGAACTGGGAGAACAATTTATACAATGACAACAAAATTGTAAAGTCAAACAACTTTGAAAGACTTAGGAACTCTGATCAGCATAATGACTGACCAAAATTCCAGAGGACTAATTATGAAACATACTATTCACATCCTAATATAGAATGCAAAATGGATTTTTTTTTTTTGCTTTTTGGAGAGGGGAAGGCAGGGCAATTACAGTTAAGTGACTTGCCCGAGGTCACATGGTTAATAAGCGTATGAGACCGAATTTGAACTCATGTCCTTCTGACTCCAGGGCCAGTTCTCTATTCACTATGTCATGTAGCTGCCCCGAAGTGACTTTTTTATTTTAAATATGGCCAATGAGGAAATTTGTTTTAACTCACTATGCATGTGTGTAACAGGTATTTTATTTTTCTTCCTTTCTTAATTTTCTAAAAAGAACCCCTAATGTAAAATCAAACTTTCAACTTATAGTTCTTTGTTGAACAATCAATTAAAATCTTTCAAGAGGTTGATACTTATAATTTTTTCTGTTTATTAAACATTTGACATCAAGAACTTAGCCATTTCTCAATGAAGATATCCCAAGAAAAGTACCTTTCACTTTTCATAGAGGTTTGTGTATGTAAGCATATTCTCACATATAGACATACCCTAAATAGCACCAATTCCTCTGAGACAATGTTCATCAAAACACTATTATAGAGGAGTAGAAAGTTTAATAGAACAATAGAATAAAAAGGTGATCAGACCACTGGCATTATACTGGCTCTCAAGAAACTTCCCTAGGAGGACTTCTGTCAAGGGCTACTTTATGCAGCGGGTATTCCTCTCTATTTAGAAGTTGATAAATTCAAACTTTAAATATTTAAGTCTCTTTTAGCAAACTTAAGAATAATAAAATATAACATCTTTCTTCAGCTAATGCTTTTTATTTAATATAAAAGCAAAATTCACTCATACATCATAGAGGTATTTTGTATTTCAATTATTTGTTTTACCTATTTATATAAAATTGCATAGTTTAATTAGTAAATGATAACTATATGGATCTAAGTGCTTTCAAAAACAATTTCTCTGAACTTAGAATTTAGACTGTAGGAGTGAGCAATATTCCTAGATAAATGGAAAATTAAAATGTTCTGTATCACACCTAAGTGCAAATATAGTAATCATATCTGTCTTATTTTCATGTGACATAGACCCCATTCAGACCTGTGCAGAATTGTCCCTCATACTAGTCACATGCAAAAGACAGTCTGTTTCCACATTTGGGTATTTTCTTGTATACTTTTTTTTATGAACATTTGGGAATATACCTATTAAAATATACCTCTTGGCAAAAAAAAACTGTCCCACAGCACCAATATAACAAACAAAAATTCCTGATAGGTAACTTTGGAAGACATCTTAATCTTTAGGAAGCTCCATAAGCTCAGGACACTGGGATCTAATTTGATAAATCTTTCAGGAAGTTCTATCTGCAGTTAATCCTCTAATAAGCTGCTATTTATGAATCTGGTTCAATAAGAATTTTGAGCACTGAATGAAAAACTGTTACTTATTTAACCAATAAATTTAAAAAACATTATTAAGTGCCTGTAATGTGCCAGACACAGTGCTAAGTGCTAGGGATACAAAGAAAGGGGAAAAGATGAAAACAATTTGTCTTCAAGGGGCTTACAATTCTAATGTGGGACACAACTTGTGAGGAAACATGAACATCCAAGATACATATAGATTTAAACAGTTAACTTTAGAGGAGAAGGTTCAAGAGACTAAAGGGCGCAGCAAGCCTTTGCTACAGAAAGTGGTTTGTGAGTCAAAACTTTTTTTTAATTTATTTATTTACTTTTAGTTTACAACATTCAGTTCCATGATCCCTGGAGTTCCAGATTTTCTCCCTTCCCTCTCCTCCCCCCATGCCCCATGGTGACATGCAATCCAATATAGGTTCTACAAATACCTTCACACTAAACATTAGTCAAATTGTAAAGAAGAATTATAATCAAAGGAGTGAACAACGAGAAAGAAGGAACAAAGCAATACAAAAAAAAAAAGAGAGAGCAAGTAGTTTGCTTCAATCTGCATTTAGATTCTGTAGTTCTTTCTCTGGATATGGATAGACCTCTTCATCATGAATCCCTTGGAGTTGTTGTGAGCTGAATCTTGAAAGATGCCAGAGACATCAAGAGGTAGAAGCAAGAAGAAATAAGATTCTAAGCATAGAGGACTGCCAACAAAGGCAAGGAGATGAAACTATCACTGTTCCACAAATTGCTTGGTAGGGCATAAAACATGAGAAGACGGTTGGGGGAGGGGCAGGGTTGGAACCAAAATAGCAGAGTAAAAGAAGGAAATTGCTTGAGCTTGTCCCCCAATCACCTTCAAGTACCTGTAAAAAATTACTCGAAACAAATTTTAGAGTTACAGACCACAAAATGACAAAATGAAACACATCTCTAGCTCAAGACAGCCTGGGAGGCTGACAGGAAGAGTCTATTGCACTGGGCTAGAAATGGAGCACAGTCTCACAAATGCCCCACCAACACAGACCAAGCTAGAGCAGACCTCAAGGGACTGAATCACTGGCAGCTGTGGCAGTTTCCAGACTTCTCAACCTACAAACACCAAAGATAAAGTAAAAGGTCAGTGGGAAAAGTCTGTTGGACCTGGGTGAGAGAAGAGCGAGGTCCAGTCACACAGCCCCAGGGCTGTGGAGGTGGCAGCAGTAGCAGCAGCTGCTTCTAGAGCTCCAGGCCCACAGATGGTGGAGGTATCAAACGACTAATCAGAGGGCAATTGCAGGGATCTCTTTGCTGGCACTGAGGCAGGATTCTCTTGCTTTTCCCTACTTGAATTCATGTTGCAGTCTTTGATGGAGGTCTTGGGGTGAGGAGGAATGCTGGTATGGCAGAGCTTGTGGTAGCTGTGGAGAGGGAGTCCTCCTCACAGTTCTGAGGTAGGTGCCTACAAGTAGCTCTGACAACAACTGCGCAAAACCACAGAAATCTAGGACAGAGTACTTTCCACTCTGGAAACAGAGTCTTACCTTGGCAAAGAGCTCAAAAGTCTGGGGAAATAAGCAAAGAGAAGAAAAAACATCAGACTACAGAATCTTCCTTTGATGACAAAGAAGGACAAAACATACAGCCAGATGAAGACAACAAAGTCAAAACTCCTGCATCAAAAGCTTCCAAGAAAAATATGAATTGGTCACAGGCCATGGAGGAGCTCAAAAAGGATTTTGAAAATCAAGTAATAGAAGTAGAGGAAAAATTGGAAGGAGAAATGAAAGTGATGCAAGAAAATCATGAAAAATGAAGTCAACAGCTTGCTAAAGGAGACCCCAAAAATACTAAAGAAAAATGTAAGAAGACTAAAAATGGAGGAAAGGGGAACATTATAAAGAGTCTTAAGAAATTCAGTGGCTAGACAAAGAAGTCCTATGGACAGAGTCTTACATACAAACTCTATGTTTATTATTAAGGGAATATATGTACATATAGTGTATTAGTATAATATAGATATAACATGTACATATGTATAAATCATTATATATGATATACGTGTACCTACATAATTATGTAAGTGTGTGTGCATACATGTTTGGGTGCATGTATATAGCATGTTTATACAGTGTTGTGTGTCATATAACATGTATGTTTATAATATATTCGTGTACTGTATCTATGATTATGCTAATTTTTTATCCTGTCCTTTCTTTACTTCAAGAATAAAGATGCTTAGGAGCAATGATGGTCTGTTTAGTAAAATTTTGGACAACTACAAAATAAAACAGATTGTTTTTATGCCAAGATCTAGGTTGTGAAAGATTTATTGAATCTTCCTTAATCCTAGAGTTGCATATTCATTGCTATATTTCCCTCTAACTGCTGTCATTTAAATTGTCATGTAGAATAGGGCAAATCAGGGTCAGTTTATGTAAGCGGCATCAATCTGAAGAACTTCATCAGTCTTTATTTCAAGGCATTATGCAAAGAAAACTGACATTAAGAGAGCTTTAACTGACAGCAAATGAAATCAATCAGCAAATCACTAAGCCATAATAAACTCTCTCAATTTGCAAAATAACCCTTCCTTTTCCAGGTCTTCACCTAGGCAACCTATCAAATACTGCCTTGGGGGGGAGGAGTTAGAAGGGGGGAATCAACAACAACAAAAAACCAACAATATCTAAATGCCTTATAATTATGCTTACAGTAGCTAAATGTCTGAGGGCTCTCAGTCTTCAATTTCTTAATTATAAGAATAAAAAGGTAATCCTAGTCAAGTTTTACTTACTGTTTTTAAGTCATAGGATCTAAAAGTGCTATTAAAAGGTTAAGCTTTTCGTATACATTTTTGGCTGTTAATAATGTAGTGACAAATTATATTCATACCATTCAACAGCTCTTCTACTCATAGTGCTGAAAGTTATAACTATAATCAAGCTCCATACTTCTATAAGACTTTTTACCTAAGTATAGCTCAAACATTTCACAAACAGAAAAATACTGTCACCATGTCACGGAGATAGAAGCTTATGCACAGAGATGTTAAATAGTGTGAATACAGTGACAATACAAGGTACAAAAAAAAATAAAGGAAGTAGGCATATAACTGAATTCCTCTGTATATCTAGTACCTATCATGTGTAGGGGGATATGAACTACCTCAACTATATACTGAACTTTGCTGAAACTCTAAAGCTATCAAAAATTTTCTTGACTGAGAGAGTATTTCTTGTTTTTGTTGTTTAGTAGTTTTTGAGTCCTGTCCAACTCCTCATGACCACATTTGGGGTTCTCTAGACAAAGATACGAGCTGAACATTTTCTTCTCCAGCTCATTTTACAGATGAGGAAACTGAGGCAAAAAGGGTTAAGTGACTCGCCCTGGGTCACACAGCTTTTAAGTATAGGAGACCAGATCTGAATTCAGGAAGATTAGTCTTCCTAATTTCAGGTCCAGCATTCTATCCACTGAGCCAGCTAGATGCAAGAATGTAGTTCCTCAAATGAAACACAACAAATAATTTTTTTAGCAAAACAAAACAAACAAAAAGTAAATTTAAAAAAACAGAATAAATCTCAGCAACGTATTTCCAGCTGTTTCTGACCTCAGTACTATTTCTGAGGTCCAAGTTACACACTAGTTCTGAGCTATGTTCCCTCTCCTTATCCCAAATCTCAAACACAATCCAGGTCCCAAGATAACATACATCTATTCCTTAACTTGTTCATTTTAGGCCCTTTCCTAGACAAAATAATTGAAGGACTGACAGTAAAGAACAGAACACATCTATTCCTACCCTTTTCTTGAAACCTAGGCCAGTGAACACAAACTATGGTGGGTCCTACAAAGCACTTTGATGGATTGCATATAACTTTATTGAATGAGGACAAGCCTTGCTAAATTTAGAGAGATTTGTCATCAAACTCCTGGATACCAAATAACGATTTTTTTTTATTCTGGCTAAAGCAATTTGTGAAACCATCTATTAAAGTATTTACCAAGAACTGTGATCTCCATCATAAAACAAAAATATCCACACAAACAAAATTATAGATCCTTGAAGTATAGAAATATTTAAGCTTGGGAAAGCAAATAAGACAGTAAAACACAATTTAGGAGGAAGGAGGGATAGGAAATAGGAATCATTAAGTTAAAGTAGTCATGTTCAGTAAAAAGGAAAATCATAAATATTTCCGTATCCAAGGTAAATAGTAGAATCACTTTATCTTTTTCATGCTGCTCCTTTTCTATACAAAGCTAGAAAGTCATCTCCACTAGTATTTTATGTAATTTTTAGTAACTGTAATCACAGAATCATACACAGATCAATGTCAGTCAACTTCCCTGAAATCTGATTTACCTGTACACCTAGAAAAGTCCTTTAAAAATTTTAGCTTGATGTTAAATAAAATAAGGAAACTTTTATTTTGAAAATGACCTTCACATGAATGTGTACAAATACAAAAGGGGAAACTGAGAGTAATATATTAGTACTTCCTGAGAAAAGAATACAGTTTAAAAAAAAGTGGGCTACTAGACTCAAGTATCCAGTGGACCAGTTACCTATATTGTTTACATCCAAAAAGTCTAAGGATCCTACAGCCAGGTCTGGGCAACTAGGTGGCAAAATGGGTAGAGAGCTGGACCTGGAGTTATGAGGACCTGAATTAAAATCTGGCTTCAGACTCTTACTAGCTGTGTGACCCTGGGAAAGTCACTTAATCCTGTTTGTACACATGCATCAAAAAAGGACCTGGAGAAGGAAATGGCAAACCACCCCAGTATCTTTTGTCAAGAAAACCCCAAACCAACAAAGAGTTGGACAGAACTGAAACAAATGAATAACAACAACAAAAACAACCTAAAAAGGTCAATTTGGGGGGCAAATTTATATAAATTCTTTTACCTACTTTGTCAAAGGCCCTTTTATGCTAAGTAGTTTGAAATAATTCATATTGGGTTTTATTTGGTGTCAGGTCAGACCACTGACATCATATTCTTCTAGGAGAGAATAATATTTTCAAATTTTTCGCCTGAGTAAGGGGAGGAAATCAGAGGATTCCTCAAAAACATGACAAAAGACTTATTTTTCTTGTTCTTCCATATCATCTGATATCTTTTGAAGAGTTTCATCAACTTAAAAGCACTCCCCACTAATCTCTCAAATGCAACTTACAACACAGGATAAGAACAGAGGCTGGGCCTCCATTTCATCAAGAATTTGACTGAATCAAGAACATGAGGAAACTTCCTCCACCAGTATAAGTTGTCACCTTCTCTGAAACTTGAAATTGCCTGGAGTCATGAGGGCTTGTGTGTGTTGCCCAGGGTCACAAAGTCCATATTATAAAATCTAATATATATACATGTAAGCATTATACATAAACATATACTAGCTCTTTCACTCACTTTGAGCTATTTAGCAAAGGTATTTATTCTCCCAATGCTAATGGAAACAAATACTAACTTACTGTCGTGAAATTAATACTCAAATTGTGCTTTAACTATATGAAATACCAACCATTAGTATGGCGTGTGGGCATGCCTCATGGCCTGCAGAAATGTTAACCATAAGGCCTTACAATTGAAAGAGACTGTAAACATTATCTATTCCCATCCCATCATATTACCAGATGAAAAAACTAAGGTGGAGGGAGGTAAAGAGATTTATTTGGCCAAGATGGTGTTATTAATTTGTCACAGAATCTAAAAATCAAGAACAGACCATCAGGGTAGGGGGCGGAGCCAAGATGGCAGAGTAGAAGCACGACATTCCTGCAGCTCCAGTTTCCACCTTCCCCAATCCATGTAAAAAGGGGACTCTAAACAAGTTTTGGAGCTGCAGAACCCACAAAATGACACAGAGAAGCTAATCTGCTGAGGACAGCCCGGCAGGCCGGAAGGAACACAGCACAGCTCTCTGGGATCCAAGCTCAGCCTCACGACGAGGCTTTAGCCCCAGGGCAGGCCTGACCAGCCACTGGCCAGAGGGACTCCAGATCAGCAGCAGCTGTGGCCGTTTCCAGATTTATCAACACATAGATGCAAAGGACAAAGTGAGAGGTCAGTGCAGTCTAGACAGTGGGAGTGCGTGGCTTTTACCCCCGGGGCGAGAAGCCACTGTGAGGCCCACACAGCCAGCCAGTGCCCCTTGGCAGCTTCAGCTCCTGGCCTGCACAGTGTAGGGGGACCAAGCACCAGTCTGAGGGGTAATCACTCTTGCTTTAACCTGTTTGGATCTGGGTTGCAGTCTAGGGTGGAGGTCCTGGGGTGTATGACCAGCTTGCCAGAGCACTTGGAGACCTCAGAGAGGGCACCCATCTAATACCTCCGACAGCTGAGAAAACCCCAGCGTTTGGGGCGAAAGCTCCCCTGTCTGGTGGCAGAGTCCTACTGTAACAAAAAGCCCAAAAGTCAAGTAATTGAGTGGCAAAATGAGCAGGCAAAGGAAACAAAGCAGACAGAAGATTCCAACATTACACTCCTATTTTGGGGACAAAAAGGAGCAAAGCATGGTACAGGAGGAAAACAGTGAAGTCAGAATTCCTGCACCAAAAGCTTGAAAGGAAAATACAAGCTGGTTACAGGCCATAGGGGACCTTAAGAAGCAGATAAGAGAAGTGGAGGAAAAATTGGGAAGAGAAATGAGAACAATGCAAGAAAATTATGAAATGAGAGTCAACACCCTGACTGAGGAAAATCATACCTTAAAAAACAGACTGACTCAAATGGCAAAGGAGGCTCAAAAGGGCAATGAGGAGAAGAATGCCTTAAAAATTTGAATTTGCCAGATGGAAAAAGAATCTCTAAAGCTCACTGAGGAGAATCATTGCTTCAGAATTAGATTGGAGCAAATGGAAGCTAATGACTTTATGAGAAATCAAGATGCTGTTAAACAGATCCAAATAAATGAAAGAATAGAAGGCACTGTGAAATATCTTATGGGAAAAACCACTGACCTGGAAAATAGATCCAGGAGAGATAATTTAAAAATTATTGGACTACCTGAAAGCCATGACCAAAGTAAGAACCTAGAAATCATCCTCCAGGAAGTTCTCAAAGAAAACTGCCCTGATGTTTTCGTACCAGAGGGCAAAGTAGAGGTTGAAAGAATCCACTGATCACCTCCTGAAAAAGATCCCAAAAAGAAAACTCCTAGGAATATTATAGCCAGGTTCCAGAATTCCCAGATTAAGGAGAGAATATTACAAGCAGCCAGGAAGAAACAATTTGAATATTGTGGAAACACAATCAGGATAACCCAGGATCTGGCAACTTCTGCCCTGAGGAATCGAAGGGCTTGGAATATGATAGTCCTGAGGGCAAAGAAGCTGGGATTAAAACCAAGAGTCACCTAACCCGCAAAACTGAGTATCATGTTTCAGGGGAAAAGTTGGTCATTAGGTGGAATAGAGGACTTTCAAGCATTCTTGCTGAAAAAACCAGAGTTGAATAGAAAATTTGACATTCAGATACAAGAAACAAGAGAAGCATGAGAAGGTAAATAGGGAAAAGAAATCATAAGAAACTTATCAAAGTTGAACTATTAACATTCCTATGTGGAAAAACAATAATTGTAACTTATGAAACTTTTCTCAGTAGTTGAAGGGATTAGAAATATATACATATGTCTATATATGAGGGTATATGGGCATTTGAATACATGTGTGAATGTGTGTATATATGTTTACAGGTATACATAGAGGGCACAGGACCAATTTAACAGGAAGGAATGATACTTAAAAGGGGAAATTAAGAGGTAAGAGGAATATAATGAGAGGAGATGGGGAGAGACAGATTGGGGTCAACTATCTTATACAGAAGAGACAAGGGAAAATGATTACAATGGAGGGGAAGAATAGGAAGGCAAAAGGGAATGGGTCAACCTTATTCCCAGTGAATTTGGCTTGAGGAGGGAGTGAAATACACACTAATTAGGGTATCTCACCCTCCAGGAGAGTAGGGGGAAAGGGGATGAGAGGGGAGTGATGGAAGGGAGGGCAGGCTGGGGGGGAGGGAAGTTGGAAGCATTTTTGAAAAGGGCCGTGATCAAAGTAGAGAACAGAACAAGTGGGAGATGGGATAGGAGGGAGGGAAATATAGTCTTTTACAATATATCTACTATGTTATTGTTTTGCATTAGCCACACATGTACAACCTATACTGAACTGCTTATCTTCCCAGTAAGGGTGGGTGACAAGGAAGGAAGGGAATGAATCTGGAATTGAAAATTTTAAAATCAAA